>NC_133664.1:88000253-88609102 GCF_037893015.1 Macrotis lagotis | reverse complement strand
AAATGATGCAGTTGAAATGTCATCTTCTGTAAGAAACCTTTCTTCCCTTTAATGGTGGGACATTCCTTCAGTTCTCACCAGTTTAGACTTGATGTGTCTTATTTGTTTGGCCTCCCCCATTAGATTGTGAACTGCCTTGAGCACAGGGATTGTTTTTGCCTTTTTGGGGGCAGCTTATAGCACTAGCATAGTTTCTAGTGCTTGTTGACTTGTTTATTTGATTAAAAAGTTCTATATTCATAATATATCAAAGAGGCAGAGAAATAGAAAGCATCTGAAGAATCATTGGCACATACTGATCCATATATCTGCATTCTTGTTTAAAAATCATTTGCAATTTTGATAAAGGTGGGGAAAGGAGGCTTCAAGATTTCACAGTTGATGTTCTGTGGTGGATCATGGTCATTCACACAGCTGATTTTGCAAAGGAGTCATTGTTCTATTTTTCTGCTGGCTGATCTACCTGGTGGAGGTCTCATACTGCCCTTGGGAAACTGAGCCACATCACTGCTATTTATGAATGCTTAACTTTCTCTCTACTTATCTCTGTGACTCCTGTCCTAGGATCACTCCCTTGCAAAGATACTTTTCTTAGTCTGTTCTAGATCTGGAACTGGGTAATAGGTAACAAAATTGCCATTTCATCCCTGTTCTCACAGTGTACTCCAGTACGCTGAAGACCCCCTTTGCCCGGCTCCACAGCTTCTCCCTGATGCTGGACTACTTGTACAACTTGTTTCTGACTGACTGTACCCATTGTCTTCAGACTTTTATCTGTCTCCCCTTTACCCAGTTGGGTTGAACAAAGGATTTACTGTGAGTTTTTCTTATGGTTCCATCAGATGCAGAGGACACCCAACTTCACTCCTCTTGACTTCCTTCTTAAAATATTTTCCTATTGAACTTTTCAAGCCAGAAGTCACATAGACAACTTGAGTTTAACATTTATAATATAGAACTCTTACCACACAGTTAGGTAATTATTAACTATCTGAGGTTGGATTTGAACTCAGGTACTCCTGACTCCAGGGCTGGTGTGCCGCCTAGCCTCCCCTATATAGAACTCTTTGTCATCGTACTTCAAATTTCCAAACCTATCCTTTTCCCAGTTTACCTGTTTTTGTTGAGAAAACCACCCTGCCTTTTTAATCAACAGTATTTGCCACCTTAGCTTTTATGCTTGACTCCCAACTCTCCCTCATTCAGCATGTGCAACTACTTGCCAAAATTTTATTGCTTTTCCCTTCTTGCCTATATCTTCTTTTTTTATTAAGTAGCTACTGCTTTAGTTTAGACCATTATCAAACTTGCACTGTCTTGCTAATGACTTTTCTCTGCCTCTGGTGACTGCATTTCAGTGATCCTCCACCTGTGTTAAATTGATGTACCTTAAGCTCAGTTATAATCCTGCCACTTGCCCATGTCAGTGTCTTCCTATTGCCTATGAAATCCTCACTTGTAAAACTCTTCATAATCTGGCCCCAACCTACTTTTCCATCTTCTTTGTACAATTCCCCTTCCAGTACTCTGATCCAGTTAGTCTAGTTTCCATGTCTTTCCATTGAATTTCCTTCTGGTCTCAAATGAGTTTCTCTTTAACCTTATAGTATCCTTTACTTTAAGACTGATTTGAAATTTGACCTTATTTTTTTCCTGTTTCCCTCCTCCCTATAATTGTTCCCTAAACTATCTTGTATTTATTTCATATAAATTGTAGATGTACTTATTATGTTCATATATTGTTATCTTTCCTGAGAAACCATGAATTTTTTGATGGCAAGGATTATTTTCAGTTTTGCCTAGGATAGTTCTTGTTTCATTGCTGGCATTCACAAATTGCCTGTTCTTTGATTGGGCTTCTAAACTTTTTTGCCTTTTTCTCTTGGCACCTGCTGCTTGTTAGCAATGACAGTTTACATGCTAGAAATGTGTCAAAGACAATAGTGAAGACTTTTATATATCTGCTAAAGAAGATGGAGATAGTTGTGTGCCCAAGTGAGATCCAAGAATGGTATGATGATATCCTGAAATTTTTACACTTAGGTAGCTTGTACAGGGTGCAGAAGAATTGCTACCTGTGGGAACATTTAATACATTGCAGAATTATTTTCATTTTTTAAAAGAGAAGTTTAAGAATTAACCCTTAGCTGTTCAGAACACCTGACTTTTCTGCATTTTGAATTTCAGATATTTTATTGATAATCACTTCCTCAAATTTTGTTAATTTGTGATAATGACAAATTTTGTTATTTTTCCTTTAAAATGATAATGCATTTAAACATGTATCTCTTAGAAGGAAATGTAGCTATGGTGGGGAGGGGGAAGAGGCAGGTTAGCATAAAACCAAAAGTAAGTCATTATGTTCAGGGAAACTAAAGTATGATAAATTAGTTGAGACCCAGGATAATAAAATAGAAGCATTAATAGATTTGGCATTTTGATTCTAGGTTTTGCCTCATCCCTTCCTTATTCACTGTTTTGCCTTATTCTCTACTGATGACTGAAAGGGTAAACAGACCCATAAACAAACTTGTTAGTTTGTCTCTAGAATTTAGTTATTTTAGAAATGAATAGCTGTTGAATGATGCTTGTCTGCACAATTATTATGTGATAAAAGCTTAATTACCTCAGCCCACCGCATGCCTGAATAGTAAGATCTAACTTGTAAATCTTTGTCAGTGGCAAAATAGGCCCAGTTCAAATATAAAATAAGGAAAATTTCTTTCATATGATATATTAGAAATGTTTACTCAGCATGCATATTTCAGGGACTGACATAGAGAAAATGAATCAGACTTGTTTTGTTTGACTCTTGAAGGGTAGGATATAATAATTAGAAATTGCAAAGAACTTAGTTTAGCCTTAAGGAAATTCCCAAGAATGAGAACTTTCTCAAAATGTAGTGGATTTCATTGGATACCCTCCTACTGAAAATTTTTAACCAAAACTTAAGACAACCACATAGTCATGTTGGAGAGGGTTCTAATTCTATAAATTGACATTTTAGATTCCAAGTCTTAAATTAAGCAATATTGATGAATTTGTATATCATATAATTTTATACTTCCTGATATATTCCTTTATAATTTATTCCCTTCCTTTGATTTTTTTTTAAAGAGAAACATTTACTTATTTTTTTTAGGGTTTTTTTTTGCAAGGCAAATGGGGTTAAGCGACTTGTCCAAGGCCACACAGCTAGGTAATTATTAAGTGTCTGAGACTGGATTTGAACCCAGGTAACTCCTGACTTCAGGGCTGGTGCTTTCTCAACTGTGCCACCTAGCCACCCCGATTTCTTTTTTTCCAACTAAAACTCATGCTCTTTGAGGGCAGCATTTTGTTTACTGGTATACAATTCAATGCCTCAGAGTTTTTGTTATTATTCAGCAGTTGTAGATTGGGTTCCACCCTTCATGACCACATTGAGGATTTTCTTGGCAATAATCCTGGAGTGGTTTTCCATTTCCTTCCTCAGCTCATATTATAGATCAGGAAACTGAGGTAAACCAGGGTTAAGTGACTTTTCCAAGATCATATAGCTTAGAGGTATCTGAGATCAAATTTGGACTCAGGAAGATGAATGAGGTTCAGCACTCTGTGTACTGTGCCACTTAGCTTGCCCTCACATAGGAGTAAGTATGTAGTAAAAGGCTAGTAAACTAGTTAAATAAAACAAAAAGAAAAGCAGCATTCCAGGTAAACCCTACTAACTTCAAAATTTAAAGCTCTTCAGATTATTGTTTTTTTTTAATTAAAGATTTGATTTATTTTGAGTTTTCCAATTCCCCCTCCCCCCACTCTTACTTTCCTCCTCCCCACAGAAAACAATTTGTAAGTCTTTACATTGTTTCCATGTTGTACATTGATCCAAATTAAGTGTGATGAGAGAGAAATCATATGAGGAAGAAACATAAAGTATAAGAGATAGCAAGATCAGACAATAAGATATCAGGTTTTTTTTCCTCCTAAATTAAAAGGAATAGTCCTTGAACTTTGTTCAAACTCCACCATTCTTTATCTGGATTCAGATGGTATTCTCCATTGCAGACAGCCCCAAATTGTCCCCGATTATTGCACTTATGGAATGAGTGAGTCCTTCAAGGTTGATCATCACCCCCATGTTGCTGTTAGGGTCAAATTATTCTCTTGAGGAATTGACTCTTGTTCCCTTTCCCCACCCCTCTACCACTCCTAATCCTTTTAAACTTTTTCTGGCAACCTGCCCTGTCTTTTTTTTTTCCTTATCTTTCTGAATCAGATTTCAAAGATTTGCTTAACTAGCCTTAGAAGCACTTTCAAGTGTGAATTATAGAATCTTGTTATATAAAAAAGTTATGCTGGATTTGAATTATGAATATGCTAAATTTCCTGAATAATTGAGGTGGGGAAGTCATTTATTAACTTAAGAATTTTTTTCTCTTATTCTGAATTATTTTATTATTCAGATTTATTTTCTCTTAATTTTCTGATATCTTCAAACAGAACTACCATTTTCTTTGAAATTTAGAGTAAAACTTGTTTGCAAAATTCCCTGTTTAATTGTATTTTTTGTTTTTATCAAAACCCCATTATTTAAACTTGAGAATTTTTTAAAGCACAGAAGTATGTAATCCACTTAGTATAACCATTTATGAAATTGACCTTGATCCTTCTAAACAATTAACTTCCTTATAAAAATAATTTCTATTGTGGTTTGATTTCCTTTTTCCTCTATAATTAACAGAAAGTTTCCTTGTATTTGTGTTTAGATTTTGGGTAAATGGGTGCACTGGAATTGGAATTGAAAATTCTTTCTTTTACTAATATTTAGAAAAAATAGATTGGAAATGGACGCATCTCCTAAAGAAAAATGTAATCTATAAATATTTTAAATATTTAACTAGTGAAGTCGAAATTTCTTACTACTATTTTGAGGTTTTGGTGGCCTTTTGTAAAAAAAAAAAAAAAAGCTCTTGTGGGGGTATGTATTCAAGAATTTGCCCTAAGCCTTCTTCCCTGTTTGGTAAATTGTATTATCCTTTAGGTACCATTGTTAACCAAAACAGATTCACAATGAAAGGTGTTTTTCTTTTTTTAGTGCCCTTGTTACCAGTACCCAGCCAGCCCAGACCTGCTGTAGGACCCCAGAGATTCCCAGTGAGTAGCAGCTGGTCCTTCTGCTGTGATATGGATAAGCATACATTTGCAAAGAAATATTAATATAGCAAATAAAAGTGGCTCCAGCTAAATATAATTTTAAGGATTTGTAAATATTGACAATAATCTGTGCAGTTGAAAATGTTTGTTAAAAGCTTAAGGTCAATGGATTTTTGAGAGCAGAATTAATTTTGTTTAACTGTAAAATTGTTGGATCAGAGTCACCAGTGGGAAGTTCAAATGCATTTTAGTTTAAAGAATATGGATTTTGATTTTATTATTGTCTCCTTGTATTAAGTTCAAAGAGCCTTCCATTATTAAAGATTGTCGTGTGTGTATATACATACACATGTGTATGTGAAAGTTAAAACAAACAAAAAAATAAGATGCCCAGTCACTTGATTTAATAACATTTTAAAAAATAATTTAAAAATATATTTCAGAACTGTTCTACAACTTCTTTCATTTTTCTGACTTAAGTGGTTTGTTGGAAAAAATTTCCCTGAGTTTTGTTTTACAGTATTTAATGACTTATTATTGTTGTAATTGAACTCATAAAACAATACAAGTATGAAGATATGTAGTTATATTTAACAGGAAAATTCCTAAAATATAAAGAACTTTTAAATTGCAAAATTTCACAGAAAAGAAAAATAGATCTATTGCTGTGCATAAATATAATAAAATGAATTCAACTGTCTAGTGCTTTTTAAACCTTACACAACCATGTAAATATGAATTAATTCAATACAATTGATTTATTATTGCTCTTAGTAACTATTATTCAAGAAAGCATACTTTTTGTAATTTAGAAGATTGTTTTCTGTTAATTTTTGTGAACTGCTAATGATTCTTACTTACCACCTGATTATCCAATCAGGAAAAAAATTCATGAATGAAAATAAGGAAAAAAAGCATTTTTCCTTCAGATAATTTATTATTTTTTATAAGCCAGTGAATTTTATGATTTCTATTCTTTAAATTGCAGAATATATTTCTTTTGATGAACATATTTAAAAGCTTACTTATTGAAAAGCAGAAATATTTTGAACACTGTTCCCAAGGTCTTTGTCTGAACTATTGTGGAACTAGTTTCCCTGTTTATTTCATTTTCATTACAGCAATAATAATATGATATTAGGTAAAATTCAAAATGGACAAGAAATTGTAAATGGAACAGACATAAAACAATAATATAATTGGTGTTCCTTGTAAATTCATGTTTCCAACTAGTATAAAATTAGAATAGTCACTTAGTTTTCATTCGTGATTTTTCCAAATGTACTTCAATAAATTTATATGATAATTTGGAGGGGAAAAAACCTCACAGGAAGCTTAGAGCATAGTCCAGTTAATATTTTAAATTTTGTGAGAAATTTATCAATTTTGGACATTTTTCACTTCACAAAACAAATAGAAACAAAGGGGAAATCCTTTTCTTAACATAAAGATAAAAATTACACCAATAAATGGGGGTGGGAGGGTTGCTATTTAAATAAGTTTGAACCTTTCTGACCAATTAAAATTAGTTTGCCTTATATTAACATGATTTGGGGGTCATTTTTAATGACCTTAGCTAATGTTCAAAGCATGGCACACTTCCATGTAAAACCTGAAGACGACCTGTTATGTTGTTCTTTGATTAAAAATAGTGAAAGAATCGATTTAGAGGAAACATTTTTATTTGTGATCCTTTAATTCATCAAACATTTTTATTATTTTCAGGACTAGTAAATAAATACAAATTTACTCTTACTAATCTTTTAAACAGATACAGATATATTTAGAATTTATCATTTTAATAATGATTTTTTTATAAATTAGTTCAAGATATAAGATCCAAATTTTGATTTTTTTCTAAAAGTTTATGAGAAGTTTGTCATAAAGGATCATTATATGTAATTATTGCAGCTTATCTAAAAGAAGAATACACAGGATATTATGTTGAATAGTAATGTCTAGTAACAGAAAGTAAAAGTTTTTAGTGTTCAGTTATGCAGTGTTCCTTTAGAGCAGAAAAGGATTTGAGGGTTAGGGGTTATTATGATATAATATATGTAATTCTAGAAGGTTAGGATATCTGATTTCAAAGCATGCTGGAAACATTTGCTTACTTTGTAATGGGTTAATTACTTAATTTTTTCCCCACAACTTTCTCATCAGCATGCTATTAAAGAAAATAGTTTAATTGTAAACCTTAAATCAAGGGTTCTTTTTTATCTCAGATCCATTTGGCAGTCTCATGAAGTCTCTAGACTTCTCAGTATAATGTTTCTTGAATGTATGCATAAAATACATGGGGCTGTATAGAAAACTAATTATGCTGAAATAAAGTTTTCAAACTACTAATAAAGAAAAAAGTAAGAACATTTGTATAAAGTCAGTACTGCCAATTTGGGAAGAGTTATTCTAGCAGTAGTATGTGTACTTGTGTTTGTGGCTATTTATTTAAGAATCATATAAGTTAAAATTTAAATTTAAGTTAAAATTTTCAGTTCAAAATAATATGAATATTAAAACAAGATTGTGTTTTAGTTCTGTTGACATAAAACCAAATTATTTAGAAATTTGAATTAGAAACTTAGGAGTTTGAATAAATATGCTTTAGAAATACTTGCTAAGTAGTCTGAAAGGAAAAATTATATTTGAGTAGTAATTGCATAAAAATTAATGGAAATTTCCCATTTCAAATCCTTGATTCTACTGGAATTTTATTTTGACTCAGCTTCTGTTCAGAGATAAAACATAATTCAGAAACTAAAATCTTTTCTTATTTAAATACATGCTTTTATTTTGAATATACACACACACACACACACACACACACACACACAGATCTATATAAATGTATATATGCTATAATCTAGAATTTTACCACAAAATAAATGTCCTAGGAAAGTTCATGAACCATCTTCTCCGTACCCCTTGTGTCCTTATGTTTTTGTGGATCATTTGATATTTTAAAACATTTTATCAGAGAACTGAATCATTTTGGGAAAGCATAAATATACTCCAGTTATTTAAATAACAGATTCTTAGCATGGCTGATTGGCTTAGGCAGCTAGCATATACCCCTGAGGGTTAAAATGTGCTATATCAGCCATTTAGGCTTTTAAATCTCATTTCGCAGTCCCGTTTTATATTTTGCTAATTATTTTGAATTGCCTTTTCATTTGGAAGCATCTTTTTTCATTTCTATATGAATTTAGCTTTAAATTCTAAGGAGCTTTCTTTGTTTTAAACAAAATAATGAATTCATAGTTGAGATTTTCCCACCTAATTTTTTATTATTTTCTCTCATTAAAACTTAGTTTCCTAGTCCCTTCTTTCTTCATATTTGTTGTGCCTTTTACCAAAGGTCACCTATAAAACTTACCACTTGTACCCTCACTATATTATCTTCATATAAAGTAGCATTTTAAGATGTGATTTTTTTTTAGAATAACTTTTGTTTCCTTTAAATTGCTACAAATACTAAAATCTAATGTGATTTTAAGTGGTGATGTTTTAAAGCATCTTGGCTAGCATATTTTAACATTACTTCGGTCCATTGATTAACCTTTGAAAGCCAGTGGCCCAGTTAAAAAGAAAAGATTTGGCCACTGAACAGTTTCTTTTAGTGGTGTGTTTGTTAAAAACACTGAAAAATTAGGTATAGGAATGATGCTGTTGGGCCATTGGTTTTTAATTTATTGTCTGGCTATGGCATTACTATTGTAATGGTACCATTAAATGAAATTTTCTTTCTATTTACTGTGTGGCAATAGCAAATCACAGGTAGTTTTTAATGTATTTTGTTTTCATTTAGCAGGGTACATGGTATCAGGTGGTGTTGATTGACATTCCTTGGATTGTGCTTTATGTGGCATTTCATGCAAATCATGTTTGAATGAGACTGCTGCATCAAATTACATTTCTTTCAGATTATGGTCTTTGCAGATGTGAATCAAGGTTGTACTACAATGAGAAAAAAAAAGCTTGCTTTTGGAACACTTAGTGTTTTCACTACTTGTCTGCAAGGGCCAGCAATTATAGCAATAAAGACAGGGAAGGAATGATGAGCTTTTTTTTCCTATCAGAAGTATAAGTAGTAGTAAGCAGATGTAGTCTGAGATTCCTCCAGCTGTCAAATATTGTCAGGCTGGCATGGAAGGAATGCAGTTTAAAATGCAGGTGACATAATGCCCAACATCCTCCATTTGCTGGTGGGTTTCTGATTAATCACGATTACCATATATTATCATACCATCAAATTTAATCATATCAATGAATTCCCATCTGCAGGAAGAACAGCAGCAGCTAAACACTATGGTAACAGCTATTAAATAAGATGATTTCTCAAATTCACTAACCCTTTAACATTACTTCCTGTTTTACCAGAATACATTGCCCATGATTTAAAACATCAGAAAAAAATTCAGTTTTCTAGTAATCTGAAACTCAAGAAATAGATATACTTTTATAGTGTATTAACTCAGTTGCTTACAAACTCTTTGAATTCTCTTTTACAATTTTATACTTAGAATAAGGGATTGTATTATAGTTTTAATATTTAGTTTAACACCATAGATTTGAAAAATTTGAGAATTGGGATTCAGTGTCAATTCACCTCAATCCATACCCCAAAAGGATCCTCACAATAACATACCAACAAGTTGTAGCAATGTTGTATTTGAAAAAACATTTATTAAAGTCCTGCAAAAATATTTAGTGCTATATAAAACAAGTAATAGATTTTCTTATACCTGTTAAAAAATACTCTTTGCCCAGAGTATCTTAAGTATTATCAAAATATTTGTTGATTAGTTTATAAATATGAGTATTATTCAGAAGTCTCATAGTTTAAAACAAGTTTCTGGGAACACTGTATAGAAGAAATTACATCTTTTTAATTAAGATAATTATAGTTATTAGATGCACAATTCTATCAGTCAGTCAATGTAATGATTGTATGTAATCATAGATATACTATTCTTTCTCTTCTCTGCTGTGAGAATGAAGGTACATTTCACTATATGTTCTTTGGGACTTGGTAGTGATTTTTCTACTACTTCTTATTTATCATTCTTTTAATTGTCATCTTTTAATTTGCATTGTTGTCATGGTATTTATTCTCTTAGTTCTCCAGAGGCAGAGTGTGATAGCGGACAGAAATATAAACTCAAGTTCAATCTCTGACACTTTCTGACTATGTGAACTTGGGCATATCACTTAACCATTCAGTATCTTACGTAATTCTAATTATCTTATAATGAAAGTTGAAAAAGATACTAATCTATACCAGTAAAGGGAGTCAAGGGTGTCGCCTGCTCTCGAAATTCTATATACTAATCAGACTTGAAGTGCAATCAGTTCCCATCTCTATCTCTTGGTTCTTCCTGTTTCTCTCTGCATCATTTTGTTCACTTCTTCCCATGTTTCTCTGAAATCTTTTTCATCATGTCTTACCACAGAATAGTAATTCCTTATATTCATATATAATAACCCTTTTCAGCCATTTCCCCAGGTGATTAGCACCAACGTTTTTAGTTCTTTAATATATCAAGAGTATTGCTGGGAATATTATTTTACATATTGGAACTTCATTTCTCTTTTTGATTTCCTCAGGGTATTGTCCCCATAGTGGGATTGCTGAATAAAAAGCGGATGTGAATAGTTATTATGAGGAATATTGCTTTTAGTGATACTTTGAAAATTGCTGTATAAAAAATCTGTAAAAAATCATGGTAAAATCTTTATTTAGTGGTTAGGGATATGATATTTTAGGTGAAATTGTTAATGAAGAGACATGTGGGAATTCATTTTAGCATGATCTCTAATTGAATTTAAGACTTTAGTGTATTATGAATGACCTTTCTCCAGTTGATGTACATAATACCTTTATTGTGGAACTGTTCAAATGAACTGATATTTAATTTTGTATTGTGGAAGGAAGTAAGAGATTTCAGAACTCATTGGTTGAAACATCAGAATTTATAATTATTTTGAATTTTAATTGGGGAAAAGATATTGATGCCAGAAAGCTCAGTTTAAATAGCTCATTGTGGCATGGAAAAGTGCTTTTTTAAAATTTTATTTGTTTAAGGCAATGGGGATAAGTGACTTGCCCAAGATCACATAGCTAGGCAATTATCAAGTGTTGAGGATGAATTTGAACTCATGATCAGTGCTCTAACCTGCACCCCTAGCTGTCCCTGTGCTAGCATTCTTGAGGATAGAGCTAAGTTCTGCAGGTCAGAGCAAGCTTGAATTATTTGTGACAATCCTTGTGTCTATTTCCTAGGAGTTAGCTCAGTGGAATTGGGAATAGTTCCTCACCAGACAATTGGCCATCACATCATAGGTTATGGGAAACCCTGTAACTAAGGATACTAATGAATACTGTCTCCAGGTTTTGTGTTAAGGGCTTGAAGATATAAAGATAAATGACAGTATCTTCTCTCAAGGAACTTTATAACACTGGGAAAGATATACAATTATGTATCAAAAAACTATATTCAAGATAAATTGGAAATAATTAGCAGAGAGAAAGAACTAGAGTTAGGATCCTGTAGAAGATTGGATTTTAGCTGAAACTCAAGAAAGCCAGTTAAGCCAGAAGATGAAGAGGGGTGGTATGATTAGAACTTCATTGGAAGAACATTGTTTAGACAGTTAAAGAAGAATTAGAGTGAGAAGAAACTTGAGACAGGCTGATCTACCAACAGGCTGCTGCAGTAGTCCGGGGATGAGGTGAAAAGGATGACCTGCACTAGGGAAGTAGTGGTGTCAGAGGAAAGAAAGGGGCCTAAGTAGGATGTTAGTAAGTTAAGATCTTATGTCAGTGGACAAAGTGATTATATAGATAAAATCACTGATACTTTTAAAGCATTGAAAGAAGATTGATATCCTTTCTCTTATATAAGATATAAAGTTAAACTTTTGGTGTTTTCTAACTTGATGAACTGCTTTTCTGGCTACCTCTATGCTCCCCTCCACCCCACTCCCCATCCCCCTTCTAGTTAAATGTTGCTTCATTAGACCATAATTTGTAATTGAAGTTGTTTTAAACTTGGTATTACCTGATGCGTCTAATCAAATTCTCTTTCTGATGTATCCAATGTACATATAACTAACTTAGTAAAGGTATATAAATACCTTTTTAACAATTTCCTGAAAACCTTTATTTTCTATAATTGTGAAAGTAACCTCAGATAGTTTTTATATTTCTGTTTATTGTGTTTGAGTGTAGGGAAGTGTGCTTGTTTTTAATTGAAGACATCTGAAGACTGAATTAATTATAAACTGTAGTGAAATGATTAGAAATAAAATTAGATCTGTTTTTTTTTTTGAGGCTTAATTGTGTAAGAAATTGTCTTTTTGTATATTTACTAACTAGTATTTTTTCTGTTTTCAAATAATAGTTTAGCCCTTACTGGACCCTTTTAAAAGAGTTGGTGACCTGAAGGGTCAGTATTGTGCTTATTTATGAACTATTAGTCCATTAAGCAATTTAAGTCATAGTGTAAAGCCTAGGACTGGCTGCTATCTGTGTTTACTATATATTTTTAAATTTCTAGAACCATTCCATATGCATGTGTACATCTTGCTTTATAAATTGTAAAATATCTTCCAAAATGGGCATTTAGGGAAAGGTTTTCTTTAAAAAAAAAAAAAACTGTGGTCACTGTTGAAATAAGAGGATTAACATCTTGTGACAGATAGTGATAGTTTTAGTTATGTCACAGGTCATAGTGGCCATTATACTTTGCATTTAAACCATATAATCAGAATTAACTGAATGGCCCTACTTAACTGTGGAAAGGTTTCCTATATAACACTTTGCATTTTAAGTTAGATTAATAAATGAAAACATGTTTTAGAGGAAGACTAATTTATTGAAAGATTCATGAAGTTTCAATGACATTGTTAAGGTATTTAATTAGTCTTATGAAAGTGTACAGAGTGACCCTTTCTGGAAAGCTGATAAGTCATATAATAGCTGTTAGATCCTCTTTATGCCTTGCATTATAAGATTAACTTTGTGCTAAGCAATTTATGCAAAGTTTTCATCTTTTTTTTTTTGATGGAGAGAGTAACCAAAGTTATCAACATCTTATGAATAGATTATTACAGATAAAATCATGTAATTAACAAGAGATGTAGAAAAGTAAAAGTACAATTTGTGCAAGAATTATATGAGTGAGAATATTAATTTCTTAACTAAGAAGGATATTTAAAGGGATAAAAAGAAAACGCAAAATAGTGTAATTTTTTGAAAGGATTAAAGTAGCCTTATCTTATGTTCTTTCAGGAAGCAGGTTTGCTTAAGTGTATAAAAGTCTTGTTGAATGAGGTATTTGTTACTGTGATGAATTGTAGTAGAAACAACTGCATTATAGTTTTGGTAGAAATAATTGGCATTCTATGCTTTTTGCATTAAATTAGAAAAGTTAATTATGATTGCATTTTGACTAGTCTTGAGATTGTTAATCTTCTGCTATTCAACATAAAAGCAAGTTTGCAGTGGTAAATTGTAAATAATAGTCTGACCAAAAGCTCTGTACTGACTCCTACTACTGCATCTAACTGAAAAACCTGGGCAATATTCTCTCTCCATGCCCTTTCTTTTATCAGGTCCCATGGGTTCAGTTATCATAGATTTTTAGATGTGTTTTCTTTTTCTTCTTTTTTTTTTGCAAGGCAATGGGATTATGTGGCTTGCTCAAGGCCACACCAGCTAGGTAATTATTAAGTGTCTGAGGTTGGATTAGAACTCAGGTACTCCTGACTCCATGGCTGGTGCTCTATCCACTGTGCCACCTAGCCGCTCCCTTAAGATACATTTCTAGTATCATTCCTGAATTCTAATTTCACTGTTGGAAATTTAAGCTTCAGTATCTTATTGGGCATCTTGAACAGACCATGTCCAAAGTGGGACTTCTATTTCCCTCCTAAACCTACATCTCTTCAAAACTCTGATTTTGTTGAAGATACCACCAGCCTTCCAGTCATTCATTCTTGGAATCATCCTTGACTCTTCACTATTCCTCCCCTGCCCTCTCATACATTCATTCCTCCAAAAACTCTTCTTTCTGTGTGACTAACATTATTCAGCTCTTTATCACCTTTTCTTGCCAAGAGAGCCTCTTAATTGGTTTCCGTGTTTATAGTCCCCTTTCTTTGCCATAACTACCAAAATAATGTTCCCAAAGTCTTGCCATTTCACTTTCTTGCCCAAGAGTCTTTTCTTGCTTCTTATTTACTATAGGATAAAACAAAAATTCCTCAACTGAGTATTTTAAACCCTTCAGGATAACATATTATCCAAAGTGATATATCTGTATACTTCACTATCTATCATACAAAGCTGTATCTTTATAGTCATGAGCTTCTGAAATCCTATATCCTTTTGGGAAACCTTTTCAAATTAATTAGATAATTATTTAGTTTGACCCATCTACCCTGAACCTGAAAACTCCCATGGTTATTGTCTTTGGTTTCCAGTCTTAATTTATAGTTACCTAACTGAACTATAAAGTGCAGTTTTTTGTGGATATAGTCATGTAATGATAAAATAAAATGACAGAATACATACATATTAGACTATTACTAATATTTGTACTATAAATACTATTTAAATTTGCCCTTGCTAGGGGGCAAATTAAAACTTTTTATTCTGTTAAAAAATCATATACATTTACTCTGTTCATAGTAGAACTATTTTAGATTGTAAATTTGAAAAGAGCAGGCATGATTCTCTAATTTTTTTGTATGATATCTGACTCAGTCCCAAATTGCCAGTTAAAAGCTTTTTTTTATGATAGCTTTTTTCTTTCTATAGGTGGTGTAGGAGGACAAATTAATTCATATAGTTTCATGCTTAAGTACTCCAGTTCATAGTAGTCTTTTCCCCTTCTGTAGTTAGGCAGTGTTCAGTTGAATTTTCTTTCATATGCTTTTCTGTTTTTATTCATGACTTCTGAATAGTTTGAACCAGCTTTTCTCCCTTTCAATTATGCTCTGAAAGTTAACCCTTCTTCCATCTCTTTCTGTTTCCCCTTCCCTTTCTCTTTCTTTCTCCCTTCTTCCTTCCTTCCCTCCCTCCCTCTCCCTCTCCTCCTTCCCCCCCACCCACATGCATCCCCATTTTTTTGATACCTAAATTCCCCAAGAGGTCACATAGCTCTGGGGTTATCTAAAGATTGGGGATTGTAATTATTTATGAATTCTCTGACTTCATTTTAGTGCATTAAGTGCTCCAATGCAAAGCTTCCACTATATGCCGCATGTGAACTCACACGTAGCATTTTCTTGGATCTCCTGTTATACCTGTTTTCATTTCCTTGCATTAGAGGGTTTATTTCAAGTACCCTCAAAGATAGACTATCATTTTAAATAAGATAAAATATAACAAGGAACACTTGAGTGGCTTCTCCCTTGTAAATAAAAATTCCACAATTTTTTTTAACTTGCCTTCAAGGTTGAATCTAGGGGGGGGAAAATCTCTTCCTTCTTATCCTTTTCTCATAGCTAGTTGTTCCTGAAGTAGCAGAAAGAAATTTCAGAGAGACAACTCCAAAAGTACATTATATTTGGGTTTCTAAACACTGCTGGATTTTCTGAGAGATGATATGAATGCTCACAAATTCTATAGTCATTTTTAAATGCATTTCTTTGAATGAATTGGAAATGCATTTTGGATTATAAATTTTTCATCCTTTAGAATTTTAGTATTGCTCTCTTCCGAAATCAACCTTCCATGAACTGATAATCTATAAGTTATTCAACACTTCTATGTGTATATACAAGTATTTGTATGTATGTATACATATGCACTCATATTTATGAATGTTGACTATCTTAAAAGTCATTTTAATAGATTGATTCTTCTTAATGTAATCTTTAGAAAGCTCTAACACTCATTTTTTTCTTTAGGCTTAATTATCTCTTAAAAATCTTATTGACATTTTTGATTTACCTGCAGGTATTATTCTAGATTATCCATTCTAACATATCTTTTAAAAGTGCTGAGTAAATCTTTATACACTGAAAGACTGTGGTTGAAAAAAATCCAAGTAACTCAGAATCTCAAATTCAAATTCCAGCAGATTTGGCTCATCTATATCCTTTGAACTTAAATAAATTGAGTTCCATGCTAGGTAAATTTAAGAATTACCTTTTAAATTTTAGCTCTCAGCAGATATTAAGGGTTGTATGGTATATTTTATTTTAAATATGGACTTACCCTGGTACCTAGCTAAACATCTTGCAGGACAGAACTGGATTTTCTGAGTATGGCATACTAGTGTATTACTTGCTTTATAGAAATAAGAGGTTGTTTTAAAAAATCTACTCTAATGACTTTATTTTTAAATAATTTATTTGTAATACTGAAATCATTTTAGAGTCTCTTAGGACTAAAGTTTGTAACAATCAAATTTTATTACAGACAATCCATTAATTCAGATTTTTTTATTTTTTATATTTCTGTCTTCACTAGTGCTCTGTCTTTTGGCAATTTCACTAGTAGGTGCCTTTATGAGAGGAGAGCTGAAACTAAAAGTGGCAACAGAATAAGGCAAAAGGACCAAACTTGATTGTTTCATATCTATCTCTTTACCTGCCATCTTGGCTTTCTTCATAGGCTTAGGCCTGAAAAGATGTATTAATCAGGTAGCTATCTTCTGCTTCATGTGAATATCGAATATATGTCTGCCATTGACCTAGAATTGTGAAGCAACCCAACACTAGGCATCAGAACACCTAGGTTATAGTTATTGACATTATTTCTAGCAAGTTGTGTTCATAATCTTGGAAAACATATCTGATAGCTCTAGCATTAGTTGATCCATTTCTGCTCCTTATCTTGGTTTTTATGATGAGCCAGGTGGTTTTGTTATTTGCCTCAACATGAAAATATCTAGAGAAGGCAGAATGAGTCGGTTGGCTACTTAATATCTTCATCATTATTCATGGATTTTTATCATCTGTATTACCAAATAAGAGAAATGGATATGGATAGTTTGTCACATGCATAAATAGAACTTGAGCATAATTTCATTACATGAGATTTCTTTATGAAAAAAGTTTTACTGTTTTTTTGCAGCTCATTCATATAAAAGTACACATGTAAATGAGGAGATAAAGTTTGTCTCATTGTCATTCCATTGGTGATTTTTTTGTAAAGCTTTTATAAAAGTAATCTGTAAGGTGTAGTACTTTCTTTGTTAAACTAATCAGTTTAGATAATGATTTTTTCATAAAACTTTATAAATTCATTGGGGGGATTTTAATGAATTTTAGGAAGTATCATTACAAGTGATGAACTGCTCTTTTTGCCATAGAATAGAGTAACAATTACTGCTTTGATGTCTAAGATTGTGATTTTGAGTAAGAGGTCCACCCATAATCACCACATATTATCGCCTAGTGTTATTTTGGATAATTTAGAATAATAACAGTTATTCTAGATACTCTTGCCTATTTGTCTCCACCTACATCTTGAGATCATTCTAACTCAAAAAGCAAGATAATTCTGAAGTCCTCATGTCCCAGTAGTTGATTGACTCACCCTCAAGTCTGATTCTTTTTTCTGGAACGCAGTTATCTTGTCATTTTAGTGCCTAGGTTATCCAGACTATATCATCATTCCATTTTCTCCTAGGCTCAAGATGGTTTGTTATTTTTCCAAAATCTGAACTAAACACTACTTTTAGTATAATGGAAACTTTGATGTACTGTTAGCTTTTTTATTAATTATATTACTCATTAAGTTGATGTTAATTGAAACCCTCATGATTTTATGGTTTTGAATTTTTGTTCTGGGATTTCTTGTCTTGTAGTTTGACAGTTGAATTTTGAACCTAAATAAAGAACTATACTTTTATTCTGTGAAATTTAAAGATACTGATTTTATTCTAGTGTTTAAATTTTCACATTAGATTTATCATATTAGATATCCTTCTCAAATATGAGTTGTCTAAATCATTCATAGAGCAAGACAGTGCAACAAATATTTATTGATCACCTATCATTTGTTCAGGGATATACAGGCAAAATGAAAATTCTTTCTTTCCTAAGGAAATTTCCATTTTCAGAGGGAGAGAGATCACATTTAAAGAGCTGGAGATCATGAACTACTAACAATAAAAAGGGACTAGAAAAAGACTCCTGAAAAAATAATCCATGAGTTAAGATTCAGGGAAAGTTCTAAAAGTAGAGGGATAGCATAGACATAACACAGGGGATAGTGTAGAATAAAAGGATGTGAAAAGGCAGGCAGGCACCATGGAGAAAAGAGGACTAAGTTTCCTACATTGTAGAATATGTGAAAGAGGAATACTGTGATATAAACTTGGAAAGATGGGTTTTGGGTAGTATCATGAAGAATGTTAAGTATCCAAAAAAGGCTATTTTATTTTAGAGGCAATAGGGCACTGTTGGACTTTTTTGACGAGGGAAGAATTGACATTTGGTTGTATATGTAGGATGTAGAGGAATTGAGTCAGTGATTAGCAGTACTATGATGATTAGGGTACTATTTAGGAACTAAAACTGGAGACAGTAAATCAAAGAAATTGCTGATAGTTATAAAAAATGACTTAAATCTAGAGATCCCCTAAATATTAACTCAATAATATAAAGTGTCTCTTTGGAAAAAATGTATTTACCACCAGGACTACATAAATATCTAGGGAACAGAAAGCAAGAGAAGAATTAATTGCATAGAAGATAAAATGATAAAACTCATACAAGAAATGGACTCCTTGAAAATCAGAGTAGAACAGTGACTCAAAAGTCACAGAATATCAAAACTGTTAAAAGATTGGAAGAAAAAAGGAAATATAAGATATGTTATCTTAAAAGAAACTGGCCTGAAAATAAGCTAAGGAAATGTAATTTCTGGACTCTGTATGAAACATGATTTTTATTTTTAGAATGCTGAATATTGTGTTTTGAAATTTACAAAGACAACTGTGCAGATCTCCTAATACTGGAGGACAACTTAGATCGATGCATACCATGGAAGCAATGTAAAGACTAATAGACTGCCTTCTGTGGGGGGTGGGGAGAGAAGCAAGAATGGGGGGGTTGTAAAACTCAAATGAAATATTTCTTTTAAAAAAAAGATAGTAAGAATCTACCCGCCTTCTGGAAAGAATCACAAATTGAATGCCAAAATTTGGAGTTCCACCATCAAAGGAAAAAATACTGTAAAAATCCCGAAAGAAGCAATTAAAGTGATAAGGAAATAAGAGTCAGGATCTATAAGACTCAGAAGCTTCCTCTGAAAAGAAGAGATGTTGGATTCTTCATTAGCATTGTAGTGCAGAAGTAGCATTGAAAAACCAACAGGAGTCCATTCCACAAAGCAAAGGATCTCAGTTTACACACAGTAACCATTTAACTGAAAGCTGTGCACAATCCTAGTGGGGCATAAAGAGGTCGTGAATGTATTAAAGGACATAGGGCAATTGGGTGGTGCAGAAGATAGAACACTGACTCTGGAGTCAGGAGGACTTGAGTTCAAATCTGATCTCACTTAATAATTACCTAGCTGTATGACCTTGGGTATGTCACTTAATCCCATTGCCTTCCAAAATAATAAAGGAAATTCGGATATTCTTAATGAAAAGACCAGAGAAGAAACTTTGAAATAGAAACTCAGCTCTCCAGAGAAACTTATGAAATTAAATTTATTTAAGGAAATGTATGAAAATGTTACGGTAACATTTTAACAAGGGTAGAAGAAAAAAGTGTCCTCTTCAAAGATTAATATTTTCAAAGGGGAGTGAGGGAATTAAATTTAAAAAAAAACCAGATGTCTTGGGTTGGGCAGTGGTTATATTCTGGGACTTTGAAAAGGGGAAAGAAAAGACAGTGTAAAAGGAATAAGTGGTTGGAACTTTTTCTGTTTTGTATAGTATACACTCCAGGAGGATAGGCTAGAGTGGAAAGGGTATCAGATGGTGATAGTGTTGATGATGGAAGTAAAAGCATGGAAACTGTGTGGTAGGCATTTGTTAAAGCCTCCTGAGATCCTCACAAGAGCCCTGAGAGAAGGGTACTGTTACTATCCCCATTTTACAGTTGGGCACCTTGAAGCAAACAAGTAACTTGTCCAAGATCACACATCCTATTTGTGTGAGATCACATTTGAACTCTTCTTTAGTCTCAGTGCTCTATCTACTATACCATCTAATTCCCTCTCAGGTGAATGCTTTATCTGATTAAAAGGAGAATTTAACATACAGAGTTTAGTATTGAAAGGATGGAGCATAGATGGCAATCCAGCAAAGGAGAGTAGTCAGGCAAGTAGAAAAACTGGAGCCAGCAGTGTCATGAAAATCCAAATAGGAAAGAATACCAGAGGGAGGAAGTGATCAATAATGTTAAATAATGCCAAAGAGATCAAGGAGAATTAATTCTTCATAACCATAGAAAGTCGTTTAAGTTTAGTGGTGAAACTAGAAGTGAAAGGAGACAGAGGAAATAAAGGCAACAATAGAAATGGCTTTCTAGGAGGTTGGATTTTTTAACAAAGGAGAAAGTTAAATAGGATGTTAATTTTCAGAGAGTGGTAGGGACCATGCAAAGGATTTTAAGTATGTTGGAAGTCTGGATTTATAGGAATCTGGGAAGAAACAGAAAGACAAAGATTGAAGGTTGGAGGAGTGGGAAGCAGAAATCAAAGCATCAAGCTTTTAGGAGGACTGGGGGAAAGGGATCATAGGCAATAACATAAATGGTGGATGAACTAAGCTAAGGGAATGGCTACTTTATCAAAGACTAGAAAGAGCAAGTGATGTGACTTAGTAAAAAAAAGAGAGAGAGAGAGGTAATAGGCCTCTGACATGTTTGTAGACACCTAATTCTACCAATCAGCACTCTTGGCCTAGCTCCACTTAGCAGCAACATCTTATTTATAAATAAATAAAGCATGCATAAATCTAGACTTTTCAGATCAACAGATTCAAAATAAACTGAAAGCTGGGTTCATTCAAAACATTAACTGAAGTTAATGAGCTTAGTTTTCATTTTCTCCCTAGTTTATTTTAGGCAGGTGAAGGTATTTGATAATATAGCAGATAATTGCAAGGTTTAGAAGTATAAATAATTAAATCTGCAAGTGAGAGGAAGGAAGAGAAAGGTGTGTGTCCCCAAAACTTTTACATGCAATTTGTTACCTATGAAAAATCTGACTTTACTTCTTTAGAGAAAGTTATTACAATTAGCAAAATAGTTTGTTTTTAGGTTCTGTACTAGGTGCCACCAGCACAAAGACAAAAAAAAAAGTGGTCTTTGCCCATGAGGCACTCAGTGTAGATGGTGTGTCTTTGTTTTGGACTTTTGAAGATAAAAGGGAAGAAAGAAATCCGACTGTAGCTTTGAAAAGAATAGTAGAGTCAAGTTTCTTTAGGGGAGGAGAGACTAAGTTACATCATCCCCTTGGACCATTCCTCCGTCCCTCCCACAGAATTAACCCCTTTCCTATCTAATGACTGCTTCCCAGTTACTTTCTAACAGTTGGTTTTTCTTCTCCTTAAGTATCTTTCACTTGACTCTGCTTTCACTTTCTCTCTTCCCTTTCATAGTCAACAACCTTAAAAAACAAAAAGCCATATACACACACTTATTTTTACTGTTAAATATGGTGACCATTTCTGTGTAATGATTTATTTTGTTCTCTTCATTAATTGAAACTTGACTGTTCCTCCTGGACATTGTATCTTTACTGGGTTTTCATGACTGTACTGCCTCCTAGATCTTCTATAGCAGAAGACTGTGTATTAGGTGAAACGTGAAATGCCTATCCTCTTTATTGACTTACCAACTGCTTATTTCCTACCCCTAAATTATGAGACCTAAGGCTCAGCCCTGACTCCTTGGTGATTTTGGGGTACAGTTATCTCTGTGTATATGGCTCCCAGATGAATATATATCTGACCCTTTTCTCTTTAAGCTCCAATTCTGTATCACTTATTGCTCTTAACCATTTCCATCTGAATCTCCATTAGGCAAAATAAATTAAATATTTTCAAAGTAGAACTCTTCATTTATCCCTAAATATAGCCTTCCCTCATACGTTCTGTTTTTTTTTAATTATAAAGATTTTATTTACTTTGAGTTTAAAAAATTTTTCCCCTAATCTTACTTCCTCCCCCCCACAGAAGGCAATTTACTTGTCTTTACATTGTTTCCATGGTATATACATTGATCCAAATTGAATGCGATGAGAGAGAAATCATATCCTTCAAGAAGAAACATAAAGTATAAGACATAGCAAGATCAGACAAAAAGATACCAGTTTTTTTCCCCTAAATTAAAGATAATAGTCCTTGGTCTTTGTTCAAACTCCACGGTTCTTTATGTGGATACGGATGGTATTCTCCCATTGCAGACAGCCCAAAATTGTCCCTGATTGTTGCACTGATGGAATGAGCAAGTCCATCAAGATTGATCATTACCACCATGTTGCTGTTAGGTTGTACAGTGTTTTCTGGTTCTGCTCATCTCATTCAGCATCAGTTTATGCAGATCCTTCCAGGTTTCTCTGAATTCCCATCCCTCCTGGTTTCTAATAGAACAATAGAATACGTTTCTGTTTTTGATGGAAGTGCAACCATCTTTCTAGTTACATAATTTTTAGGTTCATAATTGTAATCATTCCCTTCTCTCCCCCAAAGTCCTCCTATAACCAGTCAGTTAAGTCATGGCGATTTTACTTCTGTAGCTTATTTTCCCTCATTCTTTTCTCTCAAGTTACTAAATCATCATCTTGTTTCAGGTCAGCATTACCTCTTATTGTAGTATTCCCCTAATTTGTCTGTCTCTTCCTAGACTATGACTTTTATAGTCTATCTGAAAGCACAAGAATGATCATATCACTTGCTTATTTAAGAATCTTCAGTGATTTCCTTTTTTTTTTCCTGGGGTAAAATGCAAATCTCTCAGCTTGTCATTTTAGCCATTATTTCTCCAGCCTACATTATCTTGATATATTTCATATTTTTCCCTTTCACCTACTCTACCTTCCAGCAAAATTGACCTACTTACTTTTTCTCAAATTGGTCATTCTATCTGATACCTCCTTTTCTTGGCATGTGTGGGATGATGCTAGTGCCTGAAATGCTCTCTAATCTTACCCCCTACCTTTTAGTTTTCCCTGTTGTATTCAAAATTCACCTCATTTGTTATTCCACTTTATCTTTACTCCCTTCTGAAATTATCATATTTTTACTTGTTTACATGTGTGTCCTGGAGTCTCTGCTATTGTAAAATGAAGCAGTTGGGAATATAAGATCTCTAAAGTATTCCAATTCTAATTATTTAATACAAGTCAAAATCTATAACTAATATCTTTAATTGCTTAATAAATAGAGCTTTTTTTCTTAATTTACTAAGTATGTAACCAATGGGAAAGGTCACTTAACTACCCTGAGCCTCAACTTTCTCATCCTTAAAATGAGATAATAATATTAATAACCTACCTCACAAAGTTGTTGTGAGGAACAACTAATGTACACATTTAAAATGCATTGTAAACCATAAAATATGCTAAGCATATGTTAGCTACTGTTGAGGTTGTCAAACCAGTTTATATTCATTATTAAATATTTATAGTAATTTGTTTTTTAACAATTATATACATTTTCAAAAATATATGGTTTTATTAAATTTTAAAAATTTTGTTTTTCTACAAAACGTATTTCTTTTTCATTTGAACTCTAAAGGTGCTTCATTTCTATAGCTTAAGGTTGACCAAATAGATGGCAAAGAATAACATGGTTTAAAAAGATAAATGTCAGTAGCATTTTCCAAAGTAGACAATCCATCCTTTTGGATTAATGGGAAAGAAGGTCAATAATTGCATGGATTTCAATAAGCTTGAGAAAAATAGCATTCCTGTGGTGCCTATGATATTAAAACATTGAATTCACTTGTGGATATATTGTTTAATATTGTGGCATCATTGCCTTTTTTTTTGATTGCCTACTTATAATGAATATTAAAAATAACTGATAAATCAGTGATTTCAGAGAAAAACTTTAGCTCAAGTGCTGGTGAATTTTCATGCCTTTTCATGATTTGGTTTCATTTATTTATGTGTTTATTTATTCAACTCATTTATTGTTTATTTAGGTTCCTCCAGAATTTCCACAACATTCTCCTGGGCCTGTTCCTACCAATTTCAACCAACCCCCACGACTTCCTCTCCAGGACCAATGGAGAGCCCCACCACCTCCTCAGGACAGAGACCATTTCTTCTTAGGAGGTACATGAATAAGGAAATTTGTAATTTCTCTTTTATTTATTAATTTATTCACTTATTTATTTTATTTATTCATTCATTCATTCATTTATTTTTGATTATGTAGTTTCAGGTAACATTGTTTGCAAAATATGTTCATGGTTATTAAATTGATTGTCCACAGTTTTTTGTTTTAATTCAGTTCAACCAAACATCTGGGATTTTTTTTTAATCCTTTGATATTTAACCTTATTCCAGTAACATCAGTTGAGGAAAATTTTATTTGGAATCTAATTTATGAGAGATTAAACAAGAAAGGGATGGGCTGATAAAAAATACCCATTAAGTTTTCATTTTGCTTATTTTTTAAAATAAATTTTCATTTCCATCTAAGCAGTATGATAAATATTCAAATGTGTGATCATGAGTAAATGAAGTACATTAAGGAAATACAGAAGAACCTTTAAGAAAAAGTAACAAAAAAGTAAATACACTAATATGTTAAGCTGTATACTTGAATTTCATTAGTTTATACTTAATATTAAAAGAAAATACTCATTGACATGATTTTGGTAGGAAAGGGGAAAATTTCGAGTCTTGAGTTGAACCTTCAACTTTGTAGAACCATTAGAACTAGTTAACATAGTTCTATTTTATCTTGAGATTGTACCAAGATATTCATATTCTCTATTAGGAAGATAATATGCTTTGTAATATTTAGTTTCAGGAGAACCAAGGTTCCCGAGCCATCCTTTGTTTGAACAACGAAGTCCCCCTCCACCACCACCACCTCCCACGATTCTTAACAGCAGTCATCCTGTTCCTACCCAGAATCCCTTGCCTTTTACTCAACCTGGACCAGCATTTAATCAGCAGGGACAGCAACCAGTATTTCCCAGAGAAAGGCCTGTAAGACCAAACATTCAGCCTCCAGGTCCAGTGGGGATTCTTCACTTCAACCAACCGGGCTCTGCAAATACACGTCCTTTCATTCCTCCTCGACAACCATTCTTACCTGGCCCAGGACAGCCATTTCTTCCAACACACACACAACCTAATATGCAGGTATGGGAAGATGAATAAAACTGATTTTGTTTAAAACAAATGTGTACAAATTTGACATTTAAAGTCATATATGACTTGTTATGGGTATTGATTAAATTGATAGTAAGAAAAGGTAGTCTTATAAGTGCATTATTTGCTGTTTTTATAAATGTAATAATTTAACTTGTGGAAGGGGTATTTGAAAATCAACAGCAATAACCTCTTTTGGAAATGTGCAAATTAAAGTTAAGATTTTATTTTACTGCTAATTAAATTAGAAATTTTTGTATTTTGTTCACCATTGTAATGATTTCTTAAATTAGTTAATTTTGGGAGAATTGTGAAGTTGTTAATTAAAATTATACTCCTGAAGGATATATTGTGAAGATTTGAATGTATTCTGGACAAAAAATATTGCTGTGCACTTACTATTAGAAAGTCTTGAGTGCCCTCTGCTGATAAAAATGCATCTTAAATTTGATATAATGCCCCACATTTATAGGGCCTTTCATATAAAAGAATCTTCTATTTTACTTTAAGTTCATTATGAAAATATCTGAGACATTTTCTAGTTCAACCTCTCAACACATTTTATAGATTCAATAAGTATACATACTGAGGAATGAAATTTATCTTAATTATAAAAGAGATTAACTTTGTCATTAAAATAGGAAAAATTATTGTTGTTTTAAGATGAAAGTCTAGTATAAAGGAGAATGAGTATATTATAGTCACTGTAGCAAATCTTAAAATGAAACTTCATTTGGACCATCTAAAGTTGGCCCCATGGGGCAGCTAGGTGGCACAGTGGATAAAGCACAGACTCTGAAGTCAGGAGGACCAGAGTTCAAATCCTGCCTCAGGCACTTCATAATTACCTAGTTGTGTGTCCTTGGGCAAGTCCCTTAACCCCATTGCCTTTCAAAAAAAAATAAAAATAAAGTTGGTCTCAAAAGATTGACTTTTTTCTAAGAAATTGATATAAGAGTATAATGTGAAAATGTATCTTAAATGATTTTCCTTCTTTTTTTACTGAATTATGAAGGGACCCTTGCATCCTCCATTGCCTCCACCACATCAACCCCAGCCTCAGCCTCAGCAGCAGCAGCAGCCCCAACATCAACAACAGCAGCCCCAGCATCAACCACAACATCATCAGCATCAGCCCCAACACCAGCCCCCGCTACAGCCACAACACCAACCTCCTCATCAACCTCCACATCAGCCTCCACCCCAGCATCAGCCTCCACACCAGCCCCAACATCAGCCCCAGCACCAACCTCAGCACCAACCACCACACCAGCCTCAGCACCAACCTCAGCAGCATCAGCCTCAGCATCAACATCACCATCACCTTTCTGTCCCGCCACCACCTCTGATGCCCATGTCTCAGCCACCATTTAGGCCTCACATGCAGACTCCTCAGCCCCAGCAAAATAATAATAGAATGCAGTGCCCTCAGCGGCAGGGTCCAAGACATGTGAGTATAAATCAATATTTTGAATTCTTTTAAGTCATATAATTTAAAGTAATAGCTTTTCCACAATAATCTAACGTTTATTATATTTCTCCTGACTATGTTTCCCACTAAGTTTCCCAGAAAACTTCAGTTGTGTGTACATGCATCTGTATGTATGTATATATCTTATTATATATATGTGTTTGGAAATGTACCATACACATATAGACACACACTTTTTTCTAAGAAAAAATAATAATTTTCAGGTTATTTTGTTTGTCATTTAAGAAAGATTTTATTTATTTTTGAGTTTTACAATTTTTTCCCCTAATCTTGCTTCTTCCCCCCCCCCCCCCCACACACACACAGAAGGCAATTTGACAGTCTTTACATTGTATCCATGGTCTACATTTGATCTAAGTTGAATGTGATGAGAGAGAAATCATATCCTTAAGAAAGAAAAATAAAGCATAAGAGAGCAAAATTACATAATAAGATAATGTTGGGGTTTTTCCTAAATTAAAGGTAATAGTCTTTGGTCTTTGTTTAAATTCCACAATTCTTTCTCTGGATATAGATGGTATTCTCCATTGCAGATACCCCAGAATTGCCCCTGATTGTTGCACTGATGGAATGAGCAAGTCCATCAGGGCTGATCATCACCCCCATGTTGCTGTTAAAGCTTCAGATTTTTTAAAGAATGGTTGTACATGGAGGGATAGGTTCATGAAATAGACTATTAGAAAGAAATTTTAAGTTTTTATATAGTTTCTCCACTTTTGTTTAAGATTTATAGTTCTGAATACTTAAATTGCATTACTATTGTAATTGTATATCACTTTGGACGGCCTATAGAGCAGTACAAATAATTCTTGTCTCTGGAAGTACTGAAATTGTGCAAAAGGAGAGAAGACTATTTGATTTCCCTTGTCAGGAACAAGAAAGAATTTGATTACCTGATTAATTAAATGGAAAGGATACTGAGCTTCAACAGAGATGCCTGAGTTCTAGTCTTAGATCTAACATAGATTGCTCATTGCCTTCTTTTAAAGTATTGAACTACTTTGAGCTATAGCTTTATCATTTACAACTACTCTTTAAAAGCTTCCCCTCTGTCCCTTCAGTGAATAATTTGTTAATGGGGCTATCTATAATGGGAAGGCAGATTGTTATGCTCCTTATCTTCTTGTAAACATTACCAGGAGATTTTATGAGTTCTATGTGTAAATCATGTAATCGAAATAATCTCAGAGCTCAACCACTCTTATCCACCTTCTCTGTGATAGGCACTGAAGATACCAGTAGAAAAATGAAATTTAGTATTCCTGTTGCCTTTGGTTTGAAAAAAAAATGCTATTTCACAGTGGTTTTCCATCTCAGGAGTCTTCTGGAAACACCTTCTATTTGTGTGTGGGGGGGGTATGTGTTGGGGTGCTCAGGCAGGTATGTGTATGTGCATGTTTAAGAATGTTCTTTAGGGCAGTTGTGTCAAACTCAAATAGAAATAAGTGTCCACTAAACTATTCATAAGTATCTCTGCAAGCTATATAGTGACTTAGAAAAACACACATAATCTTTACGTTATTAAATTTTTCTCAGTAGTATTTTAATTTTGTTCAGATCATACTCACTGTTGAGCTTGTGCTGTGGCCTGTACCCATGTGTGCTGAATATTCTTTTTTAGACCATTGTTAGTGGTCATTTTATTAAAACGCTTAACACCAAGGTTTATCTCTTGTGATAGAAAATTCTTTTCATGCTAAATGAACTTTAAATCACATGTTTAAAGCTGAAAAATTAGCTTGTCCAATTTAGATAGAAGTATGAGTCCAACATTGAATATATCTATACTTGCTGGACTGACACCTCCATTGTTTGGTGCATTTGTCAGCTGGTATTGCATAAGTTTTTAAAGCATAGCTGAGAATCCCTTGCAGAGAATTAGAAAATATTTATGGTGCTTTATTAGGTCATAGATTTCAATGTGCTTAAATTGTAGTGTAAAATAGTGAGGTTAAGGTGAGGAGACTTTACTCCATGGTATCATTTTATTGTTTATGTACTTTTGGGTTCTTTTTCACAAGTATCTATTTTTGATTAGAAATTATCTTTTTTTCTTATGACAGAGTGCTGCTTCACAGAATGTTGTCAAGCGGCCCATTCAGCAAATGCAGCCAACTGCTCCAAGAAATAGCAATTTGCGTGAATTACCAATAGCACCATCCCATGTTATAGAAATGAGTAACAACCGTTGCTCCGCTACACCTGCAGCACAAGTGAAACCAATTTCAAGCACCCCACCCCCTTCAAGGTCTGTTGTAGGTGTCAGGACCCCACAGGGAAAGGCTGAAATGAAAGTTAAACCAGTCAGCCCTGTGGTTCAAGCTAAAGTAGAAGTGAAAACAGAACCAGAGGTAAGACTTTTGGGGTTAAATATTTCTACCTCTCAAACCTCATATTTATCTATCTTTAGTTCTTCACTGTCTTGGTTTCTACAAAAAGATCAAGTTTTCCTTTCATGAGTTAGTCCTTTCTTTTTCTGTCATCTTTTGTCCATCTATCTGTTAAGTTTGAACAACATATTACTTATTAATCAACAGGACTAATTTCTGTCTTTACTACTTTCCTGTTTTCTGTGTATTCATTTTTCAGATTGATATATGTAGGTATGGTTCTCTCAAAGAAAAATGTGAGTAGTTAGTTTTCATGTCACTTTCTGAAAAGTGTGGCTTCCTGTCACTGATGGCTAAGGCTTAAACCTATATCTAGGCTCTCCCTTCTGCTTCCCTACAGAGACTTACTTCTGCCACCAGCTCTTTGTACCCCATGCTTAAAATCTATCATGTATTCAATTTGATAATTTCCTCCTTTATCCAAAGATCCCCTTTTTGTATAAAGTTACAGTATCATAGATGGGAGAGCTGGAAGGAAACTCAGACCATCTTAATTCAACCTCCCCTCATTTGTATTTCTTTCCTGACTTTGTGATTGGAAGTAAATCTTCACCTTCTCCAAGCTTGTAATTCTTTAAACTATAGCAAATAACACACTTTTCATCTATGTGTACATAATCCATTTTGATTCCTTTATTTGTGCAGTTGGTCTTTATGCCATTTTTTTTGTTTTGTCACACCTGACATAGTTTTAGCCAACGATTAATTATTTGGTAAAAAGAAAAAAGTAGATATTTATATAACTATGTAATGTATAATTACTGTAATCAAAAGAAATAAATGGAATAAATGTGGTATAAAATGAATGATCTCAAGGTTCCAAGTTTTGAATCTGATATACCCTAAGAATTTAATCTTGCTTGTTGACATTTATTTACAGTGATACATTGGGAAGAGATAAAATTGATTTGGGGAGTTGCGGGGAATTTACTTAATTTGGAGGGGCTGATGTAGCTGTGGTGATGTTGAGTAGTTTTTAGGTGAGGAAACTAGTTGATGTATCCTTAAATTGTCAACAACTTTTATATTAGTAAAGTTAACTGCCAAGGCAGTCTGAATGAGACCAACAAATTCTAAAAGTCATTTGCTGATATATTTAAATTTCTATTTTTTTCAAAGATGTCTTTGTTGACATCAATTCTAGCTAAGACTAAGAAGTGTGTTACTCTTTTAAGAGAGTAATGGGAGGGGGTACCTAGATGGTATGGTGGATAGAGCACCAAACCTGGAATCAGGAGGATGTGAGTTCAAATCCAGCCTCTGACACCCAAAACTTAGCTTTGTGACCTTGGCCAAATCCCCATTGCCTGACAAAAGCAAAGCAAAATAAAAAAAAAAGAGTAATGGGAGAACATTGTTCACACTACTAAAATTCTATTTTTTTTGTTCCTTAACCTAAGGTTTTGGCAATCTTTAATGCTTTTTCCATTTTGTTAATCTTAGGCTATCCAGGTAATATTTTTAGTCCTGGCTAGTGACTTTAATTCAGAAACTCATGTGAATTAGAATCATCTTTTTTGGGTTAAAAAATTCTTTTAAGAACCTACTTTATGGTACTTAATACACATCCAAAAATTAATTTTCAGAGTCAAATTGTTCTACATGTATTTTATTTGTGTTTAATGTTAATCTCTTTACCTTCAGCTGTCAAGTATAATATTCATAACATCTTCATAGGAAAAAATCTCTATTATTTTGCTTGTTATAAAGCTAAACAAGTATGTAGTAGTTAGAATTAATAAAATAAATTTGTTATTTTTGCTTTGTAGAAATAATTCTTAACTTTTATTAAAGGTTTCATTTAAATACCAAGATGCCTTAGTATATTTAGAATGTAGTTTGATTTAGAAAAATTTAAATTCTCATATGTGTGTAAATTTCCCTATAAGATTAAAAAAGTAGACTGGTTTTGGAAACTTCTACTTTAAAAGAAATTCTTAAGGCAAAGAAAGAAATATATTTGAATAAATCAAATTTACCAGTTCTATAATAGTTCATAAGCAGAGAAATGAATTTTCTTTGAATTTTTTTTCCCAGCTGTTCTTTGGGTATGGTTATCTTGATGACATATTCCCATATCATTTCACCCATTTCATAATAACAGTTTAATCTATTTTTTAATAAGTTGGTGGTTGCTTTTTTTTTTTTGAGAGTATTGAAGGCAGTGTATCGGGACCAAATAGTGCTTGCCTGATAAGTTATGAGAAGTTACATAACTATGAATTTATGTATTTTTGGGCAGTAAATGTCTTAATAGCTTAATAAAATGTGTCAATATTTTCTGCACTAATGGAGGAGAATAATAGCTTCCTACAACTTTATTTGTATTTGACATTTAAAAAATTAATACCACTCTTTTTTATACAGATTATTGTTGCCATTTGACATTTAAAAAATTAATACCACTCTTTTTTATACAGATTATTGTTGCCATTGACTTAACTTTCCAAAACTTGTACAAATGATGGATAGTTATGAGGAGCAGAATGAAGTTAATATATTATTGTGACTCATTGACAAACAGATAATTGAGAACAGATTGACAATTCTCATTACCCTGTAACCAGAACTATCTCAAACTATTAAGAAATGAGTTCTTTTGGTTAACTGAAGAATTAACCCTTTGATCACAGGCATGTCTGATCAAAGCTTTTTTAAAATGTTATAAACTTGTATGCTTTTCTGAGACGGCACACTGATTGTCCACATTTTAAACTTTTTTCTTGATGATTTGATATCATTGTTATACTCTTTTGTAATAGAGTAATAAAATAGCCATTGAGACTCCTGTCTAGATCTGATCACCTTATATCTAGACAACCTTAGGCTACTTTCCTTTCTATTTTTGATAGTTTTGCTGTTCTCCTGTCACCTCTCATTTTTGTAGATTTACCTTCTTCCTTCTAATTTTCTGTTTATCTGCTGTTTGGAACCTGAATAACTAATCTTGTCAGAAATGTGTTTTAATGAGAATAAATAGATGTTTAGTGAGAATGTATGAAATGTATGTATGAGTTTAATTGTCTAGATACTTTTGCTTGCACAAAGGTCTTTTTATCTTAGTTCCTGGTTCTTTACAATATTTCAGATTTTGTGGTTGCCAAATAGATAATGGGTAGATGAAATGATATTTTCTTTGATGCATACACTAGGGGGGAAATTTGTATCTTTTTTAGAAAATATATACTCAGAATAAATTTCTTTAAATATTTCCTATTGATTTTTATCCTATTTTCTTGTAAGTTCTGTTTTTTTAGAGTTGCAAAACCTCTACAAGGGTTATTTGACACACTGTATAGTGATTTTTAAAAAGGCTTTCGACTAGAATATTAAAGGATTCCATATATACCATTAATATTCCGGCACTGCATTTGGTAACATTTTGATTCTGAAGAGAGTGCATGAGTTCAAGGTCAGAGAGATTGACTTGTGCTGTTCATTATAACCAATTATTGTGTGACAAATGAGTTTCAGATCAGCCTGAAAATTCTGTAAGAAAAATCAATAGTTCTAATCAGGGCCTTTCAGGTCATTTACTACCCTACCTTTTGTTAGTTTGTCAGAAAAGAGCAAGATAAAACCTGTGTGTGACAGCGGGTTGCCTTGGTATTGTTGCCATTTCCATTTGAAACATATTTTGATAACTTAAATGAATACTTTAATTGGTTTCAGAAACTTCAAAATGAGTAGAAATTTACATGATTTCATTTTTAATATTCTGATAAGATTCCCAAATTAGCTTTAACAGAGTTTCCTCTCCTTTCCAGAGGCAAGGAAGTTATATTTAAATAGGCAATAAATCCTAGGGAAAAAAAACTTAAAGCAGATTTAAATGGTTTTACATAAAATGTATGAACGGTTCTGGGAAGATATGTTTTCTTAGTAGTTCTGATTGGTTGTTTGGATTGACTTGCATACAATTCACTATATTAACAAAAATTGTTTGTTCCTTATTTAGTTCCCTGATGAAGATGAAGAAACCAGATTGTACCGTTTGAAGATAGAAGAGCAGAAACGTTTAAGAGAAGAAATCTTGAAACAAAAGGAACTACGACGGCAGCAGCAGGCTGGTGCTCGAAAGAGGGAATTACTTGAAAGACTTGCACAACAGCAGCCTTATACCCCACAGCCCCCAGTACAGCAGGAAGAACAAACGTCACTCTCACCCACCAACGGGAGTCCACTGCTACCCTATCCTGGTGCACAAGTTAGACAAAATGTAAAAAATAGACTTCTTGTAAAAAAGCAAGACATCACTATTACAAATGTTCAACCCAAAACTTCAAATTTTGTACAAGCTGGTGCTAATTTACAATACCAAGGACAACCAATGAAACCAATGAAACAGTTGAGACAGAATAGAACAGTACCTCAAACTCAGCCCCAGCCATCTCACAAGGTACTTCAAACAAAGCCTCCTGACATGGATGAATTGCCAACCCCAACACAGACTACCAGAGTGGCATCAATACAAGGCCAACCCCAGGAAATGAAACCTGGAGTGAAAAGGACTGTCATGCAGCGGGCCAACAGTGGTAGTGGAGATGGGCCACATGTCAGCTCCAAAGTCAGGGTGATTAAATTGTCAGGAGGGGTAAGTTTACAAATTTTGTGATTGTTTCTCCTTGATTTGGCGTTTCATTTAGCACAATCCTAAAATACACAGAGAACTTTATTAAAGAAAAATAAAAAAATTGAGTGAAATAGTTTGCCTCTCTTATAGTCATGTAAATCAGCTTTTACCTACTTTTAATTGGTTAAACAAATTGATATTAATCTCTTTTCACATTGGGCTGCTTTTGTTTTGCTTTTGTGTTTTGATGAATATCAGTATGCCTAGGACATACCAGAGAGAAAAATTAATTTGTCATTTCCTCAGGTCCAATGAGCCCCAAAATTCTTGAAGCATTCTTTCATAATGCAAAGGATTTAGTAGACCTAAGGTCATCTTATTGTCCTAAACTCACTTCTCCCCCACACCCTTAAAAACAAACAGAAAGTGGATCATAAGATTGGAGAATCTATGGACTAAATTGATTTTAATTTATAGGTGATTTCAACTTGCCCTCCCCACAAGGGAAGAATTATACTTTGAACAATACTTAGTGGTTACTTGGATTGTTTTCCTATTAAGAAGTTTAGAAAAGGCTTTATGTATAGTGCCACAAAATAATAAACCTTTAGTTATGAAGAATCCTATTATAACACATATCTATGTGTATAAAAATTGCCTTTGTCCTTTTAGAAGATCCAAAATATTTTTTTTTCAATCTAGTTTGAGTGAGTTTTCTTTAGAAATTCTTTCTTTGGGACTTTTCTCTATAAGTTATGTTCTTTAATAAAAATACTTTATTATGTGTTGTTAGTGTAAAATAGAGAGGGAGCGAACCAATCATACTCAAAGGTTTTACTAATGAAGCTATTAAATAATAATTACTTTTAGCTTATCATTCTGAATTGTAAAAATTCAAACTACCTAGATGGAAAATTTAATGTCCACAAAACAAAAGCATTGTAATTAAAGAATAAAATTATTCAGAAATCAGGTCGGCATTGCCTTCCTCATTCCTTTTCCTGGATTTAAAGTACTAATATTTATTACAATTACTCTACTTGTTAGCTCTTTTTCATCTCTAGGCTCCATAGACTGAAAGTGTGATTTTTAAAATGTATACATTGTGACAAAATGATATAATGAAATGTTAGCAAAATTTTTGCGGCCATATTTGGTCTTCTGTTCACACTTTTATTAACTGATTCAAAACATTGATAGTTTAATTAATATTTTTGAAAATTTATAATTATTTATATTTGGAAATGGACTGATTTTTTTTCCCCTCTGACCATGGATGAACCTGTATTCAAGGATTATTATTTATGTTATAGGGCTGATAACCCACATATATGACAATTCTGTAGCTTTCAAATTGCAGTCTAGGATTGGGCCAGATACTCTGGTAAATACCTGATTGATACTAAGCTGTTGGAAGGATTGCATAATGGTTCTGATCCAAAATATTTGGGCATTTCAGATATCTGCCTTACTCATTTAATAGCACTCTTATTTTTTTGTATTCATCTTTTAACTCACTGTGACCCTTAGGCCCCTTAGCACAGTTAGTCATTTCTTATCTTGTATTTATGAGTCTTACTTATGAAGAGAGAAGCAGTTTTATTTTCCTCACTATATACAAAGCCTGAACTTGTCTGTAATAACAATAATTGAATTGTTCTTTGTATGTAAGAACCTGCTTATTGCAGCATTCAATGTCTAGGAAAAACTTGGAACTTTGTCAGTATACAGTATCTGCCAAGAAATTATACACTAGTGAATGATCACTATTTTTAAAAGTTTCAAGTGTACTCCTCACTTATTTAGTGAGCCAGAATTCTTGCTCTGGCATCCACATAGGAAAAATCTAACAACTTAATTAGATTGCTATGGATGTAGTTATAAACTTAGCGAGCCAGTTATGTATGAACCAAAACAATTCTTATTTTCTGTCCTTTCTTAACCAGTCAGCATTTATAACTTGAAATTTCATTGAGCTTTTCAGGGGATAGTGCAGATAATGATTCTTGAGGCATATTTTTTTTTAGTCTTTTATTATTTTATCTATAGTAATGTTAATTCATCTTAAGGTTTAATCACTGTGAAGGACCTATGATTTCATTGGTATAGCGAAAGCTTGGTGAAGAAACTAATTTCTTTGTTCTGTCTGTCCTTCCCTCCTCTCATTCCCTTTCTGTCTCTTTTTCTCTCTCTTTCTCGCACCCCCCCACTGTCTCAATATTGTTCTCTTCTCAGAAAGGAAGTTTCCTCATCCTTGAGTTTTCCTTTTTAATTATACTTACTCTGTTGTTAATATGCAAATTATTCCTTAACAATCTTTAATATGAAGATGCTGTGATAACACTTTATACAAGGTACTCAGATTAATTATGTTGGTATTAGGAGATGAATTTTGGAGATAAAAAATATGCACTTTTTAATCAAGTGTTCTTATTGGTATTATACTTTTGATGACTCTTCTGTAATGAACTTAAAGCTGTCACATAGAGGTCATATATTATCCTTTGAAAATATGGGCTACCATCTTTTGGGAACAGTTAAATGAACATAATAACCTCCTGAGATGTCCAGGTTTGTGAACTCTGGTTATAATTTTTAATTATTCCATTTTCCTCTCTGCTTTATGACCAACCCCTAACCCTTCCTGCTTATTATGATCTCCAGGCCCTCGACCTTTCAGTTCTTTGTCAGACCTTTACTGGTTTCACCACTTTAATAAATCAGTTCAATTCTGCACTGTCCTTTCTTCTTGATTCCCTTTTTCCAATCCCAAACTTTCAATCCCAAACCCCTTAACCCTAGATTTGGGTTACTCCTACCATCCACTGTCTTTATTCTGTACTAATGAACAAAACTGCAGAAAATCATGAAACTTATGTTACAGCAAGGCAGTCATTTTCATCTGTCTAACCAGTTCACTATCTTGCCATATACTCTACTAAAATTTTTGAGGCAATTTGTTAAGAGGTTCCTTTCCTCAGTTGTTCATCTCTTGGAAGATGTCTTTTGCCATTCTCTCCTCCTCTCCTTTCTCACATGAAGAGTTAGGCTTTCTCCTTGCCAAGACAAACCCTTCTACATGCACAAGTGTTCTCATTCCATCTTCTTCAGTAGATTGCCTCCTCTTTCATTTCCACTCTCTCACTAATTTTTATTCTTTCCCTGTCTGCTGGCTTTCCTGCTGCCTGCAAACATGCCCATGTGCTATCCATGTATCGTTGTCCTATATCTTCCTTTTTGTGGCTAAAAACTGCCATCAGCATCCATTTTCTTTCCTTTCTTAATTTTCTTTGTTATGACTTCTAACCTCATTATTCCACTGAAATTGACATTTTAAAGTTAATTATCTCTTAATTTATCAAATATAATGTCCCCTTTTCAGTCCTCTATGTTGATAGTCTTAATCACTCTCTTAATAATCTCTTTGTAGGTTTTCATGACATTGCTCTCTAGGTTCTCCACCCTACTTGAACTCAGTCTCTTTTAGTGGATCTTCATTCAGTTTACATCTGCCAACTTTTGACTATCCCCCGTGACTATGTCCTAAGTCTGGACCCTCTTCCTCTTTTCCTTCTCTACTGTTTATTTCTCTTGCTGATTGCATCAGCTCCTATGGATTTAGTTGTCTTCTATGCAAATAAAAGGCAACTAGGTGATGCAGTTGATAGTGCACTGGCCTTGCAGTCAGGAGGATGAGAATTTGAATCCGGCCTCAGACATCTGACTCTTACTTTGGGCCTTGGGCAAGTCACATAACCCAGATTGCCTCCCATCCAGGGTTATCTCCTGTTGTTCAGATTCATATCTAGTCACTGGACCCAGATGGCGCCAGAGGAGAAAGTGAGACTGGTGACTTAGCACAGCTCCCCCTACTCAAATCCTGTTCATTTGCTTGTCATGTTATTACCTCCCTGATGTCATGGTCTTCAAAAATGAAGGACAGACATTATTTCTCTGCAGATCTATTTATCCAACCTAGATCTTTAATCATATATCTCTTAACTGCCTATGGGCATCTTGACCTCAAGATGTACAAAACCCTAAACCCTGCCCACTCATTCACTTTCCTATTACTCTCATGTATCATCCCTATTTCCATAGTCACCTAGACTTGAAATCTAGGTGCCATCCTTTATTCCTTACTCTTGGACCCCAACCCATAGTCAAATCAGTTGCCACATCTTGCTGATTCTACAGCATCTGTCATATAGACCCCCTCTTCTCCTCTGACACTGCCACCATTAATAGAGGTTCTCCTTGCCTCACCCTTCAAGTACTTGGAATAACCTTTGGGCTGTTCTCCTTGCCTCAAATTTGTCACACTCCAGTTCATCCTCTATTTAGTGATCAAAGTGCTCCTCATAAAATATAGGTCACTGTTCTCTATCCCTCCCCAGTCCAACCCCAGTCATTCAACTCCTCATACCTCCAGGATCAATAAAAAAATTTTCTGGCTTTCACCATTCTGCACCATCTCCTCACTGTTTATTCTGCCTTACAAAAAACCCTCCATTTTCCTCCTGCCTGGAATTCTCTTTCCCTTCTTCTCTGCATACTGTCTTCTTCAAGTCTTTTTAGGTTTTTGCAAGGCAAATGGGGCTAAGTGGCTTGGTCAAAGCCACACAGCTAGGTAATTATTAAGTGTCTGAGACCCAATTTGAACCCAGGCACTCCTGACTCCAGGGCCGGTGCTTTATCCACTGTGCCACCTAGCTGCCTCTGTTCTTCAAGTCTTTTTTTTTTTAAGGCTTTTGCAAGGCAAATGGGGTTAAGTGGCTTGCCCAAGACCACACAGCTAGGTAATTATTAAGTGTCCGAGACCAGATTTGAATCCAGGTACTCCTGACTCCAAGGCCAGTGCTTTATCCACTACACCACCTAGCCGCCCCTTTTCTTCAAGTCTTAACTGAAATTTCTCCTACAGGAATTCTCTCCCAGTCTTCCATAATTAGTGTTTTAACTTTGGGATTTTTTGCAATTTATCCTGTCTGGTTTTTTTTTTGTTTGTTTGTTTGTTTTGTTTGTACATGGGGTGTACGTATTACCTTCTTCATTAGATTGTAAGATTCAGGGTAGGGAACTATACTTAACAGTGCCTGATACTCTTAGTAATGCTTGTTGAATTGACTTTTTGTCACTACTACTGTAATAGAAGATAATTTGAAGGAAAATTCCTTGTACTGTAATTGTCTCTATACTATTTATAAATCAATAGAAATATTGATTTACATTTTTATACTAGTTTCCTCTTAAGTATAGCTAGCCAAGTGAAAATAAAGCAGTTTGTGTTGATGATGTTGCTTCTACCTGATAATTACTGATGTTTGTTAAAATAAGGATGTTATACTTCCTGGTCCCATTTAAGCTTTAAATCTGTGATAACTATATCTTAACTCGAGATCAGGTCACCTAGCTTTTTTTGCACAGAGGTTCCCAACATTTTTCAGGCCCCAAATCCCTGGGCTTTTAGGGGCAGCTAAGTGTTGAAGTGGATAGAGCACTAGCCTTGGAGGACAGGAATTTGAATCCAGCCTCAGACATTTGACACAATCTTTATGACATTGGATGAGCCATTTAACCTGGTTGTCTCATATCCAGGGCCATCTCTGGTTGTCCTGATTAATATTTGGCCATTAGTCCCAGATGGCTTTGGAGGAGAAAGCCTGTTGACTTAGCACCCCCCCAGCACCCCCCCCCCCCAACTCAAAATTCAGTTCATGTGCTTGTCATAGCATCACTTCCCTGATGTCATGGTCTTCATCAATGAAGAATGAATGAAAGACAAACATTACCACTTATTCATTATGAAAAGAAATTTTAGAATTTACCATGCATAAATAGATGCATGTAAATAGAATTGATTTTACTTTTCATAAACTATTTGATACGTAATATAATTTAGTGTCATAAAATGTTAAATATATTATGGAACATAATCAAATTAGCAAAACTTATGTTTATCTAACAGTTTTATTTTCTGTATAGTTTTTGAAAGAAATAACATTCTACTTAACCTGTTTTTTGTTATTTTGAATTTCATTGAGAATAGATCTGAATCCTGATTCAATAAGATACATTTTCTAAATGTAAAGTCTTGTGTTTAATAAGAATGAAATATGTTTTCTCAATGACTTACCAAAGATTTTGTGCCTCTTGTAGACTGGAAATGAATTTTGATTTCATGATTATTTGTGAAGATGATTCAGCTCATCTTTACTAGGTTGTTGTCACTGACTTTTTTTAGCTTAGTATGAAAAATTCATTTTATTTGATTGGGGGCAATCAATTATTTTTTTAAAAAAAATTTTCAGATGTTCTATACCCCTTTCTTTCTCCTATTCTCTTTCTGCTTCAATCCACAGATTTTTGTCACTAATACTACCACTCTTTGTTTACCAAATAGTTTTCATGCCTCCTTGGCAAGCTTCTTTTACTTCCCTGGGTAAAACATGCCCCAGGTTGGAAACCTCTGGTATCATGACCAGAACTGGACTTGGAGTTAGAAAGGCTTGGCTCCTACCTTGGTTGATTACTACATATGTGACCTTGAGCAAGTGACTTACTCCTCTTAAAGGTCTTAGTGTTCTCATCTGTAAAATGGTGACATAATAGCACCTATTTCACAGTATTGTTGACTGTCAAATTAAGTAACGTATATAAAGTTCTTTGCAAACCTTAAAGCACTCCATAGTTATTTTATTAAACTCCAGGAGCTGACAGGTGAAGCCTTTCTAGTCATCACTACTTCTCTTTCCTTCTCTGATTCCCCCCAATTTCCCAACCCCCAAGACAAGAGAGAGAGAGAGGAGAGAAAGAGAAGCAACAGCTAGTTGGATGTGTAATTTAAATTTAGATATAGACATAGGAGAGTTACAGAAGGGAAGTTTGATTTTTGTTAACTCAAGTTATATTTTAAAAATAAAAAAGTAAAATACGTTTGTTAACACATAGTCTATCATGTATGTAAATTAGTTTTTCTTAAAGCTGCATAAATGTATATGACAGTTTAGCATATGACCCCCTTTTAGAATAGCTTAAGAAATTCTAAAATAAATAGAAATGTTCCCTTCAAATTTAGGACATTAAAATAGAAATCTTATGAGAACAGTATTAGATAAAGATATCAGATCTGAGTTCAAAAACTGCTTCTGCTATATATTTAACTCAGTAGAGACTACATAGTATAGAAGACGATAGTGCTGAAGCTGGATTTAGGGAGACTTAGATTTATATTTACTTGATGACAGCCAAGTGTCCATTCAACTCTGAGTTATAACACAATAAATTATAATTGAGTTTACATGTGTGGTTGGAAGTTGTCACATCAAGATGAAATTATGATTGTGGGAAAGTCATTCCATCCATTTAGGTGGGCTTTATTTGTTGTAATAGGATGTTGGATCAGGTGCTCCTTGAATCTCCATACTATTCTTGATATCCCATGATTCTCTTTTTGTGTTTTTTTAATAACTTATAATGAGTACAATTCTTAAATAAAGTTGGTTTTATAAATATGACCATGTCAATGATTTATTTTAAATACCCACATGATAAGGATAGAGAATATAAAATGTTTAGTATAAATTTAGGTTGATTTGTCTCACTTTTTTTTATGTTAAAACAGATGTGCCCTGAGAGCTTTAAATGTAGCTTATGTCTTCTGAGTGAAGATAGAATTAATTGTTCACTTGTAGTAATTTTTTTTCCTTTTCTTGCCCCCTCTGAAATGCGTCTCTATAAAATTTTTCATGAAAAATTAAAGTAATTATTGAATTCAGCTGTTTTCCTGTGATTGAGATAATACATTTTTTAATGATTTGGCAGGAAACTAAATAAAATGTTACTTTATTCCAGTAGTTGCACAGAGAAAAAAGAAGTACAGAATGTCCCAGCAGGAGAGCAAGCTGTCCTATTTTGATGCTGTGTTTTATGTTGAAAGCTGTCAAAACTCAGCAAGCCCAAGGTCCCAATTCATTTATGTGACTATAGTGTTGAGAATTAGTTCATTTGTAGATGGTTAAATGAAAGTTAGCAAGTAGCAACCTTTCCTGACATCTCCTCCTTTATTTTTGCCTTCCTTTTCTACTTAAAAGTGAGCCCCAGATTTACTTAGTATACGTTCAGTCCTGTTACATTCAAGTCCAGTGGGACTGTTCAAATTCTTTGTTTTACTGCAGATTTGCTAGATCAAAAATTGCCTAGAATAAATGGGCCATTGACCTTTTTTGTTGTATCAAGGTTTTCTGTGTTTGATTGTGTTTGGGGGAATTTTAATTATTTAGTTATCTCTTCATTCCTTATTCTGTCTGGGATATAGGATTGTTGAAGAGTTAGACTTGTTATTTTTTATTTCTAAGATTTGTTAGTACCAACACAAGAAGAGGCTAATCCTATTGGTTTTTTAAGAACTTGAAGGAGCTTTAAAGAATATTTGGGCCAAATCTTTTATGTTGTTGATGAACCTAGGTTCTCCAGAAATCAGACAACTTTCTTAAGGTTGCAGAGCTATCCATTCAGTTTCTTCCTAATTAACATTTTTCAAATGCTTAAGTTCCTTAAAGTCCTTATGTTTTTATTTTTGTCTTTGTTGCTAATACTTGCCACATAGTAGTTATTTAACATGTGATTGAATTGAATATGAATAGTAAGAGGTAATATTTAGAACTTTTCAAATGGCTTGTCTATATCTGTGTCATATCCATGTTAATTTGATGATTCTGGTGAATTCTTTCTCCATATAAATAAAGTCATCTTTTTTTATGGTATTGTAGTAGTAGAAACAATAACTGGTTTGACTGTGACTGATATTTGTGGCCTTAAGAGTCAAACTGTCTCTGAACAGTCTTATTAAGATTCATTGTACTGGTATTGAGCATTCATTATACATTGTAATTGCATAATCTGGCCATTCAGGGTTAATTTTTGGTTTTACCTTCAAATTGCACTCTACATGCTAGTATCCATGCTTGCTAGCAGCTCAGTCTTTCCAGCTGTCCCTTATTCTCATGCTTAAACATCTACTGCTGGCCAGATATCCATCATGCTTGTTGGCTGCTGCTGTTCAAAAGAAAGCTGACATGTAAGGGGACACAGCCCTGGTTCCTGGTGGCAGTGATCCCAGAAAGAACTTTGATTTGAAAAGTAACATTACTTCAGATGGAGATAGTGGAAATAACGGTTACTATTATCAGTTTAACTAGAGGAAAACTGATTACTATATCTGGACAAATAATAGAGAAGAAAAACTTTTATAGTGAACTGTGTTATAAGTATAATTAATGATATGATGGTACCTCTTGGTTGACAGGATGGCTACTTACTTATCTCTATATAGCAGTATCCAATTCAAAAGAGAACAGGTGATAATTGCATGTAAAATCTTGTTTCCTAACTTGACATTCAGGTCATTGAAATTTTACTTCATAGCCAGGAACTCCAATTTGTGAATTGAAGTCTCATTGTTAATTAGTCTTCTACTAGCAGGTGTCAGGGACAGATCTGTGATCATGTCCTTCCAGTATAAAATTTCTCTCTAGCTCTTTGGTTGTCCTCAAAGGTGAATTACAGAGGACTTGCATATATTTGTCAAAAAGTCAACTCTAGGGAATTGACCTAGTCTTTAAAGGCTCACATTTCCACCCTCAAAGATACTGAACTCTTTAGGCTGCTAAATCCTTTTGTCCATCCTCTTTGAGTTACACTCTCAGATACACTCACAAATGAGTTCTTTGGAGAGACTTAGTGGTGATAGTACATTTCTTTGCACATTTTCAATAGCAGATGCCAAGTTATTGAAAACTCTTTAGATGTGAGCAGGTGTTTCTATGATCTACTGTAAATCAGTGGAAAGAATACTGCATTAAGAACTATTTATAATGTTGTGCCTGTTGAACATATTGCTTAATGTCTGAACCTTAGTTTTCTCATCTTTAAAAACAGCTCAAATTTTATTATTCTATGATTTTAGCAAAGTATTCAGTGGGTTGTTGTCTATAATGAAAATCTATAAACGTATTTATTGTGATGGTATGTAACTGAGTAGAATCAACAGTTTATAAACTTTTCAGCAGCAACCACCTTTTCTGTTTTCCTCTGAACACCATAGAAATAGTATTCCTATTTATCATTAGTAAATTTTCACCTTTTTCCACCTATTCTTTGCTACCATTTCTCCCATTTCTTACAGGAGCTTGTCCTAACAGTCACCCCTCCTTTCTCATTTATTTTTTCCCCCTCCCATTCATTTTTACTCTCTTCTTTGTCACTATCTCCTTTCCAACAGCCTACAGACATGAATAAGTATTCATAATCCAAAAGAACTTTCGTTTATCCTTTCTGTCTAGCTATTTTCAGACTTTTGAAAAATTTTTCTGTATACCCAGTGCCACCACTTTCTCAACATTTATTCCTTAATCATTTGCAATGCGGATAAAACTACTACCATTCTTTTGAAATGACTCTGAATCTCATAGTTTACCAGTGACCTATTAATAACCAAATTCAGTGGCCTCTTTTGTTCAGCTTTGATTACCTTTGACTTCAAAGAATTGAGTTAGAAAGAACCCTCTGAAGCCAGTTAGTACTATCTGTAGAATCCCTTTCATAACTAACCCAAGAATTGTTGATCTAAACTTAGAGTGAAGCTTCTGGGGAATATACCATTTCTGAGCTTCTAAAGGAAGTTTTCCATCTGAGCTTCTAAAGGAAGTTTTCCGTTACAGTTAACCAAAATCTATTTCTCTGACTTTTTTTTATTTCAAAACCTTATTAGACCCCTACTGTATCATGATCATGATAGGACCCTATTGCTCTAAGTTCTACCTTCTGGGGCTAAGATGAACACATATAATTCCTCTTTTCTTTCAAAACTATCACTTCCCACCTTCTGAATATCATACTAGTTTTTAATTTTAATTGTTCAAATGTTTCTTTCTCACTGTTGACTCATGTTGATCTTTCAGTTCACTAAAAATCCCAGATATTTTTTATGTAACTACATCTTCTCAGTCTTGATATATAAAGTTGATCTTTTGATTCATTGTGGGAGTTTACATTTATGCCTATTGTATTTTTCTCACCTTTTCTCACCTGTCAAGGTCTTAGCTTTGTCATCTACCATCTTAACCATTCTTTGAATTTTGTTTTTTGATAATGTGAAAAGCACCTTTGTCCAAGTCATCCATAAAACTGTAGAACAGAGGAGCCATAGACATGTTCCTGTAGCATCCTACTACATAGGAATTCAACTAGCTCCAAATCCAGCTAACTTTATTTTTCTCTAGTTCATTTCCCATGTCTACTCAAGAGTGGCATAAGGAATTTTTAGATAATTTGCTGAAATCTTGGAAGGACTGTGTGTACAGCATTCCCCTGATCTATCATCCTAGTTATCCTGCCAAAAAATAAATGAGGTTTGTTTAGCATGACTTGTTTTTGATTAAGGTAAACTGGCTTTTAGCAGTCACAACTTCCTTTTCTAAATTTATATATAACATCTCTTTAATAATATGCTGTAGAATTTTTTCAGGTATTGAAGACAAATGCACTGACCTATAGTTTGCAGATTGTTTAAAAACCAGGATTTTTTAAAAAAGAATTTTATTCATTTATCTAACTATATGAAATGGGAGTTTTCAATAAACATTTTTCCCCAATGTTTTGTGTTTTTACATTTTTCTCCTTCCCTCCCCTGACAGAAAGCAATCCAACATAGTCTGTACATGCTAAACATAGATCCATGTTAGTTATCTTGTGAGAGAAGAATCAAATCAAAATGGAGAAAAACAATAGATAGAAAAAACATAATATATAAGAAAACTTTTAAAAATTGAAGACTTTAAACTTTAGTCTACATTTAAACTCCACAGATCCTTCTCTGGATGTTGGTGTTTTCCATCTCAAGTCTTTTAGAATTGTCTTTGATTATTGTACTGCTGAAATGAACAGGTCATCATAGCTGATCATCACCTAATGTTGTTAATGTATATATAATGTTCTTCTGGTTCTGTTCATTTCACTCAGCTTCAGTTCTTGCAGGTCTTTGCAGACTATTTTGAAGTCCCATCCCTCATGATTTCTTATAGAACAATCGTGTCCCATCACGTTCATATGCCACAATTTGTTTAGCCATTCTCCAGTTATTGGGCATCCCCTCAATTTTCAATTCTTTGCCACTGCAAAAAGAGCTGCTGTAAATATTTTTGAACATGTGGGTGTCTTTGCTCTTTTTTATGAGCTCTTTGGGATACAGATCTACTTGTAGTGATATTGCTGGACCAGAGGGTATACACACTTTTATCACCCTTTGGAAGTAATTCCAAATTGCTGTCCAGAAAGGTTGGATCAATTGACAACTTTACCAACAATGCATCAGTGTTCCAGTTTTCCTACATCCCCTCCAGCATTGATCATTTTCCTTTTTAGTCATATTATGCAATTTGAGAGGTATGAGGGTGGTATTTCAAAATTGTTTTAATTTGCATTTCTCTAATCAATAATGAAATTCAGGATGTTTTTAATCCATTATTCTCCATGATTTTTGACAGTAACTCAGTAAATTGACCAGTTCTTTCAGTAAAAAACTCTTTACAGCATTTATTAATGTCTGCCTCCCACCTCTTCTTTATACTTCACCTTTCCTCTCTCTCTCTCCCAGAGGGTCATAGTTCTTGGAAGTCTGCTGGTTTTCCAGTCTCTCTAAAAGCTCTCAGACTTCTCATAATCCTTTCCAGGTCCTTTTCCCTTCTTTTCTTTGGAAGTCTGCTATATTCCTATATTTTCAGTTGTCACATTTAACAGATGGTGCCAAAATCTTCATTTCTCTTCAGTCTTCTCCAACTGCCTACAGGATATTTCTGCTTTTATATTCCACTAGCACTTCAAACTCAACATATTCTCAAACCATGCATAATTCAATATCTCCTCACCTAAACCAGCTAGTCTTTCAGTTTTCCCTGTTCACTCTTTCTCACTCCCACCTACAATGGCCAATCAATTACCAGTCTTATTTATTCAGCCTCCACAACATTTCTAGCATCTGCCTCATTCTCTCAATCTTAGTTACTCCAAGACTTGTACAGAATCTTATCATCCTTGCAAAGTCTTGTAGCAGCCTCCTAATACTCTTGCCTCTACTATCTTGAATTCTTCAGATGATACTAATTCTTCATGTATAGATCTGATCATGTCACTTGCCTGTTCAAAAATCCCCATTGATTTCCTGTTGCCTGTTAATTAGCATTCATACACCTTTGTTGGCTTTCACAGTTTCCTTCATAATGTGGTGCGACTTTTCATTGTCTCTTAGTACTCCCCAGAAAAAAAAGCTTTGTTCTTGGTCCTGAAACATGCCTTGGAATATATTGTCTTCATAAATACTAACAAACATTTGTTTAACATTTGCTGGGTACCAGGCACTGTTTTAGGAACTGGGGAGACAGAGACAAAGTACACAGACCCTACAAGGACCTTCCATTTCTAGCCCAGGGGATCACAGACACATATGTGTAGAAGGTATGGCGTAATTGGTCAGGGGGAACAGGACTACTAGCAGCTGAAGAGATCAGAAGAGGCTTCATGTAGATGATACAGGCCTGAAGGAAGCTAGAATTTCTATAAGGTGAAATTGAAAGACATGGAGATGGGAATGGAGGCCATGTATGAACAAGCAGTAAGAAAACTATCTTGTCTAGATAGAGTACAGGATATGGAGTGATGTCAAAGAGTCTGGGGAAGGAAGTTCAGCCCAAGTTTAAAGAGCTTTGTATGACAAGCATAGAATTTTGATTCTGGAGGAATAGGGAACCATTATTGAGTATGCAGTAATGTGATGAGGATTAGACTTCAGTATAATCATTCTGGCAGCTGGGGGAGAATGAATTGGAGTAGAGAGAGACTTCAAGGAGGGAGGGAGGGCAGTGAAGTCATTTTTGCAGTACTACAGATGAAAGGTGATGTGGCCCTGAAGTAGGACTGAGGCAAGTGGGAAGAAAGGGATAGATTAAAAATAGTTTTGGGGGGGGGGCGGCTAGGTGGCGTAGTGGATAAAGCACCGGCCTTGGAGTCAGGAGTACCTGGGTTCAAATCTGGTCTCAGGCACTTCATAATTACCTAGCTGTGTGGCCTTGGTCAAGCCACTTAACCCCATTTGCCTTGCAAAAACCTTAAAAAAAAAAAAAAAAGAAAAAATATTTTGGCAAGATACCCAATTACAAAGTTTGGTAACTTACAGATGTTGAGAATAAGAGGTGCCAAAGATGACACTGAATTTGGAAACTTGGGTGATAGAAAAAGTGGAGTTTCCCCTTACAAAAATAAGAAAGATTGAAAGAAACATGGTTTAGGGTAAAACCTCTTTTGGATATATTTGAGTTTGAAATGCCTTTGGGACTTTCAGAGTTGGAAATATCCAATAGTCAGTTAATTCATGATGCAAGATTAGGACTCAGAAGAGAAAGCATGTCTGGATATTATAGAGTTGGGAGTTACCTGTAAAGGAATAATTAAATCATCAGTGGGAATACTGATCAAGTCACAGTGAGAGAGTGTAGAGGGAAGATGTAGGACAGAACTCCAGGGAAGTTTCACTTTGGGTGTACTGTTCCCTGAGCCTGGAATGGCCTTTCTTCACTCCTTATACCTGTAGATAATGACTTGGGGTTGTTTTGTTTTAAACTGTCAGTCAGAATAGGCAGTTCCATTGATGAGCTTCTTCCTAATACCAATGGTAGGATTTATTCTTGGAGCACTGAGAAGAGATTGACTTGCCACATAGCCACTGTATGTTAGAGGCAGGGATTTGAGCCCAGATCATAACCTCAGTGACTAGTTCTCTTTCTACTATCACAAGTGTCAAACTTCAAGGCCTAGGAAAACTTCACAGTGCTGCCCCAAAGCAGATTGAATTTAAATGAGAAATATTTAACAAGCTGAATAAAAATGCAAGTTAGTTATCTTTGTGGTCTCATCCCATAGAAGGTAAACTTGGAGGCATGGTATATTTCCTAAATTTTGTTTATCTTTCAGAACAATTTACACACAAATGTTTGATAAATATTTCTCTTTTGAATTTGTGTTATTTTACCTATTCTTCATAAAGTATTTATAATCTACTGTTGGCCATGAGTAATTCAGAATTGAAGTTGAAAGTTTTGTTTATGCAAAGATTCTCCTAGTAGTTGCCATAAATCAGATGAAAATACTTGGGTAAAAACAGTATTCTGTGGTTGTTACTTTATATATTTTCCTGAATAATCTTTTAGGTTCTTCAAAATAAAATAATTAAGAGATGGTTATTTGAGTATCTTAGATCTTATAGACAAGAAAAAAGATAGTTTCTCTCCTCTTAGAAATTTACAGTGATAGTTGAGTGAAATTAAGTAGGGTTTTAAAAAAAAAAAACCCAGCTCATTTTCCTCTTAAAAACCAGCATGATACAGCATGATATATTCCAGTGTTAATTGATTTCTTTCTTTTATTGAAATGATGAAAATCATAGAATAAGAAGTCTCTAGTGAGATGTTTAGATTTGTAACCTAATGATCATCAAGCAAAGATAGAAGACTGTGGAAATTATTTGGAGAAAGCCATCCCCTTTCTCCACAGGCTAAATGAGTAAGGTCTCTGAAAAGCTGGACATGAATGGGAAAGTCAACTAGGAGTTAAAATATATTTAGAAGTAAAACTAAGATTTGTGGTTTCTCCAAGTTGAGACTTGTGAGTAATTAGTTTTACTGGCCTCATCTCAAACCCATTTGTGGGACACTTTCCCCTCCCCCCCATCCCCACCACATATATCTGACCTTGCTGAACTGATTGTTCGACTTTATGAAGAAGAGATGAAATAGTGCAAATTCAAATAAAAAGAAATATTTACTAAATATTTGTGTGCTTAAAAAACTATGCTGAAGATACACAAAATTTGGGAAATACACCATACCTTCCTGAAGTTTATCTTTTATAGAATGAGACAACAAAGATAACTTTAATTAGAATAATATTTAATAAATACATTAGGAAGGTGCCAAATCAGGTGAGGACTCCCAGAATAAAAGAAAAAGGTCAAGGTCATGTTTTCAGCTAGTTGCCAGTAGGACCTATCAGAGCAAAGCAGATATATTTTGGAGAAGAAATTTAAATTGGGAAATCTGCTTCACAGAGGAAGTTTATTGGAGAACATAGGGGAGCAGGAATCTTTTGGAAAAGTATATTATTTTAAGGTTCTAACAACCAGGTAATACATGGTGAAATTGTTAAAGGGCACATCATTTGGCCTGGTGCTGATTGTGCTCAGGAAAAGAATGTCATAAAATCAGAGCTGAGATCTAGAGTATAGGACAAGAAATAGCATGGTACTGAGAATTTCAGGAAAGAGAAATTATGCAGAAGAGCAGGGCTTTTTGTTTGTTTTATTAAAAATTAATGGATTTCATTTTAGCTGTTGTTTCAGTTACTTACTCTGCCAAACTTTTTTTTTAGTACTGAGAGTTGAAAAATTGACCAGTTGGAATGTGACCTCTTTCCTTTTTTCCCCCTGATATAGGTGGTGCTGTTGTTTTTCAGTCCTGTCTGACTCTTCTTGGCCTAATTTGGAGTTTTCTTGGCAAAAAAAAAAAACAAAAAAAAACTGGAGTGATTCACCATTTCCTTCTTTAGATCATATTATAGATGAGGAAACTGAGGCAGACAGGGTTAAGTGACTTCTTCAGGGTCACACAGTTAATAAGGGTCTGAGACTAGATTTGAATCTGATAAGGTGAGTCTTCTGGACTCCAGGCTCAGCCCTTTATCCATTGGGCTACCTAGCTACACCTAGGTTCTAATGAGTGCTAAAATGGTCAAAAGACCATGGGGGAAGGGTTGGGATGGGAAATGGATTGGATATTGATAATACTTGATAGGCCCTAAGAAATGGATTTTTGCATTCAGTCTTCCTGAGAAGAAAGTATTTTTATATTGAAGTGTTACCAAAATTGTCTGATTAATGAGCACTTAAAATATTCCAGATTTTTAAATCTGACATATAGCCTCCCAATTTAGGGATAATGGTGAAAGGTAGATTGTAAAAGAGAATGTGAGTTTTTATACTTACTCTTCAGTGTTCAAAATAGAGGAATGGTGTTCTATGTATCTATCCATCCAGTTAATCTACCAAGAAAAGAAATTGAAGCCAAGTGTGGTCCATTCCCTCTGATTCATTAGTTGTTTGGTCATATGAAGTAGACATCACTTAATAATAATAGCATAATCTTAGATCTTCATTTGTATTCCATCTCTTGGCTCATCATCTAACTGCTTTTAAAAAAAGCATTCTCTTTGAGAATGAAGAACAAATCTTATCTTCAGCTCACCTTATAAGCAAGATCTAACTGAGTTATTCAGTGTCCCAGAGATTTCCTATAGTGTATCTTCAGCCCCTAGGTAGTATCTAAGAGAGCCAAAAGATAATCTTCCATTTTCCTTCCTGTCTTAGCAAACTGTTGTAGGGAAGAGAAAATTCTGTAGTTCTGTAGCACCAAGAATAGTCAGATACTTTGTTAATCTCTGGAAATACAAAGAAAGTTAAAAGCCAATATTTAAGGCTCTTCACACTTGCACCATCCTACTTTTGCAGCTTTATTATATATTTCTTCTGCTTTTCAGCCAAAACTACCTTCTTACTGTTTCTTACAAAAAGCTTTTTTTTTTTCTCAAGGTTGCCTTGTCTCTGTTGCATGTGTTCTTTGTGTAACTATATGCACATACTTGTCTTCTCTCTTAGACCAGAGCTGTCCCAAATGCAGCCCACAGGGTGATTTTATGCAACCCACCTGTGGGTTTGCTAAATATTTTTAGTAAACAAGCTGAGCTTCTGCAGAGTTTCACTAAAATGGCAAGTTAAAATATATTGTCTATTGTCTCAAAAAAAACTTTTAAAAGTATACTGTTTTGGACTATAGACTTGTAGAGGATGGGACCTGATTTGTTTCGCTTTGCAGTTTCAATTGGCACTAGTGAAACTAGTGCTTGGTATAATGCCTTCGTTTCACACAGTGGGAGCCTAATGTTTTTTGATTGTTACCTGTGAAATGAGTCAAAAATCATATGGCCTATTGATCAGTAATAGATATTCTTACTTAAAGGATAGCCCACTAGCTCCTATGAGAGTGGAAGAAAAATGCCTCTGTTGTCAGCTACTCCTTTAAAATTTTGAAACATTGTTAACTTTTATATATCTTGTCTAAATTCATTTTAGTAGAGCCATCTTAATTTTTTTAAAGTTTAGAGATTCAGATTTTAAAGTTTAGAGATTTGAAAAATATTGATCCAGAAAGTATTCCAAGCTTTGTGTTATAATTTTTAGCCCTCTGATGATCTTTCCTTATCCTCTGTTGAAGGTAGTACATTTAAAGGATTAATCAAATCACTGATAGACAGGAAAAGGCTGTTTCTTTTGTTCCTCCCCCCCGCTTAAAACTAGTACTTTTAAGAAGAGAAAATAGTATAAATTTGTTTTTATAATTTAAGTGCTTCATACAGCACACATCTAATTTATTTCTGTCAAAATTTTGAATTAGCTTTATAAAGATTACACAGATAGACCAGCATTGTCATAGTTAATAGAAACCTGTTCAGTGAGGTCTGTGGGCTTCAAGATCAGTAACAGTTCCAATGACAGTGAAATATGGCCTTATCGAAAGGAGAATTCATAAGAGGCTGCCCTGGGACACTACACCACTGTCCTTCTGTGTATCCTGACAATGTTATCTGTCCTCTCAGTACGGAGTATCAAATGTCTGTCATGAGTACAGAAATTAATTTAATGTCACCTGAAGACATGCAATTAATCTTTTAGAGGTTTTCATAATACCTTTACAGAAAGAGTTGCCAGTTTGGCGGATTTGGATTTTGGGGTTTAGCAGAAGATAAGGAAAATTAATTTTTCATCAGGGTTAATACAAGCTAGCAGGGCCACAAAGGCTGAGAAAAATGGTTGGGGAATTTGTCAAGTGTTGTCACTCTAGAATAATGCTGCTTAACGTCTGATGGGTGTAATCAAGAGTTGAGATTTCTATAGAGAAGGATTAATCAATTTGCTCACTACTGAATGCAAGTCAGTGATATCACTCCATGGGGTTTAAGAATGAAAATAAGATTTGATCTGTCAAATTGTAAGAAGGGCTGACACTATCAATGGGTATTTTTATCTGTACATTTAAAGCATTTGTTATAAATAAATTTGTCCTGCTAATGTTGATGGCAAACAGACCATCTTTTTGTGAGATTTGTTCATGATATAACTGCTAAAAAAAATACTACCAGCTTATTGATGTCAGTTCCTCTTAAAAACAATAGTACCTCACTCCCTCATATAATATATTGTTATTTTTACAGCTCATTAAAGGGTCATCATTTCTGAAAGAAAAATCTGGTTTAGTAGGAGAAAAGATAAACTTCTCTCTTCCTCTTCTAAAGAAAAGAGGAATGCTGCTACTCTGATTATGTACAAGCATACAGCATTTTGTGAAAAGCAGTTTTCTTGTGAGGACTGAACGTTTTCCACATTATGGAAACTTATTTCTTTATGTTAAGAATTTAAAACAACCCTGTTAATTTATTTTGAATGTAGATTGTAAAACACAAAGGACTGATATCTTGAGATTTTTTTCCAGTATTCATTGGGTAGTCTGTATTGACCCATCTAGAAGACTTACAAACATATTTGTGTCTATTAAAATACACTTTGTTATTCACATTTCAAGTTTTGAACAATTCAAGTAGAAAAATATATTCCGTGCTCTTAGTATATGCACTAATAATCTTTCATTTGAAATTTGGAAGGTCTACTTTTAAACAACTTAATGTTATATGCAAAACACAACTGACTTTTCGCTATTAATCTTCAAAAATAACTTCATAATAAATGGAAAAACATCACTTAAAAACAAAACTTCATTTATTTAGAAAAGACGATCTAGTTGACTTAATCCTACTATTATATAGGTCTATTCTAGGTTTTTGGGGGGGGTTAGGTTTTTGGGGGGGTTTTTGTTTTTTGTTTTTTTTTTTTGCAAGGCAAACGGGGTTAAGTGGCTTGCCCAAGGCCACACAGCTAGGTAATTATTAAGTGTCTTGAGACCGGATTTGAACCCAGATCCTCCTGACTCCAGGGCTGGTGCTTTATCCACTACGCCACCTAGCCGCCCCCTAGGTCTATTCTATTAAATTTTGCTATCTCCTCAAACTCTTCCTTTTCAAGGTCAAACCTTTTAAAAAGCTGTATATTTCTTCTTCCCATTTCGTGAACTCTCACATACTTTTTAATTCACTTTTAATATGGCTTCTGATCCAATACTTGACTGAAACTGCCCTCTCCAAGGATATTAAAACTCTCTTAATAAGTAAATTTAATGTACTTTTCTCATTTCTCGTTTTTCATACTTGATTTCTGTAGTTTTGATAATGTTAACTAGCTGTCTTAAGTGGATACTCCTTTCTCCATTGATTTTTGTGATGTGATCCTTACCTATTTCTGCTCCTCAGCCAGCTAGGCTATCCTCATTTTCCTATCATCATTTTTTCCCTTACTGTCTTAATAATGGGTAGATTCCTAGTCCCTTTTGTCTTTTCTCTCTCCCTTCTCTACCCTAGTGATCTCATCAGTTCTAATGGGTTCATTTATTTACATAGATGACATCTAGCAACTAGGTGGTACAATGGTTAGAGCTCTGGCCTAGGAGTCAGGAGTATGGCTGTTCAAATGCAGCCTCAGTCAGGCATTTGATTCTTACTAGCTGTGTGACAAGTCATTTAACCCTAACTGCCTCACATCCAGGGCTATCTCCAGTCATCTTAGTCAGACCTGGCCACTGGACCCAGATGGTTCTAGAGGAAAAAGTGAGCTTCCACTCACTCAAATCCAACTGACATGCATCACCTCCTGATGTTGTGATCTTCTTCTTCTAAAACAAAGGACAAAACATTAAATAAATGACTTCTAGGGGTGGCTAGGTGGCGTAGTGGATAAAGCACCAGCCTTGGAGTCAGGAGTACCTGGGTTCAAATCCGGTCTCAGACACTTAATAATTACCTAGCTGTGTGGCCTTGGGCAAGCCACTTAACCCCATTTGCCTTGCAAAAAAACCTAAAAAAAAAAAAAACAAATAAATGACTTCTAGATCTATGATCTGACTCTTATCATTCTTCTCTTTAGCTGGCATCTTTGCCTCTCAAACATATGTCCAAATAGAAATCATATTTCTTGTATTCTTCCCCTAAATCTGCCAGTCAAGTTTGTATTGAGACCATCATTATCTTTCCAGGCACCCAAGTCCAAAACCTTAGCATTATTATTAATTCTTCTTTCTTTCTTACTCTTTATAACTTTATAGTTGCCTTTCCTTATGCCATTTACAGACACCACCCTAGTTGAGGCCCTTCTCTCTCATTTGGACTATTGTGAAAACTCCATAACCTGCATCTCCAAGGAATTGTAGCATGTGCAAATGGACTGGTAAACTGCCTAGGCAGATGGGCTATAAACCAGGTTGAGGGTAACTGGCAGGTCTCAAATCTATCAGTTAGTAGGGTATCTACCCCCCAGGCATGTGAAAACTTTTCCAGGCAGAATGGGCAGATAAGGATAATTTGAAGGTAGCTGAAGCAAATGCTGTGGAGTGCTGAGAGCATGTTCAGAAACCAAGGTCATCCACTCCATCCCAAGACATTCCCACTCCTGACCTTTGTCCTGCCACTGGACTTTGATGACTCAGCAAGATCAAGTGAGCTTGACAACTTTGCACAATTCTCCCTCATTTAAATTTGGTTCACAAGCAAGTCAGTCATTGAACCTACTAGAAAATGAACAAATAACAATTTTGAAATTGGTCCCTCAAATGTCTCATGACATTTCTTTAATCCATTTTCTTACAGGTGTAAGAATAATCTTCTAAAACTTAAGACCACATCACTCCACTATTCAAGAGTCTTCTCCATGTTAATAACCTTTTGTACACTCCAAGTTTCAACCAAATTCAACTACTATTTCCTCATACTCATTCGAAACTGAACTACCTCTCTCCTCAAACTCATTGCCAACATTCCATCTCCTACCTCCTTGTCTTTGCTCAGATTTTTCCCTATGGCCCGAATATATTCCCTCCCTCTCCAACCAAGTGCCTTGGAGACTCAGTTCATGTGTCTTCTTTCCTAGTCTCCCAACTTTTGAATGTTCTCTTTCTCCTCAAATTATCTCATATTTACTTATCTGTTCTAATTGTGTGCCTGAGTTCAAAATCTGATTTCCTTCTTTTCTTCTTTGCCCCCTCCCTCTTTCTTTTTTCTAACCATAGTATCTTTGCACATGGTAGGCAGGTCATTAATATTTGTGGAATTAAGTTGCATTAGTATATATATATTCCATAACACTTAGCTTCTAAGTACTTTTACACAATAGGGGCTGAACTGTAAACATGTATTGAATTGAAGCCTTAAAGTTGTTTTAGGTTCGAATATGTTTTAAAGAAATTGTTGACATTAGTTTATTTTCCTTGTGGTTTGCTTTTTAAATGTGCATTGCAGAAAAGTTTTCCAAATATTGATTTGATTCTGGTCATTACTTTTGGTTTAGTTATTTCTGTCTGAATATATTAATATTTTGACCACTATATTTTTAAGGACCACAATTTCCTCTGAGAAAAATGACTGTTTAGTGTTAAAACTTTGGTAATTATCTATGTTGGAATTAAACCTTTAATTCTTAGCTGGCTACCTGTATAGGAATTGTCCCCGTACTCTTTCAATAAATTCTGAAATGTATAATTTTAAAAATCTAACTTATTATAATTGGGTTATTTTATCTAAAGGAATAGTAATTAACAAGTTAAAATTTTTCCTTAAGGACATTTTTGTAGATCCAGTCTAAACCAAAAATGATTAATATTCTTTATTGTGTGGTTAAAGAAAAATAGTTGAGGGGCGGCTAGGTGGCACGGCACAGTGGATAAAGCACCAGCCCTGGAGTCAGGAGTACCTGGGTTCAAATCCGATCTCAGACACTTAATAATTACCTAGCTCTGTAGCCTTGGGCCACTTAACCCCATTTGCCTTGCAAAAAAAAAAAAGAAAGAAAAATAGTTGAAGCCAGCATTGCCCCCCAAACTTGAAGTGCTATGGGTCTGTCAGAATTTCTGACTTTTGACCTAAACTACACTGTTTCATGTGTAACCCAGATCTGAAGTTGAGTATGCCATCTGCTGAAATTAATTGCTTTAAAATTTTGTGATTTCTAAGATGATAACATATTAGTATAGAGTAACTTAGGCAAACAGCGTTTACCTGGGGTTTCCCCCTCTCTGTTAATGTGTGTCTTAGATCCATGTGAAGTAAGTAGCTGAAGAGAAAAGGGAATTAACATAAATCACCTAAACATGCACCTATCAAGCTTATTAATGTATCATTTTCATAGTCATAGTTATTTCTACATCATATGCTTTCTGGTACACATACAAAGAGTTGAATTATGTTCCATTAATTTTATTTTTCACTTTGATAGTGATGATGAAGTATAATACTTTTGGACTAGAGTTTGGCCTTTTTAGGTTTACTAGTCATATAATTGGTCCCTTGTGGTTGCAGCTACAGAATAACTTCAAACTGCAGTTCTATTTTTTGTTCATTTTACCTAGTGCTATATGAAGATGTCACACCTCTTACTAGAGAGTTCATCATGTATTGTATGGATGATTTATAAGTCAATTTTATTCTGGACATGAATAGAATGTAGCATAATGCATTGAATATAGGGAGGTTTATTCTTAGGATTGAATTGAATAAAAAATAGAATAAAATCTAGAATCAGATTTGATAACAAGTCAAAAATAGTTATTCTTGTTAAAGATAAAATCATTCCTATCTGAATAATCTAGGGAGTCCTAGCGCCTAACACGCCATTTTTTCCCAAAAGTTCTGTCAGTTGCTCATCAGACAGAGTCAGGCCTCATTTACTACTTTTGTGACCCTGGGCATGTCATTTAACTTCTCTTTGCCTCCATTTCCCCATTTAGAAAAGAATAATATCATCTGCCTCAAGAGTATTGTGAGGATCAAATGAGATAATGCTTGTAAAGTGCTTATTCTCATTACTTCTCAGCTTCTGCTATGTCACTACCACCTACCATTACTACCACTGCTGCTACTTCTGCTGCTACTACAGCTCTGGACCAATTTAAGTTGAATTCCATTTCCTTGATTAATACTAATGAGCCTGCTCTTATAGGTGAAGAAGCAGTAGCTAAACAACCAAATGAAATGTTCTCTTTATACATTTGTTAAGCAAATTATATATAAACTAATTGATATAGTTTGTATCAACTTGACAGTGGAATTCAGATGGCCTGACTGTATTGTTATTTTTTTATTGTTTAGCTTTTCTTAAAATTATTTAGTTCAAATAATCAAGCATTTGTTTAATTATCTATTATGTTAAATTCAAAAACCAAAGAAAAAAGAAAGAAATCGTCTCTACCATCAAGGAGCTTGTTTCCCATTGGAAATAAATAATATGTGCAGGGATAGAGCAAGCACAAAATAAATAGGGAAAAACCATCAACTGACAGGATCAGGGGAGGCCTCGTCTAAATTTAGTAGTCTTGAAGGCAGCCAGGGATTCTACAAGGCAGACATGAGGAAAGAAAATCTTTCAAACCTGGGGGAATAATCTGTCCATGGACAGGAAAGTGTCAAGATTAATGGTATATACAGGAAACATCAAGTAGAACAGTTTGGCTAGGATAGAGAATTTATTAAAGTAGAATAATGCTTAGACAACTAGGTAGTATAGTGGATAGAGTTCTAGGTCTTTAGTTAAAAAGACCTGAATTCAAATGTGGCCTCAGACATTTACTGGCTGTGTGACTCAGGGAAAGTCTCTCAACCCTATTTCCTTCATATCCTTTATCTGTAAAAGGAGCTTAGAGAAGGAAATGGCAAACCATTTCAGCATCTTTGTCAAAAAAAAAAACCTAAATGGGGTCACACAAAAACAATATAAAATAACTTTAGTATTGATATTATTCTACCTCAGAATGTTGTGTTATGCCACTGTCAAGAGAGAATAATGATTTTACCTGATAAAATCATTCTTTAACCAAAGTAGCATATATATCTATTGTTGCCTTCTTCTGTATGAATGTAGTTCAGGTCTCCTCCAGAAAATATCACCCCCAGATGATAGACTCTGCTTTTATCTCCAGAGCTGTACTGTGCTCTTGAGAAGTCTGTGTTTTGGAAGAAGAGATAGTACTTAGCTCTAAGCTCCTTTTCTGCCCTTCCTTTGGACTGCATTTAATGTCACCAGAATAATTATGGCAAAGTGAAGAAATTTGTTCTCAAAAAAAAAATATGGCATAGGTTTATGACCCTGGAATAACAAACTAGGACTAACTGGGCATTTGTGGGAAATGGGCCTGCAGTTGAAAACCGAGGCATAGATAAGCCATAAATTCTATCATTTGTGTATTTAATATCAAGAATTACTACTTTAAAATGTTTAAGAACACTTGGAGATACCCACTTTTGAAGTTTTCATATTTTTTCTTTTTTTTATCCATCCTGTCTACATCATTCTTCCACTTTCTTGGAGGGAACATACTAGCATTAAGAAGAATCCAGAGAGATGTGGGTTTTTTGTGTATGTTTTTTTAAGGTTTTTGTAAGGCAAGTGGGGTTAAGTGGCTTGCCCAAGGCCACACAGTTAGGTAATTATTAAGTGTCTGAGACTGGATTTGAACCCAGGTACTCCTGACTCCAGGTCTGCTGCAGGGAGATGTTTTGGGTTTTTTTTTTTAAATTTTAAGACAGTAGGGTTAAGTGACTTGCCCAAGGTCACACAGCTAGGCTGTTATTAATGTGAGTCTGGATTTGAACCCCGGTCTTCCTGATTTAAAGGCTGGTCCACTGTGCCACCTAGGTGCCCCCTAACTTCCACTTTCTGTAGAATAACCTTAAATGACTGATCATAAAGTAGATAAAAATTAAACTTAGGCTTCTCAGTATTAGTTGTTTTCATTTCTAAGTATATGTCAGGTAACAATTATCAAGTTATACTTTGCATCTTGAATCTTTGAAGTGTTCACAGGATTTTAGCAGGTATAAGTTTATTTCATTTTAAGTGTAAGCTATAGTTTTTCACTCACTTTGAAGTTGTGCTTTCTGTTCAATAGTTTTCTTTAAGATTCTCTGTTTTCATTCATCCTTTGCTTGGTTATTGGTTTGGTGTTTTAGTCAGATTTGAGAGAAAGTGATTGTATTCATCTGGAAATTTTTAAATGTACTCATTTTAGGTGGACATAGCACAACTTGAATTATAAAAAAAGGCAATCCCTTTTTTTCAGATAGTTCCATTATGACATTCAAAGGATTTATTAAGTACCTACTGCAGATAACACACCCTACCCTTCGATCAGGCCTTCATAATGTTTACCTTGGCATTTCCCATTCACAGACTTTTCTTAGCTCTGTTCCATAGCTTTTTATTGCTCAGATTTTGGTACTCTTGAAAAGGGTTGACTCTAGAAGTTATTTGGGGCCCTTCATGCTGCTTGCCAGGCAGTTATTGAATAGTACCTGTGTATGAGAGGCATATGTGTTTCTCAATCTTAAAAACAAGGAATAAAGAAAAGTTGATATAACAGTGAGGTTCATTAAGTTTATTAATAAGCATATCCCAGAAATACAACTTTAAGAATGGAGGTGATGTGGGAATGACATTAAAGCATAATTGTTGCCCATCAGCACTACTGTGTCAGTCTTCTACTCTCAGAACTAAAAGTTGTTCAATAAAATTAAATATAAATATATATATTAAATATATATATTTGCATTTTTTTTGTTCAGTCATATCTGACTCTTGGCGACCTCTGTGGACCATAGGACACCACTGCTTTCCATACTATTTTCTTGGCAAAGATACTGGAACAATTTGCCATTTCCTTCTCCAGTGGATTAAGGCATGCAGGGACTTGCTTCAAGGTCACACATTTGGTCAGTGTCTGAGGTTAAATTTGAACTTGGGTCTTCTAACTCCAAGCCTAGAACTATCTGCTGAGCTACCTAGTTGTCTCTCATTTTCATTGTTTCTACCTAGAAAGAATGCAACAAGATTGGAGCCTATGTTTCAGTAATCTGTGTTAGTTGAATAGGTCTAATAATAGCATTTATTTATTAGACTATTATTTCATTTTATCCTCAGCCCTGGAAGTGCTGTTATTAGCCTTATTTTACAGATGAAGAAACTTTAGATTTACTTACCCAGAATCACATAACTAGTAAATGTTTGAGACCTGGTTTTAACTCAGGTCTTCCTTAATTTATTCACTATGTCATTTATGTTTAGATAGTTACAATCCCATTTTTAAAAAATTCAGACTTAGCATTTTACAAAACACTGGATTTCCTAAAACACCCCCTTGAAAAGCAATAATGAAACATCTTCTTGGCAGAGAGGTGAAGGACCATAAGGATAGAATATTATATACAGTGTCAGACTTAGTCTGTGTATGTGGAATTTTTACTTATGTCTATTTCTTGGTTAGATGGGAGAGTTTAATTGGGAAGTAACGTTTTCATAAATAATTGTCATGTTAAAAGCTATCAAAAAATGTTAACAATGGTTATTAAAATTCAAAAAAGTAAAATAAAACATGCAGAGGAATGAGTTGAGATTTATCACAATGTGATATGGTTTAAGCAAGAGGTAGAAATACAAAATTATTTATGTATACTTTTTGTACCTTTAGGAAATGATGAATGAAATAGTTCTTGTGTTGAACCCGAGTTATTTCTTTGAATTACAATAGCTCTTCAGGGTTGTAAATTGGTTGGAGTTTTTTTTAATCCTAGACAAATTTATATAAAGATAAAAGTATCAAGAATATTTCTACATTGGGGCGGCTAGGTGGCATAGTGGATAAAGCACTGGCTCTGGAGTCAGGAGTACCTGGGCTCAAATCCAGCCTCAGACACTTAATAATTACCTAGCTGTGTGGCCTTGGGCAAGCCACTTAACCCTGTTTGCCTTGCAAAAACCTAAAAAAAAAAAATTCTACATCAAAGATTGAATTGCTAGTTATAATTTAAAACTAGGCAGGAAATTTTCTATTCCTCCCCCATATACACTCATTGAAGTGTCAGATTTATTTTGATAATTGTTTTAATTCTCAGGTATTAATAAAATTATACTCCCAAGTAGGTCTCTTAGAAGCTGATATTTGATTGAATAGATACTAAACAGCATGATACCTTGTTAATTTCAGCAGGGGGGAGAGAATGTTGGCTTTTTCCACCCAGAGGGTCAGCCTCAACGACTTCCTCAGTCTCCAGAACTAAGACAGCAGCATCCTGTTCGGAAAGTCACACTGACAAAAGGAACCACACTTCAACCACAGCAACCTCCAGTTGCAGCTCATATACACTCAACCGTTCCTCCAGGAGTTAAAAACATCCAAGGAATTCATCCAGCAAAGAAGGTAAATTTTTTTTTTAGAAGCAGTTGGCCCTTTCAGAAAGAAGAAAAATGTATTTAATAAACACTAGAAGTTTTTTTTTACTAGCCTTTCAGGAATTTAGAAATATCTATTCTCTATATTAGAAGCTTAAGTGATAGCTCTTGGCTCATTTCTGAAAAGAATATCCAGTAGTTGATCTTGATACAATGAGTTAAGATTTGCCAAACATTTTATTTACATAGATTATCTCATTTGATCCCCCAACCTAACAAAGTAGATTGGTCCCCCTGGGGGGGGGGGGATAGAGAATAGGGGAGGATGATGAGGGGTATGCTATTTGGAGAATTATTTGAATAAAACAGTTTGGTTAAAACTATATTCCAAAGTTGATTTATCAGTGAAGATTTAGGATAATGAGTAAGAATAATTTAATAATGAGTAATATATTTGTTTATTGTCCAGTCAGTCTTTGCAGTAATGATTCTTGGTTGTATCTAGGTGAGGTGGAGGTGGTGGGGGTAAAGTTTTAAGCAGTGCATTGGGGGTGCAGGGGTCAGTCTCTTCAGGAGGCTGCTCAGGTTAGCCTCATCAGCCTCAGTGTTGAAACCCCAAGGGTTGGTGTCTATTTGTGGTAGTAAGCAGGCCTATGAGGGGTTCAGACAGGAGCTGAAAAGAGGTCCTCCCCCTCTTGCGAAATTCTGGAAGTCTGGGAGATTGATCAGAAGGGTACTACTGAGGCCAACCTACAGAGTCTAAAATAGACGTTTCAGGGTGTCCAGGACTTCTAGGGTCTTCTCTCAGCCACCAAATTAGGGGTGTCAGGTTCCAGGCTAAGATCCAGGACATAACCAAGTGTTTTCATCTCAGATTGATTCTCTGAATGACTCAGGTCAGAATTACTGAGACTGAGAAATTGCTGCTGTCCTGCATAGCACAGGAGAAGCTGAGTTAGAGGCTCAACCTGGCCTAAGACTGACCTTAGGACTGGGTCTCCCCAACTCCAGTTCATTCTCCACACAACTACAAAAGTGATAAATACACACACACACACACACACACACACACACACACACATATTTATCTTTTATTCATTCATTCATTCATTCATTTATTGTTTGCAAGGCAATGGGGTTAAGTGGCTTGCCCAAGGCCACACAGCTAGGTAATTACTAAGTGTCTGAGGCCGAATTTGAACTCAGGTCCTCCTGACTCCAGGGCCTGTGCTGTATCCACTGTGCCACCTAGCTGCTCCTCAAAATTGATATTTCTAATGTGTACCTCTAACCACATCTTTCTCCTTCTTAAGAAACTGGTGATTATCCTTTGCTCCTAAGGCAAAATACAAACTTTTCTTCGGGGTTTAAAGCTCTTCGCACACAGGTGTCATTCTAAGCTGATTGATTACTCAATTCTTCCTCACATATACAACATTGCTCTCCACTGGGCCTACATGTTCTTCCTCGATATGCACGCTACCTTTTATTGCCTTCCTCTGGGTTTTTGAAAGCTCCCCATGCTTAGAATACCTTTCCTCCCTATCTCTAAGTACTACTCTCCACAACAAGGTACTGTCTTATTCCCCAAGTCATTAGTAAACCATGCTCTCAATATATTGATTCATGAACTGTTGCTCTCTTCCCCCAAGGAGACCATAAGACTCTTACTAGCACAGTGCTAGGTATATTGTAAGTGTTTAATAAATGGTTAATTAGTTGATAGCTACCACTGGTGTTTTATTATCCTCATTTTATAATTGTGCAACCTGAGGCTTCAGAGTTTGTCACTTGCCATGTTCACACAGCTATTAAATATTAGAAGGATACTTTAAAGGTTTCTTAAGCTTCTTCAAAATCTGTTATTTCTGGGGCAGTTAAGTGGTGCAATGGATAGAGGACTGACCCTGGAGTCAGGAGGACCTGAGTTCAAATACAGTCTCAGATACTTAATAATTACCTAACTGTGTGACCTTGGGCAAGTCACTTAACCCCATTGTCTTACCAAAAAAAAATGAACTAAAAAATCTTTGTTATTACTAGCATCCATACCATGAAGCATTTCTCTAGCTGAGGAGTGCAGATGGAATCAGAGCTTAAATTCATATCCTTCTTTAGAAACTTGCTCTTTGACTCTGAGAAAGTCAAGCAAACCCTCTTAGAATTAGTTTTCTCAAGAAGTTGAATTTGATGACTTCTTAGGTCTCTTCCAGATCTAAATCTATGGTGCCTTGAACCTGAAAATGACTACAGAAAAGTTTTCTTAAACATTTTCTTGATGAAACAACCCAACTTAGTCATCTACATAAACTTAATTTAAAATCTAAACTTTCTACATGTTCATGGTAACTGAAAAAGTTTCCTATTCAGTATGAAACATTGACTTCTCTTTATACATTTTAGCCTCTCCTTCACCTGATAATCTCAGTAGCTTAGATTTATACATTTGTGAATTGATTTAACTTCATTATCTTCCACTGAGGATTATGAGCTGTTATGAGCTGTTATCTGTGGCATTAAGATGTATTCTCCTTTGGTAGAATCAAAACCATTCATCTTTTGTAACACTTGTTAAATTAAATACGTCATCATGCAGTGCATTAGATATCAGCTGATTTTGACTTTAGTTATGACTTTGCCAGCACTGACCCATTGACCCTTATACAATGGGTGAGACATTTTCCCTCTGGACCATGACTGAGAAATTATCCTAAATATTCACTTCTTTAGAGCTCTTTCAAAACTTTGTAATTCTAAATTCCTACTACTACTAAATTGTCAAATTTAGATATAGAAATAGGCTAAGATTTTCTTTCACTGGCTATAATAAGAATCCTTTTGTGCATAGTCATTCGCATTGCCTTAGAATATTCTAATATTCAGCAATATTCTGACTGCAAATACTTTTATGATGCCCTTAATATAATTTTATACTTTTTAAAATGAGTTCAAGGAGAGTCATAATCCCTAATTCTCTTTCTCCCTCCTCCAAAACTGGGTATATTAATGTTTGATAGGGTGAAGTTGTGGTATTTTTCTTGCTTTTCCCCTAATAGTTGATTAGACAAGGATTATCTAAGTGTATTATCTCCTAAACAGAGTGACATTGTTGACAACTTGATGCCTTCTCTAAATAAATAGCAAAGAGCTCATTTTTCACATTACATGTTTGCTGAAGTCTCCAATCTTTCTTTGAAGAGTTTTAGTTCCTTAAACTATGAGATTATTGGAAGTAAGACTCACAAAATAAAGTCCCTGATCAGATCTAGGGAGATATGGTTCACTACAAGGGAAAGCATTTTAGCAGAGCAAGTAAGAAGGGACAAAAGAAGGAATCTGGCATCTGTACCAAGTCATCTATCAGATGAAGACTTGAGCTCCACTGTTAACAGTTGCTATGTAATAGTGGGTTTTTTCTTTTATTTGTGATTATAGGAGTGCAACTAGTTGGCATAGTGGATAGAACACTGACCTTGGAGTCAGGAGGACGAGAGTTCGAATCCAGCCTCAGACACTCACTGGCTGTATGACTTTGGGCAAGTCACTTAACCATCTCCAGTTGTCCTGCTCCATATCTGGCTACTGAACCAGATGACTATGGAGGAGAGAGTGAGGCTGTTGACTTAGCACAGTCCCCCTCACTCAAATCCAGTCAGCTTCCCAGATGTCATGTTCCTCTTCAAGAAAGAAGGACAAAACATGATTTCATCTAGGTGGCATCCCATCCAATTCTCACTCTCTGATGATAGATCTTGATTCACTGGTTGAAGGTCCTGATATTTGTAACATTAATATTGAAAACACCTTGGATTTGTATGATAGCTGTCTTCCAAGGAGTTGAAAATTCATTCCATCTCACTAGAATCTTGTGAAATAGAAACAAGTAAAATTATTCCATTTTTTTTTTTCTAATAGGAACCTAGAGAATAAAGGGATTAAGTGACTAAGGGGACATAGTCAAAGCTGAAGTTTTTTTTGGTCTAATTTTTTTTCTTCTATTCTTTGATTTGGAATTGCTGTATTGAAATAGCTTCTGGATCTGATTTTTAAAAAATAAGTTTCAGTATTAGAAAGAATACACAGGGTGACATAGTATATAAAATACTAGCATTTGAATCCAGGAAAACCTGAGTTTGGATGTTTCCTCTGGCATGTTATTAGATGGGTGTCTATAGGCAAATTACTTAACCTCTCCAAGGTTCCCTTTCCTCATCTGTGAAATGGGATTATAATGCCCATTGTACCTACATTACAGTATTGTTGAGCTTATAGAAATATAGATGTATATAGTTATGTGTGTATCCACATACATACGTAGACATATGACTTAACAAAACTTAACATGCTCTAAAATATTTTCCCCTTTGGAACAATCAAATCTATATCAGTTAAGATGTTATTTGTTACCTTTTTAATTCAAATATTTCTGCCAGTTTATTTCTTTTAACTTGTGCCTATGACTTATACAAACTTTCAGAATATTTGGAAATTAATCTTTTTTGGTACATTTCATGAACTTTGGGAAAGGGCAGGGGCAGTTTTATAAAAACTTTCTTTTTGGATCCATTATAGCTTGTCAGCTCTGATACTAACTTTACTGGAGAAATTTAATTAGGACCATCATGAACCTAATGACCAAAGGAAAGTAGGCCAGTAATAGATTTGGAAAGATAAGAATGAGTTGAATAATTTTATTAGTGGGAGCATCTTTGTCTTTTTTGTTTTTCTTTAACAACACCAGGAACAATAATTTATCAATTAACTCCATTGACTAGGCAAAGGTAAAGATTATATTACTTGTAAGCCTCAGGAGAAGGACCCTACTTTAAGATTGAGAACTTTAAAAATTTCTTTTATCTTGATGGCTAATTTTATTATTGTTGCTATCACTTATGATAGCATTTATATACGACTTTAAATTTTCAAAGGACTTTACACATTTCTCATCCTATCAACAACCTTGGGAGGTAGATCTAATAGGTACTGTTTATTATCCTTATTTTTCAGTTATAAAGCACCTGAGTCAGAAGGTGAAGTAACTTGTACAGGGTTATAGTCGGCTTTTGAGGCCAGATTTGTGTAGGGAAGAGATAACTATAAAGCTTAAATTGATCTTAGAGCTTTATTCTTAGCAGTCAGCTCTTTCTTGAATAATTATACTAGTTTTTTTCCAGAATTTTGAAAATTTCAGTTCTGTTAGTGAAGTGAGGATAGCTAATAATTGTTGAATGAAGCTAATTTCTACCATATGAAAAATATTATTTGATTTTCAGTAAGTCTTGTTTGCCCTTTATTTACTTACAGTTCTTAATTCTTTTGAAATCTTATTACCCTTTAAGCATAATTCAAAAGGAAATAATTGCTTTAGAACATATATATATTTTTTAGGGTTTTTTTTTCAAGGCAGTGGGGTTAAGTGGCTTGCCCAAGGCCACCCTGAACTCAGGTACTCCTGACTCCAAGGCCGGTGCTTTATTCACTGCGCCACCTAGCCACCCCTGCTTTAGAATTTTGAGGAATATTGTGACTTTATGAAATCATTATTTCTCGTTGGAACCCATAACTCATTGAGAGCATTTTAAAATTTTTCCTACTGTCTTTCTTTTTATTTTGTATCTATCTTTCTTAGTAAGCTGATTTAAATAAATTTTAGCCTCCCTTCTGAAATTTCACCAGGCTTTTTCTAGTGGAATAGAACAACTGAACTATATCTAAAAAATTATTCTTAGTTAAGAAATTCTAATCATAGGGAACTCTGTCCAACAAATTCCTTTCTAAAAAACTTAGAAATACTATCTGCTCTCCTATCAGTTTAAAATTCCAAGGACTCCCTCCCAATCCAATTTTCAACATGGTATTTAAAATATTTTCAAAATAGGTTGGACTGATCTTGACTCAGTTTGGTGTACTTTATAGTTCATACATACTTTTATAGGCTTTTAGCACTAAGCAAATGACTTGATTTCCCATATGAATCTCATATTCAGTTCATTTCAGCAGCTTATCTTAGCTCACATTTATATATTAATTAAAAGTTAGATTATATGTCCCAAGCAGTAGTCTTGTATGAAATGCAAATATCACCATCATCATTATCATTATGCCCAGTTTTCAAATGAGAACACTGAAACCTATAGAGCTTTCATGACTTCTTACTTTAGGAATTTTAGTAGGACTTCTCTGATGCTAAATTTACTCCTTTTGATATCAACCAACAGGCCTCTCAGATGTTATTAGAGTTGATGTGAATCAGGCAGCAAATGTTACTATGGAGTAAGCCCTAGTAGTTGGGAGATTCAGGGGTTTTTGTGACTCTGGACCTTGATTTCTTTATAGAGAAAGCAGAGATGATGTCTGATGTTTCTTCCAGTTTCCAAATGCTGCAACTGATGATTAATTCATAAAATATTCTGGAAATATATTCTGGTAGGGGACAGGAAGCTACCAAAGAAGGAAAACTTCACTTTCCTTTTGTCAGCTGCTATATATTTCAATTGATTTCTGAGTTTTAATTGTTCTTTTCATATCTTGCTGTCTATGAAAATAACCAAAGCCCAAACTTAGTAAATCACAACACTTACTTTTTGTTGTTGGCAGGTCATTATGCATGGGAGAGGCAGAGGAGTAGCAGGCCAGATGGGCCGGGGACGCTTGATGCCAAATAAACAGAATCTGCGCGTGGTGGAGTGCAAACCTCAGCCCTGTATTGTGTCAGTTGAAGGGCTTTCTTCATCAACTACTGATGCCCAGCTGAAAAACCTGCTGATGTCAGTAGGACCCATTCAGGTAGGTCACCCTTGGTTTATTATCTATGCCAAAAGTCTTTCATACCCCTAAGCCAAATTAATTCTGTGATATTTGATGCTGTGTTCTTTATGGGTTGGTTGCTTTGGTTTAAAATAATACACTAGAAAGGAAAAATAGACTTTTGGTTTATTGTACAACACTAGATATTAATTGGAACATTTATTACCTACAAATGCAGGTACATAGTTTGGGCATAAGATTTTTTTTTTTGTCAATTCAAATCATTTGTGCAGAAGACCATTCTCAAATTTCACATTAAGCTCTTCAGCATGTTTGTAATTATATACTTAGTGGCAATGAGAGAATCAAAAAAAATTTTTTTTACTATTAATACTTTTTCTTAAGTGATATTTCACTGTCTAACCCAGGCAAAAGAACTTTTATATTTGAAGATGTATAAGAATCATTTTGACATTTTATGCCAATATCCCAGCACATTTAGACCCTTTTCATTCAAACCCTCAGAATGTTGTGTTACACTAGCTGAAAAAATTTTGCCAGCATTGTTATAGGTAAAACTTGAAGTTAGCCATCAGAATTCCCTTGCATGATACAGTTGCTGAACCCATTATGTAAATGAGGATACAAACAAAAAAGTCTCCCTGTTGTTTGAAAGAAAACTTATATAAATTTGGATCTTCCCTTTTCTGTTAAAGTCCAATCAGCCCACATACCCTATTCATTTTCATATTTATAAGTGGGTGTGGAAGGAATTTAAGCAGCAGGAATAATGTCAAATTTAGGATATGGTATGAAAAATCCAGACTCTTGAGGAAAGTAATCTAGGTGACTTTTCAAGCACACATTGAGTAGAAAATGTGAGTGATTTATAACAATTTTTGAAAATATACCTTTAGACAGTTTTCAAAGATAAAAGCACAAGTAAAAGACTTTCTCCACACTGTATCAGTTATTACATGTGACCAATAATCTTCTATTTTCATATGTTGCATTTTCCTATCATAGAGTGACTTGTGTCAACTAAAACATCTTTGGAAACTTAATTTAGAAGAATAGACTGTCAGGAGCTAGACTTAAAAACAGTGCTTAGATATTATATGTGCATACAATGCACATTCACACACACACACACACACACACACACACACACACACAAAATAATAATATAATAGGATTGAAACCAAGCTAGAACTTAGTCCAGTAGTTCTGAATTGTGACAAAATGCCAATGTTGTTCCCTGGTTGAAGTGGCTCATTGTTTTATAAGGAGTATCCTGGAATCCCTAGTTCAAAGTAGGCTAATTTCAGCCAATTAGTCAACTAATTTATACTATTCCTATTCAACTAATTTATACTATTCCTGAATACTGTCCCTGTTTCATGTGCTGGAGTAGAAAGACAAAAATGAAACTGCCTCTGTCCACAAAGAAGTGACAGTCTTTTGAGGAAAAAGTATGCTCACTTAGAAATATTTACAAAATAAATAAAAAGCCATTTAGGGGATGGTGACACCAGCCTCTGGAAGAATTTAGGGCGGTTCTTGAACTAAGCTTTGTTGAATGTGTGGATCTTTAAGAGGCAGAAGCAAGGAAGGGTTCCATTCTAGTCTGGGCAAAAATCAGGGATTTAGTTTCTCATTTATCATTCAAGGAAATATTTATAATAATGCACAGATTGTAGTGAGCACCTGAAGTTCCAAGGACAAATACTTCTGCTCTGTTCTAGACTATGTTAAGTTAATTTTTTTAGCCCCCAAGGTGGCATTGTAAAGGTTAGTCTGTATACTGAAAACTCTTAAAGGAATATTTCTCTCAGTAAAAATTAGTATTTCCCTTGGCTTGTGTAAACAGAAGAATGTGTATTTGAAACCTAATTGCCCTCTGAGATTATCATTCTCACTTTAACTTCTTTTTCACTTCATGATCCAATGATTCTCTGAACTGAAAATAATAAGAAAAATTGAATGTTGAAAATTTGAAACCAAGCTATTCAGAACATATATATTGCTAATATTTAGTAATTTAATAGCCCCACCTCTCATGTTTTTTTCTTTCTTTTTTGGGGGGGAAAGGGAAAAAAAAGCATTAATGTAGTTACCAATCTAAATTTATAACATTAAAAAAGGTTTTCTTCTCTAACTAAACTCTAAAAAAATCCCTGAGAGATAATGAATTTAGCTTTTATTCTGAAGCCAATTATTCTTACCCTTAATAAAGCAGTAGTGATTGTATTTCTTGTCAATCATCCCATGGGAATGTCTTAAGTAGAATTTTAGTAGATTTTTATTAAAAAATCAAAACCTCCATTTCACTAGGATTTGATTTACCCCCCAAATTTGTTGTAAACATTTAGCATTTTTAATGGCAGATAATGAATTTGGGTTCTTAAGAAGACTGCATTGAGTGACTCCTTTAACATGAATTCACTATAATTTAAATTAGATTGTTTTCAGGCTACAGAAATAAGATTTTCAGGAAGAGACTCTCTTGACTTTGTTGCTTGAGAAGGAAAATATGTACCTATTAAATATTTTGCTTGTTTTCTTAGGCTTATGGCACTGCCTAGTGTTCATTTAGGGCAATTGCATGTTAATAAATTGCCATAATTAGATAGTACCACTGTTAAAGTTTTAATAATAGATTAACTAGAATAATTAACTTTAATTCCTAGGAAACAGTGTTTTGCCTGAGAAAAGTGAGAACCATTCCATTAAAGTACACACAAACAACTAATATTGAGAATAAGATATTTTACTTCCCTGAACAGTTACTAGAAAAACATTAATTTAATTTTCTTCATAACAATACCTCACATTTCCATAGCACTTTAAGGTTTTGCAAAATGCCTTTTCTACTTTGCCTTTTACTATTTAGGGACTACCCTTCTCCTAGTCACATAGGCTCAGAACGTCAAGTGATCCTTGATCCTAATTCTCATGCACTCAACAGTCTAATCCAGTGCCCAGTTTTGACGTTTCTGCCATCACAGAGCCCTTTCTCTGCCCCCTTAGACATCACTCAACACCCACCCAGAATAAGGGATCTCATCCCACAGTAGTCCATCCTCCACCTCATCTTGAATGACTTTTCCTAAAGGACAGGCTATGGCACCCTCTCCCCAATTATTCAGTAAATTCTGTTGTCTCCCTATTTCAATCCATTGTTTTGGATTTTTAAATTCTCCATTTGGCATTTAAACTGATCTCTTCTTACCTTTTCAGCCTTCTTATGTTTTATATGTTCACTGCCCTTGTCACCCTATCAAACTGACCAATTTGAACTCACCCCCTCTTGTGTAGCAGTGAATTTCTTGTCTTCTTACCTTTTCAATAGCTTTCTGACCTGATCTCCCTCCTTAACTCCTCTTCTTTATTTTTCTTAATTCCTTCAAGACTCAGCTCAAATCCCTCTTTAGGACCTTTTCTGACTATCCCACCTTGACTCAGTGCCTTCCTCTCTGAGTTGACCTTCTGACCACCCTCTCTATATCTCTTATCTCATTGTTACCTTCACTTGAATGTAAATTCTTGTCTTTCCTTTTTTTCTTTCTTTTTTCTTTTTTGCAAGGCAGTAGGGTTAGGTGACTTGCCCAGGATCACACAGTTAGGTAATTATTAAGTGTCTGAGGCTGAATTTGAACTTAGGTCCTTCTGACTCCTAGGCCTCCTTACTCCAGGGCTGGTGCTTTATCCATTGTGCCACCTAGCTGCTCTCCCTTTCTCTGTATCCTCAACTATTAGAACAATGCTTGGCAAAGAGTAAGAGCTTAATACACTTTTTTATTGCTCCTCAGTGCTTCTTGAAGTAGTTTTTGATTTTCCCCATTTCTAGACTGGGGCAGGCAATAGATATAGGACCTGGAGTCAGAAAGACCTGAGTCAAATCCAGCCTCAAATACTTCCTAGCTGTGTGATCCTGGACAAGTCATTAACTCTGTTTGCCTCAGTTTCCTCATCTGTAAAATGAGTTAGAGCTAAAAATGTCAAAAAATTCCCAAATGAAGTCATGAAGAGTCAGATACTAGTGAAATGACTGAACAGATAAGGAAACAGGCTCACAGAAGTGTCATGATTTGCTGAAGATCATACTGTTATTATATGAGGTGTAACTTAAACCCAGATCTTTCAAAACAAAAGTTCTCTCTACAATACTACAATGTCATTTGTGGTAAAATTTATTAGTATCACCACTAATATGAGAAGTATATGCTTTTTCATCAGAAATTTCATAATATAATTGTCCTTAGGTTCTATGACTTTAAAGGAGTTAAGACAATAAAAGATTAACTAAAAATGTTGGATGTACTATGAAAATAGAAAATAAGTATATGAGGGGCATTAGGGCAGAAAATGGAGGAGAGGAGGGAAAGGCAGGGAAAGGATTCCAACAATTAAAAGATTGAGGGATACCTAGAGGCTAGGCCAGCATGCTACTGGTAGATATTATATATCTTGGAAACATACAGAAAGTGAGGAATAGACATTGAATGTTCTGATAAACCACCCCCAATCACATTTGAAAAGATTAAATTGTTTACCTTTAGGGTCAGTGAAATGGGGGGGTGGCTTGGATCTTCACCTAAAAACCTCTCCTTAGTATTTCTTGCTTATATCTAAAATTAAAATATCAAAACAAGAAGTAAATGAGACTAAAACATTTTCACAATGTTTAAAGTGCAAATGCTTGATAAATTTAATTTATTGAGCATTTTTTATGTGTCTGTTCCTCTACTAGATTCTGAAAATACAAGAACAAAAGCAAAACAATACCTACCCTCAAGGAGCTGCTATACAATCATCTAGTCAGTCAGTCAAATAACTGACTAGGTATTAGTGCATTCCTTGAAGAGGGATTACTGTTTTGAAAAGGGAGAGAAGGTGAAGCAGATGTAAGGACATGAGGTATCAAGAACTTGAAATTCCACCAAGAGGTGGTTAGTTAAAAAGATTCTGGATATAGGATACATTCTTCTACTCTCAACACTTCTGGATTGGGAATGTTGGCACACAACTGTAATCTCTGCTTATAGGGAATGTGAGGCTGGTTTATAACTTGAGCTCTGAAACTGTGAGCTACGGTTGATTAGGTAACTGTCCTGAGTGTGGCAATGATACAGTGACCCCTGGGACCAATCAACCCTCAGAGCACCTAATATGGGACAACTCAACCTAAATCAGAAATGGAGTGGTAAAACTCCCTTGCTGATTGGTTAATCTGGCCTATGAATGGTGAAAATAGGGAGAGCCAGTCTTTAAAAAAGCTGCTTTGTCTAGGATCAGCCTGGTTAACTAACCTTCAGCTGGGCTGAACAGACAGAAACCAGACTCTCTGTGGGTATTTTGGGGGGTTTTGTTGTTGTTGTTGTTTTGTTGCAAATGGCAATCAGCTGTTGCACTTGACTTGTCTTTTCAAAGGTTGACTTTGTATGAAGGAGCTTAGTCCTGAGGAATTTTGTTAGTCGAAGCATCACTGTTCTTTTACAATCCATTTTTGGGGGGAGACATTCAGGTTGCATATAAGCTGCCTTTCATTTTTGTTCTGAGTCACTGTTCTGCTTCGCCACAGCCCATTAATGTGTATGATAGCTAATAGCACTTCACTTTTTACTCCATTCATTTTTACTACTGTTAAACATAAAGAACATGCTTCCCTTTTGCTCATATCTTTGTTCCAGCCCCTTCTTTTCCCTCTGCTGTAAAGAAGAGAGAGCTGCCCATGTAATTATCAACTTCATGTGGCATATTTTCTCATTTTTATTGCTTTTTTGCTTAAACAATTTCTGTTCTGCCCAGTTAGGTAGGAAGTGATTCTCTAACTGAATGCTAATTAGCATGGTTCTCATATAAATTGTGCCCTTGAAACAGTAGTCTGTGAGCCCGATAGATATTTTAAAGAATCAGAGAATTTCCTCTACTGGTAAATCAGGTGAGTTCCATTCACCTTGGGATTTCAGGACATATAAAAGTTGAGCTGTCTCATGGCAGGTTCATTTGGTAAAATGTCATCCTGCTAGTATAAATATCATTCTCTGATGTGCCTGATGTTCTCATGTAGTTACATCCTATTTATACTTGATTTTGTTTCAAGTTCTGGATCCCTTTTTCAGGACCTATACTTTAAAAAATATTTTGTATGTTGGAGAGCAGTTCATATGTTGAAGCAAGCTACATCCCCTAATTGTAGAGGAAACTCTTTTAGTTCTGTCTTTTTAAACCTGATGCTACAATAGCAGATGGCCCTCCAGATTCTACTTCACATTACAAGACCTTGAAGCAGATCAGAGGTTTAAATGTGTCTGAAGATCCTGAAGATAGATTAATCTCTATGATGTATCAAATAACACAAACCTACTACCCTTTGGAGAACTGAAATGATTAGTGTGCAATCTGGAGAAATCTTAAAGAATCTTAAAATACAAATTAATATTTTTACATGTCTCATAACTATAGTGTATGTCAAGAAAAATATCTTCTTATTTTAAGTCAGAAGGATTACAATATCTCATTGAATTGATTTTGGTTTAGGGAATCTCTTTTCCCTAAGAATGAACAAAAATTTACTTTTGGAGCTTACATTAGAATTTATATTCCTTATATTCTTGGGAAAGGATGTTTATATTCAGAAGGGGGGGCTGAATGATATGATTTACTTTTATTCATGGGGTTTCCAAAGTGGTGAGTTTTTATTGACCTTGCCTCTGCTTCTAGCTCCTCTGAATATGGGGGTTGTTTTTATGGATATCTTGTTATCTGATTTCTTTGCTTTTTTTAGTCTTCGTTTGCAAGTAATAAAATTTTAGAGAACTCAGTAATATCACTTGATTGATGAGGAAATTAAAAGACAGAATAGTTGTGATTTAGCCAAGGTTACATTTGTAGTTTATGGCAGAGTCAGAAACAAGGACCCATAGTCTTCTGATTCCAAGATCCATCGCTCTTTTTCATTCTGTCACGTTGTTTCTTGTGATAATCTGTTGATCAACATATAATTGAAATTCCATTCCATTTTATTTTAGATATTTACAAAAATTAATACCGTACACTAGATAAAGACTGTAAAGAGTACACTAAATAAAATAATTGAACTTCATCATTTAACCTTGATTTTATAGATTCTAACTTTGTAATTGAATTCACCCCACATCGACTTTTTGCTACATCAATCATTTAAATTTTAGTGACTCTTCTTTCCAAAATAAATATTTAATTTTCTCATCCTCTCATCAATCAACCAAAAATTTGTTATATAAATAATATTTTCCCATGTTACTTTACATAGTCTAGAAATGTTAAAAGAGCTAGAAGCTTTTCATCTCTCTCTTTTTTTCTTGGGGTTCTTTGCCCCAAGTATTTTTGGAGAGCATATTATCTTTTTTTATGTTGATTAATTCATTTTATTAACCTCCCCCCCTTTCTTTTTTTAGAATTTGTTTCAAGTGATAGTTATCTAAGGAGGGAAGAGATTGGAAAATATTGGGAAATGAAAGAAATGATTCTTTTTTTTAAAGATTTTATTTATTTTGAGTTTTACAATTTTCCCCCTGTTCTTGCTTTCCCTCCCCATCCCCCACAGAAGATAGTTCTGTTAGTCTTTACATTGTTTCCCTGGTATACATTGATCTAAGTTGAATGTGATGAGAGAGAAATCATATCCTTAAAGAAGAAAAGTAAAGTATAAGAGATAGCAAAATTACATAAGATAACGAGTTTTTTTCCTACATTGAAAATGATAGTCTTTGGTCTTTGTTCAAACTAGACAATTCTTTCTCTGGATATAGATGACATTCTATATTTGGGCTATCACAGATAGCCCAGAATTGTCCCTGGTTGTTCCACTGATGGAATGAGCAAGTCCATTAAGGTTGATCATCACCCCCATGATGCTATTTGGGTGTATAGTGTTTTTCTGGTTCTGCTCATCTCGCTCAACATCAATTCATGCAAATCCTTCCAGGCTTCCCTGAATTCCCATTCCTCCTGATTTCTAATAGAACAATAATGTTCCATGACATATAGATACCACAGTTTGCTAAACCATTCCCTAATTGAAGGACATTCACTCAATTTCCAATTCTTTGCCACCACAAACATGGCTGCTATGAATGTTTTTGTACAAGTGATATTTTTACCCTTTTTCCTAATCTCTTTGGGGTATAGACCCAGTGGTGGTATTGTTGGATCAAAGGGTGTGCACATTTTTGTTGCCCTTTGGGCATAATTCCAAATTGGAGAGCATATTTTAAAATAATATAAAACAAAAAATTCTCTTTGAGTATGTCCAAGATAGGTTATGAATTATACGATTTGAGGGTTTTTTTAAATTCCCCCTAAAAGAGGGGGAAAGTTTACTCATATGAAACAATAGATAGGAAATTGAGAGGAAAATATACTTTTTTATGAACATTACCATTTGTTGATCAAATGAAATAATGTATTTGTATTTTATTAATGCTTAAACATTAAAAAAAATGTAACCAGGGGCGGCTAGGTGACGCAGTGGATAGAGCACTGGCCTTGGAGTCAGGAGTACCTGGGTTCAAATTTGACCTCAGACTTAATTATTACCTAGCTGTGTGGCCTTGGACAAGCCACTTAACCCCATTTCCTTGAAAAATCTTTAAAAAAAAACATGTAACCAGCTGCTACCATTATAGTTTTCTTCCTTTTTTATTGGGGGAGTGGGGGGTGGGGGAAAGCCTGGTTTGATGGCTATATGAAAAAAGAATTGACAGTTTAAGGTTCACTAAATCATATTTATCAGATGACCTTTCACTCTTATACTTTGATAGCTATAGATACTCTTTTGATGAAATGCAATCTTATGAAGGGTATATGTTTTAGCTTTTTTGCCTTTTGGTTTTAGCTACATAATTAAATGACAAAAAAAGCCATGGTACATTGCCTTCTTCATTCTAGTAAGAGAAAAATGAGTCAATCAAATACTGGAGGAAAATAGGGACAAAGTTAAGGTTACAAAAATTTAATTTTACTTTTTTCTGTGTATCATTCTTTCTGGGGAATCAAAGAATGCTATTAAAACCAATCTCAGTAAAGGTTATACTATGGAACCATAAACTGACTTCTGTTTGGTTTTTAACAGAGCCATGAACCCAGACCAAAATTTTGTTTTTCTTACTCTCTCAACAAAACTCCAGTGAAACAGTAAGCAAATCTGGTATCTTTTTTCCTCCCAATAATAGTTGAATTGAAACAAAACCAGAGCATCAAATGGTGTTTCGAACCAAATGCAAGCTAATCTCACCTTCAGATTTAGGTAGCTGCTAGAAGTGGAGTAGGTGCTGCTTTCCATGGAGCTCTCAATGAGTCCTCAGCCCAGTGCAGTAGTATCTGATGGTCCTTGGAAGTCTAGCATGGATTGCTGTCTTCTAAGCCTGTGCCAGTTTCAGCTCAAATGTATGTCATTTGAATTCTGTGAAAGAAGTGAAATTAAACAAAACTCTACTTTTTTAAACTTTAATTAGAAAATTAGAATGCTGAATAGACTTTAGAAATAAAATGGCCTTAATGAGAAATGTGCATTTTATGAAAACTAATGTTAAAGAATAGATAAGTTTAATGTAACTAGTAAAATCTGTTCAAGGAATCTTAAAACTTTTACCTGATTTATTAACATGAGGTTTTTAACATTAGTTGAAGGGAAAAATATAACTATAGTAAAATTTTTTAGTTATATGTACCTTACTATAAACATATAAGATTAATAATATTGAAAGTCAAAAATGTATTCTAATCATGAGTAAGTACTGTGGAATTAACATAAAAAGAAAATCTTCTGGAAGAAAATAGGAAGTTAAATTCTAAATTTCAAATTAAGTAACCTCACAATTAATCAATTTTGTGTGTATTTTCCTAGCACCTGTATTTGGAATCCAAAAGACAGAACCTAGTGAAGTAAGTTTTTAGGCTATTTTTACTGCTGTGGCAAAGTACAGCCAACTCTTGATTATCTGAGCTAATGGGGAAATAGGTCAGAGTATAAATAATTGAAATTGGCAATAATCTCAAAACTTCAGCTTTGGCCAATAGTTTTAATATCTTCTCCCACCAAAAATTGTTTTATCCGAGCTTTGAATAAGTGATATAATTTCTGACTTGAATTTCAGCACTTTTTATTTCCTCTGCCCATGTGTTGATGAGGGGTAAAAAAGGTCCCAAATAATCTGTACCTATATTGTTCTTACATAATCAAAAGTTGACTGTGCAACAGAATATTAAGATGATTCCTAATTCAGAAATATTTCCAAAACTTGAAAAGGTTTATTTATATAAAATAAGAATTTATACATGTGTGTGCTCTTAGGTATCTAGTTTTTTAAAAAGACTGTGTAATTTAATTCCTTCCTCCCCCCCTTTTTTTTTCTTTACTGGGAAATTTTTTAATTAATTGAAACCCTACAGATCTTGGTTCAGGTTTGAAGAAATACAAAATAATATCACTTAGCCTAGCTTTTAGGGTCTTATACCCCTGTTCTTTCTCCTACCCCATCCCCTTTTTAGTTTTTGTGTGTTCAGAAAATTTTTCATATAATTTCTGTGGTGTTAGATTTAGATTTACTATTTGGGTTTGTTTTTTTTTCCTTGTTTTCTTGCAGAAGCAAGTGGCTTTTATTAAGTCATGTGTTGATATGTTCTTTGATGTATTAAATGTTTTTGTTCAGAGCACTTTCAGTGTACATTTAGTAATTTTATTAAGTCGATCTTGTAAACAATAAGGGCTCATAAATCTTTCATGTCTTTTTTTTACAATGTTTGCATTTGTTCACATTATAGTACAAAATATTTTTGGTGATAGACTTGCTGAAATTATATTGCAGTAGAATTGTTCTATATTTATTAAATCCATTTAATAATAAAGTATTAATATAATAAAGTCTTAAAATTGCCAAAAAATCTTCCAATGGATTTCTATCAGTTTTTAATTTTTAATAATATATAGTTGTGTAATTACTTTCATGTTTTCTGTGGTTTTTAATTCACAGCCACTTCCACCCCACTTAGCTATGTCTAGATTTCCTTTGATACCTTTGATCATTTCCCCATAAGTTTACTAATCCTTCCTTTCCCATCTCTCAGTGCGACCTTGTTTTGAGAGGAACCTTCCTTTCATGAGCTTCTTACCCAAGACAAACTATCAGTCTCTAGGACAATCTCTAACTTCCTCACATTGATTAAAAAGTATTTAATGACCCATTCTGAGAAAGTATTAGTTCTCCTTTAAGACTTTCCAATAGCAAATAGATACTAATTGTCCTAAAATCTAGGATGGTGGACTCAGAGATGTACCTCAGTTGTTTTACATTCTCCCCATCTCTGTGAAGTACTTTCATTCTTTGGTACTTGTCCTCAAATTATTCCCAAATCCAGTGCCATTCCAGCCTACTTTACCTTTTCAATCGAGCTTCAGGAGGGAAAAAAGTATTTATCCATTATTTTTAATAGTCTATTAATTAATGTAAAAAGTTATTTATGTGTAAAAATTCAGGAGTCACAAATGTTAAGGTGATGGGATGTTGCCTAGTCGAGAGTTCATTGCATTATGTTACATTGACTCTAAGTAATGTAGAGGTATCTGTCTTAAGTAATCACATTCATCAATATTGTGTTAAGATTTTCAGTGGCTAAATATAGCTTCTTCTTCTTTTTTCCCTAATTGGTTGTGACAGGAGGCTGGAGCCTAAAACATTGGGAGAATGTCCTGCAGTAGTTGAGACAAAGAATCCTAACGTTGTTGTGAGGATCAGTTATTAGCTTTAAAGAGCTGAAGATGCTCAGGAAGGGGAGAGCAGAGCAGCCAAAGGCAGAGGACTGACAGAGTGCAGCTGATTGGATAACTTATCAATTTCCACATTTACTCTCAAAAATTCAGATTTTCCTTTTTTTTTTCTCTGTAAGAAAAAGAAATTTGTGTTTTATCCCCTCAGTGAGCTAAACAAAAAAAAAAAATTTCATGTAAATATGCCAGTATGAGGAAATGTTGTAACATGAGGACAGATTCTTTGCTTTGTATAATTTATCTTACTTTTACAAAATCCTTTGTTGATACTTTTAAAATAATTTGCTCAAAGTTTTTTTTTAGTACACCATAACATTGTCTTTGGGATTTCTTTATTAGTATAGTACCAAGAAAAATTTAAAAACATAATGAAGCATAGCTCTGGATTTATTGCCTAAAATGTGGTGCTATCCAAGAGTAAACTTGGAAGTTCTGAAATCCTGGTTGGACAGTGATTTGATTTGTTTGTACCCTTGACTTAAAAATAAGTTTTCTGTCCATAACAGTTGGAAAATTCTGATTGCCAAGGTTTTTGTAGCACTCTTTTTTTGTAAAGGGTTGTTACAAATAAAAACATGATAAAATTACCTGCTTTTCTTAAATGACTACAGCAAAGCACACAGAGGGTAAGAAAGCACAAACTAACTTGTTAGCATTTTTTTTTAGTAAAGGATGCTCTAAGTTTTAATTGCTCAAGATATTTCATTTTGACTGTTTAGATATCAAAAATGTTCAATTTCTAAGAGCAGAATTTATGACTGTGTTGAACTTTAAAAAGTTAAATGAGCTAGTTCCACACTGTTCTATGTCAGTATTTTTAAAACAAAGGTGCAAGCTAGAGTTGTTTTTTCCCAAAAACTTTGTTTTAAGGAAAAGATATATTAAATTGGGCAGGTTTTTTAATCTACTAGTAAAAGAATATATATTTGTTTAAATACCTATTTGTATTTGTTAACTTCTTCCCCTTTACCCTTTTACTCTAGGTTTTACAAAAAAAAATTTTTAAGAATATCTGTAAAGTCTGCACCTGTGATTACAAGCAAAAGCTTTGTGGCTGTTTAACAGTGACATGTTTTATTTATTTTGTTTTTTCCTAGTAGAAATAATTTCTCACAGAGAGCCAAGTAGTGACTAATTTGCAAAGTCAGCTTACTTCTGTAATTTTGCCATGGCAACTGCTATGTCAAAGATAGAAATCCTTTATTTCCTCTTGATCATTGTCTCTCAAAATGGGGATCATCCCTTCAAAGAGAAGTTGCTAGGAGATTGTGAACACCACCTCCTTGCAGCCTCCTGTGCCTGACTTCCTGCCTAGTAGGGCCCATCTACTCCCAGTCTTAGAGACTTCTACTCTGAGTACCAAAGTATTGCATGTTCCCATGTTCTTCAGGCAACCACAGCTGCTTATGGCTGTTCCTTCTCTGTCCAGGGTGGTGAGTAGCATTAGAGTATGGTGTTTCTAGGCTTTTAATTTATTTTTATGTTGATGGGTTTAGTGGGGTGTGGAACGTTTCCTTAGTAATAGATACAGATGGGGAAAGTTTAAGAAATGCTCTAAATTAGTAATTGTTACAATAAAATATGTTTTTAAGTGTTCCACAGTGCTACCTTCAAATTAGTGCCGAAACATGGATGAGGGGAGAGTACCGAGTCAGAAAATAGACTACAAGTTATCCAAAATTTACACACACACACACAAACACACACAAATATTGTACAATAATAACTGATGTGCATAATGATGGTAAGATATCAAAGTTCCCTTTGATTCTTCAAAAAAAACTGAAAGGTTGAATTATGTTCATATAGTTTTAAAGTTTATTTTTACTATATGTCAATTTAGAAAAAATAATCCTTCAATGGGAGCAATATTAATTCTTTTAAACAGAATATTCTACTTCTTAACCATTTTGAATAAGCAGGTGTTTATTGTATATAATTGCAATTGTAATTTTTTTTCTATTAATTGAAAAAAGAAATGAAACTTTTTAGTGCAGTTTCTGATCTAGGTATGTAAGATGCTTTTTTTTTTTGTAACTTACACCAAGGTGATGGGGTACGCACATGAGATCTGTTTTAACTTTGTTCTTTTTCCTCGAGGTTTCTGATTTTCTTTCCTCTAGGTTAAAACATGTTGCCAGAGGTAATTAAAATGTATTAGGGGAGAGACATGTTCTTTACCCTTTGATGCCAAAAATTATATAAAACTGTCTCATTGGTCCCAGTAAACCTCAGCAGAGCAACTTCTGTTCATATTCTGATACATAGACACCATGTAGAATCTATGTTGAAGGAAGGAAACTTACTAAACTAGGTTTAGCTTAGAGTGTAGCTCACTTATTTTTTAAAACGAATCTTAAGCAGTATTGACAGCTTTTTCTTGTAAGAGGGATGTTTTCTTGCAGTAGTGGGATGTATGTCAGTGTTAGCAAAAGAAATGATGTTCAAGACATCAAAATCACTTTAGACCTTTTGTAAAAAAAACTTTGTGGCCATTTAAAAACAAAAAGCAAAAAACACAAATTGCAGCAAAGGGGACTCACTTGCCCTAAATATAGAAATTAACTTAAGATGCTTAATAGCATGTAAATTATTCTGAAATTACACAGAATTATAGTTGGTGAGGATTTTCATGGCTAATAGTGGTGAAGTTTAGCATATAAGTGAATGATTGTGCAGATTATAATTGGGATCATTGAATATAATTTCAAAATGCTACTAACTAAAGTGGCATTCACTTTTAAGCATTTTGCTGCTTATATTAGTATAATAAACTCACAGAAATCATCTGGAGAGGTGTCTCCGAAAAATGAAATGTAAATCAGGACAAAATTCAAAGTCATTTGTGTCTTTTTTCCTTTAGAACACTCATAAACAGGCCTGCTTGCCTTTTTTTTAAATTGAACTTGTTAGTATTTTAATTCCTAATTTCATTTTCACCACAAGGCATTGTTTACCACATTCACTCAAGTATCCAAGGTGGACCTTTGAAAGTATTTGTTAGGGTTAAAAATAAACAAATTTTAAAATTTTAAATTTTGCCATAGAAATCATGCAATGTCACATGACTGACCAATTAGGAGCAAATGGCTTTAATCTGTTTTTCTTTTAAGATTGGCAGTCTTGTCAAATTCACTTGCCTATGGTCCTACCAAAAATCATTAATACTTTACAATCAAGAGTTAGTTTTTGGTGGAGGAGGGAAAAGACCAGGGGAAGAGAGAGATCTGAAAGATACTTGAAAATAGTTAATAACTCCCTAGGCTATAACATTTAAAAAGTAATTGAAAAAAGCTATTGACATCAGTGGTAACATAAAACTTGAATATCTCTCTCTCTCTTCCCTTTCCCATTTAAAAAAGAATTATTTTGAATTATTTTTCTCTTGTCTAAGCCTTATCCTCCCACCACTGCCAAAAAAAATTAATTGAAGTCTAGCCATTTTGCATAAAATTGAATTATCTCCTTTTCATCTAACAGTTATTATTGAATGTCACATTCCTTCATTTTGTCATATGTCCTTGGTCAGCCCAAGAAAGTGAAATAATCCATGAAGCTTAAGGTGGGAGAAATGAATTCATGCTTAGGAGTCTAATTGTTTTGTTTTATTTGTTTGAGTTTTTTGTTTTTCTGCTAGAAAGAGAAGCACAATAGTTTTAAACTCAGGGTTTTATATTAATAACCATGTATTCAAAAAGTTGTAAATTGGAAAGGGCATGAGACTGAGTCCTGAACCCAACCCTGCTACTTTTCTATGGGCTGCACTTTCCTCATATAGTCAGCAGACATTTATTAGTGCCTTTAGAGTTTATTTGCAAGGCACTGAGGATACAAAAAAGTGAAAAACTACCTAATGAGTGCTATCGAGGAACTTAAATAGAGAATAGATCCAGGAGGGGTAGAGGGGGTTGTTGGGTGGCCCAGCATCTCCAGGGACTCTTTGAGTTCTGAGAGGCTGCAGCATTCAGTAGATCACAAGACAGTACTTTTTTCTTGTTGACCCCTTAATTGAGAATTTTGCATGTTGTTGCCTGAGATAAATTAACAAACACTATTGTTGCCTTTGAACTTGATGTTTACCTAAAGGCATTAGAGCAATAATGTATCTAAGTCACTGCTAAATCCTGGAACAACAGGGGCATTGGAAAAATCCTGCCAGAAGAAAAAAGAGATGAACTGTGAGAGAAAAAAAACTTGAAACTGAGAGTAGCAGTGGGAGACCCATCTACTAGGTAAAATTGACTTGAATTCAATCCTTATTAACACCATCTGAGAAAGGACAGAATTTCACATTCTCCACTGCCCTCATGTGGTGACCAAAAAGAATAGCATCCTCTGGTTAAAAACTGTCCAAATGCAGCTTAAATGAGTTATGGTCATTTGTGGGAAGGAATAATTTAGAAGCTTGACAGTTGTCTCAGAAGAGAATGTGGCTTCTGTCTCTTGTTTAATGTGGGAAATTAAAAAATTCTAAGTGCCATAGCAGAGGTTTTCTTAGAGAGAGAGAACCATTTTTTTTTTTTATTAAAGGCACTACATTAGATTTTACTTTACCTGATACTTTAGTGGTAAATTAGTCTTTATGACTCATTATTATATACTCCTCCCCACAACTTTTTGTTCCTTAGGAATGAAAGGAAAACTTGGTGATGTTCTGTTGACTTTAATTTTAAAGTAAATGAAGGAACTAAAAAAAACCTTTTTTGTATCCTTTTCTGCCTTCATTACTTACTTGTATTGTGTTTTTTTATATTGGTAATCTGCTCAGGAAAAATTAGAAACCATTTAACACTTGAGTGATGACCAGTTTGCAAATCGTTAACAGTACGATTTAATTTAGAAACCTTAAAACTTTTTTATTTCTATGTAATGACTTACAGAAGCAGAAAAAGTCAATTTTATACATGGTCAATTTGGGGGGGGGAATGTCTTAGTATTTTTAGATCTTATCTAGTCATGGTTATTGATAGGGTTTCTATGGTTATTAAAGCCTAATGTGCTTATTTTTGTATAACTTCTTTATAACAGTTTCCAAAGTACCAAGCATTTTTAGCCTTGTGTTACCTTGTTTTTCAGTAAGACATTTGCTGAAGCTTTAAAATGAAATGTTACATCAGTAAAATTTAAGCAAGGCATGTGGTAATAAAATTTGTTATGACATCAACATTTCTATCAGTCTTTTTTTTCTTCCATTACAAACTTGAGGGCAGCAGTTATGATTTTACACAGTCCCCAACCCCCACTCTCCAAAAAAAGAAAATATTGATGGGTAAGGCCAAAGCAGAAGATGGGAAAAAGTCTATGAAAATTGGATGAGCTCCACATCCACATCTCTGCCTCTTCTGCAGATAGTAATGTTCTACTTTAGCTGGTAAAGAAGGTTTCTGAGATGGGGAGATGGAACTAGTGTACAGTAAAGCTGGCAAGTCACTCCAAGGGAAATTGGAGCCTGATTGAGGGAGTATTTCAAATGGAAGCCTGAGCAGTTGGCCTCATATTCTGTGGGTGGAGGTGGTGGTTTTGAAGCAGAAAAATGAAATAATTAAACTTGGGCATTGGAAAGATTATTTTGGCAACTACATGAAAAACAGACATGAAAGAGAAAAGAATGAGTGAATGAGCTTAGTTATGCAAAGAAAGGCAAAAACAAATCCTACCTTCAAGGAGCTCATTCTAATGGGAGGAGACAACATATAAACCACTAAGTTCATATAATATCTCTGCAGAGTAAGTGGAGGTACTTAAGTAAGGCTTCCTCCAGAAGGTGAGATATGGATTGATTCTTGAAGCCAGGCAAAGTTGAGGAAAGAAATTCTTATAGGCATGAAGAAAAGCAGGAGAATAGAGCATCACATGGGGAAAAAAGGTGAGAAACCATTGTGGCTGCTTTCTAACTCTGTCAGTAATGGAAGGGAATCAGGTTTAAGATTTAGACTAGAAAGTTAGGAGGAGTCAGATGGCAACAAGCTTTAAATATCAAATAGAAGACTTACTATTTGATCCCGAGCCAATAAGAAACTTTTGTGAGGTGGTTAGGACATGGTTAATAAACTTTTAAAGTCACTTTTTCAAGAATGGATTGCAATGGGGTGAGACTTGAGGCCAGGAAACCAGTCAAAAGTCTGTTGTAATAGTCCAGACAAGAAGTATTGAAGACCCAGGAGTGTGCCAGCAAATATTTAACTTTTTTTTTTAAGTGCACGACGCACAAGTTCAATTATTATTTGCTTTTTCTATACCATTTTCTTGTCTAGACAGTCAGCAAATTTATAGTATTATACAACTTCATCTTACACTAAATTTTAGTTATGTTTTGCTGTATGCTAAATTTTAGCAATCAGATCTCAAAATCCAGGATAGGCTGATGCCAACACATCTCTGAACTGGTAGTGTGACCTGGGAATTGGAGAGGAGATATACATGAGAGATGTAGTGAAAGTAGAAAGAATTCGATGTCTCAGTAGATTGGATTTCTGGGATGTTAGGAGAAACTGAGGATGATAATGATATTGGGAGTCTGAGAAGACATTTGTGCCCTCAATAGTAATAGAGAATTTTGGAACAGGGGAAAGGGGGATATCGGCTCTGTTTTGGATAAAGTGAATTTGAAATCCTCATAGGACAAAAATTTGTGACTGCGTTATTTGCAAATTGGTAGTCAGCTGCAAAGCAGAAGATTGTGGGTAGATCCTGGGAAACATCTGTGTTTAGTGGAGATGATGATGATGATGATGATGAAGAAAATCAGGAGAGGCAAAAGAAAAAGACTATGAGACTTGGCAACACTTGATTTTTGGTCACTGGAGAGAACGTTCAATTGAAGGATAAGGTTTAGAAGAGAATGTGAGGAGAGCAGGTTGGGGCAACTGGGGAGCATCAAGGTGAGAAAGGACAGAGAAGATGGTAAGAGACTGAGGTAAACACTTATTCAGGAAGCTTTCATAATAAGGGATCTGAATGAGGATGACATCCTTTGGAATGGGATGATGATATAGGAGTAGATTGGACAAGGTGGTCAACCATAGGAAGAAAGATGTCTCAAAGGTTTTGAATTGGCAGGGGGGGCAGCTGTATGGCACAGTGTGTAGAATGCTGAACTTCAGTTTTGTAACCTTAGGTGACCTCACTTTCCCCATTTATAAAATGGGTCACCCTTTCTCAAATTCAATTTCTCTATCTATGTAATAATAGTACCTACTTCATAGGGTTAAGTATTTTGCAGACTTGAAAAGGGGATGGGGAGGGTCTCGATTGAAGCTGTAATTTCATTACAATAATAAATTCCTAGATAAGGAAACCTTTTTAACAAAGCATGTCTATACTTTTCTTGCAATTTAGTCTTAGAGAATCAGAGAATCACCTAACTCAGAGGTGTCAGATAGAGGCCCATCACATTCAAAGGCAACATTCCAAGTGAGAATCACCCAGGCAGTTTGGTGGTACAGTGGGGTAGAGCCCTGGGCCTGGAGTGAGGAGGACCCAAATTCAAATCTGGCCTCAGACACTTAGGAGCTGTGTGACCCTGGACAAGTCACTTAACCCCTATTGCCTCTCTCCTCATGCCTTCAATCCCCAGTCCCCCAATGTTATTGAAAAACATTTAACATGCCATTTTGACTTGTAGGTCATTTTATTTTCATCTCCTTGCTGTTTTTCAACTCTCAGTTCTCCGCTCCCCGATTTAGCACTCAAGAGGCTGGAGGTAGAGGTCTAGATTTCATCAAATGATCAGTCTAGCCCTGGGACTCAAGAGGGAACCAAAGGGAAGATTGCACAGTGAAACAGGTGGAAGATCTTCCTTTTTCCAACTAAATATGGTGATAAAATACAGATTTATTCCTATGAAAGCCCTTTGGTCATAAGAGTATGAAAGGTTTATTGGTTTTGTTTTTTAAAGTGATTGAAAGAGTCCAAGGACCCAAGGGTGAAATCTCAGCAGTGCTTCTTGCTCCTCCTTCTTCCTCATTTGTAAATCTAGGAGATTGAAGTGGGTGGTTTTCAATCTGTGACCCTAAGGTCACAATAGACCTGAACATTTCTAGGAAAGGGACTGAATTTAGGGTTACATTGGTAGAGGGAACTAGCAGGTGAGGAGGAATCTCCCTAGGCATTTCTGCATCAAAGCTGCACCTAGACTTGTTAGAGCTGCCCAGACGTCAGCAGAAGGACTTGAACCCAGGTTTTCCTGCCTCCGAGACCATCTCAGAACTGCCTTTAGAAGTCTTTTTTTTTCCTCCAGCACAGTGTTAGAATGTTCATATTCAAAATAAAACTGCTATGAGTTTGTCGAAGTCCTGAATGGCAACAGCACCACCTAATACTCACATGTTGCTGGTCTTGGCTGTATTTTGCCCATCCTCAAGAATCTCAAAAGTAGTTTTTCCTGTTTTTCCCCTTTTCCTTGAGTTTCATGATGATTTTGACTAACTTGGCAAATAAGAGGAAGAGAACTCTGATTCCATTTGAAAGTGCTTTTGGTTTTCTGAAGTCAAGAGCATTTCTTCTTATGCTTTTTAGATTTTTCAAGGCAGTGGGGTTAAGTGACTTGCCCAAGGCCACACGGCTAGGTAATTATTAAGTGTCCGAGGCTGGATTTGAACTCAGGTACTCCTGAATCCAAGGCCAGTGCTCTATCCACTGCACCACCTAGCTGCCCCATTGCTAAGCTTCTTTAGCCTTGATTGTCCATATGCAAGAACATGGATTTCCAAAGTGGATTTTCTACAAATGAGGGAAAGGGAGGAAGAAAATTAATTTTCATTTCTCCCAGCTTGTGTCCCAGACCCAAATTCCTAAGGTTTTAGAAGCATTTGAATCACACTTGACGCTACTATTAAACAAACAAGTTATTTGTTTTTAAATTTTATTTTTTATTTACATATTACTAAAATAGTCTTGTAAGAATGAACATAATCCCTCCTTTCCCCACAAAAAAAATAGAAAAACCTCATGAAAAACAGTATTTCACTCCATCCATTTCTCTTCACTTCCATTTATTCTATCTTCTCTCCTTTCACTTTGTTCCTCCCCAAAAGTGTGTTATAGGGTAGCTAAGAGTGTAAAGGACAGAGCACCAGCCCTGGGACTAGGAGATTCCCAGCCTACGTCCCACCCTAGACACCCAACTATCACCCAGTCAATGTGATCCCAGGCAGGCTACCCAACCCCACTACCTTGCAAAAAACAACAAAAAAAATGTTGTATCTGACTGCCTTTTCCCCATGATCTTCCTCCTGTCCCCTTTCTTCCATCCCCTTCCCCTCTTTTTTTTTTTTCCTCTAGGATAAAATAGAATGCTATTCCCTGTTAAGTCAAACAAATTATTTGTAAAAGGTTTTCATAATTGAGAGAGAGAGTTAAATTTGGAATCAGGATGATCTGATTTCAGAATCTACCTCTCTGACAGAATCTATGCTGTGACCATGACTTCTCTGAAACTCAGTTTCTTTTGTAAATTGAGAATAATAATATCCATTGTACCTACCCAAAGAGTTATAAGGAAATGAGTAAATGTCTATAAAGTATTCCACACACTTTAAAACACAATTTAAATATCAATTATCATTTTACTAAAAGACTTAAATTTCACCAAATGTGTTACTTGAAGAATATAGTTAAACCATTCTGTGAAATAGTTCATAAAAATCGATTTTTGCACTGAAAACCATACTAATATTTTGATTTATCAAGAAGTGTTTCCTGTTTGCTTCAGTCATTATTTACAAAAATGTGTTTGTGAGTTTTAGGTACCTTGATCTAATAATTTATCTTTTTTTTTAGGCAATGAATATGTTTTTAACTTAGTGGAGACTATAAGTCTGTTAATAATTTTCAGCATAACTATTTGTTTAGCAAATTTCTTAATCCAAGTTTATTTCAAAGCAACAGAGTACTGGAACTGTCCCATAGATCTTGCAGGTTTAAGGACTCTTAATTTCTACCTTGCTTATATTTAGAGAAGCATATGTTGAAAAGTTGATTGTTCATGGTTTAAGCTGTTAAGCTGATTTTGCCATATTCATCCATTTTTATTATGATGAAGATAACTTGTTGAGCAGTTCTTTAGTGCATTTCCACTTGGCAAAGACTGCAAATAATAGAGAATTATATCCCAGGATTTTAAACAAAAAATAATACAACAAGAATGGAAATAGAATTCATTTGTTTTCTAGTATATCCTCATACACACATAAATACACATTTAAGTCTGTGGCACCATTATAAAGTAATTTGCCTTTAGGGATAAAGTTAGACACCAGACCCCCATTAAGTCCCAAATGAGAAAATACCTTTACCAGGGCAGCTTGGCACTTTCTCTAGAAGACAGTTGATAAGTTAGTTGGTTGCTGAGGTATTTGTGTGGTTTTGGGTTTTTTTTTTTGTTTTGTTTTGTTTTGTTTTTTTTTAGGTTTAGGCCACACAGCTAGGTAATCATTGTCTGGGACTGGATTTGAACTCAGGTCCTCCTGACTCCAGGACCAGTGTTCTATTCACTGCGCCACCTAGCCGCCCCTTTGCTGAAGTATTTGACCAGACTCAGGCACAGTGTAGGAGGCAAAACGTCCTAGTCCTGGGGGCCACTGGATGGTACAGTGAAAGACCCAGCCCAGATACTCAGCACCTAGCTGTGTGACCTGTGTAGGGCAGCTAGCCTCAATGCCTTCCCCTCCCTGCCCAGGGCAAAAAAGATATATTGACTGTGTGACCCAGGGCAAGACTATATTCTAGGTTGGCTGATCTCTCAAACTATGAATTATGGAAAAGATGCAGATGTTGAGTTTGTAGTGGGAGGTTCTTTACCTGGGAGTTCTCTAAATAAGTGAGACCACAGATCCAAAACAAACAAAAACCATAAAAAAACACAAAACCAGTGAACCTGTAAAGATACACACACATATGCCTTCTTCTGGTTAGCTATTACCAGTACATTGATGACAGACAGTATAGCACTGGAGAAAAAGCTACATTTGGACTCAGGAGAATTGCTAGATACTTAGTAGCTATATTGATGATTCTAAGGAAATCACTTAAACTCTCCATTTCCTCAACTGTAAAATGAAAATAATAAATAAGCACCTTCCCTACAGGCTTGTTGTAAGGCTCAAATCATATATAAGAACACATTTGAAATTGTTTGCCAACCTTTACAAATTAAACAATTGGATATTATTATTCTTAAAAGCATTGCACTATTGTCCATGAGAATGGTGGTATCATTACAATCTCTCTCTTTTTTTTTTCTATGTAGAGCTTACAGATGCTTCCCCAGCAACGGAAAGCCATTGCGAAGTTTAAGGAGCCAGCACACGCTTTAGCATTTCAACAGAAGTTCCACAGGTAGCCATCGTATTCTTAGGTGGAGCCTCTGAAGTTACCATGGTTTATGGGTGGGAGGGAAGACCTCTTACCCTTATGTGATCTACTCTGTATCCATTGGCTTGCTTTGCACATAGATGTATTCTTGTAAAGTTGTGTATCAATTTGAGTTTTTATTTTTTCATTTTTTTTTTTTTTGGCGGGTGGTGGTGTCGGGGAGCAGTGAGTTCATTGAATCATCATTTCTTCAATGCACAGGGTAGAGTTGGGGAGTGTCACCTATTATTTTGAAACAAAAACAAGCAAAAACCAAAACCAGTCAATGAAACCTTTTGTATGGACCAATGAAATCTGTTTTGTAATGTGGAAATGTACTTCTTGAGTCTTTTTTTTTTTTTTTTTGGTACATTTGGATTTTTGTTTTGGTTTTGTATCTCAAATTTTCTTATCACAGGGCCTACCATTAAAATATTGCTTTCTTTGGTCTCCGTGACTTTACTGGTGATACTCAGAGTTGACTGATGACTGACCATTTCTTTAACCTTCCACAGGCATATGATAGATTTGTCCCACATAAATGTGGCACTGATTGTTGAATGATTTCCACTAAGAATAACCGACCCTTATGCTATAGAAACTACTGTGGAATTTTCCCAAGGAGAGGCGATGGGAGCAGTCACATCAGGAACCAAGACTTTGGCAGTCTACAATCTTGCTTAACTGTGGTCTGGAGCTGCCAAATGCACGATGGACGTCAAGAAAAACTGAACTTAGAGGATTCAGAAGCAAAAAAGGAGTTTGGTGTCCACTTGCTCCCTGTCCTGTTGTGGCCACAAGGAACTATAGTTTTGGTTTTTTGTTTTGTTTTTTTTTTTTTTTCTTCAAATGCTTATGATGCATGTAGACTTTGTTCTTCGAAATCTGACTGTGCCATCACAGTGACTTGGATTGAGGAAAGAACATTAACATGTCCCCCATCCTAAAGATATTTTTTTTTACTTGCAAAGAATATTTGATAATGGTTGCTCTTATCTTCAGTGTAGGCTAGAAAATGATTTTCTTTTACACACATTTGTATCTTCTTAGACTTCAGAAGGTGTATCCCAAAGAGATAAAAAATTCGGGAGATCAATCTGGAATTTGTGAAGCCTTAAAAGGCTTAGAGATAAGAGGTATACCAATGGAAGAAACAGGTTCTCATTCTTATAAATAAGTCAGAGCCCAGCCTCACATTCTCTTGATTACCAGCTGAAGACTTTACTCCCCACCTTCCCCCAATTCTTAATCCCAGAGTTTAATAGGTGTAACTGATTTTTCCCCATTGGCTAAAAGAATCATTTTTAAACTTCACTTGCAGCCGCTTTGTTTCTAAAATTGAACACACTGGGGGAATTAATAGTGGCAATCGCTGTTCTGATTATCCTTCTATCTTTTTGGGAAGACCTTGGCATATAGTGCCATTTGGTAGACTTAATAGCAAAGACAGCTTTAATGTGGCATAGCCAACACAACATTGAGTCTTCCATTCAGATTGCTTTTACTAAGTAATTTTGACCTATTTCCCTTTGATGAGAAATTCGTTCCAAAGGAGCAAGCTCTGTTAAGGTTAATTCTGGGCAAACCTTAAGAAAGTGCCTTAGTTCTTCCATCTTTGCTCCCATGTTTTGTGCAAGCTATTTATCATTTGACATAGACATTATAATGCTCTAAGTATTAGAGCAGAGAGTCCTAGGGCATCCTTGGGCTTTTGAATTAATTTTTGTACTGAAAGCTCCCTGATCACATTGATAGGCCTATCACATGAGAGAAGTGGAAAGAAAACCAGTGTATTTTGATCCATTCACTGGATATATAGCAAAAGGGTCAAACTGTAGAGTTCCCCAAATATGAATGAGCTTTTATTCCATGTATCCTTTCTTAGAGGAGACAAAGTTCTTGTAGGCTTTCTTATCTGTTTTCTCACAGCATTGATTTTTGTATTGCCTTTGAAATTATTTTTAAGGCCAGATCTGGGATTATGGTATTTTAGACCCTGAGTCTTTCAATAAAATTGATTTTGAAAGAATATCATATTATGTTTGAGACTGGAAAGTAGTCTTAAGTTTTCTTTTTTTTAATAACTGCTTGTCCAAAAATTTGCATCTCAGCATAGGGACTCATTAACCCATCTGGGATCATAGCTCCATCAAAAGAGAATTTAGTTTATATAGCTCTCTGTCTCTGCAAGTAATATGGCTCTCATTTGGTTTGATTGGCCACCTGCACTCTCAAATCCTAGCCCTGGCAGGGGTTATTACAGAACTGGAAGCTTGCTGCTTTCACCATATCTTTCCATGTGAAAGACCAACAACATGGCTTTACTCTACCTGAGATAGACTGTCAACTCTAATCTCAGACCCACCCTTCTTCTGAATGGGTGGTCACCTAAAGAGAGCCCTTGCGCATTAGTCTTATGCCCATAGAACATGTTGAGAATAGGCATGTTTTGGTAGGAGAACATGCACCTTAAGCAGTGGGTTGGCTTATATCTTAGTGAACTTTATTTTAATGGAAACTGGAGGCTGAACTTTGAGGGATCTGGTGATACCTTGGGGACAGTTTGATCAGTTTTAATGTGTCCTGAAAGTTCAAAAAAAATTTTTTTTCTTTCCAACTTGGCTTTGAAATAAAAAATCTGGACACTGTCTCCCTGAGTTAGTAAATAGTTTATGAACGATCTTCTTTCTAGTCAACATTGAAAATGAAAATAGTTGTTTTCAAGTCCACTTTTTTGCATGATCTGGGCATTTTATTTTAGGTGGGTGCTATCTTGTGTGTGCAGGTGATTATGCACATAGCCATAAACAAGCTATTTCTTCAATGTGATGTTTTCCCCAATGAGGTAATCTATAGAGTATATCTGGGTTTTTATTGTTAGGATCACCACCCAACCAGTACAGATGCGTTCTCTTGGCAAAAAGTAACGTAAGCTATAGAATTGATGTTTGATTTCTCCCAAAAAGAAAAAGGAGAAAGGAAGCCAAATTAGCAAGGGATGTCAAGTTTCTATTCTTGGAACCCATCTAGCAGTTTAAATCAGTCCCCCTAAGCTTAACCCTCTTAGAAGATCTGTGGCAACCATTATCTTTGTTCTTTCTTTATCATGCATTTAAAGGGAGATGCAGAATGCAAGCCTTTGCATCTAACTGTGTACTCTGTAAATATGGACCTTTTAAAATTAAAATGTTATTCAAGATGGATATTATTCAGCAACCTCTTAGCTATTTGTTAGTTTTTTGTGTTGTCGTATCAAAGTTGAATGGATACCGTTCCATAAATGTGGATGTGTTTTTGTGTGTATCTTTGATTTTTATAAAGACAGTAGTAAGTCAATACTTTATTCCTGACCTGTGTATTATTTGTTCACAAAATTCAGAAGCTTAAAACCAATTAGGAATTAATGCCAGTATATCTCATTCGGTTAATACACTAGGTGATTATATGGAACCAATTTCACCACCACCACCCCCCTTTCTTTTGGCATTTCCCGGTTTTGGGTCTTGTGATGTTCCTAACCTCAAATAAGCAAACCAATAATAATGTTGGTTTGACCGTGTGCTTTGGGGAAATCTTAGGTTTGTCTTCCTTTGGGGAATGAAGAGGGAATACTTTTTTTCTGAAAGAAACTTTGGGGCACAAACCATTAATGAAATTCATAAGTAACTGGCTTTTATCTGTTTGAACCATTTATGGGTGCAAGAATGGAGAGGGTTATTCTTGTTATGTTGGTTTTCATTTTTTTTTGGTGAAGCTCAGAAGGAAAATCATTTCATTCTGCCTTTCTCATCATTCTGAGTTGAGACACAGGTTATCATTCTGCTGGTAGTCATGGTGCTAAAAAAATTTTTTTTAAAGACATTCAGTTTTTATCATGAGAACAGAAAGTGTTAGTTTTTAAGGCATTGAGAGTCCTAGTGAAGGGATAGGGATCATGAGAAAGACATTTTGCAGAATTGTGAAACCCTAAATCAGCTATTTAGAATAAAAGGTCTTTTAAAAATCATAACTGGAAAACAGGTTACTAAGAACATCCAAGGAAAATGAGAAATCTATATGTTCTGGTATTTTAAGGTAAATAAAAAGGGAATGAGTGTAATCAAGTTCTGTCCCAATTAGTACCTTACCTGTGGTGTGCCAAAAGGCTCCAGCTCACTAACTGGATCCTCCCACTTCAGTGTTTCCCTAACAGAATCCTTTAATAAAGAGCTTACACTTTGGATTCAGGTTGCATTAAAAGCAAGCTTTCAACCTCAGGGACTTTCTGTTTCTCAGAAGAGTTTGTCTTGCAAAGATTGGATTTCTGAGTTTGTTTTTCATATATCATTTTAGTTTGTTTTGTTTTGTTTTGTTTTTGTTGTTGTCGTCGTTGTTCGTTTGTTTATTTGTTTGTTTTGTTGAATTGGAAGGTAAGCTCACCATGTTCACCAATGCTTTGGCATAGATGGGACATTTGTCATCTTTGTAGTACTGGGGGAAGCAGAACTGTATTTTTTTTTTCTGTCTGAAGCATTTTTTTTCCTATGCTTTTTTGAGTATATTAGAAACCTCAGCTTTATTTATGGCTAACTTTCTGATCCCATACTTCACCCTTACCCATCCCCATGCCATCTCCCACTCCATGCTGTTCCACTACATGTTAAATAAGAAATAAGTCCGAGAGCATTGTGTATTAAAAGTGACAAGTAAGTGACTTGCTTTTTGATCCTTGATATCTCCTCAGTAGTTTTTGTATTGTCTTCTTCAGTAGCCTAGTGTTTATTTTCTGTTTTTTCTACTTAGAGGTTTCAGTTCTAGCTTCAGATACTTTTAGACTAAACTTTTGCTTTTATTTATCAAAGCACAATTTAAATTTTTTTTCTTTCAATAAAATACTTGAGGTTGTTTTTGGTACTTAAAAAAAAAAACCAATCAACCAAAAAAGAATTCTCTGGGTGAGATAGTTCAAAAGAACTTCTGGGGGTGGTGGGAGGAATGGTTTAAGGAAGGGGAAGTGGGACCAGAGATACTGTTATAGGGAGACAGGACACTAACCAAATTGCAGCTAGCATAAGTTGATTTTAAGGGAAGACTGTCCAATGTGATCTCTCAACTTCCCCTGCCCCCTCCCCCTTTTAATGTGAATGAAATGTTATATTGAACATTCTTTAATATGAATTCATCAAAGGTATCTAGCCTTAATTCAGTATTAAATCCTAAGGATTTTCTGTAAGGTATTTTGTGACCTATTTAATTTTTAATCTTAAAAATGATGACCACATATTAACCACATAAGCCCATGGTATTGTGTAAAAACAAAATAAAAACACTGATTCATATTGGATCCTCATGTATACCACCTTCTTAGGGTAATAATATGGTTGGGAAGGATCATTTATTTCACTCTGCTTTTTATAGAGGATGTGTTAAGGTATCCATTCTCCATTTCTATGTTCTTGTTTTAGGTGGGAAGTATTTTATGAGCATAGGAGGAGGGAAACCCACTACCTCTAGAACTTTCTATTGAGGGCTTATATTTTCCTTTCATATCTAACCAAATAAAATGGAAGGGAGTCATTGAGTCATTTTGGTTTGGTTTGATGATATTAATTTTACCAAGTTGTGAAAGAATCTAACCTTTGGAAAATATGATGGGCCCACTTAAACTCTAAAGTCCCATTGGGAATGATGTTTTCATCATGTAGATATCACATTGAATATGTTTTATTAGCAGATATGTTTATATATAGTCATTTACTATGACTTTTTAAAATTCTAGTTTTTAATTTTTTTTAATTATAGGATATATTCCCATGATCTGATTTTACTTTCTTTACACAATTCGTTCAGTTAGATAGTTCACTAACGATTTCTTAAGAATATACATAATTCAGTATGGAGATAGAGATAATTGCTGTTTATGGGTTTTCTTTGTTTTGTCTTTTTAGATGACATAAAACAGCAAGTTATGTTAATAATTCAGCTTTGCTTTTCACAGGTGGGGATCCAGAATTTTTAATTTTTTCCCCCCTCTAAGGATTTTTACTTCTAGAATTGTAACTCCCCTTACTTCATTTGCAGGTACAACAAAGAAAGCTCAAGAATTCTGACATTCCCATTTGTTTTTACTTTTTTCCATTCGGGCTTTTCTGTAATTATAATTGCTACATTACTAACATTCATTGGGTTAGCTTGGCAAGGTGCCTCCCTCTTCATGCTTCTATTTTTCCCATCTGGCATCTTCCCACTTTCTTTGCTGAAACTGGCCAGCCATTTCACTCTGCTAGCCCCTCATTCCATTCTGATTTTCTTTTTTGATTTTGGTTCTTTTCACTCTCATTAGGGCCCCCCCCGTCCCCCTTTGTCTTTCTTCCCACTCTGTACTTCATCTGCCTGCTTCACGGTCACCCTGCATTCTTGCTTCTTTTCATTTACAAATAATTTTACCCTACTACCCGTGTATTCCTCTTTTTTTGAACAAAAATTATGCTTTTAATTTTGATGTGCAGGATTTAAGTGTTTTCATCTAAACCTATTGCTTTGACAGGTTTCTGCTCTTAATTGATTTCTCTAGGTCGCCGAGTAGAGGGAGTAACATTTTAATTCTCTTATTTTGCAGTTTTATCTTTTCTCTATAGGGTTGTACGTTGGTCCTTTAGCAAGGACCTTGTTGTCTGAGGTATAACAATGAAGATATAATTACTCACCCATTTTCTTTGTTTTTATTTCCTCTCCTTTTGTAGGAGCTCTGGTTCTTGTTGAGTTCAGGATAGGATTAGTGCGCCATATTGTTGCCACTGGATGTGTGATGGCTTATTTGACCTTACTCTATTACTTTCACTGACTGTGATCCTTCCTAACCTGTAATGTCTGTACAGTGTACATGCTGTGTTTGGGTAGACGGGAGCATTTACATCAGAGTTACCATTCTCATATGGACTATGAAGCTTATGTTTTGGGGAGGGCGTGCATTGAAAGTTTACAAATAAAAGAGACAAGTTTGTCATGACCCTGACTTTCCTGTGGGTTCCTCCATTTTGTATTTTCTCCCAAACAAAGATTCCAGAAATAATTTGTCTTTCTGTGAGAAAAATAATGTTGCCTTATTAAAATATGAATTGGTCATTGTACCAACTCTATCAAGGAATACATGTAAAAAGTAACAGTGACAGAATTGATAATGTACAGTTATGTATCATTTGTGATTTCATAATGAAAAATGTTTGTGTATAATGACATGTTGTAACTTGATGGACATGTAAATAAAATGTTCATTTTTCTAGTTGGAAAACTTTGCATTTTTATTGATTCATTTTACACTGCCACCAAGAATGCTCAGAATACATATGATTATATATTTAGGGGCTACATGTTTTTCCTACTGGGTAATTTCCTGAATTTGTTCTAGACTCTTGAAGTTATTAGAATAACTTTTCATTAAATGATATTGCAAACCAATTTTTTTAATGCAAAATAAAGATTTCAGTTCATTTTCTTACTGTATTCACATATCTTATTATAATATTTGCAGAGAATACAAAGCTGGGAGGGATAAGGTTACTTAACTTGATAGAAACCAAAAAGATCTTCCTAGTTTGGGGGTTGGGGAGGGATACTATGACCCTCAAGCCAGTTAGAGTACCAGGCAAACCTAATACAGTGAAATTTTAATAGGAGTAAAAGTCATACACTTGTATTGAAAATATCATCTTTGGAGCGGCTAGGTGGCGCAGTGGATAAAGCACCGGCCCTGGAGTCAGGAGTACCTGGGTTCAAATTCAGTCTCAGACACTTAATAAGTACCTAGCTGTGTGGCCTTGGGCAAGCCACTTAACCCCGTTTGCCTTGCAAAAAACTAAAAAAAAAAATTTATCTAACCATGATTCTAGCGAAGATGATATTTTCCTATTTTTTTATTTATTTTTTTTAGGTTTGCCCAAGGCCACACAGCTAGGTACTTATTAAGTGTCTGAGCCCAGATTTGAACCCAGGTACTCCTGACTCTAGGGCCGGTGCTTTATCCACTGCGCCACCTAGCCACCCCAGATGAATTTTTCTTCTTGAAAATATATGGAGATTTTTAATGAACTTAGAAACTCATTATGAGCAGTATGATACAGCCAGTAGAAAGACTAAGTAAGGCTGGGCCAGTTGGGTAGTCCATTTGCTTGAGTACTAGACCTGGAGTCAGGAAGACTAATCTTTGTAATCTTTGTGAGTTGAAGTTTGGCATCGGACACTAACTTTGTGACCTTAAGCAAGTCATTTAACCCTGTTGACCTTAGTTATCTCATCTGTAAAACAAGTTGGAGAAACGAATGGCAAGCCACCCCCGTATCTATGCCAAGAAAACCCCAGATGGGGTCACAAAGTCAGACACTAAAGAACAACAATAGAGAATCATTATGGGGGCAGCCAGGTGGTGCAGTGAATAGAGCACTGGCCCTGGAGTAGCAGGACCTGAGTTCAAATGCAGCCTCAGACATTTAATAATTGCCTAGCTGTATGACCTTGGGCAAATCACTTAACCCCATTGCCTTGCAAAAACAATGAAAAAGAATCTTTATGAGAAATGTAATATAGCAGGCAAAAGAACAAAGCTATATTAAGTGAGGCATAACTTTCAAGAAAAGGGAAGTAATTTTCATGTCCTGGTCACACCAAATCTAGAATGTTGAGTTTGGAGAGTTCTAGTTTAGGAAGGATGTTCACAAATTGGGAAGAACCTAAAGGAGGACAATCAGAATGAGGAAGGACTTTGAGTCTGTGCTTGTTGAAAGCCAGTGAAAGGCACTGGCATGTTTGGCCTAGAAATGGAGGACCAGTGAGGTTAGACCATACAGTTGTCTTCAAGTATTTGTAGAACTGTCAAGCTGGTAAGGGATTGGAAAGGGACTTTTTCCCTCATCACCTGGGGGGTCAGAACCAAGAAGAATGGGTAGAACTTGCAAAAAGACAATTCAGATTTGACAAGAACTTTTTTGTTTAGGATTTTGCAAGGCAAATGGGGTTAAGTGGCTTGCCCAAGGCCACACAGCTAGGTAATTAAGTGTCTGAGGCCAGATTTGAACTCAGGTATTCCTGACTCCAAGGCCAGTGCTGTGCCACCTAGCCACCCCCAAAAAAACTTTTTAACAATTACAACTATTCATGGGTAAAATTGGGTTGAAGAGCATACTGATTCCACATAGTCAAGAGTGTTCAAGCAGGGTCTGAGTAACCAAACATGTTTGAGGTAGGTGACAGTGGGGATTCCTATTTGTGAGTTGGCTGCTAAGGTCTCTTCAAACTCTTAATTCTGTGATAGCCCTTAATTTTACCCTCATCTATTTTTATTTATGCCTTTTAAATATAATATTTTCCAATTTTTCCCTTTTTTCCTCCATTGAAACTTTACTTATAAAAATTTTTTTAAGGAAAACACAACCAACAAAGTGACTATATCACTTGGTAGAGTCATTATTTTACACCCATGGAGAAGCCCCCTCTCCTTTACCAAGAGTAAGGAAAATGTCTTTTTTTTTTTGGGCTGAGACTTAAAGGTTATTGCAGTTAATCTAGGTTGGGATTTTGTTTCTAAGCCTTTATCCTTCAGCACTGCAGATTATGGGCATAATTCATCTGTTTTTAAAAATTTTCATTTTTGAAGGAATCCTCAATTACACTTATGAAATTACATTATACCTTTTAATTGCACCTATTAAAAATAAGAAAATAGATTTTTGCCTAAAAGAAGATAGTTGGAATCATAGAGGAAAAAACCAACAATTTATGGTGAATTTTACTTCTTAACTGCTACATTTTGGCAAAAACAATTGAAAGGAATTTTTTGGAAATTCCTCTGAATTTTCTCCATGCTGAAGAGTTAAACAGTCTCACAGACTAATTAATGTACACATATTTGTGAGTGTTTCTAGAAAGAAAGTGACAAAAGACAGGAAAGAAAAGATTCAGAAACAGCTACTGGCTTATTCTGAAGTGCGAGGAATGTGCTTTCTCTTATCACACTATAATTTGAGTTTCCAAAAAAGTCTCATTGAATCAGTTTGACCATTCTTCACTCTCCAATCCTTCCATGATTTTTTAGTGCCTGAACATCACTCTCCTACTCTGCCTTTTTCCATGCTATCTCATTTCTAATTAGACTTATTTTCCCATAAAAATACAAGTAGAGATTTTGTTTGATACACTGCCAAAGAAAGTTAATACCGTAGGACAGTATCAAACTCAAATAGAAACAGATCCTGTGACTGCATGTTGACTGAAACAACCACAAATGTACTATGTTGTATTTTGATTTATTTACTTAAACATTTCCCGATTACATTTTAATCTGGTTCAATGCACAGGGTCAGGGAATGTGAGTTTGATTCCTCTACCTTAGGACCTAGGACTTCACTGTTATGGGACAGCCCATCCTATATTCAACACAAGAACTTTGTGTTCAGATGTGACCTCAGATACTAGTGTGATCCTGAGCAAGTCATGTATCTTCTGTAAAATGGGATTCAAAGTAGCATCTCCTAGGGTTATTATGAGAAGCAAATGAGATAGTATTTGTATTTAATGAATGCTTATTTCCTTCCTTTATGTTTATTTAGTATTTTTCTTGGACCTATGATTTCCTGGGAATAAAGTTCTGGAGTTAGATGGGTCTGCAGAAGTCATGTGGTTCAACTTCCTCATTTTACAGAGGGGCAAGCAGAAGTCCTTGAGATGATACATACTAAATCTCAGAGGTGAAATTTGAACTCGGGTCTTTTCTTTATTACTTTTTCACGTTCAAGGTGGCCTCCATTTCATCAGTTTAAGGAATCTTCTCTGATGTAGGTGAACATTTCCCTAAAAGAATTGTGTAAGTCACTCAGGAGAAATGATTTGCTCATAGCCAAAGGACTACTTCATGTGAGAAGTAAGATTTGAACCCATAACTCCAGCCTCTGATATGATGATGGGACTTATCAAGAATTATGCAACCTATAGAGTGAAAAGCCCATTTGTGCTCTTTGCTTGTGGTAGAGACCTTAAGGAACTCTTCATCTTCCCTAGTTAGTACTCAGAAAGATCTGAGACCTTCATTAGAGTCTCTTCTCTTCTTATTAGGGGAGGGGCAATGCAGTACAGTGGAAAGAGAACTAATTCCAAAGTCAGAGGGTCTTGGTTTGAAAAAGCCTGTCCTCAGCTCACAGGATTTAATGAACACTTCTTGACTGATGATGATTGGAGGATCTCTATTATGTTTTCATACACACCTACCTTAGACTCAGTCAAGGATCATTTGTGATTGGTCAGCAAATATTTGCTGAACCACAGTGTTAGAGCAGCTAGGTCATGTAGAGGAAAGAACCCCAGGCCTGGAGTCAGGAAGACCCGAGTTCAAATTGGGCCACAGACAAGTCACTTCACTCAGCTTCCTCCTCTGTAAAATGAGTTGGAGAAAGAAATGGCAAACCACTCCAGTATCTTTGCCAAAAAAAAAAACAAAACCCAAATGGGGTCAGTCATGAAGAGTTAGATACGACTGACAGCAATCTTAGGGCTGTAATTCTGAGAGTTGGTCTGCAAGTCCTAAGACTTGTGGGAATTCCTGAAGTCAAAGCAATTTTCATAATACATATAATAAAAATGCATGTTATTTATTAAAATATTCCTTTTCTAATTAAACGTGTGGCTAGATTTTCTAAGTATATTTCAATCAAGATACATCTCACAACTGACTAAAAGCTAAAATGAAGACTTGAAAGAAATTTGCAAAATGATTTAAAATGATGCTCTGGTGGGCTTTCTGGTTGGGGTATTTTGTAGGGATGGGGAGAAGAGGGACAGAATTTTCTTATCCTGTATCTGGTTTCCATAGCCTTTGTGAAATATAAACAGACTTGAACAGTGGAGCAGAATTCCCTGTGTTTTCAGAAGAATATCTCTTATTAATGTGATCTCAGAGAGGATTAAGATTGACTGGCAACAACCCACATAGTATGTTTTGAGGCTGCCTTTTACATCGGTCTGTGAAGGTCCCTGAAATATTCTGTCATAAAACTGCCTGCCAATTATAGAAATAATGGAAAGTCAAATGCATGATCCTCAGACCTTATGCACAGCATGCATCACCACATGGGTCTCCTCTTAGGTATACTATCACTGGAGGTGCGCAGCATCCAACAAAGGGAAACATGGGGCTACACTCCCACTAGGAATCACAAGCTTCTCCAAACTTGGTGTACCTTTCTCTACTTTCCCACGTGGGCTGTGACCTCACAAAGTATGAATGACAAGGTCTGTGTATTATATATGTAAACACACACAAACAAAAACACATTGAAGGCAGTGCAAAGGGTTTTCCACAAGTAGGTAGAAACAGTCCTTTGCCCTCATACAGTTCCCATTCCAATTGAGAGAAAATGGTCTGGCATTCCTGACATTTTTCTTAGGAGTTATCCCTGCTTGTCCTCTGGCCTCACACTCATTACTAACACTTTACCAGAGTGTTGGGTTGACCAATATTTATTGAGCCCCTACTATGTGTAAGGCACAATAATAGACACTGAGAAGAGACATCTGTAAAAATAGAAATGTAATCTGAGAGATAATACATAAATCATTTTTAATAAGTTCTAATTAGAGGAAATATGGTATAGAGGGGAAAGAATCCAGAGTCTTGGCTCAACTGTAGTGTTAATTGCTAGCTGTGTGACCCTAGATAAATCACTCAACCATTCTGAGCCTGTATTTCCATCTATAAAACAAATATGTTGGACTAGGGAATTCACTCAGCTTCCTCCTCTGTATAATGAGTTGGAGAAAGAAATGGCAAACCACTCCAGTATCTTTGCCAAAAAAAAAACAAAACCCAAATGGGGTCAGTCATGAAGAGTTAGATACGACTGACAGCAGTCCTTCCAGTTCTGACTAATTAGCTGCTGCTGCTTAGCAGGACCAAGGTAAATTGTGATGGGGCCAATTACGGAAAAGTCAAGAAAATGGATAATGTGGATGGAGCCATGGAGCCCTGGGAAGGCAATGAGGAAAAGTCAAGAAAATGGATAATGTGGATGGAGCCATGGAGCCCTGGGAAGGCAATGAGGATATTGAATGGAATATTGTTCAGTCACTTCAGTTGTGTCTGACTCTTTGTGGCTCCATTTAGGGTTTTTTTGGGAGGGCAAAGATACTGCATTGTTTTACCATTTCCTTCTCCAGATCATTTTACAGATGAGGAGACTGAGGCCAATAGGGTGAATGACACAGTAAATGTCTGAGTCTAGATTTGAACTCATGAAGATGAATCTTCCCAACCAATATGCTCATTGTTCCTCGATTTTGGAAAGACAGCTTACTTGGAAATAGCTATTTTGTAGAATTTTTTTTTAAATACTGGATTTTCTTAAAGTGGAGCATAGATGGATTGAGTCTCTCTGTATATTCATTTAAATTATTACCAAAGAGAAGTGGACCCTGGTCCAGATAGATTTGAAGATAGAACCCATCTACTGCTTTTCATTGTTCTTCATGGCCCCAATTGGTTTTTTTTTGGCAAAGACACTACAGTGATTTGCCATTTCCTTATCCAGCTCAATACAGATGAGGAAACTGAGGCAAAAAAGGATTAAGTAACTTGCCCAGTCACATAACTGATGTCTGAGGACAGATTTAAACTCAGATCTTCCTGACTTCTATCCTTTGTACCATCTAAAAAAGTGATTAATACCTATGCTTTACAGATTACCTCTAAGATTAAAGAAGGCAATGCTTTACCAAACTCCTTCTGTAAGATAATCATAATCTTAGTACCCAAACCTGGGAAAGAGAGAGAGAGAGAGAGAGAGAGAGAGAGAGAGAGAGAGAGAGAGAGAGAGATTCAACCAGTCACTAATGAGCACTGAGACAATAATTTTGAATAAAATTCTAGCCAAAAGATTACAAAAACATGGAAAAATTACCAAATTAGAGTTCAACTAGGGATGCAAAGATGATTTAACATTAGGAATTAGTAACTAATTAGGAACACCAACATAATTAATCCTATTAAAAACAAAAACACTAAAAATTAACACATCAAAATATTTTTTATAAAGTCTGGACAAAGTATATTGATTTCTGATAAAAGAAAATTCTACAAAATAAAGGAATAGAAAAGTCATTTTAGTAACAAAAATTATATCTCTGAAATAAAAAAATGAGCAGTATTTTTTTAAAAAAAGGAAATATTGGAAATTGTCCCAGCATACAGAAGAGTATAGTAAGGACTTTGCTGCTGTTATTTGATGTAAGTCTAGAAAGTCTAGAGATGGCAACATGAGAAGGAATGAAGATATAAAAATCCCAAAGCAAAGACAGCAATCATTCCTTTTTGCCAATGATAGTTAACCAGCGAATCAGAAAAATACAACATGTGTTAGGATCAGCAATTAGGATAAAAAAAATTATTTTTTTTCCCCTTCATTCTGGAAGACCATGAATGACATCAGGGAGGTGATATGAACTGAATTTGAGGGAAGGGTTATTATGCTAAGTCACCAGTCTCACTTCCTCCTCCAGAGCCATCTGAATCCATTGGCCAGATATGAATCAGGATACCTGGAGATGGCTCTGGATGAGAGGCAGAGTTAAGTGACTTGCCCAAGGTCACATAGCTAGTTAGCATCAAGTATCTGAGACTGCATTCAAACTCCTGTCCTCCTGAGTTCAAGGACAGTGCTCTATCCACTGTGCCACCTAATTCACAAAAATCAACATTTCTCTATAGCAATTATAAAAGGGGAGAAATGTAAGGTAATATTCAAATAACAGAAAAATATATAATGTTTGGAAGTCAATCTACCCTAGTATGCACAAAACAACTACAATAAAAATATATGTTCTTTTCATTTAAACTCCCCCAAAAGGGACCCCAATAATTGCTGGTATTTGTTCACTGATCCTTTACATAGCCATATTATTATAATTACTATTGGTTTCAGATTTTCACTATGTAAATATTCTCTTTGGAGGTATTCAAGGGTGTGATGGAATAAGCACTACATTTGAGATCAAAGGAACCAGGTTTGAATCTTGTCACTGATGTTGACTATAGGTAAGATGTTGGGCAAATCAGGTTCCCTCTCCTGTTTTCAGTTTAAAATAAAGGATTTGGATTCCTTGGATCTCTGAGGTCCTGGACATTCTAACCCATGATCCCATGTGATCATTTAGACCATCGCCCTTTCCCTTCTCTTTAAGAAAAGAAGTCAAATCCTATGTATCTCTGTCCCTTGGAGAACCTCACATGAGAAAACATGTCAAAAAGTTCGATAATATTTGAACAATGAATTACCTAAATTAGGAACAGGGACTTGAAGAAAAACCAGAGCTCTCCAAATTGGACCAAAATATATTCATTTGTGGGATCCCAAACCAAATGGCAATATGCTTTCTCAACTAAACCATGAATTGAAGTTTTGTTTTCATTTTTCTTCAATGAATGAACAGATTTGGATCATAATTAAGACTATTTTCCAAAACAAAACCAAACTAGCTCAACTGTGTTCAGAAGCTGCCACCATCTGGCTTAGGAAGGACAGGTACAGAGACTATGAGTCAGGTCCAGGGAAGGCAGAGGTTAGCAGAATTAAGTACTGGCTACAGTTTTGAGACCAAGGGTATTGGAACTCATTACAGAAAATTCAACATTTATTAATTATCTACTGCATATATTGGAAAATATGATGGTTCTAGAGTCAGAAGACCTGGGTTCTAATCTATACTCTGACATTCCTTGTGGGACCCTGGTCAAATCATTTAACTACTCTGGACTGTTGCTAAAAGAAGGGGTTTGGACTCATTAGACTGCTCTAAATCTATTTTATTCTATGCAAGGCTTGTGCTAGTTATTAAAGATATAAAAGGAAGGTGGAAGGTGGGAAGGGAGGGAGAACCACAAATAAGTTCTAAATAAGAAAGAATGTGATTGTATGGAAGGAGAGAGAATTCTCAACAAAGAATCTGATGAGGGAGAGAGTATGTTGAGCCCTGAAAGAAAAGGAAAGGATTTATGGGAAAGGGGACCCCTGAGCTAGGTAGGCTTGAGAGGAAGAAGAGGATTTCAACAGGCAGAGATGAGGAAGAACACACAATAAACTCAGGAAACAGGTAGTTGTGACATTTGTTAGGATCCCAGAGAATCCTGTTGTTGGATTTCAGGCAGGATGAGCCTGGTTCTAGTTCTCTCTTCTGGATTTCCATCATGATGACAGATTTCAGACGTGTCAACCACAAGTTAACAAGCATTCCCGAGTATAACCATCAGATTAAGACTGAAAACCTTGGTTTGCTCATCTTCCCCCGCCCTCAAGCAGTTTATTTCCTAATAGAGAAGACAACAGGCAAACAACCCAGACAAACAAGACCTATGATCAAGGCAGAGGGAAGGCATTTAGAGGTCCAGGCAGGAAACTCAATGGAGATATCACAAATGGGGCAGAACATGGAGAACAGGTCCCGGTCCTTCAGGAAAGATCTAGAAGTGTAACCTCTTCCACCCGGAGGAGACTTTCCGGAGCCCAGGAGCTGCTCATTCTTTCCTCTTTCTCCAGCCCCCTCCTCAAATTATATTTATGAATTTAGGCTAAGTGTGTGATAAACTTAGAGATGGATGCGTTGTCTCTCCCATTCGAGTGTAAACTTCTTTTAAGGACAGAGCTTGTTTCTTTTTCTTTATCTCCAGTACTCAGCATTGATGTCTGGTATAGGAGGCAATTAATAAGTAATTGGTGAACAATTAGTCAAAGGCCTCAAGACCCTTGACAGAACCCAACCTGAATCAGGTCAATATATAATTTTCCTCCTCTCTAGGATGAAGGTTCAGACTACAGCTCCTTCCAGTTCTTCCCTTTTATAGCTCTGATTTAATACAGGGCATTCCCCAGTCTCCAAGCCTGTATTTCACTGAACTAAAATCCCAATTTAAGGAGTCATTTGTTTTACCAGGAAGCTGACCCTTTAATAGAGGGATCCTGGGACTGCCAAATAAGAGATCTCTCAGAGTCCAGGGTTGGCACTGAACTATTATGACTGCACTTTGTTTTTTCTATAGATTTTAGTTCTTTTCTCTACCTTTGGAAGAGGAGGTGGTCTACCTCTTTCCTAGCACTGTAGTTGGAATCCTTAGACCCTATGGGGGCAGGGATTATTTAGAGACATATTGAGAGGTAGGGCCTGGGAATTGAAGTCAACAGACCAAGGTTGGTGTCTCTTTCCAACACATACTAGCTGTGTGACCATGAATTAAGACCAAACACTTTGGTTTGCTTATCTATAAAATGAGGATAATAACACTAGTACAACCCTACCACAGAAAGTCATTGAGGGGAAAGAGCTTTGAAAATAGTAAAGGGTTATATAAACAGGAGCTGTTGATAATTTTCATTTATTTTATTTTATGGAATAAAATAGGAATTTCCATAAAACAATATAATTTTAAAAAGATAATTACACATGAAACTGTAAATCTATTATGCACAACATACTATCTCTTTTAAATATATAATAAATATATAATATATATTGAAATATATAATAAAGTTGTTCTGAAATTAGGGATGCCTCAAGCCTGCACATGTATGTTGTTGTTTGCACCCATAAACCTCTATAGGCCAGCCCTCCACCACCAGTTTACATACATCAGGGGATTCTTAGCCACACAAGACAGTTGACAGTAAGTATCCCATGAATCTATAGATTTAAATGTTGAGTAGGTTCAGAGAGAAGATGATCACTCAGGACTGGGGTGGTCACAGGAGGCTTCACAAATATGCTTCCACTGGGATCACAATTCCCTGAAGCCAAATGCTCCATCTACAGTCCCATGGGGCCATTAGGGCATCTTCTTTCCAATGGACCAGCTCCCAGTTCCATTCTTTACAAGGTCCCACAGAAACCTTGGGGACAAATGGACCCTCCCTTTCTTCACTTCCCTTTCTCCCTTTTTTCTTCCCTCATTCCTTTTCTCCCATTCTCCCCCTCCCATTCCCACTCCACCCCAGATGTTTCTCAGCTCTCAAAGTCTGAAAAAACACATCTATCAGCCATTAAAAAATTAAGATCCAATTGAACCTGTCACCACCCGTCTTGGTCTTTGGCTCCACAGGCCATAATCAGGGGCACCCAGACAGAGGGCCCACTTCACCTTCCCCCAGTGGGGACATAATCACCCGCAATCAATTAGACCCTCAATCATGGAGCTTTGAACAGCTGGTGGTAGATCTCTCTTGTCCTCATTTCAAGATGCCAGTCCCCTTCCTGGCCCCCTCTTCTGTCCCCACCAGAGCCTCCCCACCCTGTCTTTCTCCAGGTCCTCATACATTTTTATGATTCTCCGGATTGACAAGGGGGAGGGGAAGAACTTGGAGTCGGCTTCCAGACTCGTAAAGGCTAAAAGGCCATCAGTGTTGTAAATGAGGATAACGGCTACATACCACCAGCTGTTTATAGTGCCCTCCTGATTGAGCCTAATTGGTGAGAAGTAATTGCCTCCACTCCACAGAGGTGAAGTACCTCCTCACAGGGTGAATGCAGCTGATGAAGGGCCTCAGTGCAAAGTCCTGACAGTTTTAGCCAAGCTCCATCTGCCTCTGGTTTCTTGGCTAAAGGCTGAGTTCATGAGCCTCCAGCCTCCATGCCTCCCAGAGCTGACCAGCACTAACCTCTCCTTTTGTCCCTCTGATCCTCCTCCTTTTCTAACTTAGGAGATGGAAATAGGTGTTGGAATGGGTGCCAGCAGCCTATTGAGGCCCCTGCATTCAGCTGTTGGGTCCCTTTGTCCTAGAGAGTGGGGGAATTGTAAATGGGACTGCGGGGGGCCCTGATGATCTTGGCAGCCGGAGAGTGGCAATGCCTCTCTTGAAATCCTTGCCTGGCACCTGCCTTGGTGTCTTTCTAGAGGAATAAGGATAGATGATCCCATATCATATTAGCTCCAGTTAGAACCTGTCCCCACTCACACCCTTCTCTAAGAAGCCCCATTGGCCTTTAGATGGTGGAAGTGTGTTTCCTATTTTGGAAGGTAAGGACTGGGAGACCATGACTGAGAAATCAGGAGGAGTAGAAATCTTTCCACCCAACAGACTTTTGGGAACTAAATATTGTGTTTATCTCAGGCTAAATCTGTACCAAACACTCAAATGTCTGTTGATTAAATTTTGTAGAGTATTGATCCCTTCCTGAGCTTACCCTCCTTGTGTTTAAATTGGGATTTTAGTTACAAATGCTAATATATTCCATTTACCTACAAGGTCACTCAGCAGGACTGAGGATTTGAACCCAACTCCAATTAGATCTAAAATTTCTAAACTGTTTATTCATTTTTAACATTCATTTAAAAAAAATGAGTTCCAAATGCTGTCCTTTGTGTGTACATATTTATTTGTTTGTTTATTTATTTATCTCAATATTAATCTGCACTCTGGATTCATTGCATTTAAATTTAGAGTGCTTTCTACTATACCCCATTGCCTCCTCTAAAGACATCTAATCCTCTCATTTGAACCTCACAGGAGATAAGGAAATGGAATTTATTTGTAAACTGTGGAACTGATTGGTGATGAGTCTTTATCAATTGGCTTGTCTATGTAAGTATAAGGCAAGTAAGTATTCAGTTTTAAACAGAAAGTGTTTGCCAAACATGGGGGGTTGGGGTGGAGCCAGGACATATGACCTAATTATATAGATAGTCAACAAATGTTTATCAAGCTCTAGAGACAGGCACTGGGTTAAATACTAGAGAAATAAAGAGGAGTTAAAGACAAACTTTGCCCTTGAGTTCTCTGACTGATGGAGATGATAACATGCAAATAACTAGACACTAACAAGTTAAATTGGATAAATTAGAATATAGGGAACTCAAAGGAAGAAACTTCTGTCAATGCAGGTATCTCTTCTGCAATTTATAATCCTAGAAAGTCACCATTGTTCAGGATCATTGAGTCAAAGGATGTGAGAGTCTTACTGATTCTGTGGTCAGCTCTCTATCCACTCCACCATGCTGACTCTCTATAGATGGAGACCGTTATAACTGACATCCCCCAAAGTCCATAAAATACATTGGCTCATTCAAGGTCTCAGAGGATGTGGGTTTTAGTCCCAGCATTACCACTCACTATATACCATGGTACCATGGTAGAGTGCCAAAGTCAGTCTGGGCTTGGCAAAGGACCAATAGATAGGATGGATTAGGGGCAGAAATGATTTTTATTATAGACTCATGAGTGGATTAAATCCAGAGACCTGGAAATATGCACATTCAAAATCCTGGGATCAAAGGCATCCTTCAGGATGGGGATACAGAAGATAATGGGGAAACACACTCTAGTTGGTTGCCAAGTCCTTGCTAGCACCATGACCAGAGCCACAAGGGTATCAGCTCAAGGCATGAGATAAGACCAAGGGAAACTAATCTTGACATTTCTGGTCTGGTCTCCCAACTAGAAATTCTCTCTCTCTCTTTCTCTCTCTCTCTCTCTCTCTCTCTCTCTCATTTATAAAACACCACCAAAATCTGCAACTTGCTCTCTCTAAGGAGTTATCAGATGGAGCTTCCAAGGACACCCCAAAGTTGTCATTCACAGGGTGAATATTTTGTTTACTTATCCTCCACGTAAATGTTGTAAACTTGATTCTTTCCCCCTACAAGTCAACCTAGAGAAAAAAATGTGAGATGTGAAGAGAGAGCAATGCATTCAAGGTTTTTAGAGACATGGAGTCTAATCCCAGAGTTACCACTCGCTATCCATCTGACCATGGGCAGGTAGTTTAACTCCCTAGAACCTCAGTTTCCTCAGCTTTAAATGAGGGAAGAGATTGAAATAAATAAATAATCTCAAAGGTCCTTTCCTAGTCTAAAATCTTTCAATCCAGTAACCCCTGCTTGAAATCTGAAGATGGCTTTACATGTTAAGGGAGAAAATGTACATTTGAAGGAATGAATAAAGTATTTATCAAGGACATAATATGTGCCAAATTCTGAGTACACAAATAGAAAATTAACTTTATCCCTGCTCTCCAGGAACTTCCATTTTAGTGGAAAGACAAACCACAGGGAAAGTTTCAGATAAGCTTTGGTTGCAAAGGTCCCAAGGTCCTTAGTATACAGCAGCAAAGCAGAAGGTCCTGACTCTTCTCTGTTCTTCCTCTAAAGTCAGTTTCTTTGTTGAGCCACCTCCCAGGAACTTCTTTTGGGGTAGCTTGATAGTGCAGTGGATAGCACATTGGCTCTGGAGTTAGAAGGACCTGAATTCAAATTTGACCTGAGACACTTGATATTTACCAACTGTATGAACTTGGGCAAGTCACAACCCCATTGCCCAAGAAGGCAAGAACTTCTCTTCTGGGTCTTCAATAACTGTGACTGCAGTACCTTCAGGATAATCTCCAAGTTGCATCTGCACAGGGCCTGCTTCCTAGGATAATAGCATGACTATTCCCAGGCTCTCAGGTTCAGTGTCCTGGACTGTCTTCATCAAGGTCTGAAGGAAGTGGTCCAAGTGGTGCTGGTGGTGGTGGTGTTACTTTTTTTGGCATATACTTCCTCCTGTCTCTCCTCTGAAGTACCTGGCTGACTTGCCTGCTATAAGGGTTACAGTTGTTTGGCAGCTGGTGGGGGTGGTTGGTCCCTTCTCCACAGGAGCTAGTTCTTTGGATGATAAGGGTTGGCCTGAAGGAAGGATAGGTGGCCTGGAGTGCTGTCATCCCCAGTACATCTATTCCTCACAACTCTGTAGTAAAATGAATTCCTGAAGTGAGGTCTCTTGAATCCCACACTAACTCATTAAACTAAGTTGCTATCTGAAGTCATCAGTTCTTCTGAGGCTTTCCATTTTCTCTAGGCTCTTCAAGGGAGAGACTTCATCAGCAAGTGGTCAAGTTGACTCCTGGTGAACCACACTTACCCACTTTGAGATAGACCAGGAAGCATTTTCACCAGGGTTGAGGGTGAAGCAGAGGGAGTTGGCCCAGGTGCCACTACCCAGATGACCTCATATTTATCATTATCATTTCCATAGCTAACAAATAGTGCTTACTATATATCAAGCAATATGCTAAGCACTTTAAAATTATTACCTCATTTGATTTTTTACAACAACCTTGGGAGGAAGGTGATACTATCATCCCTGTTTTACAGATGAGGAAACAGAGACAGAGTTTAAATGACTTACCCAGGGTCACACAGCTATGACCTATCTGAGGCTAGATATGAAATCAGGTCTTCCAGACTTAAGGGGAAAATCAAATTAGCCGGCTGCTTGAATGAGCACTTCTTGGCTCCTTTCTAAATAAGAGATCAATTATTTAGCGGCATAGGAGTGACACCATAGCTAGCAAATCACCTCTGCTCCAACATGTTTGAGTCCAAGGCTCATCATGGTGGCCTGCTTGCATATGGAAATGTTGGGCAGATGGAACTCTACTCAAATTAGACCATATCTATCCACTAGGATAGGGAACTAGGTGAAAAGAGGACACTGGACCTGGAGCCTGGGAGATCTGAGTTCAAATCCAATTGTAGACACATCCTGGCCATGTGATCCCAGTCAATTCTTTTCTGTCTGCCTCACTTTTCTCAACTAGAAAGTAGGAATCATAATAGTATCTACCTCATGAGGATCAAATGAGATAATATTTATGAAATGATTAATGTAATTCCTGATACATAGTTGGTACTTAAGAAATGCTCTTTCCATTCCTCTCCTCCCTCTACCCATTACCTTTACCCCTGGACTGGACCACAGTTGTCATTGATAAATTGTCCATAAGAGAATAATGTAGATAGGAAGGGGATCTGAGACCATTCAAGTCAACACTAATTAAGTACTTGCTTGGTTCAAGGTGATATGCTAGTAATGGAACATTTCCTGCCCTCAGAGACCCCATAGTCTACTTGGGAGATACAGAATATATTTAGACAAGTCATTTCCGGGAAGAGAGAGCACTAAGAAGTAAGAGAATGGGGGAAGGCTTCATGGAGGAAGTGACCTGAGCTGAACCTCAAAGAAAATCACTATTTGAAGAAGTGGAGATGAGTTAATCACATCCATTTCACACACAGAGGATGGTCAGCTTGGGGAAATGCCCAGAGGAAAGAGAAGCATATTGGTGTGGTGCAGTATGTAAAGGGGAGTAATATGAAACAAGACTAGACAAACAGGTTGGAGAAAACCCTAAATTTCAGACTGAGGAGTTTGTATTTTTCACTTTGAGGCTTAAGGGACCATGCCATTTGAAGGAACTGGGGATATTTCTCATGGACAGAAGTCAGGAGGAACAGGAGAGGTCTCTTCAAGAATCTTCTAGAAGAGGGATTCAAATTTTTCTCCCTGACTACACAAAACAAAAGGCCAATGGGTGGAAATTAGAGGAAGTAGATTTGGAAGAATTTCCTATCAGTTAAGGTTGTTCAAAAATAGAATGGGATGCTTGGAGAGGCAGTGAATTGTCTGATACAGAAGGCATTGCAGAAGAGCTCAGATGGACCACTTTTCAGAGTTGTCCAGGAGTATGTGTATGATGGTGGTGGTCTATGCTTGACATAGGGAATTAGATGGTCTCTTAAGTCACTCCACAATTTCTTCAAAATTATGATTTTGTGTTTAGACATTAAATTCTCAAAGGTTACTATAGCAGTTTATATAATAAGAATAATACTGGATAGAATTTTGTGCTAAAGGATTTACAAATGTTATCTCATTTGAACCTCACAAAAGCCCTGGAAAGTAGATGCTAGTGTGATCACCCTGTGACAATGGGGAAATTGAGATAGAGGTTACATTTGAATATATAGTTTCCTGACTTCAAGTCCTGGGTTCTATCTGTTTATTTATCAGTTGCCTAATATTAGTTTGGCAAAGGTCAATGTGGTCTGGTGGCTTAGAGGATTCAAGGGAAATCATTCTCAAACAATGCCTATGCAACACCTCGCCCAATTTAATTTAGTCCTTTAAGTATTTATATGTATTTGTTTTAGATACCAGAGAAGCTAAACTGGATCAACTCCATGATGCCCTCTCAACTGGCTGTCCTGTCTCTGAGGAGGATCCCAAGGAAGTCTTCATGGATAGTTTAATTATTCCCCATGGTACCAGTTTTAAAGGCAATAGTATCCCTTATTTGTCCTTTGCAAGTATTTTTGCTTTGATTTTCTAATATGAGCTTCCTAAAATCCCTGGTCAAGTTAAGAACATCAGCAGGCAGGTCCTAGGATGCCAGATTTAGAGCAGGAAGAGCCAGCTTAGAGGTCATCAAATCCAACCTTCTCATTTTACAGAGGAAACTGTGATTCCCCAACTCTAAGTAAAATACCTTTTCGCTACAGCAATCTCTCCCCTACTCTCTAGATTTCTCTACTAACTCCTTTTCAATCTGTTATCAACGGAGTAAAGGTGAGGTGGAGTCAGACAGCACATAGTAGGGAAGAGAGCTTTGGAAGATGAATTAGAAAATCTGGGTTTAAATTCTCAGTCCTTGCTACTTACTGCATGTGAGGCTTTGGACAAGTCACCATTTAAGGGCCTCTCATTTCCCCATCTGTGGAAGAAAAAATGACATTGGAAAGATAATTCAGAAGGATCATTCAGCTCTAACATCCTGGAATTTTATGATTCTAGAAGTGACTTTTTCCTTTCTCCAAGAATAAGTGAAAATATAATTTTAAAATTTTCCAGCAGATGGTGCTCTGAAACAAAGAAGGAAATTTAAGCATTGACCAGGTAGAGGGAGGACCTCTGAAGGCTCGAAGTGGCTGATTTCTGGGACTGGAGTGAAAACCACTTCTCCATTGAACTACAATCTGTGAGAATGGTCCTGGATGCCAAATTGGAGCCTTTGCCCCCCAGTGGGACCGGGAGGGAGAGACAACCCACAGAGTGTGCTTGTCACATCTCCACTCTCAACCCTTCTTCAGAGCCAGGTTTGACACCTGGCTAATAGAGAGCTGATGCTTTCACCTGATCTTCCAAATGTGGGCAGAACAGAAGAGAGCTGGTTCATCTTTGCTTTCCTCTCCATTAGAATAAAGATGACACTGAAAGGAAGCAAAATTGATTTGAGGGGACACTGATAATTACTTAAGGATCTAAAAATCTCCCTCCCCCCATCTAGGGGTGCCAAAAAAATATGATTGTTTCATGGAAGACAGTCAGATTGTCAGTCTAAAGCGAAGGGAGAGAATATGGGAAGGCTGGAATGGGATGGGGCTGGGGGGAGGGATCATTCAATATTAAACACATCCCAGAAGAGAAATCCTAGGGTCAGACTGACCTGAGAAGGACAAAGATCTAGGATGATCTTCTCAGGTGAGATTTAAGACAGGGGACTTGAGGACAGGGAAGAAAGAACATGGGGTGGGGAGCTGAAACCTGCCTCAAGGTACTTCCTACCAGTGTGGTCTTGATCAAGTCACCTCAATTTCATTTCCTTATCTTTTTAACCTCCCAGGATAAAATCTTGTCTCCTTTTCTTCTAGCTGTATGACACTGGGACAATCACCGGATCTCCCTCAGCCTCAGTTCCCTCGTCTGTTCCTGTTCAGTTTATTTTTTTAGTTGTATCTTAACTCTTTTGTACGCCATTTGGGATTTTCTTGGTAGATAATGAAATGATTCATCATTTCTTTCTTCATCTCATTTTACATGAGGCAAAAGGGGTCAAGTGACTTGCCCAGGGTCACATAGTATCTGAGGTAGGATCTGAACTCAGCAAGATGAGTGTTCCTGACTACAGACCCACCTCTCTGTCCACCTAACTGTAAAATATGGACAATAACTGGCCCAAGGTCACACATGCTAGTAAGGTTGATGTGACAATCAAATGAGATCATAGTTGGAAACCACCTAATACAATACCTGGAGCAAAGGAAGCTCTATATAAATGTTAGTTTTTATTAATAACATTTATGAAACTCCCAGCAAAGTGCCCAGCAGGTAGTTGCTATGATCAGTCTTTATAAAGTGCTTAGCATAGTAATTGGAGCATAATAGGCACTATATAAATGTTAACTATTGCTAATATTGATGATGCTATTTGTCCTTCATTTTCAAAGAAGACTATGACATCAGGGAGGAGATGTCATAACATTACATAATTCGTATTTGAGTGAGGGAGACTGTGCTAAGTCACCCACCTTGATTTCTCCCCTGGAGTCATCTGGATCCAATGGCTAGTTATGGATCAAGATGACTGGAGATGGTCCTGGAGGTGAGGTAATCAGATTTAAGTGACTTGCCCAAGGTCACACAGCTAGTAAGTCTCAAGTGTCTGAGGTCACATTTGAACTCAGATCCTCCTGATTCCAGGACTTTCCATGGCCTTTCTGCCTAGAGTCTGGCATTATATAAATAGTAGGTATAATCGGCATTAAATATGTATTAGTTTTTATTGATACATGGAAGACTCTTAATTAAAAGCAAAGGACCTAGATGGGGAGGAAGTGGACTTGGGGGATAAAAAGAGTCAAGAAGAGGATTTCTCTCAATTGATCATCTTCATCTTAGGAAAAAGGTGAGGATAAAGCCAACTCATGTAAAAAATTTAGTGCAAATTTGTCTTCAGCACCCCCTCTAATTTCTATTTTTGTTTTCCTTCCTCCATCACAAGTGCCTGTTGCCTCCATGCTGTTCACATCAGCAATAAAAATAAAGTCAATAAAAATCAAATATCTACTAATATCAGCACTGTGTTAAGGACTGGGGGAATTCAAAGAAAGTCCAAAGACAGTCCCTGCCCTTAAGAAGCTACTCGTCTAATGGGGGGGGCACACAACTATATCCAAATGAGCCATATATGATTTGGAGATACTCAACAGAGCCCCTTTGCCACTGGACTTCAATGACTTTGGAAGACAGGGTGAGACTGATGACTTTATGAAACTCTGCCTTTTGTAAAATCTAATTCACAATGGAGTCAAACCATCACCCCTTGATGACATTGGTCCTCTTTGAAAATGAAGGATAAACAGCAACAACAAGGACCAACAGAAGGAATCAGGAAAGTCTGCAGAGGAATTTGGCTGAGATTAGAAGGAAAGTTGGAGGCTGAGAAGAGGAGGGAGAGAATTCTAAGTATGGAGGACATTCAGTGAAAATGTCAGGAGATGGAATGTCATTGGAAAAACAGCTCCAGGGGTGAAAAGTAAAAGAAGCCTGGAAAGGTGGGGGGCTGGGACAGATAATGAGAGCCTCTACCCTTACCTGCCCTGCCCTGTCATTGCCATAGGAACTGAATCTTTCCCTCTTCCCTGTTGTCATCAAAACTAATCTGTACAGTTTCACTTTGGGATAGGGAACAGTAAATTAACCTGATAAATCCTTGGTTGTACATTAGCAGGTGCAAATAGCTTAATTGTGACATCCCTAAGCAAATGGTCATTTTTATTAAAGCAGGATGCTTTCATGAGTGAGAACAGAAGCCATAATTTAGTCCTTGCTGGATTAATGTACTTAATGTCCATCAATCAGCTGTTCATCAATTAACTAACATTTGTCAGAGTTCAACAAATTCAATTATTTAGACATTAAATCTTTCATTCATTGAATAAATATATTAAGAACTTACTATGTACAGAGAGCTCTGTGCTGTAGACTAAGAAAGATCCAAAGTTTAGATTATTCACAGTCCTTTCTATCATAGAGCTTACACTTTTAGGATAAGATACTTTCATAGAGTTGTATCAGGGAAACATCAATAAAAATGTATTTAAAAAAAAGATTTGAGTGTTTACCTAGTTTATTTGAGTAAAATTGGGTTATTCAATTAATTGACCCCTCTCTATCTTTACATATACATATATTGTTTTTATAATTTTTTTTTAGGTTTTTGCAAGGCAATGGGCTTAAGTGATTTGCTCAAGGCCACATAGCTAGGTAATTATTTTGTGCCTGAGACTGGATTTGAACTCAGGTCCTCTTTACTCCACTGTACCACCTGGCTGCCTCCCATTATGACCTGTTTTTGTCATTTTTATTATGCCATTTTGTCTAAATTCATGTAGGCCTTCTTTGTAGTAAATGTATTCATAATTTTTTATAGCACAAGTAATATTTCATTACATTGGTATTTCAAATCTTGTTAACCATTGCCCAAGCCATGAACATTTATCTTGTTCCCAATTCTTTTCTATTATTAAAAAAATCATAAATAAAAAATTACAGATAATATTAAAACACTAATATTACATGAGTGTTTATAAGTTATGAACCAAAGTGCTATGTGAAAGCCCAGAGAGAAATGAATGAACTTTGTTGATAATGATGTATATATCCTCAATCTAATAGTTACTTTGTTTAATTTTCCCCAGTAAAGACCTTTAGCACATCAAAAGTTGTCTAAAAAAATAATCATTACTAAATAGGCTTAAGGACAAAATAATAAACAAATATATCATTGTCTCAGCTCTTTACAAATACAAATTGATATACTAACAGTGATTAATGAAGACAATAACTATCATAAGTTAATAACAATTGACTGAATCTAATAACCATTGCTGGGCGATAGCCAGCAGATATTAACTGTGACATGCCTGCTTAAGTATTGATGCTTTTGGAAGGTAATAATTAAATCTTAGCCTGTATAAACACATTCCGATCTTAGAGAGTGATTGTTGCTTTGGGGTTGACTGGGCCATATGTTCTCCTGTATTTTATCTTATTTTTCTGGATAATTTAATCATTTTATTAATAAGACCAGCATGATATTAATAAAAGGATGGTTTTTTGCCAGTTTCTCTTAGACCAAAGACCTATCTCCTGTATTAAAATAGAGGATTAAGTTATTTTTTTTTAAATTTTGATCAAAGAATTTCTAAATTGATAGCCAAGGCTCAAACAAATCCCTGTGTGATCATCTCTGAGACATGAAAATCTTCCTGTTTCCTCCACTGCCTGTCTTTCCACTAAGAGCAGCTGGGAAGGTAAACCTAGGAGCAGAACCAGTTGACACCACCCTACATGAGTTGTCTTTCCCCTGATATAGGGAAGGAAGGGAGGCATGTAGTTTCCCCTGACTTCCCAACTTGACTGATGTCTGGAAATTTTTCTTATCATAGACTAGTTGGGTTGTTTTAGACTTCACTTACCTGTCTCCCATCCCAGAAAAACAAAATAGTGATAAAAAAGCATAGCTTACATTGGTAAAATACTTTTTTAATTTTCAAAGTACTTTGAGATATGAGGCACCAGACCTGGAGGGCTCCTCTGCTATGTCACCTGGATGCCCAAATGGAATATTATTATGCAGTAAGAATTGATTGATATGAGGAATTCAGGAAACATGAAGATTTATAGAATTGATATGGAGCAAGTAAAACCTGTAGGACAATATTCACATCCACTACAATAATGCAAATGAAAAGATACTGAAAGAAAGCCAACAAGATAAGTCTCAATGGAACATGACCTAGATATCAAAGTTCATATCATAAATAAAATATAGGAGAAAGGAAGATCTATGGATAAGGAAAGAATTCATGAAACAAGAAATATACAAGAGGACATAAGATAAAATGAACAATTTAAATTATATAAAAATAAAATATTTTTTGCATAATCTAATATAAAAAATTAGAAGGGAAACAACTTTTTTGCTGGAAAATAGGTAAAATTTTTACAACAAATCTACTCTGATAAAATTCTCATATCTAAGATTAATGAGGAATAAATTCAAGTTGATGAAACCAAGTTCCCTAAAGGTCAAATGATAGGAACAGGTAGTTTTCAAGTAAGAAATATTTTTTGTTTGTTTTTTGCAAGGCAAGGGGGTTAGGTGACTTGTCCAAGGTCACACAGCTAGGTAATTATTAAGTATCTGAAGTCGGATTTGAACTCAAGTTCTCTGGACTCCGGTGCTTATCTGACTCAGGAAGAAATCTTAATTATCAAGAACCATGTGAAAAAAAATGCACTATATCATGAGAAAAAATGCAAATTAAAGCAACTTGAGGTTCCATTTACATTTATCAGACCAGAAAACAAGGTGAAAGAAGAAAATAACAGATGTTGGAGTCAATGGGGGGGGAAAAAGGCCTTTAGAGCACAGTTGATGGAACTGTGAATGGGTTCAGCCATTTTTTGGAAAACAATTTGGAACTATGTACTTTGACTCAACTATACTACTACTAGGTATAAGTATAAACTACTTCACCATCACTACCCCAAAAAGAAAATCAATAAAGAGAAAAATGACCTACAAATGCACAACTATTTAATAACAGTTCTTTTTGTGGTAGCCAAAAATTAGGAACAGAGGTGAAGGAGAAGGACCCTCTATTGGGGAATAGCTAAACGAATCATGGGAGATGAATGTAACAGAAAATATTGTGAAATAAGATATGATAAAATGAACACTTTCATAGGAGACTGGGAAGTCCTCTACAAAGTAATGCATAGAAAACTGAGCAGAACTAGGAGAAAGAATTTATCCGATGGTAGAAGCATTAAGAGAAAATCAAGTTTGTAAGACTTTAGAACAGTGATCAACACAATGATAAATCACAGGATGATTTCTAAAAGAATGGTGAAAGGTCACTCACCTCCTGGTAGCTGATGAATCTAAAATGCAGAAGGCGGCGTACTTTTTTGGTCATGGCTAATGTGTTTTTCTTGACTCTATGGACTAAGGTTTAATTTTTATTTTGATTTGCAAAATGGGGATAGGGAGGTAGTGGGAGGAAGGAATTTTTTTAAGAGGAAAAAACAAAAAAGTTATTTATGCTATAACATGCCATATTTATTTAATGTAACTTGGGTTGTGCAGTGGTATTACTTTGAATTTATAATGATTGCTAATAGCTAACATTTATATGGCACTTATGTGTCAAACATTTTACAAATGGAATCTCATTTGATCCTCCCAACAATCCTGGAATGTAGTTGCTACAATTCCTCGAATTTTGCAGTTGAATAAACTGAGGCAAACAGAAACAAGTGACTTGCACACAATCACCCAAATTGTAAGTGTCCTGAGGTTAGATATGAAGTTAGGTCTTCCTGATTCCAGGTCCAGGCTTTACCCTCTGTGGCACCTAGCTTCCATTGTATCAGCTTACGATTTAAAAAAAATAATTTCACTACACTGCTTTGATCAGATAGTACTACTATTAATATATTCTTGTTATTGTGAATTAATGGGAATATTTTATTTTTATTTATTTATTTATTTTTATTTTATTTTATTTTTTTAAATGGCAGGTGCACAGGATTTATAGTGAATATCATTAAAAATTTTAAGTCATTCAATTATTGCTGATACCTATGTTGTGTTATAAAATAAAATATTTTATAAATTAAAAGAAGTCAAATATTAAATCATTGTAATGACCAGTCTGAGTCTTATAGAATTGATAATGAAATATGCCTCCCTCTTTTTGGGGACCATGAAGAGAGAATGTTGCATGGGTTGTCAGAAATCGTCATTATACTATGGGGACCATTATACTATGAACTGAAAAGATTTTCAGAAAGGTCATCTGGTCCAATCCCTTCATTTTGTACATGAGGAATCTGAGGGCCAGGCAAAGGAAATAATCCACTAGATCTAAGTGCTTAGAACAGTTTCTGCACATAAGCCAGGAAAGAATGACTAAATGACTAAATAGATAAAGAGAGAGAGAGAGAGAGAGAGAGAGAGAGAGAGAGAGAGAGAGAGAGAGAGAGATGCTTTTGTTATTATTCAGTCCTATCCAACTTTCTACGAACCTGTTTTGGGATTTTCTTGACAGAGTTAATTGCAGTGGTTTGTCATTTCCTTCTCCAGCTCATTTTACAGATGAGAAAACTGAGGCAAAGAGGGTTAAGTGACTTACGCAGTGTCTGGGACTGGATTTGAACTCAGGAAGAGGAGTCCTTCCTCACTCCAGAGCTGATGCTCTCTATCCATTGCCCTGATAGTAGAGAATTAGATAGATAAACAAACAAGTGGGTGTTTATGTAATAGATATAGAATGAAATAAATAAATCATAAATATTTGTTGAATTGAAATTGCAGGGGCAGAGCTGGGGTTCAAATCCAGATCCCTCTTGACTAAATCCCCAACTAGTTATTTTTCATGGTTATAAAGCAAGTAAAGTGAATTAGGAAGGGAAGGGAGATAGTATCTGTTTCCAGATTTAACTGTACTATCAAAACAAATTTTTTTAAAAAAATTGCTTTAAAGAAAGTTATTTCCTCTCTGTGAGCATCTTTTTTCTTTAAAAGATACTTGGATTAGATGACCTCTTTTTTTTCCCCTTCCACTTTTAAATCTCCATGGTTCCATGCCTTCAGGCTTGCAGACTTGAAGGTCTTTTTTTTTTTTTAATTTTTGCAAGGCAAACGGGGTTAAGTGGCTTGCCCAAGGCCACACAGCTAGGTAATTATTAAGTGTCTGAGGCTAGATTTGAACTGAGGTACTCCTGACTCCAGGGTCGGTGCTCTATCCACTGTGCACCTAGCTGCCCTTGAAGGCCTTTTTTTTTTTTGCCACCAAAAACAATCTCATGTTCCAGACATGCAGTCACTGAAATATAATTTATCTTCCTTAAGGATGCCCAGGACAAGGATGTAATTAGCAATGGGAAATTTTGAGCCTCATCTCCTTTTTCCCCCGTCCCTTACATTCCATCTAAAATCTGAAAAGAATCTGTGGTCCAGGCGTGATCTGGGATACTGCATTGTTATCAGTGAAAAAGTATTCATTACTCTCCTACTATATGCCAGAGGGGTGTGTGTGTGTGTGTGTGTGTGTGTGTGTGTGTGTGTGTGTGTGTGTGTGATACAGAGAGATTAAAACACTCTGAAGACATTTCCTGTTGCCTAGTAAAACCCCCTGAAGAAGGGCAGGGAAGACCATGCTCTCTCTTTTTTTATATTTAATATTTGTTTATTCTCATTTTGTACAAATAATGATTTTTTATACATTAATAAAATATTCTTGTTTAAGAGTAAACAAAATACCCCCCCAAAAATATAGACTTGCTTGAGCAATAAAGTAAAGGGGAGAGAAAAAAATTAAAATAAAAAATAATAGTGATAATTGTAGGTATGGCCAGGTAGCGCAATGGACGGAGTACCAGCCCTGGAGCCACGAGCACCTGAGCCCATATCCAGCCTCGTAAACCCAACAATCACCCAGCCATGTGACATGCAAGCCACCCCAACCCCACTGCCCTGCAAAAAACAAAAGAAAAGAAAAAAAAAGACTCCAAATAAAATAAAATAGTAATCATAGTAGGGGTGGCTAGGTGGCCAACAGAGCATTGGCCCTTGAGCCAGACACCCAACGATCACCCTGCTATGTGGCCCCATGCAGGCCACCCAGCCCCATTTGCCCTGCACCCCTCTCAAAATAATAATAATAATAAAAATGTGCTTCAGTCTTTGTTCCAACACCAACAACTCTCTCATGGGTAGATCACATTCTTTATGATAAGTCCATTGCAAAAGTTACTTCCATATTTTTCCACTGTTGCCATTGCTGATCACAACTCCCTCCTTTCATATTTCTCCATTACCATGTACTATATTTTCTCTCTCCTTTCTCTCTGACTCTGCTGTAGCATAGCTGAGTGGTGCAGCAGACAATTCCCTGGTCCTGGGGCCAAGAAGCCCTGAGCCCCCATACCACCCCTTAGGCCCAGCATCCACCTGGCCCTATGGTCCCAGACAGGCCTTGCAATCCCAGCCCTTTGCAAGAAGTAAAAAAGAAAATGTGTTATATCTGACCACTCTCCCCCCATGGTCCATCCTCTCCTCCATCACTCACACCTCCCACTTCCCCCTGTCCCCGCTCTCTTCTTCTTACTCCAGATGCCTATACCCCATTGAGTACATCTGCTGTTTCTTCTCCTAGCCACCTCTGATGAGAGCGAAGATTCCCTCATTCCCCCTTGCCTTCCCCCTTCCATATCATTGCAATAGCTTATTGTAATAAATAAAAATCTTATTATGTGAAATATCTTGGCCTATTCCTCCTCTCCTTTTTCTTTCTCCCATTACATTTCCCTTTTTTTCTATTGACTCCATTTTTACATCATATTTTATCTTCAAATTCAGCTTTCTCCTGTGCTTCAACTATAAAAACTCCCTCTACCTGCTCTATTAACTGAAAAGGTTCATATGAGTATTATCAGTGTCATTTTTCTATGCAGGAATACATGCAGTTCATCATCATTAAGTCCCTCATATTTCCCCCCTCTCCTCCACTCTCTATGCTAGTCCTGTATTTGAAGATCAAACCTTCTGTTCAGCTCTGGCCATTCCAACAGGAACATTTGAAATTCCCTTGGTTCATTGAAAATCCATCTTCTTCCCTGGAAGAGGACATTCAGCCTTGCTGGGTAGTTCATTCTTGGTTGCATTCTAAGCTCTTTTGCCTTCTGGTATATTATATTCCAAGCCCTACGAGCTTTTAATGTAGTTGCTGCTAAGTCCTGTGTGATCCTGACTGCAGCTCCACAGTATTTGAATTGTGTCCTTCTGGCTGCTTGTAATATTTTCTTTTTGACTTGGGAGTTCTGGAACTTGGCTACAATATTCCTAGGGGTTGGTTTTTTGGGATCTCTTTCTCAGGGGGATGGGTGGATTCTCTCCATTTCTATTTTGCCCTCTGCTTCTAGGATATCAGGGCAATTTTCCTGTAGTAATTCTTTGAAAATGATGTCAAGGCTCTTTTCCTGATCATGACTTTCAGGTATTCCAAAAATTTTTAAATTATCTTTCCTAAATCTGTTTTCCATATCAGTTGTTTTTTCAATGAGATGTTTCACATTTTCTTCTAATTTTTCATTTTTTTGGTTTTGAAGTCATGATTTCTCGTAAATTCATCAATCTCCCTGAGTTCTATTCTTTGTCTGAAGGATTTGTTTTCCTCAGAGAGTTTTCTTATCTCTTTTTCCATCTGGCCAATTTTGCTTTTTAAAGCATTCTTTTCCTCAATAACTTTTTGAACTGTTTTATCCGTTTTATCCATTTGACCTAAGCTGGCTTTTAGCATGCTATTTTCTTCAGCATTTTTTTGGATTTCCTTGACTAGGCTGCTGACTTCATTTTCATGTTTTTCCTGCATCTCTCTCATTTCTTTTCCCAGTTTTTCTTCTAACTGCCTCATTTGATTTTCAAAGTCTTTTTTGAGCTCTGTCATAGCCTGAGCCCAATTTCTGTTTTTCTTGGAGTCTATAGATGCAGGAGCTTGTGCTTCCTCATCTTCAGACTGAGTATATTGATCCTTCTTGGGCTCATATGCAAAATATTTCTCAATAGCGTTCCTCTTTTTCCTCTGCTTGCTCATATTCCCAGCCTAAGCCTGTTTTTGGGGTGCTTCTGAGCTTTTGGGACACTCCCACAAGGATCTCAGTGTGTGAGGCTCTGTCCTCCCTCCTAGTCTGTGAATGACCATTTGTGCCCCACTCTGCTACGGGGCTGAGGTGGCCTCCCCCCACCCCTGCCTGTTCTATGGGGGAGCAGGGCTAGACTTCGATCAGGATCTGAATGTGGTCAGAGCCCCAGAGTCCTGTTCCAGGGGCAGAGGAGAAAGCTCTGCAGTCTCTCTCTCTCTTTACTCCCCTCCCTCAGCTCAATGGACTCATGCCCTGGAGGCTCCACCTGCTTCTGGTTCCTGGATCTGGGGCTGCTCTCTGTGTGCCCTGAGGGCTGCATTTCACGTGCTTGCTCTGGCAGAGGTTCCCTGCTTTTCCCCCACTTTGTGTTTGGTGCTCCCCGGGGTGTAGCTCAGGAGACTCCCCCACTGCTGTGAGCTGGGGCTCCCAGTGCCCTGGAGCTGCCTCCAGGAGGCTGAAGTTCCTTCGCTCTGGCGGGCCACCCCTCTGGCGGGCTGCCCCTTCAACCCCCAGACCATCCTCTCTTGAAGAAATTCCTTGACTTGGGGTCTACTCATCACATTCCTCCTTGGTCATTTATTTGCACAATTTCTCAGGGCAGAGGAAATTGTTTAGAAGCCCCCTTGAGATCTTGATAAAGAATTGATCTGTTGTCTTCAGATTTCTCAATGGCATTGATCAAAGTGTTCCTCAGCTGCTTGCTAAATCTCTTCTTACCAAGTATAGGAAACTCTGTTAGTTATAGTTGGAAAGTGGGTATGTTTTGGTTAATCAAATTTTCTGATTATCTGAGGAATATTTATGCACTGTAATTATAAAGTGGGTAGGTAGTTGGCAGGTGGATAGAGTGCTGAACCTGAAGTCAGGAAGACTCCTTTTTTTCTGAGTTCAAATCTGGCCTCGGGTATTAGCTAGCTGTGTGACCCGAGCCAGTCACTTAATCCTGTTTATCTTAGTTTTCCTCATCTGTAAAATTCTGTAGAGAAGGAAAAGCAAAATCAGTGTCTTTTCCAGGAAATCTCCAAAAATGGTCATGAGGAGTTGGACTCAACTGAAAAACTACCAGACAACAAAATGAACTGTTATGAACTTAATAAAAATCAAATATCTATATTTCTATGTTCAAAGAGTACCAGAAAAGAGATCCTAAATGAAACTTCACAGTACATTACATATATTGTCTCCTTTATTTTCTCTCAGAAGTCAGAGAGTAAATTCATTACTATCCTCATTTTGCAGATGGGGAAAACAAGGCTCCTATTATAATATGCCCAAAGTTGGTACATGATTGCTAGTTAGAACCCAAGTTTTCTCACTCAAGTAACTGAACAGAAAATATCCACTATAATGGGGGGGGAAGCCCCTCTTTTTAAAATCAGTATCCTACCAACACTGTCAGTCTCTATGAAATCACAATATGAGTATTGGAAAGGTGCAGGGACTCAAAGGCAGTAACACATTACTAAAAATAAAAAAGAATTGGACCCAATAAAAGATATTTTAAAGAAATGTGTCATGGAAAAAGAGAAACATGGAAAGACTTACATGAACTGATATAAAGTGAAGTAGAATCAAGAAAAGAACATACCCAATGACCACCATGAAGTAAAGGGAACTACTATCAACACACAATAGAAAATGAATGTTGCAAAAGAGCAAGCTTGATCCCCAAAAAGAGGTTTGAGAGATTGATCCCATCAACTCCTTTGAGAGATGAGAGTGAGAGATACACAGTTACAGAGCATTCTATGTGTATGTAGATATATATGTGCATATATATGTATTTAAATACATCAGGTATATTCAGATTTTTTCATAGTATTAATTGACTTTGTTGACCTTTTGCTTTTGTAAAAAAAGTATTTATTATTTAGAAAGGCTTTTTGGGAGAACAAAAATATTTAAAACTATTTTAAAAAAAGAAAAAAATCCAGTGTGTAAAAAAAACTCCAGAAAACAAACCACAAACTCATTCTTCAGGTTCTGAAGACTATTTCTAATTTTTTTTTTGATTTTTTTAAGACTATTTCTAAAGAAGACTTGGAAACAAGAGGCACCAAATTTGTTACAAAACCAACCTTATCACCACATGTTTATACTTTGGCTATAGCCTATGGAACCTAAGACTGAGAAGGACCTCAGAGGTCATATAGTTGCCTTCCCCATCAATTCCCAATTGCCCCATCTAAGGAAGCTGAGATCCAGAGAGCTCATTGCCCATAAGCCACAGCTGGCCAATGGTAGAGCTGGGATCTAAACCCAGGGCTTTTTACACTTCACCCTGGCTACACATCAGATGGAAAGATAACCAAAAACGCTTAAAAGTCAAAAGTCACTGGACAGTTCTATATGAGATTGGATTTGAACTCAAATTTTTCTGATTCAAGACTGAAGTATCTGTCTAGATTTGAAAGCCCCACATACTTAACTAAATAAAATCTAGACAATTTTACTGGAGGAATAAAATCTAGAGGTAAAGTATCCAGAGGACAGAGAAGTAGCAACTCTCTGACTCAATCACTGCTGCATATCTCCTCAATGTGAGAAATACCCCCAACCATCACCCAACCTATCATCAACCCCGCCATCCCTCCCACACACCCTGAGTATTTCCCCACTGGTGTAAATAGAGCTGATGTAGTCCAATCCATACTTGGCCACTATGATAATTTATTATCATCATCATCATCATCATCATTATTTATAAACACCTTAAGATTTTTTCAGGACACTCCATATTGTAATTACATTATAACATTGTCTTGTTGGCTCTTCACAACAATCTTGGGGAAAAAGAAATTATTATTCCCATTTTATAGATGATGAAATGGAGACTGACAGGGGCTAAGTGACTTGTCCAGGGTCACATAGCTAGGATATTTAATTGGAGCCTGTATTAGACCTCAAATCTTTCTGCATCACCGTCTTGAACAGTCTTGATATAACATATAACATGTCCGAAGAATAGTTATTCAGCCTCTATTTGAAGTCTTTCAAGGAGGGTGAACCTGCTATACATAATAAGGCACAACCCATTCCACTTTCATTAGGGAGTTGACAAGTCTGACATTAAGCGCTGCTTGCTTCTTTCCCCATTCTTCACTCCTGGTTTTGCTCCTTGGGGCAAGGTAGAACAAATTTAATCCTTCTCTTCCCAGATATTCTTTTATAATTAAACCCTAAAATTGTGCCATCGTCCATCAGTGTTCCCTTCTCCAAGCTAATTCCTTCAATTGGTCCTCCTAGAACAAGAACTCAAGACCCTTCAGCATCTTGGTGAAGTGGACACTATCCACCTGGAACTAATTTAGAAGAAACTAGAAGATCTCCTCTGACTGGACAACAGAAGACCTGTCTTTTCCATTTATTGCTTGGTTGACTTACAGGTTGGAAATGATGACTTTTAAATTCTTTTGCAACAGAACAGTGTACATAGTGACAGCAACATTGTGCTATGATCAACTAGCTATTCTCAGCAATTTAATGATCCAAGACAATTCCAAAAGACTCATGATGACAAATGCTATTCATATCCAGAGAAAGAACTAGGGTATCTAAATGCAGTTCAAAGTTTACTATTTCTACTTCTTCTTTTCTCATAATTTTTCTCTTTTGTTCTGATTCTTCTTCCACAAGATGACTAATGCAGAAATATAATCAATGAGATTGTACACGCATAACCTTTAATCAGATTGCTTGTTGTCTTAGGGAGGGGAGAGAGAGAGGAAGAAAATTTTGGAAGTCAAAATCTCATAAAAATGAATGTTGACAACTACCTTTACATGCAATTGGAAAAAATAAAATATTATTAAGTGAGAAAAAGTTCCTTTCACAACTTTGAATATGTAAACCTACTTAAAAAGGAAAAGGACAAGGGCAGTTAGATGGTGCAGTGGATAGAGTACTGGCCTCAGACTCAGGAGGACCTGGGTTCAAATCTGACCTCAGACACTTAATAATTCCCTAGCTATGTGACCCTGGGCAAGTCACTTAACCCCATTGCCTTGCAAAAACAAAAATAAAGGACTAAGCATTTGTATGGGATCTATTATATATTAGAACTATTTTGAAAATCTCATTTAATTTGAGACTCACAAAAACCTTATAAGGGAGGTGCTAGTATTTCTCCCATTTTGCAAATCAGGAAACTGAGGCTCACAAAGATCAAGTGATATGCTCAGAGTCAACACACTTTTATTCTATGTTAAGGAGGCAAGATTTACTGTGTAGGGCTCTATCTCCTGAATCACAGCTGCTTCTGAAGGCAGACACACACACACACACACACACACACACACAGAGTGTGGACTTGGTGGGTGATACTCTATTTTCTGGGTACTAAGCCTTGAGACTCAGCACCCCTACCACATCTCTTCACTTGCTTCAACTCTTTGAATCATGATAGGAATGCTTGTTATTTATCTTGATGACTGTAGCCTTCCAATTTAGCCTTAATCACTTTGGACTACAGACTGGCTTCAAAGGACCAATTTGATGTTTCAGTTCTTTCGGGTACTATCATTTGCTTTTGTATCCTGGCACATGTTTATGAATGGCCTCATTGACCAATAAGGAACTTTGAAGCTATGACCTCCACAGTTTGCACCATAGAAAGACCTCAACCTGTAGTAGGTCTCCTCCCTTCCCTTTTCCCAAATAAAGATTGGTAGGAATAATATATTCACTGTCTTGCTTAGATGCTGTTGTATCCACAGGACTCCATGAGCAAGGAATCATAATCCCATTTGATATTGTTTTGGTGACTTCTTCATAAAAGCCCCAAGTCAGACCTAATTCACAGATAAAGAAATTGTGGTTTAGACTTGCTCTGGCCTCAGTCAGTCAGACACTTACTAGCTGTGTGACCTTGAGCAAGTCACTTAACCCTGATTACCTGGCATCCAAGGTCATCTCCAGTTGTCCTGATTCATATCTGGCCACTGAATCCAGGTGGCTTCAGAGGAGAAAGTGAGACTGGTGGTGACTTAGCCTAGCCCCCCCCATTCAAATCCTATTCATGTGATTGTCATGGCATCACCTCCCTGATGTCGTGGTCTTCTTTGAAAATGAAGGGCGGACATTAGAGAGTTAAATGTCTGCTAAGGAAAGAAGAGAGCTGGAATTTGGATCTCTGGATCTAAGATGTTTTCCGCATTTCTTGTCTCTTAGTCTTATTAATAGTCTCTTATCAGTCAACTCTATGCTGGGCTTTGTAGGATACAGAGAAAGGCAAAAGATTGAAGTTACCCAGAAGAACCACTCTTCTCAGGAACATTTGCCTTCTGATGGCTCCTGAATCCATTGCTTTTCCCCAAAATGAGTTATTTTCTCCATCTGCCCACTTCTCTCCTCTCACATTCAGTTCTTCTCACTTGGACTCTTTCAGTCCTGATTTGTCTCCCTGGTTTCAGTCTCTCCAGAGCTGTAAAACTGATGTTCCTAAAGCTCAGTCTGGACATTGCTCTACTGCTCAAGAAGCTTCCATGGATCCCCATTGACTCTGGGACTGAAAACCTTTTCAGTCTCACTTTCTTTCATTTAAAAATATTGATTTTTATTGATTAAAAATTAATGTTTATTGATATCTTTTGTCTAGCCTACCTTTCAGACTGAGTGCACACTATTATTAACCCCCTCCCTATCATGCACTTTACATTCCAGTCAACCTGGTCTATTTGTCTTTCCTCAACCATTTTACCTCCCAATGCCTTTGCTCATACTGTTTCCCATTCCTAAAATGTTCTCCTTCTTCATCTCCAATTTTTGGATCCCATTCTCTCAAATTTTAACTCATATAACTTCTTCTTCAAGAGGACTTTTCCAAGATTCTCTCAGTTGGTGTATTTTACCCTCCCTCCTCCCTCCCTTCTTCCTCCTCCCTCCCTCCCTTCTTTCCTTCCTCCCTCCCTCCCTCCCTCCTTCCCTTCCTTCCTTCCTTCCTTCCTTCCTTCCTTCCTTCCTTCCTCCCTCCCTCCCTTCCTTCCTTCCTTCCTTCCTTCCTTCCTTCCTTCCTTCCTTCCTTCCTTCCTTCCTCCCTCCCTCCCTCCCTTCTTCCCTTCCTTCCTTCCTTCCTTCCTTCCTTCCTTCCTTCCTTCCTTCCTTCCTTCCTTCCTTCCTTCCTTCCTTCCTTCCTTCCTTCCTTCCTTCCTTCTTCCTAAGCTTTAACTTGCAGGGAGAGGGTAATTCAATTTAAAAAATTTGTTTTGAGGATGTGGGAAGGAGGGAGCAGCAGCAGCTTGCTTTCCCTAGAAAGTCTGCCCAGGGCTCTGACATCCTAGGAATTTGTCCAGCCTGCTTTGTGGGCATGTCCTACTCGAGCGAGTTAGAATAGAGCTGACCAGGGCTCAAGAGGGGAGGGTCAGTTAGGAAAGGGAGGCAGGATCAATTGTGTGAAATTCTCCTGCAAAACAGACTTTATGAGGATGATAATCTGCAGCTTGGGAAGTGAATATGGCACTGTATAAACTATGAGAATGGGTGAAGACAGGGTAAGAATAATTGGGGGAAAGGAGACAAGGCAATGGTTTCACTATATCTCTGGGTTTCCTCTTCCTCAACTGTAAAATGGGAGGATTGTGCCAGATGAACCGATATTAACTTAGGTTCATGGGATTGGGGAGGATGGGGAATATCTCTGGATAGATAGTCAGAGAGAGAGAGAGAGAGAGAGAGAGAGAGAGAGAGAGAGAGAGAGAGAGAGAGAGAGAGAGAGAGAGATAGGTGGAGTCTACAAAATTGAATTTTCACTAACATCTACTAGAAATGTAGCTTTCCTTTCAATTATTTAAAGATGCTATGCTGAGAAGGGGTCCATAGACTTCATCCTAGCCTGTCAAAGAGGTGCAGGACATCTAGTATCCAATTCTAAAAGCATAGCTGTGTGACAGCCCAGGTGTTCTCCTTAGTGACCTTGGACAGGCTTTTTAATCTTAGCCTCAGTTTCTTCATTTATAAAATGAGGGTTTTGGTCTAGGTAATCCTTAAGATCTCTTTCTTCTAAATGGAATAATAGCCATGAGGGTCAGATTGGGTCAGTAAGAGATATTTGGGGACCTGGGTCAGGAAACTATCCTGTCCATAAAGGATGTTCCCTGTCACCCACAATTTGGGAGATCTGTTTGTCAGTGCATTCACATAAAGAAAACCTGTGGCCCTGGGTCCCAACACGCTCATAGAATGAAAGTATTTTTAAATTCGATTTTCTGACCTAAAAAGGCTTTTTTTTTTTTTGGTGTGTGAGGAGGAGACAGAGGGGGAGGGAGAGGGAGTACTCTGGGTCTTTAAGGACTTACACCAGAAAGACTGCCTATAAATAGGCTTCTGGTACTTCAAAGAAGGGGGAGGGGGCAGCAGGATGAGGGCCACTGGGGCCCGAGCTGCTTCTGCTGGTGTCTGGGGGGAAGTCTTGGACTGATTGGCAGAGTTTATAGAAGCAGTCAGGGAATCAGTCCCACGAATTTTACTGTCTAGGAGGTTGGGCTGATTACTCTTAAATTAGAACTGGGAGGAGGAAAGTAGGGGGACTGGGGAAGGCTGGGATTTGAAACTCCTTATTCCAAATTGCTGTGTGACCTGGAGACAGTCTTATAACCTCTCTGTCTATGATAAATTAATTCCAGCTGCATGGTTACTTTTCATCATCAATATTATCATTAGCTCTCCCTGCTCTCCCTCCTTCCCTGCCCCCACCCCTTGGCAATGACTTTAGATCTCATATAGTAGTTCTGTAGTTTCTAATACAATTACATGCATGTTTGTGTGGGTATATGTATTTATCTAGATCTCTCTATATGTATGTGTTTGCAAATATAAATATATATAAACACATTTATACACACATATTTGGCAGCTAGGTGGCTCAGTGCATAAAGTTTGGTTCTAGAGTCAGAAAGACTCATCTTGAATTCAAATCTGGTCTCAGGAACTTCCTAACTGTGTGACCCTGGGTAAGTCACTTAACCCTGTTTGTCTCACTTTTCTGAGTGAGGTGGAGTTGAAAATACCAAACCACTCTAGTTTCTTTGCCAAGAAAACCCCAAATGGGGCAAGGAAGGGTAAGATACACCTGAAGCAACTGAATTACAGCAACATATCCATATAGCACTTGCTTTCAGTCTTATCTCCTCAGAAGTAAAATGTCTAAGGGAAGACAAGAACCACTTTTAGCCAAAGTTTGTATCTTCATTGATATTTAGGATACAGGGACATGCTTCAGATGGGTTGTATTGGCATTGTTCATTTGGGATCTGTAGGAATTTAATCTGGAAAATGTTCAAGTCTGCTTTTTCTGAAGAAATGTCTGCAAAACCAACACTGAGTTTAGTTCACATTGTTTAAACTACTTAAAAGAATTTTGTTTTTTTTAAAGGTTACATTTATTTTTGTTTATTTTTAAAGGTGGTATAGTGTTATGGAAAAAAGGCTAGGCAGTTAGCGAGAATGGAGAACTGAGCCCTGGGGCCTCCATTTACTGTTCCCTATGTCTGTCTGGTTAACATCTCCAAATTTCAGTTATCTCATGCTATAATTTTATACAAATCTATATATCTACATTCTTTACAAATTCAACCAATTGATACATGCAACAGAGAGGATCTCCAAAGTTATCAGTGATGTCTTCTTTCTCAATTCCAAAGACCTTTCAAAGTTATTGACCTCTCTTGAAGCCTTTGACACTATGTCACATACTCTTCTTGATATTCTCTTATCTCTAGGTTTTCTGTCTCTGGGTCTCTGTGTCTTTCTGTCTGACTCTCCTCTCTTTTTGCTTGCTCTCTCTCTTTCTCTCTCTCTCTCTCTCTCTCTCTCTCTCTCTCTCTGTCTCTGTCTCTGTCTCTCTACCTCTCTCTATGTCTCTGTCTTTCTCCTTCTAGTTCTGTCTCCATCCTTGTCTCTCCCCCCCATATCTCTCTATCTCTGTCCATCTGTCTATATGTCTCTGTCTCTCTTCTGGTTCTCTTCCTACCTGTCTGGTCCCTCCTTCTTGGTCTCCCTTCCTGGACCTTCTTCCAGGTCACAACTTGGAAGTGTCTCTAAAAACTCTGTCCTGGGCCCTCTTCTCTATACTATTTCCCTTGGTGATCTCATCAGCTCCCAGACATCTTGAATTAGATGTCCTGTAGATGTCTCAAACCCAACATGTCCAAATCTGAACCTGCTATTTTTCTCCCTAAGTCCACTACCCCCCGACTACCCAACTATTGTTGATGGCACTATCTAGTCATCTAGTCTTGCTACCAGGCGTCATCTTTAGGTCTTCATTCTCATCCTTCATATTCTATCAGTTGCCATCTTCTATCATTTCTACCTTCCTAGTATCTCTTATATAAGTCCCCATTTCTATTTTGACAAAGATACCTTTTTGGTGTAGGCCCTCATCACCTCACACCTGAATTATGGCAACAACCTGCTAATGGGTTTTCCTGATTCATCTCTCCTCATTCCAATCCATCCTCCAGGCACTTTGTCAAAGTTATCTTCTGTCCAAGTCACTCTGCCCTCCTCCCTCATTCAACTAACTCAAATTGCTCCCAACAGGTTTGTATGTTGTCTTTCCATTTAGATTGTGAGCTTCTTGAGAGTAGGGACTGATTCTTGCCTTCCTTTGTATCTCCAGCACCTGGTACACAGTAGGTGCTTAATAAGTGCTGGTCAAGTATTATTAAGGACATTAATCATAGGCAGAAATATTCTTCAAGTCAGGATGAATATGTTTCAGGGTTTCCACCAATTCCCAATGGTGCCACGATTTCATTAATCTCTTGAGACCACTGTTTCTTCATCTGTAGAATGACAGTAACAACAACAGTAGCAACAATTACAACACCAATAATGTTTCATCTACCTCCATGGGTTGCTTGTCATAAGGAGTCTACTTTGATTAATGTGCCATAGAAATATGTGTTTCTGTTAATATGACCTTAATATTTACAACAAATTCACAAAATTATACTTTTTTTCCTTCCTTATTCATTAGTGTTGGCCATTAGGAGGTAGGACACATCTCTTAGAAGAAGGTAATTTTGGTTACTGTTAAAAGATGTCTCATGTTGGGGAAGGAGAATGGATGTCATTACTCCACCAATGAAGGGAGTATAACAAATTCTCCCCATTCCTTGGTAATGTCCTAATTAATAGTTGATTCCTTCAGAGTTGCATCATCAGTTTCCCTTTCCTAGTGAGGTCCTAGGTGGTACTTTGGGATAGAGCAGGGGTGGATAGAAAATCCTGTCCCTTCCCCACTGAGACCCAGTTAGGGCAGGGTAACCTCCTGACATCCAGTGGATTGGATGTCGAACTATAGTCCTTACAAGGGGGTGGGAAGGGAATTCTGACTCCCCTAAATCCAGAAGGACTCCAGTAGAGCTGGGGGTCCCAGATGACTCATCAGATGACCTAATCCTACTAGAAGGAAGAGGCACAGCTTGACCTTGACCTTGACCTTCCTTGTCAGTGACTTTCCAGGGAACAGGTGGTTTTGAGCCCTCTTCTCCCCTTCTACAAAGGGGTCTTGTACCCATTCTTTCTTCCACTCTATCTTTCCTTACCTCTCTCCCCTGCCCTCTCACCCCAGATTCTCCTCCTTTTAATAATAATAAAAACAACAGCTGAAGCTTTTTATATAGCTTTTAGGTTCAAATATGTTATCTCATGTGATCCCCACCACAAAACCTGGGAAGGTGGTGTTATAGCATTTTACAAATGAGGAAACTGAGGCAGAGAAAGGTTAAGCAATATGCCCAGGACCTGAAGCTACTAAGTTAATAAGTGTCTGGAAGCTGGATCTGAATCCAAGTCTTCCTAACTCCCAAGACCAGAGCTCTGTATCAACCCCTTCTTTCCCTCTTCTAGGACTTAAGAAATCCATATGTCCATATTCAGACAGGGTCTACTGGGTTGAGGATAAGTATCCATTGTAATCCTCTTTACAGGGATAATTGTGTGACTTAAATATTTAGACTTATTATTAAGAATTCTATTTTTATTACATAGAAGTCATTAATTGGCAGGTTTACATGTTATTAAGCTAATGAATCCCTTGATGGTACCTCTAGTTGGGAATTCAATTTATACTAAGATTGGCATTTTCATTACCTAGTTAAGAATTACCCTATAGTCTAATCTATTGGTCCCTTTTAAGTAATTTTTCCACTCCCTTCCTTTCTTATCCACAGACCTCTATGGGGCCAGAGAGAGATTTCAGGGGTTGCTGAACTTGGATATGGGAAGAAAAGCTGGGCTATTGTTTCCCACTAACCTTTGGTTTCCTTTGTAATCCTTCTCCATTTTATGGTTTGCCTTTAAAAACAGTATTGTGACTTGGGATCTTTAGGCTCTGCAGGTTTCCGGAGGGGTCCATGACACAAGATTAACAACACTTGTTGGAGAACAAAATGTTATTAGGTGGAGTTCAACTTTGAACATGCTCATCTCAATTCAGTATTCCTATTTTGTTTTCTCTTTGGGGGCTGATTGTACCTCCCCTGTAAGTGTGCTAGAGTTGGCATAGTGGGTCCCTGTTATCATTCAAATCTTCCCCTATCATGTTCCAGATTTTTCCCTCTATTCTTTGCCCCATCAAAATCTCCTGCTTCTAGGTCTCATTATGTCATTCCATATAAATTCCTGGTTCTAGGTCTTGTCCCATCAACAAGCATTTGTTGAGTACATACAATGTGCCAACTAATGTGCTATATGATTCCATGCTAACTAACTCAGGGTCAGAATATCTTACTGTGTCTGACTCTTCATGACCCCATTTGGGGTTTTCTTGGCAAAGATACTGGAGTGGTTTGCTATTTCCTTCTCCAGCTCATTTTACAGATGAGGAATAAATGACAATAGCCATCTATTTTTTGATAAACCCAAAGACATTAACTTCTGGGATAAGAACTCACTATTTGACAAAAACTGCTGTAAAAATTGGAAAATAATATGGCAGAAACTAGGCATTGACCAACATTTCGTACCTATTAAAAAGATAAGCTAAAAAATAGGTATATGATTTAGACATAAAGGATGATATCATAAGTCAGTTAGGAAAACAAGAAATGGTTTATCTGTCAAATCTGAGAGAGGAGATAGAGATAGAGAACATTATAAAATTCAAAATTCAAAATTTGACTAAATTAAATTAAATTAACATTAAAAGTGTTTGCACAAATAAAACCATTGCAACCAAAATTGGAAGTAATACAGAAAGTTGGGAAATAATTTTTATAGCTCATTTTCTGATAAAAGGAGTCATTTCTAAAATATATAGAAAACTGAGTTAAAATAATAAGAATACAAGTCTTTCCCCCCATTGATAAATGGTCAAGGGATATGAACAAACAATTTTCAGAAGAAGAAATTAAAGCTATCTTTAGCCACAAAAACTGCTCTAAATCATTATTGATTAGAGAAATGTAAATTAAAACAACTCTGAGTTACACCTCACATCTATCAGATAGACTAATAACAAAAAAGAAAAATGATCAGTGTTGGAGGGGATGTGAAAAAAAAACAGGGATACCAATGCACTGTTGGTGAAAATTGTGAACTGATCCAACCATTCTGGAGAATAATTTGGAACTTTGCCCAAAGAGTAATAAAACTGTGCATGCCGTTTAATCCAACAATACTGCTACTAGGTCTGTATCCCAAAGAGAGAGAATAAAAAAAGGAAAAAAAGACCCATATGCACAAAAATACTTATAGCAGCTCTTTTTTGTAGTGTCAAAGAACTGGAAAATGAGGGGATACCCATCAATTGGGGAATGGTTGAACCAACTGTAGTATAGGAATGTGATGCAGTACTATTGTTTTGCACAAAATCACAATTGGGTGAACTTCAGAAAAGCCTATAAAGACTTACGTGCTGGGTGAAGTGAGCAGAACCTGGAGAACATTAGCAGCAACATTTTACAGATGAGGAAACTGAGGCAAGCAGAGTTGAGTGACCTGCCTAGGATTATACAGCTATTAAATGTTTGAGACCAGATTTGAACTCAATAAGATGAATCTTCTTGACTCCAGGACTGCTACCACTGTGCCACCTAACTGTTCTCTGGTATCTTTAGGACTCACCTAATTAGCTAATGATTAAGTATTAATGACTCCTGAAGGTAATATATTTTTCCTTTTTTAAATCCTAACTTTTAATTTCTTAACTACAAAGGATGATCAGTTAGGAACTAGAGCAGGACCACTCCTTTAGGGTATAAAAATGGGTGTCATATATAAAATATCAGTTGGGAGTACTGTATAGTGGATTTTACTGTTTTGGGAATCTAAAGACTGGGGTATGAGACTCTGCTTTGTCACTTCCTGATTGTGTGATTTTTTTGAACAAGTTACCCTAAATAGGGACAGTGGACTTGGCACTCTCTACTTCAGTGAGTTGTCATAAGGAAATGCTTTGGCCAACTTGGAGAGTTAGTCATAAAAAGTATTCTTACCACCTGCCCTCCCTCCCTCCCTCCTCCTCTGCCAAGCAGATGGAGGAACCAGTCTTCCTTCTACCCCTCTATGTCTACACCATGCATTCAACCAGTGTTTGATGAACTGAATTTGTTGTGGAGGCATGAAGGTCACTTAAATAAGGTTTCACTGGATAAAAATGCAAGGGTCTGTCCAAGCCTGCATTTTCTAGTGAAGGCTAATTGACCATTCCTGGCATCCCACTGGCAGGTCTTTCCTTGGATGAGTGCCCTTGAAGTTCTGGCAGCTCCACCAGGTGACCCAGATGACCACTAGAGGGCGCTTAGACTCCACTCACGGAAAGGGAGTCCCGGGATGGCCTTGGGATGACGTCTTTCTTATTTTCAACCTTGCCTAACTCGAGAGTGATTCTTGACTGTATGAAACTTTTTCTTTTCGGAGAGGAAATGGTTGCAGGAGAGCCTGTGATGGCATCCTGCCACCCATCCCTACCACCTGCTTTGCCACAGAAGCATCCAGATTAGAAAGAGAGGAATGGACCTCAGGTTTGGGCAACCTTTCTCCAGTCAAAGGCAGGCATGTCCTCTCCTTGAGTGGCCAGTGTTTGGATTCTGGACTATTTGGCTTCTGACAATAGCAGCTGCAGCAGCAGCATCACAAGGCAGAGATGGGAGAGATGATGTCAGCCACCACTACAAAGTCAATGCCAAGTCATTCCCTACTTAGATAGAACGTGTCCTGCATCCTTCCCATTGTCCCAGTTCAAAGAAATGTCTCAGCCTCTCTGCTTCAGTTTACATAGTGTTCTTGTGTTCCAGGTGTCATTTGGAGTCACTCAACAGGGACCATCTCCACAGTGGAGAGATAATGTCTGAGGCAGTAAGGGGGCCCCAGAAACCTCAGAATAAGAAGGCAGACATCTAGCACCTGCCATATAAATTCAAACTATACTTTTGTGACCCTTTTCCCTCCCACTGTGCATAGTACAGTACATTGCATAAAGTAAGGACTCAATAAATGTTAATGAATGAATGAATGAATGAAGAAGAAGAAGAAATATTTCATCCCCTCTGGGGAAAGGGGTTCCAAGGAGTACAAGGATCACTTCTCAGATCTGGGGTGAAGGCTGATGTTGAGTAGAATAGAGTTGCAAAAGCAACCAGGGAGGCAACTCTAAGAGTAAAAAGAAAACTCCCAGTGTGGGAATGCTAGGGAAGGAACTATTGGGAATTGAGATAGGAAGGTTCTGGTTAGGAATGTGATACTTAAGACCTTTGTGCTATATATAAATGAATACACAGACATATCCTATTACATACAATTATACATACATATACACATAACATTCAGCCCTCAGACCTAAAGTCATATCCAGAGATCATCAAGTCCTTCTCCATGACTTATTCATTGTAAAATCATCTCCCAAAGTATATCACAAGGCTTCTAGTTGATATTCTGACCTCTAGAAAAGGCAGTTCTCCAGCTGGGTTATCCCCTTCTCTTGCAGAAGGAATTGGGTGTTGGCCAATGGCAGGGCTCCATGTTTTCTCATCCAAGTAACAGCTTTCCCAGCCACAGGAAATCCATTGACCACCACACTGATCCCTTGGCTAGGAAACAAAACTCTTCAAAGGCATTCAGTCTCTACTGCATTGGGAGCTCTTAATGTGTTCTCTGGCATAGCATTTGCCCTAATACAGTGTACCTTTTAGATTTCATATTTCTGAGACATTTGATGTGAACCAACATTTTATCCCTTAGCCAGTAATAGGTACCCTCCTCTTAAAGATGATGACTAATAGTAAATAACTTGTTTGTTTTTTTTCCCAATTAGATCTGAGATTTACATAAGATAAAAGCCACAGTGTTTAGGTTTTTTCCTACTAATTTGAAAGGAGGGAAAAGACAGTTATTTCCTAATCCAGATTTCTTAGTTTCCTTGGATGGAGTGATTGTCTAAAAGAAACCTTGGTTCTTTCTCTAAATTCTTCCAGATCATAAAGGTTCATGTGATTTCAGCTCTAAATAGTTAACTGCTTCCAGTTCCTTTCCATTCTGTGTGCTGTATTATTTTGCTTTGCTTTTTTTTTTAGGGTTTTTTTTTTTTGCAAGGCAAATGGGGTTAAGTGGCTTGCCCAAGGCCACACAGCTAGGTAATGATTAAGTGTCTGAGACCGGATTTGACCCAAGGTACTCCTGACTCCAGGGCCGTTGCTTTATCCATTGCGCCACCTAGCTACTCCTGTTTTGCTTTGCTTTCCTGAAACTAGATTTCCATTCAGATTTGCCTAGTTAATTAACAAATGGAAATGACTATAAGGTAGACAGCTAGGTGGTACAGTAGATAAGTACTTCACTGGGAGTCAGGAAGACTGTCTTCCTGAGGTTCAAATCCAAACCTCAGACATATACTAGCTGCATGACCTTGAACAAGTCACTTAACCCTGTTTATTTCAGTTCCTCATTTCTAAAATAAGAAATGGCACACCATTCCTAAAAGCATCTTTTCCAGGAAAATCTCAAATGGGATCACCAAAAGTCAGACATGATTGAACAACAACAAAAGTTGTCATAGACCTGAAGTAACTATTTGTGATACCTTCCAGCTTAAAGTAATGCCTGTGTTCAGATGGGGGTTAGCATTTCCTTTTGACTCTCATTGGAATGTACATCATGGGGATATTTCAAACCATTTCATGCTTGTCCACATTGCTCCTAGTTTTAGGTTCACCTTCAGCTTGACACTGGGGGAAGCCAAGCCGGTAGAGGAATTCAGGATTAGAAGAGTACCTTGACTAGAAAAGGTGCTCAAATAAATGGGTTTATTACTGAAGAATTGAAATATGTTGGATCTCTAGGTGAATGTTTTTTACATGGAAGGATAGACTAAAGGTCATTTCTTCTGCATTAGCAGTGTATCCTGCTCTGCTGAGACGTCTCCACATCCAGTTGAAGGAAGAGCTAACTCCAGTAACTCTCTGTTGAAGTATGAAGAGGTTCTTTGTTTCTTCCGTGTCAAAATTCACAACTAACTGGCTTTCTTGACACATCAACCCAGTATTTCACACATAGGTATTGTAAAGTGTGTAAAGGGATTCACCCAGGAGAGGGATGCTCCTCATTCCACTGTCTTCCTTCATCCCCTTCACACACACACACAAAAGTTTTAGGTTTTAGAGTTGTTTCTAATGCAATGAGTCACCTGCAACTTTTCACCTTAGTTGGGTGATTAATCACCCATTGAAGGGATTTGGAAATGGAATTCTCCACTGGAAATTTGTTCCTTTTCTTATTTTCATTGGAATTTTATGAGAAAATGATTAGGTTGGGGGAATTCTGTCACATAACAGACATTTCAGAAAGTCTCTATAATTTCTTTAATTATTCAAACAACAGCACAAGGGTAATAGCTTCAAGTACATTCTTATACATATTTTCAACAGGAATAGATATGTATTTAATCATTCGCTAGGTCGGCAGCAACCACTATGCATACATTTTATACAAGCTATTGCCATTGTCAACCATGAACATGGATAACCTTGTGTCACCTTGAGAATGGTGCCATGGTGAAATCAACTGGTGGCCCCTTTGCTCCTTGTCTAACTTCTCTGCCATGATTCCTTCCTAAGTCCTTTCAATGCCCATGAAGAAAAGTGATTGTTCACAAAAAGCTGCAGAGGTATTGTTAAAAGATGGAGTGAAAAGAGAAAGGATGTTTAAAGGAAACAAGCCACAAGAACAGTCCACTGAGAGGCCTTGCTGCCCACATGGCACATCTGAATTCTATGCTCAGAGATTGTTTTGCTGTGAGTACTGCTATGGCTCAAACTGAAGCCTTTAGAGACACACTGGGTGATGGAATTCAGAAAATCTGTTTCTGCCAGTCTTGCATCTTGACATACATAGCTCAGTTTTGCTCTTTTGCCTAACTCTAGGTCCTGAGTCAATCTAAGTCACATTAATAAGTCCCATCTGGGTTTGTAAACTCTGTTTTTAAAATACAATTTCTAAGAAGGAAATAGTTTTTAACAAATATAATTGGAGAGGATCCCCCCTCCTATAGATAGAACCTCCAATCCAACCTCCACTGTAGATGAGTGGCCCAATACCTCTGTTCCTGCTTTATCATTTTAACTCAGTGTGATATTTTAATATTCAATAGATAGGATACCATACCACCATTAAACATCTCCTTTCAACATGATCCAGTATAAACATTAGAAGGGGAAGTCACAAGTCCAATATGCTAACACTACATCATAGAATGGGCCAGCTTTTCCCCAGATATCATCCCACAGGCCAAGTGCCTAGGGCTGGTCATAGAATCAGATATGTCCTTTGGTTAACAAAATCATATCACTGGATGATAGATTTAGAGCCAAAAGGAAAGTCGAAGGTTATCTAATCCACTCTCCCTTTTTTATAGGTGAGGAAACTATTCATCGAAAGAGCTGGGGGTTCAATACAGGACCTCCTAATCGGAATCCACCATCTTCTTTTCTGAACATGGGGTACAACGTGAACAAAGTTGAGTAACTGGAGTAACACCTGAAGATACCCTAAAGATGGTTAATCTGAAGAAAAAGATGAGAAACAGACAGGGTTAATCTATAAAGTAGACTCAAGTTTCTAACTCCATGGCCTGTCACAGACCAGATGACCAAGGGCTTGGGGACTAAGGCAAAAGGGTATGCTCACATATATTAGACAAAGTTTACTATAATTCCCTAATATAACCATAGACAAGTTTTGAGAAGATTCACAACCTGACTCTAAAAAGACAGAAGCTGACCATTAGTAGACATGCAGTCATATGAGACCTGCTACCACATTGAGTCCTAGGGAGCTTGAGGTCCAGTCAACTGGGACCAACAAAGGGCTGTTTCAGTGCTACAGGCATGGAAGTTTGGGAAAGATTTGGAAGCCAACTGCTTGCAGTAGATCCCCAGGGACCATGCCATCCAAAAGTTGGGTAAGGTTGCATATAACAAAGGATTAATGGAAAGAAAGGGACCTCCCTGTCTTTTTATCGCCCCATCAATGGCCACACAGAACTGGAAAAAATTAGCAACATATATCCTTCCTGGACTTGCCCACTAACAGTAGAACAGGAGGTGGGGGCGAGGGAAATTCCACCCCTTCCAAAATCAATCCATCAAGAAAGACCAGGCAGAGAAGTGGATGTTGCTCACTTGTTCTCTTTCTGGTTCAGAAAAATCGAGAGATTTCTAAAGGATACTGACTGGGAGAATTAGATAGCAGTAGGCCATTCTCCATGCAAGGCAAGGCAAGGATGGGACCTGGTCACTAAAACTCAGAGGCAGAGAAAGTGCAATGAGACAATTCCTTGGCATTCTAAGGGCGGGATGGGGCCTACTTCTAGGCACCAAAAAGTGCCTAGAGACAAGTGAGCTGACTACATAATACAGAAAAAGAAATTAAGGGAGAAAGTTCACTGAAAGTTCCTTTGGGGTTGACTCATTTCTGACAAATTAGATTTTGTTTGATCAAGGGGAAAACCCCCCTCCATACACACACCACCACCACCACCACCATACCACACCCAACCGTGGGGAGTGCAGAAACAACTTCACAAAATAAATACAAACAGATTGAGGTTTCTCCAGAGAGGAGACTAAACAAGTTGATTTGATGTATTTGGTTACCTACTTAAGTTTATCTGAATTCACAGTATAAGCAACACATCTAAATATAATATTGGAAACTCCTTTCAGCATTGGGTTTCCCAAACAAAGAAGCCAAAAAGAAAAAAAAATGGGCTGCAACAATAACTCTTAGTTATTATATACTAACCAGATTGTGCATGGCACATTTTATTTCTATAAAACTATTAAAACTATTACAAAATATTTTAAAAATACATTTTAGTAAATTTACAGTAGTTATTTCTCAATTTATTAATGCAAAACATCCTTTTTTTCTCTGTACAAACTACAGGCTCCATCTTTGTGGGCTCATTACCATGTGCGCTTTTTTTCAAAAAATATTATTTTCTAATAAATTCTTTGAAGTTAAAAATAACAAAGTTCTTGCAGTTTGCAAAAAAAAAAAGCGTGTAACAGTCTTGACTTCCAAGAATGTGGCCATAATGGTGCTGACGATGCAAATATTAAACCCAAAAAAGACGATACAGGAGATGGCTGTTACAGTGGAAACTAGTTAAATTAAAATAATATATTCTCATATTTTACACTATTTCAAAAAAAATGTAATTCTGTTAAGTATTGATCTCTCAAAAAATCTAATTTACAATTCTGCGTACAAAAATATAATTTGTGGACCCCCACGAAGCATTGTCTTACTTTACACTTGCTGGAAAGCAGGAGCGATGCACAGGAGGAGTGGGAAAGTACAGAATTTTGCTTTCTGAAAGTCAGGACACGCGGGACATGTAGAAAAATAGACTCTGAGCGGTTTTGCTTGGCCTCACAAAATAATCTCCCCCCCCCCCGTGAGTACAATTCACATGATAATAATAAATTATCAAAGAAAACAAAAACTATTTAAGGCTCTTGAAGGTCCGGTTCATATTATTTAAAACATCTATTCAAAATACCAAACAAATAAATAGCCAGGAGAGGAGGAAAAAATAATAACAAAAATAAACCAATAACAGAAACATCAAAATTAAAATATATATAATATATATATATATATATATATATATAAACTAAACGCAACAACAAAACTTCCCGGGGTCTGTGTTTTCCTTAAAGTCTACTTTGGACTGTCCTACTTGATGCTCAGCGTGGTTCATCGCCGGGGGCTTCCCAGTCTGCTTCCGTGCTCCGGTGGCCGGCTGGGCCGCGGCGCCCCCTCCCCGCGCCCCGGCCCGCAGCCGCCTCCCCCGCCTTTCAGCTGGACTTGACCGCCATGCCCAGGGGGTGCAGCGCGTCGCTGTCCAGCAGCCAGGTGCTGATTTGGTAGAGCAGCTGCGAGTACCAGTGGATGCCGGCCGCGGCGGCGGGGGCCTCGGGGGCGGCCTCGGGCAGGGGGGACGGGCCGCCGCCGCCGCCGCCGCCGCCCCCGCCGGGCCCGCAGTGTCCGGCGGCCGGGGAGAGCGCGGCGCGCAGGGCGTGCGCCAGGCGCAGGGGCGCGAAGGCCCAGTGCGCCCAGCCGTGCTCCTCGATGACGGCGTAGCAGGAGGCCAGCACGCGGTCGATGAGGATGGTGCCCTGCGCCGTCAGCGGCGCGTAGACGCCCGTGGCCTCCTCTGCCAGGGACACGCTGTGCACGGCGGCCGGCAGCAGCCTGCGGGCGCCGCCGCGCTCCTCCACCACGTAGACGCGCTGGCCCGGCCGCACCCGGCTGGCGAAGAGCGAGCGGCGGCCGGCCCCCGGCGCCCGGGGCCCGGCCCGGCCCGGCGGCGGCCCCGCGGAGCCCGACTCGTTGTGCGGGGCCACGAAGAGCAGGTGCGCCGCCGTCAGCAGCAGCCGCTCGCGCGGCTCCCGCGTCTCGATGGCGTAGAAGACCTTGCGGGCGCCGTCCTCGCGGTCCAGGAAGGCCAAGAAGTCGCTGTAGAGCAGGCGGCCCTGGTCGTCGGCCGCCAGCACCCGGTCCCCGGGGCTCAGGTCCTTCACCAGCTTCGTGCCGCCCTGCTCCAGGTGCACCGTGGCCGAGCCCGGGAAGCAGCCGCCCGACTTGGCGGCCACCGAGTTCTCTGCGGGGGGCGGGGGGGAGAGAGAGGGGGAAGGAGGGGGTTAATACCGAGAGGAAGGGGCGCCACCCCTCTTTCTGCCCACCCGCCTCACGAGCACTCAGCCCCAGGGAGGGAGGGATAGACTTGGGGGGGCGGGTTGTCCCGTCTTCCTTCCTCCCCCTGCTCGCCTCTAACGCTCAATTAGAAAGGTGATTGTCGCCCACTTTTTTTGGGGGGGGGGAGGTCGCGGTTCCTATTTCATTTTACATGAAAAATCCCTTTTCTCCCTTTCTCCCATTCCTTCCAAGTTACTATCCGGTCACTAAATCCTCACTCTGGGAATCTCCGGAGCATGGGGGGGGGGGGGGGGGGGAGAAGAGAGACATCTTTCTCTCTTCTCTATTTTTTGCTATATCTTTCTACCCCCTCCCTTTCTTTCTTTTCTGTCTTCTCTCCTCTTTCTTTCTCCCTCTTCCTATGTCTCTTTCTTTTCATCTCTCTTGCTCTTCTCTCTCCATCTCTCTTCTCTTTCCCCTCTTCTCTTCTCTCTTCTCTCTCTCTGTCTCTCTACTTCAATCTCTCTATGTCTATCTCTTTCTGTCTGTCTCTCTCTTTACCCCAACCTCTCTCTCTCTGTGTCTTTCTGTCTCTATCATCTATCTATCTATCTATCTATCTATCTATCTATCTATCTATCTATCTATCTATCTGTCTCTCTGTCTCTCTGTCTCTGTGTCTCTCTACCTCAACCTCTCTGTCTCTGTCTCTGTCTCTGTCTCTGTCTCTCTCTCTCTCTCTCTCTCTCTGTCTCTCTCTCTCTCTCTCTCTCTCCTTCTTCCAGTAGAGGTCACAACCATAGAAAGCATCCAGCGTTCTGGGGGACGGCAGGAATATAGGTCAGGAAGTCTCTTTTCCCCTCCCCCATCCTTCAGGGGATTCCCAGAAGGAAGACTGAGTGGCCGGAGAATAGAAAATCCCCCAGCGCAGGGCTGACCCGGGGTGGGATGACCTGGGCTTCTTGGAGTGAGGGAGAGGGGAAAGTTGGGACCGGCGAAATAGACCCAAAGCGCTGCGATTGTCGGTTGCTTGGGGGTCTCTGGTGAAAAATAAGTGGAATATTTGGTAGTAACTCCACAAACACACCAGGGAACTGGCCTGGGAGGGAAAAACCCAGTGTCTGTTTGGGTTCTCTAATTAAAATCTAATAAAGAACCCACGCATTGTCATTTCGGTTCCTTGAATAAATGGGAGGCACTCTTGGAAGAGAGGACACTTCCATTTTCTTCCCCCCTCCACTTTTTTATCGCTCTCTCCCTACCCACCCCGTTATTTGCTCAGGTGCAGAGTCCCCCGTGTGCCAATTCACACACATACTCTCCAAAAACCCAGGCCCTCACAAGCATTATTTGCACAGCAAAGCCACTCTTTTGCAGGGCACTCAAGATGGATATTTGAATTTTAAATGGAGGACCCTGCTCTAAGCACCAGATAGACGCGGCCCATTTTCAATACCCCCTTTTTGCCACCCCAGCCCCTCGCCTTCTCTCTCTCTCTCTCTCTCTCTCTCTCTCTCTCTCTCTCTCTCTCTAGGCCTTTGGAGAACTAGAGGGGGGCCTGGCAGGGGAGGGGGGCGGAGGAGAGGGGCTGTCCTCTTCTTTGCATTCCAATCTCCGGGATCATGCTTTTTGCAAATAGAGATTGAGATAAAGAATCTTCCTGCTGGAATTGCAGGGGTTTTAATCTTCTCATCAGTTTCTCCGTCATGAAGTGAGCCTCTGACCATTGGAAACCAGCTTTAGTCCCCGAAATGGGACCTGGTCTCTAGAAAACCCCATAGTAGAGTCACACGACCCCGTCTGACACGCACTAGATATTACCCCCAAACCCCAAGTGTGTTCGGAATTTCAATGAGTAGCTTTCTAGTCCCTCGGAATTCTTCCTCTCCCTAGGAAAAATCCACAGGGTAGATTATGCCTTTACATTTCGGAGGAGAGTTGAAGAGAAATTCCTGGGGGGAGATGCTTTGGACAGGGAGCAGGGGAAAGGGTGGAAAACTATTATGAAAAACAGAAAGACAGGGGCCTCCGAGGTCACTTCAGCGTCTAGACAGGATAGCCTAGAGAGAGGCTCACCGGTTCCCCTGCAGGGTGAACCTACTCAGATACCACCCAGGCCCACCCTTCCCAACTGCAACAGAGGTTTGCAAGTGAAAAACTTGATCATCTCTGCAAGTGAACATTTCTATTTTTCTTTTCCCGTGTTGAGCCCTTTCCCTTAGCTATAAATACACATACCACTACCATCACCTTCCAATTTCAGCCCCCTATCCACCCTCTTTCTCTTGTTACAAAAAAGTCATTATTTTCTTTCTCCTCCAAGTGTGTCTTGACACTTTTAAAATGTTTCTTAACTAAAAGATGCTATTAAAATACAGTTTAGAAACCAAGCAGGCAAAGCCAGGAAAGTGGAGAAAAAAGACTCTTCTGAAATTCACCGTTAACTATTTTGCTAAATGTGTCAACTTATGCTTAGAGGTGGAGAAACCTTTAAAAAGAAATTCCAAATGATGGGTTGGGGTTGGGTGCTTTCCTCTCCCACCCTCCAGTCCTCTTCTTCATTTTTCTTTTCTCCCCCCCCCCCTTTCTTCATTTTCTCCATAGCTATTCCTCCTCTGTAACAGCATGTGGCGTTGCAAGCCCAGAGGAAAAAAAAAACCACACATGTAAAAAAAAAAAAACCCAACCAACACTCTGGTTGGGGATATACCAGCTGCAGACCACAAGATGAAATCAAAGTTTTTGGCCCTCACCCACAGTAGTAAGTAATCTTAACAGAGCTAATAATAATCAGGGCTTCTGAGCGTGCGGCCATCCAGATGTTTTGGAAGCACTACTGTTTGTTAAGGCATATGAAAGCTCGCCCACTTATTTATTCATTTATATATTTATGCTAGTTTTTTTTTAAATCCACAGACTTGAGTGTGAGAACATTTAAAAGCAAACTCTGGGACTTCACCCTCTCCAAAGGCTGAAGTATTCTGTATGTGGACGAGTGTGGAAGGTTGACTGTTTCCTCCTTAGAGGAGGAAAAAAAAACCAATCTGGTTTGATTAGGCTTTCTAAGCCACTTTCTAAGTGGCTACACTGATATTGATTGCTATTTGCTTCATAGTTTGATCCTTGGAGCAGTAGACACCCCCTTTCACCATGGGGTAGACACATTCTATCTCAATGCTCCCATCTTCTCCCTGTTCCTATCCCTGTACTCTCCTAGAGCTGACAATGCAAGTTTGAAATCAGAAGTGAAGAAGGTGGGTAGATAAAAGAGAAGGAAGAAACAAAAAGGAAGGCAGAGTGGGAGGGAGAGAGAGAGTGGAAGAGAAGGAGGGAAGGAGGAAGGAAGGGTGGAAAAGAGGAAGGGATGAAGGGAAACTTTCCTACCATGCCAAGGGCCCATTAAAGTTGTGTTTGGAGATAGCTATATACTATAGAATCATGATATTGGGGAGCACAATTCCTAGAATGATGGGAGTGGAAGTTGAAAGCCAGAGATTTAGAGTAGAGATGTTAGCCAATGACATGGAGACCCTTACCAGATCTGCCTTTCTCTCTTCTTTGTTTCTTTCTGTATCTTTCTATCTCTCTTATGTCTGTCTCTATATCTGTCTCTGTCTTTTCTACACACACAGGCATCCACATAGACACAGACACACAAGACACACACACACACACACACACACACACACACACATTCTTATCTTCTCTCAGTAGAGGTCACAACCATAGAAAACATCCAGTATCCTAGGGGAGGGCAGGAATATAGCTTAGGAAGTCTGTGGTGCAGATCTGATGGTGCTAGAGAGGGCCTACTGGGGGAGGGAACTTGTTGAGAGATGGGAAGTCAGGGTAGGGGTGGAGGTGGGGGTGGGATTAGAGACTGGCTTGCTTACTCCCTTACCTGCTTTCACAGAGCAGTGGATATGGGCTTTAGATTCGTAATAGACCCAGTCGAAGCCTGCCTCCACGGCCAGGCGGGCCAGCATGCCATATTTGCTTCGGTCCCGATCTGAGGTAGTGATGTCCACTGCCCGGCCCTCATAGTGAAGCGACTCTTCAGAGTGGTGGCCATCCTCATCCCAGCCCTCAGTGACCCGAAGTTTCACCCCAGGCCACTGGTTCATGACAGAGATAGCCAGGGCATTCAGTTTGTCCTTACACCTCTGGGGATAGAATTGGGAGAGGTGTCACAGAGGAGGGAGAAGACAGACGGAGAGGCTGTTAACAGGACTGAGAGCTCTTCCTGTTTCTTGTACCCTCCCTCTCCCTCTCCCATTTCCCATTCCAAGAGTCTCTCTTGTTTGTGGACCTGACAGGCAGGAAGCAGCTCTTTAACTTCCTGTCTCTAGAATCTAGGTAGTCTCAGAGGAAGGTCTTTTCTTATGTCGATTGTTTTGGGGTGTGCATGTATATGTGTGGGGTGTATGTGTATATGTGGGTGAAGAAAAGACAGAGGGGTGGGAGTGAGTTGGAGAGCTAAGGCCTTGAATTCACGACTGCCTAGCTCAAAATACAGAATACTCACTTGTAGTGTTGGTCATCTGAGGATGCAAATTTATAGACAACAAATTGCTCCTGGGATGGATGGCTTTTTGAAATACAACAAAATAACAACTCCTGAATCATAGGATTTTGAGGGTAAGTGGCCTTAAAGACAATTTAGTCCAACCTCCTCAGTTTATATATGAGGAAACTGAGGCCTGGAGAGCCTCAGAGTCTTGGCCAAGGTGAACTAGATCCATTGACTCCAAATTGAGATCTATCTTTTCAAACCACACAGTGGTCTGGCAATAGGTTGAAGTGAGAGGAGTAAAACAAGGGAATCTCTTTTAGAAGACCCAAACACCTGACATTCTCAGAGACCAAAGCAAGCATATCTTATACGACCCCTTCCCCCACTTTCTTTCTGGTGCTCTCCTGGCCTATGTGTCGCTGGAACTTCTATGAGCCCAACAGCTAACTTTGATCTGACCCAATGGGATCCCTCTCAAACTGGAGTTCTCCCCACCCCACTCTCACCCACTTTCCCAAACCAACCCTTCCTTTGAAGTTAAATCACTCCAAAAAGCCCTCAGAATTAGAGGTATATAGTGAGACAGACAGAGAGAGAGAGAGAGAGAGAGAGAGAGAGAGAGAGAGAGAGAGAGATCTTATAGTTCAGAGATATAACCCTCCCCCCCCCCCCCCCAAACTGCATTGTACAAATCTTAAAAAATGTCATGATTTATCTCAGGGACTTTCTTTGTCCATCTCTAGACTTAGGTGAAGATTAAGCCAAAGGTAAGAGAGGAGAATAAAACTGGAAAGTTTATAGCAAAGTTTAGCAGGGGGAGGGGAAAGAAAAAAGATGGGGGGAGGAGGGGGAAGCAACCAGGTGAGTTATAATTTTCCATATGGGTCAGGGCAGGGATGACAAACATTCTTTATCTGGAGAGCCACATTCTTTTTACTCTATGGAGTTCTTTTCTGCCAAGGTTTTCTGTGGTCTGATTGTGTTTCTTGTTTTCCTTAACCTCTTCCCTTCCCTCCCCTCTTGTTCTCTTGGTCCCAGTTTAGAATGGTGTCCAGCAAGTTTGAAGAGCAAACTGAAGGGTTTCAGGGAGGGGGTAGTGTTTCTACGGATGAAGAGAGATGAAGTTGCATGGGGGGGGGGGAGGAAGGATGGGAAGTGAAGAAAGAAAAATGTTTCCACAAGAAAGTCTAGAACCATTCATTTATCATCGATCATCTATCTATTTGACTGTTGTCTATGTATCTATTTATCATCCCTCTATCATCTGTCTGTCTGTCTGTCTATCACCGCACACATACACAAAGAGCTCATGCCAAAATGCTTTTCTTGTGATTATTACAATGTTTTCTTGGTTTTGACCCACTTCAAAAAGAAATCTAGAGGAAAATTGAAATATATTTTTGGGGTATGGGGATTGGTGTTCTCAGATAACTTTCCTGACTTCCATCTGCCTTCAAGTCAGGCCAGAATTATATCTAACAGGCTGCTGTGGAAAAGTTTAACTGAATGAATGGGAAAAATTGAAAGAGAAGTTGCTGGTGGAGGATAATTATAGGGTCTGAGAAAGGATGGTGGTGGTGAATTTTGTGTCTCCATCAGATGGAAGGTAGGGTGTCTCTTTTCTAGCCAGAGTCAGAAATCAGGGGCAGAAGCAGAGACAGTGGGAGAACTAGAGGTGCCTTTAGCTAAGGGGCCTGGACTGGCCCTCTGTGGCAGTCAAGGCTGCTTTCTGTTAACTTTTTCCTAGAGAGGATGCCTGACCTTCTCCCAGACAACTCTCCCCAAAGAGCTTACCAATATGTAAAATCTACCGCAAAGGACCCTTTTTAAAAACAAGTTGTTAGGAAGCCTTTGTGGGGGGGGTTGCATGGGGTGGTAGAGTTGAGGGTGGAGGTCAAAGTGGGAGGTGGAGTGAAGGTGGAAGGAGGCGGGGAATCCTTGTATCGTTCCTACTCTACAGTTTTCAAGGGAACTTGACTTGGTTGCTCAACAGGAAAAGTTCTGTGTATTTGGCAGCAATAAAAACAGTAATATGATTGTGGGAGTTAGAACATAAAACAAAACCAAGAAGCAGGGAGGGGGAATCAGGAGGGGAGACAGGCTAGCCCTTGCAGGAACCTGAGGCTGCTAAGTTTGGGGGTATTTTTTTTTAAGGAGAAGAGTTTGAGTGAGGTCACTAAGAGGATGACACCCACTTTACGAGGAAGCCAAGCGGTCAGCCAAGGGTGGCAGAGCAAGGCCGGCCCACGATCACACGTGCCCTTGGCGCCCGCGCGCGCGCACACACACACACACACACACACACACACACACACACACACACAGAAACACGCACACGCATGCACTCTGGGGACCTTCCCGACGCACTTCACCAGCTCAGTCCCCACTCGATGGTAAAGCGTTAAACAACCTGGGGCCTATCTAGCGAAGTGGGGAGAAAAGGCTCCCCTCTTCGGAATGGGGCCATTCATCCGGAAGGGGGGCACGCGGGGAGAGAAGGTTCTGGGGAGGGAGGGTGGGGAGTGGGGAGTGGAGATGGAGGCAGTGGGGACAGAACGCTCGGGAAATCGTGAGTGGCAGGTTCCGAGTTCTTACAGGTTCCCCTCCCCCCAGCAGTCCCTGAATTCCTTCTGCTAAAAGGGTAAATCCTACCATCATCATCTTCCCTCCTCCTCCTCCCCCCCCTTCCTCTTCTCCTTCGTCTCCTAGGCCTCCTCCTCCTCCTCTTCCCCCTCCCCCGCTCCTGCTCGCTGCTGGCTGAAGGACTCTCACTCTCTACCGGCTGAGCTGGATTGTCGGAGTCAAAAGCCGTGAAGCTCAGACAATTTCTTAATTCACTGGGTCGTGTGCCACGAATCAAGCCCAATTCTGTTCACTCACCGTGAAGCCCAGCAGGGCCGCCTCAGCTTGGGCTTTTGTGTCAGCTGAGGCAAAGTTGTTCCACGCGCCCCAGCCCTCTGCCAAGCGCCTAACCTCTCTCGACACAAATGAGTGCTCGCAGGAAACACTTCGCAGCTACCTGTCACTGTAAACAGCTTGCCGAGTTTCCCTTTCATGCGGGGGACCCCGAACTGCCAGAGATCCACAGCCCTCCCCCCCTCATACCCCAGGCATCTCCTGTCCCCCTCAATGAAGGAAAAGCCCCCCTCCCCCATGCTCCACCCCTCCCTTTCCCCAACGTGGTTCCAAAGCAGCCTGGACATTTCCTAAATGCCGCAGTTCCTGGCCGCTTCCCTTCCTCACCCTCCAGCCGGATCCGGCTTCCTAGCCAGCTCCCCGCCGTCCCCCCTTTCAGACCACTGTCCCCCGAGACCGGGGAGCTGACCTGCCCGAGCCTGTACATGTGTGTCCGTCTGCGTTTCCCCCTTCCCTCGAGTTAATATTAACCAGGAGCTAATGCGTTCGGGAACGGCTCTGAAAGTTCCACTGGGGAAGCTCTCGCCATGCTTGAGGGACTTGTGAAGCAGCCGGCACACACACACACACACACACACACACACACACGCACGCACACACACACGCACACACACGCACGCACACACACACACACACACACGCACACACACACGCACACACACGGGGGGGGGGTGAGTCTAACTCAGGGAGATGGCCTGCGGAACCCCACTTCAGAAGCGAGGTCTGCGGAGAAATGGATCACTTCAGTCCTCCCACCCCCTCCCCACCTCTCTAGCCCTTAGATCACCAGGATATTCTTTCCCACAACAACATCCCAAAGTAATGACTTCCTTCCCCTCATCCCCCCCATCACACTTTTTTTCACGTCGGGAGTCCGGGATGGGGGTGGTGAGAGAGACCAAGTGATCGGACAGATTCCTCAACTCGTACTGCTTCCCACTAGCACACTTGTTTAGGGTGCTTGTGTGGGGCAGTGCTCCGGGGACTTGGTTTCCCCTCATTCCAGCAATCCTTCTGATTGTCGCCCCCTCCCCCCTTTTATGTCAGGACCAGAATTGGCCAATGCTCGGGTGCGTGTGTGCGTGTGTGTGTGCATGTGTGTGCATGTGTGTGTGTATGAGTGTGTGTGTATGTGTCTGTGTGGGGGGACTTATTTGTTTTCGTTTCGTTCGTCTGAGGGAAGTTGACAGAAGGTCAGAAGTTCAAATACTGCCAGCCAATGGCAGCCGGAGTGGTCAACCCTGCAGCAGGCGCGGCGCTGACTGCCCTGGGAAGGGGCGGGGAAGGAGAGGCAGAGGTAGAGGAGGGGATGGGGGGCACCCAGAGTTAGTGAGGTGGGGGAGCCCGAGCTTCTGCAAAGGCCGAGCAAGGAGCAGCACAAGAGGAGAGACGGGGAAGGACAGACTGGGAAGACCGAGAGGAATGAAAGAGAAAGAAGACAGGCTCTGGCCAGCCCTCCTCCGGAGCTTCCTCTCCAGCTAGCCGCCCAGCCCTTTAAAACCTCATCACCACACCCCTCCTCCTCCCTCCTCCTCCTCCTCTTCCTCCTCCTCCTCCTCCTCCCGCCGCCGCCGCCGCCGCCGCCTGCTCCTCAGCCCTCGCCTAGTCCGCCCCCTCCCCCAGTAGCTTTCTGGAATTATTATCATTATAGTATTATTGTTATCACCACCGCCGCCCTAGTCAGGGAGCTCATTCGCGGCCGTGCTCCTGTCAGGGAGGGGGAAGGATGGCTTTCCTTCGGGTCCAGGAGAAGCTGGCCCGGCGGCGGCGGCGGCGGCGGCGGCGGCGGCCCCAGCCTCTGGCGTGTTAGAAAGGATCCAAGCTGAAACCCTAGCCGTGCCGATCGATAAAGGAGGAGTAAGTGGAGCTGAAAATGCGTCTGAGTTGGCGCACGGCTCCTCTGCCTTGCAGCTTTTCAAATAGGCTGCGATGACTGAGGACTGTTTGCGGGGACCTGAGGTCTGGAGGGAGGGGGGGGGGCCGGGGAGGGGGCAAAACCGGCTCCCGGGCTGTCTGTCAGTCGGGGCTCCCACAAACCAGAGCAACTGTTACTAGGGAGCGGAGCCCGAACCTGCAGCCCGGCCTCACCGCCCCCCATTCTACCCCGGATCCTTAGCCATCTCACCCCAGCCCAGCCCCCCGCCCCCAGCGGGTGGACGAGCAGCTAGGGGCTGCGGTGGGGGCCCGGGGGGGAGCGGGAGCTCCCGGCCAACTCAGTCCACCGCGCTACCTCGACCTGCACACTGTGGCCTGTCCATATTGCAGGCTCACGCTTTTATCTGGCTCCCAGAGCCCGCGTCAACGCTCTAGGTAAGATTGAAGGTGGCCGAGAGCGGATGAGGAAGAGTCTGCCAAGGACACTCATCAAACAGAGTCATCTCGCAGGGCAGTCTTTCTCCTGCCCCTCAATAAACCAGGGACTTGGGGGGGGGATTGACTAGAGATGGGAGGGGGGAGATCACTACCAACTCCGACCCCCCAACTTTCCACCCCCACCAGCGGGGTTCCTCCAGCCTCATTGCGCTATCAGCACCAAAGGTGGGACTTCAATATTTTAATAGGGCAATACAAATGCTATTGACCTATATTTGCAAGGAAAACCATTTCCAGCTTATTAGATCCATGGAGTTTCAGGAACTCCGTGACTGGCGGTCCAATCTGCTTCTCAGACATCTCAGTATGGGAAAGGAGATACGAAGGGAGCGTTTGTTTTGCGGTTTCTTCCTTCCTTTCTTTTTCTTTCTTTCTTTTTAATAAAATAAATCTCAAGCCTAAGATAGTTCTGCATTCCATTTTCCTACTATTCCCTTCCCCATCCCCCACCAATATTTATTCGGTTGTAATTCTTGAGCAATCTGATTTAAAAGAGAGTGATGCAATGCTAATAAGTTATAAGTCCCTCCCCTAAGGTATCACGGGCGACGGGAGAAAGAGAGCATCCTTAAAGAAATATCAATATATTCACACTCGGATGGGCACAATCGCAAAAGACGGTATTGCCATACAAGCTACATAATACAGAAATGGGAGAGCAATAGCTGTGGCTGAGGCCACACTGCCTTTTGTCAGAACAGTCTCCCTGGCCTGCCGAATTAAGAATTTATTTGGGATGTGGGAAGAGAGGAGGTGAGAAAGGAAATCAAAAGGAGATAAGGAAAAAAAAGTGTCTTAAGATCTAACACTCAGAGGGCTCATCGTGATCTGGGGGTCACTGGATATTCATGGGGGGGAGCGGATTCCCCCTTCTGCCATCCTTCTGATGTTCTATTCCCTCTCCCCCTCCCGCCCCCCCCCCCCCCAAGCAACAAGGGCAGACTCAAGGAGCCGAATGCCCTAAAAGCTGAGCTCTCTCTAGCAAGTTGCATGACAGGGCTGAGACAGGATAGGGAGTAGCAGACCAATAACACAGAAATCAAATCAATGACAGAAAACCCGAGCTCAACTGCCACTCTCCCCACCCCCATCCCTACCCCCAAACTTCTCTAGCTGTACTCATTCTATGGCTTCTTTGAGAAAGAGGAAGGGTGATGGGGTAGATGGGTGAGGAGGGAAAGGGATCTTATCTTTAAATTGAGCAGAAGGGGGGGGGGGAGGAGAGAGGCTCATTCTATGTGCGCTTCCTTACACGTTTTCCTCGCCTTTCAAAGAACCACATTAAACGCCACACATGGATGGATGGGTTTCTACCTGAGTCATCAGCCGGTCCGCTCCGGTGTTCTCTTCATCCTTAAATATAATGTCGGGATTGTAATTGGGGGTGAGTTCTTTAAATCGCTCGGAGTTTCTGGAGATCTTCCCTTCGTATCTTCCACTAGCCCCCAGGGTCTTCTCCGCCACGTTGGGAATAAACTGCTTGTAGGCTAAGGGGGTCAGCTTCTTGGGGTGCCGCCTCTTCCCAAATCCCCTGCCAGGTCCGCATGCCAGCCCCGAGGACATCAAGAGAGAAGAGACGAGAACCACCAGCAGAAATCTCGTCAGTAGCAGCATCTCGTCCATTGAATCCAGTTACTTCAAAGCTTCCTTGGTTTGTGTGTGTGTGTATATGTGTGCGTGTGTGAGTGTGTGTATGTGTGTGTGTGTGTGCGCGCCTGTGCGCGTGTCTATCTTAGGTTGTCTCCCTAGGTCGGTCTCTCTCTCTCTCTCTCTCTCTCTCTCTCTCTCTCTCTCTCTCTCCTCCCTTCCTCCCTCTCTTCTCTTTCCTTTTCTCTTTTCTCCTTTTCTCTCTGTAAATAAGCCTTTGCTTCCTTGCTGATTTCCTTCAACTATCCACCGATCCCTATCGAGACAGGTGCTGAAATGGCAGGCTGCCGGCCGCTGATAACGGAACACATCGGAGTTGGGTCGCGAGACAGCAATCAAAAGACAAAAAGAGTCTGATTTTAATGGTAGCAAGCCTAGAAACGCTTGTGAGAGAAGCCTGCCTTTAGCACTATATTATAGCTGGCAGGGACCACATCTGATTGGCCGAGGCGAGACAGCCTGTCTTCTGATTTAACCCTCAAAAAGGCAACAAAATGTTTCTTCTGTTGCTGCTGCTGCTGCAGCTTGCTGCTGCTGCCGCTGCCGCCGCACTTTCACCTGAGGGCTGGGGCCGGGGGTGGGGAGGTGGGGGGGGGCAGAAAGAAAAAAAGAAAAGAAAGGGGGGGAGGGGGGAACACAAAGGGGGTTGTAGGGAAGAGAGGTAGAATCTGCTTTATCAGGAGAGCATAAATTACATGGGTTTTCCTTCTTAAACTTTCTTGGGAAAGGTCAATTTGTCAAGCAAAGTTTGATGGGACTGCAGTTTTTAAAGACAGCTCCTTCCTTCTGTCTCTCCCCCTCATCCCCCCCAAATCAAACCTGGATCATCAGACAAATGTTCAATTAAAGCTAGGAGTGGCAACAATTCCCTTTTGGTGACTTTATCAGGGAGTCTCTCTCTCTCTCTCTCTCTCTCTCTCTCTCTCTCTCAACAATATCAGCTCTTTCTACGGAGGAGAGGCTTTGGACACAGAAGCAAGCATCCTTGGAAGTCGAATAAGGTTAGCTGTGGACTTAGAGTGTGAGTGTGCTGGGGGGGGGGCGCGAATTATAGCTGGCAATCTGTGAGGACTGTTACTTGAAATACTTTCACTGTTACACAAAATTCTTGAGCCAGAGTTGAACTAGATGTCTCCCTCCTCAAACTTTGCAGAAGAGGAGTGTGCCCAGGGGACACCGCCAGGGCTCAGACTAAAGCGCTGGGTTCAGGTGTTAGGAGAGAAGACCCTGACCATCCTCAGCCCCCCCCCCCCCAGCTCCACGAAGAAGGGAATAGGAGGTGTGTGTGGCGGGAGCGGGGGGCGGGGGAGCGGTGTGGGGAGAGAGTCATTTCCTCTTAGGGGACAGCAGTCTTTTGGTAAGGCTCCGCAAACAGCCCCATACATCGATCGGAGCAAAGTGCAGGGCAAGAGGACGAGTTCCAAGGGAAATTCAGGCTTCTCTTCAGCGCCGTGCGGCGATGTCTTTATTCTGGACTCCCCGAATGATTTGCCAGACCTAAGGTGATTAGAGGCCAGAAAGGTCCCTGGGAGCCGGAGTTAGGGGTGTGTGTGGTGGGGAGGCCGGAGCAGACTCGATTCAAAAACATTTTTCTGGAAGGAACAGTCTATAAGAAACAACTCCCTAAGCCAACAGCATTGGTCTTAGATCTCTGAACCTTTACAGTCAGGGTCCCTTGAACCCCCCACGCATATTTCGAGCAAGTTCCAATGAAATCCGAAAGACATGGGATTTTTAAGTGTCCCCCTTTTCAGGGCTTGATATTCTTATTCTTTAAAAAAAAAAACCCTACTGGGGTGGAAAGAGCCGCGGAGTGGAGAAGGGTGGAAAGGGTACGAGTGAGATACAGAGCTATAAAACTCAGCAATAAGAAGATAACTCGAAAGAAATAAGAAAACAAAGAACCAAACCCCAAATCTATGGGGCGGGGAGAAGAAAGTCAACAAGGCTCCTCCAAACCTTGAAGTTTTAACTCCCTCGGCAATGCGGTATGTCGAGATCTATGAATTCATTATTCCAGGAGGAGGGGGTGCTGGAGGGAATGAAGACTTGTGATATTTCCGAATGGGACACAAGCTCTTGCCTCATCCCTCCTCCTGTTTCTTTCTTTCTCTCCCCCCCCCCCATAGTTCCCTCCATTCAGTTCTTTTCAAAGTACAAAGCCTGGTCCCCCTGTCCTACGGTAACCCCTTTCCTAAGACTGAGGAAGAGGTCTAACCAGGGCTTGGGCGGCTGGAAAACACCTCCCAATTTTATCAAGTAAAGGAAGGATCAGGGCTAAAAGTTGCGGGGTTTAGCTCCAGACACACAGCCCTCAGCTGACAAGTCGGTGTTTTAACTTTTTTGCTTTGTGTGTGTGTGTGTGTGTGTGTGTGTGTGTGTGTACTCAACTCGTGAAAATAGATACAAGAAAGATATAACGTTCTATCCAAAGAAGCTAAGGTCGTTTGATGTGGTTACCTGGCGCAGCACGTGTTGATGTAATATGATTAAATAGTGCCAGGGAAGAAGAAGTTATCCTGCCTCTGTGGAATATTGCACACCTTTTGATCGCCCTCCCCCGCCCTGGCAAGTCTCTCTTCCCTTCCCCTCCCTGTCTCCACCCCCGCTCCCCCTCCCCCACCCCCCAACTTCACAAATAAATCAATTCATTAATAACCACAGCACTGGATCGCTTTCCCTCCTGGCCACCACCTTCGGGAGCCCGGCAGTGAAGGAGTGAAGTCTAGAATCCCGGGGAACCTCCTCCTTAGCCGGCTTTCCCTATATACAAAGCCGTCAGCCAGAGAGCAACAGGCAAGGAAACACAGAGGAGGAATTAATTAAACGCAAATCATAAATACACGTGGACAAACCCCAAACCAACAACACTGAGGGTGTGTGTGTGGGGTGTGTGTGTGTGTGTGTGTGTGTGTGTGTGTGTGTGTGTGTGTGTGTGCATGTGCGCGCGCGCGCGAGTGTGTGCGTTTAAAAGCCAAGAGTCCAACATTAGTCTTATCTCGAGGCCGAAGTTGGAGAAATCCGGGGTCTGGGTGGGTCGGGGCTGAGCACGATGCTGCTGTAAATCGGTTGCCCAGCCCAGACTCTCCCGGATCTGGAAAGAGCACAACCAGAAGGCTGAAAGGGCTCCTTCTACTTTGCCTCCTGGTTCTCCGCCTCCCTAGGGGAGAACAGGAAGGGGACCCTGCTTGTCGGGACCCATTGGTTGGCGCAAAGGTTGATTTAAAGCGGCCAGAATCCCTCACGGCTTCAGTCGGTAGCAATGCGACATCCCTGCCTTCTCCTCGAGCCTCCCTCCGAGGATCCTCCTCTCCCCCACCTTCCCCCAAACCGGGAAAAAAAATGATGTCAGGAACTGGATAGATTGACAAGTCTTAAAAATAATGATGAGGATAATGAGGATGAAGGGAAAACCCCGATAGGATCCAGGGCTGATGTCCTTTTCAGTTGCATTGATCTCCCCAGTCATGGATTGGGGGGTAAAGAGAGAAAAGAAAAGAAAAACAAACCCCACAATGCCCACCGTCTCATTGTCTAAGAAAACCCAGGCTCTGCTTCAGTTTCTTGAGAAAGACTTTCAGTCAAAGTGCTGGAGGTGGGTGAAACAGGGGCAAACAGTTCCTCTTCTTCCCAGGCCCCCCTCCCCCTACTGTCTCTCTCCCCCCTCCCTTTCATCTCACCGACACCCTTCCCATTTCCCAGACACCAGACACTCTCTCTGTCTTCCACCTCCAGACACCAGATGGCTCTCTCCCTTTGCCTCCCCCACCCACTTCCAGACAAGCCAGGCCCCTCCCTTTGCCTGACTGTCAGCCTCAAATCCCAGTCTATTCCTTCTGCCTGTCAGCCAAATCCCATTCTCTGCTTCCAGTCCACTTGGGTTTTCCCCACACCTGTCTGCATGCAGGCATGCATCCATCCATTCAGGCGTCTATCTATCCCACTAGAGGACAGGCGACCTCCCTTTGTGTTCTACCCCCAGACCCCCAGATGGCGCCCTTCCTTGGATCAGCTTCTTCTGTTTCCCCCTTCCAGCCCCAGACACTAGATGGCCCCCTCACTCTGCCTTCAGATTAAACATGGAGGACTCAAGCCTTGGTCTGGTTTTCCAAACCATAACAAGGTGCTTGAGGCAACCTGAAGGCCTTGAGAAGATAGGCTGACCTTTATTGAGAAGGCAGACTGATCCTCCCATTCCCACTATCTTCCCTTAGGGTTGCCCCCAAGCAACACCATGTCATTTGTACTTTCTCTTTATTCCATCCTCTCCATTTACCTCCAATCCTTAGTCTCCAACTCCAATTTCACATTTACAAATTGTTACACTCTTCTGCTCCCCTTTGGCATCTGCCTGTTACTTTAATAATGACTTCCTCAATCTTGTTTCAGTTTCATCAGCTCTGATTTTCATCCATCTAGCCTTCTCTTTATCTGTTTCTAACCATTTCTCCCCACACCCCACTCTTAGCTTCACTTTGAATGCATTTTTGAGGAATCAACTGACCCATACCTCCCTTAAAGTAGATGCCTCAATAGGGTGCAGTGGCTTTTTCAAGGCTAGACCAGCCAGTCAGTGCTTCTGTCCACTAAGGACCTAGATAAAAGGCTCATCATTTCAAGTTAGGACACTAAGTTGTGCCTTTTTTTTTTAACCACAGCAATGAATAAATGAATGGATACAGCATTTTTAAGAACTTCCATGTGATACAAAGCAACAACAAAAATAGGCTGCTCTCAAGAAGTTCACCAGTAAAGGAAGGTTTCAGATTCAAGTCAAATGGAAAGATCCCATGGTCCTTGGGGTGCCATAGCAAAGCAGATATTATTGCCTCTTCTTGAATGTCAATCTATCAGTTTCTGATTTTGAACTGTTCAAGAGTGTCAAGGACTTTCGTGATAAGAACGTTCTTTTCTAGGTCTTTAATAGCTTGGCTAAGCATTTGTAGGAAAGTTGCCAGACTACATTTCCACAAAGACTGCTCCCCAGAGTGATGGTTGATGATGGTTGAGGGCACTAGGTTGGAAACATTGTTATTTCCAAAAGTCTTGGGTTCAGGGACCTGGACTGCCTCCATCAGGATCTGAGGGAAGATGGTCTTCAAGTTGGTAGTGGTCATTTGACTTGCTTGTCTTTCTCTTAGAGTGCTAATTGATTCAATAAGACTGGCTTACCTATTTGTATGGGTGATGGCTGATTTTTGGAGACTGTCTAGTATGGGGTCACATTTTTATTAGTTACAGAAATCATAGATCCAGGAAATGCTTCTGAACTCATATCTTTGACATCATTTAACTATGACTGCTCCTATGATCATAGAATATAGAGATTATCAAGTCCAGAATTTTTTTTTTATTTATTTAAGGCAATGGGGTTAAGTGACTTGCCCAAGGTCACAGCTAGGCAATTATTAAGTGTCTGAGGTCACATTTGAACTCAGGTCCTCCTGACTCCAAGGCTGATGCTCTATCCACTGCACCACCTAGCTGCTCCAAATCCAGAAATTTTAAACTTTTTTGGTGTCTTGGACCCTTTTGGCAACTTGGTAAAGTTTATAGATCCCTTCTCAGATTAATGCTGTTAAATGCATAAAATAACATACATAGAATGACAAAGGAAATCAATTGCATTGAAATATAATTACTAAATAAATAAAAAAAAACAAGTTCATAGGCCCCAGTTTGAGAACCATTGGTAACAAGTCCAACTCTTTAATTTCATAGATAATCAATTCCGTAAACATTTAACATGCTTCAGCTATGGTCTAGGCCTGGGCTAAGCTGAGGATACTCAAATAGATCTTTGAATCATAGATTTTGAAGTTCTCTCCAACAATACAAATAGCAGTCCATTCTGTTCTACTCCATCCTCATCTTTCCAAATATTTGTCATAGGGAGTTCACTTGATATGTTAGAGGCCTTCCTCAATTTCTCCTTACATTTCTCCTTAGAAGAGAACACTGGTTATCCATCTCTCATCTTGATACAGAAAAGACCAGATCATTTCTTTTATACAATTCCTGAGTAACAATTTTTACTTTTTCTTCACAGTTTCTCAGTGATTATTTCTTGCAGCCTCCTCACACTCATCAGACAAGTCTCCCTTGACTTTTTTTGTGATATTAATTTTTTTATTTTTATTTTTTGGAGAGAACTTTTACATTCTTGGCCATAGAGCAATATTGGTAGAATGTTGGTATTTTAAAAAATGGATTTTGCTTTCATGGAAAGTGTGGAGTCATTAAAGAAATTTGGCAATTTCCAAAGGCAGCCCAGTTTTCTTTTTTCCTGTTCAATTGGGTCCCATTGATTGTCCATCTTTGAAACAAAGGTACTAAAAATATGAAGACAAAAATGAAAAATCCATGAATTCAAAGAAATGACAGTATGTTACAGGGAGAGAGAACACTGACTCTGGAATTCAAAGGAACTGGATTCAAATTCTCTCTCTGACAGTTACTTCCTTTAGTCCCTTAAGGAATTTGCTTTATTTCCCTGGGTCTTTCTTTCTTTATAGTAAAATGAGGGGATTTTTCCTAACTGTCCTCTGAGATACTTTTTAGTCCCAGAGTTGTGATCCTAAAAAAGTCCCTTTTAATATAAATGGTCAGTAACAAGCTTGAAGTTTGAACCCCTCTCCCTGCAAGTTCATAAGCCCACACTTCCTTTATGTCTCCTGGGAGGAGGCTATGCACTGGGCCCTTGGGCTTAGTGAGGAATAAGGTGGCTATCTTATACAGCCAAGCCCTGAGAATGGTTCTCATTGTATCTAAGTTTCTTCCCTTATGTTAGGTTAAAAAAAAAAAAACTGTAAAGTACTTTGGACTGTTAGGCCATTGGTGGACTCTTCATTATCTGTGGCTGAGAATCTGATAAGTAGTCAATCATCTTTCATTTCGACTCCCACTGAAGGGTGGGACGGTGGCAGCTGCTTTTCTCTGCTCCCTTCCGTTCAGTGGGACAGAAGTGGCTCCTCAGCATCTCATTCCTGCTGCCACAGAAACCAGGGTCAGTAGGAGCAGCCCCATAAGCTACCACAGCACAAATTTGCTTTTTAGACTCATTCCCACTTGTGCTTTCTTGCAGTGAGTAAAGGGACAGTGAGAAAAGTTCTCAGTTCTGTTGGGTCCTATGGTTTTTGTTTATGAAGGGTTTGCTGGTTAACCCTGTATATTGAGGGATAGTGTAGTTTTGGCAGAAATAATAATGCACCAGAAGGTAGAAAACCTGCATTTTAGTTCTGATTTTCTACTCTTTCTGGTTACAAAAACTACTTTAATCTTCCTGACTCTCAGTTTTCTGATATGTAAAATGGAAATAATAATTCCCATGATAATAATAATAATAATGTAAAATGGAATTAATAATAATTATAGGAAAATGTACTCTTGAGAGTTATGATCTATGATTTTTAATGGATCCTTTTTCTCGTGGTACATTCTATTCTACATGAGACACATACAAACTAACAATGTAAAACTGGTATGATCATAAACTTTTTTTATAATGCTTTATTCTTTTCAAAACACTTTCATATATGTGATCTCATCTGAGCCACACAACAATCTGATGAGGTAGGTAGGACAGGTTCTTATATTACAGATAAGAAAACTAAGATACAGGCTAAGTGACTTGCTTAAGGCCACACAGCTACTTAGTAACAAATAAAAGAGGCCCCTTGAAATAATAGGTCAACAAAGACAGGAAATAATTAAGGATGAACACAACTTGAAATAGGCAGCTTTATGTACATGTGTTTATAGCACAGGCCCCTCCCTTATCTTGACTGAGTACAAGAATTTAATTAAACTTGGGATGGAGGCTGCAAAATGGACTGGGAGGAATTAGTTAATTTTATGTAACCCCCCAAATATTGAACTTAAGGAATTTTCAGATTTGAAGGCATTGATAGTTGGACACTGATACCCATTTCTGCCTCTTGGCTAAATAAATTTGCCTCTTTGTGTCTCAAGTTTTCTTAACTGTGAACTGATGAGGTTGACCTAGATGATTTCTGCAGTCTCTACCACCACCCCTACCAAAGGATGTGATATTTCAGTTCAGTATCATTAGATGTTGTAAATACATCAACAAGGAGCGGAGCAATTGAGGTACGTTCAGGCACCAGAGAGATTCCCGGAGGTAGTCAGGGGCTAGTGGCAGAGTGGAGATCCTGGAACTGGAAAACCGAGGTAGATACACCTAGGTGATTCTCTTTTGTATTGTATTGTGTAGGCTTCACATACTCCTGAACTTCCCAGAAGGGAAAAGTAAAGAATAGCCTACCCAAGTAACTACAACACTGCCATTTAGTTTTGTAAGTCTCTGGAGATATTCTCAGTAGAGTCAGACAGTCAATAAACTCTTGTTAAGTACCTAATTATGTTCTAAGTTACTGTGGCTAAGATCTGGGTATGCCAAAAAAAAAAAAAAAGATAAACTACAACTTGTCCTATATCTGTGCCTATATTTTATTTTCTTAGAGAAAATAAAGATCAGGAAATATTTTTTTAAAAAGGAATATAATCATAATGGATCAAGTCAGTTCTGACAGGATTGACTTTACATAAAGGAAAAGCAGGGAGTCTATCTATCTATCATCTATCTATCCATCTATCTATCATCTATCTATTACACAAGCACGTTGTGATTTGGGAAATCCTGGGAAGGTTCTATTGCCTTCTCAATTTCCTCCTTTCCTTGCTAAAGCTTCAATTTATTCTGCCTGAGCTCGATTTCTTTTCTTTGAGGCAATGTACTAGGGTCAAAGGAATATTGGTTTTATAGTCAGAAGTCTTAGATTTTCATCCAGTTATTTATAGATATGATCTTGGGCAAGTCACTCAATTTTACTGGCCCCAGTTTTCTGATTTGTAAAATGGGGTTAATAATACCTGTAACAGAGCATGTTTGGTAGAGGATAGGCTAGCTCTGTTCATTAATGAAGCCATGAGTCTAGTTCCCAAGTCACCCAACCCTCTCATAGTAATTCTCTTGGAGAGATGTGGGGGACCCAAATGAGAATATATATAATGTATATATACATAAATGTGTATGTATATGTATGTGTATATATACATGCATGTATATGGTTCTGTTTGGTTCTACACATAGATATGTAACACTTGTAAATTTCAAGATGTTATCTAATATCAGCATCATTATCATCTTACTCCTTTATAATTATTATTTTCTGCCAAATAAGGGGTTCTAAGTAATTTTCAAAGTTCCTTAGAAAGAAGGCCTGGAGCATTGGAATCCTAGGTTTGTATCCTGGGTCAGACTCTTCTCATCTATGCAGCCACACAGTCATTTGGCTTATCTAAACTTCAGTTTCCTTATCAGTAAAATGGAAATGGTTATATATTTCTACCATTTAACTCAGGAGTTATTATATGAATGAGATAATGTATTTTGAGCAGTAAATAGTTGTGAGCTGCTATTTTTATTTCTTGGAACTCTAAATCCTATGAAACCCTTTTTCATAGTATAATGCAGGTGCTTCTGAAAAAAGACAAACTTTTTAGGATTTTCTCATTATGCTGTATATTAAAGCAGGAGTCCCTAAACTCTGTGAAGAATAGTTCTTTGCCACTTGACTTAAGCCTTGAGGTTACTTGTGGGAGCAGAAGGAGAGATGCAGACAGCAAAGTCCCAAGAGGGGTTAATGTCAGGAGAGTACTACTGTTGATTTTGCCTCTTTCTCCAGTATCTCCATGGTAGTCCAACAATAAAGACCCTGATCTTTTGCTTGGGTATCTGTCTTTTAAGTATTAAAAACTTCAAATACTTTTAGTTTATTCCAAGCTCTTGTTTTGATTCCTTTTTTCTTTTCACTAAACTCTCATTTGGTGACCTTATCAGTTCTGTGAATTGAATGATTATTTGTATTCAGGTGACATCCAGATTTATCTATCCAGCCTTAACTTTTCTCTTGAGCTCCAGGTCTGCTTTAAAAGCTGCCTATTGTACCTTTAGAATTAAATGTCCTATAGGAGACTCAACAAGCCCAAAACAGAAACCATTATCTTTCCCTTCAAAACCCATCTGTCTTCTAAGACTTTCCCACTTCTGTCTAGCCCCCCCCACCACACACACACCTAGGTGACTTAGTTCACAATAACATTGTTATCCTTGGCTCTTTACTCTCACTTCACATATTTAATCAGTTGCCAGATATTATCATTTCTACTTACATTGCATCTTCATTTCCTTCTCTCCACCCACATAACAACCACCTGAGTCCGGTCCTCATCACCTTTCACCCAGTCTATTGTAATAGCCTCCTAGTTGGTTTCCCTGTCACAAATTTCTCCCCATTGCAATCCATTCATAGAAGCAATTCTTCCTCCCTCCCCTCCCCTCCCCTCCCCTCCCTTCCTCTCCTCTCATCTCCTCTCTTCCCTTCCCTTCCCTTCCCTTCTCTTTTCTTATATATACATATGTAATGGAAGACAACATAGTGAGTCCAGTCTTCATGAGCATTCCAAGAGTGTTCATCTAGTTCCCTATGGACTCGGAAGGATGTACTAGTATTTTGTGTTTTGGTCCATTTATCACATGTGAGGAAAGGCAGATTGACCATTTCCCTGGAACTAAGCAGACCTGCTAAAAGTCCTAGTGACTTGACCTCGTTTTTTTGCCTGGTTTTGAGTAAGGGGCAAGAACTTCAATAGGCCTCTCAGTGGGGAGATGAATGGGGGCCCTTGGGTCCTCTGTAGGCAGGAAAGAGAAGAAGCTGTAAATATTGAAATGCTTTTGGTATTTAGGCGTGTGGTCTTCTACAACAGGATATTTTATTCTTGTATCTCTAGCACCTAATTTGGTATAACGGACTTTAATAAATACATGTCAATTGATTGACTTGGTTTCCTGAGAGTAGGTTGTATTAGAGGTGAGAAGAAAACAGAGAGCTCTTTAAGAGGACCAAGGATGCAGAGTGGGGACAACTGAAATAAATTTGAGCCTTTTTGCCATTTTGCTTTGAGTGGGCACTGATAGATAAGGCAGATTGTGTCTCAAAAAGAGGATGAGAATAACCATGTTAAAAGAAGAAAAACATCATTTTTATGGCAGTGAATCTTTAAAATTTTGCCTTGTAATTTTATTCCCCAGTGACCAGTGAGCAAGCCCTGAGGCTGAGCAGGAGAATTCTTGACTCTTCATCTGCCTCTGTTTCCCCTACTTGAATGAGTGAATGCCAGATGAGCCAAATATCACAGTTTCTCCATCTCCTCTTTGCCAGGCAGTCCATCCCTCTTGCCCTTTATTTTTACAAAGCTCAAGTTCCTCTCTCTACAAGAGTGGAGGTGGGGAGGGGGTGGCCATGACCCATGTTGGCATTCAGCACTGTGCTGACATCATCATTGCAGCCTGTCCAAATGTTCTCTAGAAAAAAAAATTGTGCAACCCTGACACATAGAAATACAAGGACCATTTCTTTATGGGAGTAAAATGAACCAGTCAATTAATCAAGGCTGGGGCTGCCATTTTCTGTAATAAGGGAACTAGAATAATAGTAAAGTTTTTGTACTAAATTAAATGTCCCGGGATCTTGGGCATTATTTTCTGTCTATCTACAAGTAAGTCCATGTCAATATACCACAAATCTATCACATCTATAACTTATTCCCCCCAATTACCAAAGTTTCTCAAAGCTTCCTTCCCCATTACTTGAAAATCCTATAAATTTCTAGAATTGGAAGAGTGACTTTAGTGCTATCTCTTTTGTTACTATTTATGGATCCTCCCTAGCAGATAGTTTAGTGATGGACCCTGATTCACAAGGCTGAGTTTTTGTTTTTGTTTTTTGGCAAGGCAATGGGGTTAAGTGACTTGACCAAGGTTATACAGTTAAGTAAATATTGCCTGAGATCAGATTTGAATTCAGGTCCTCCTGACTCCAGAGCCAGTACTTTATCCACTGAGCTACCTAACTGCCCCAACAGAAGGAAATTTTTAGGATTTTAGGGAGAATTATAGGATTTTAGTTCTGGAAGAGATAGATCCACCTAGTCCTGATTTCCAACTGTATAAGGGACATCTTCATTTGTTATAGACATTGCAAACAATGTATAAAAATGGAATTTGTTATCCTTATCCCAAACTCTCTTATCCTTATAAGCTCCCTATTTTATTTGTGGGCACCATAATTCTTTCTGATACCCAGGTCTGATTCTTTACTTTCCCTTATTCCCTATAACCTAGCATTCACCAAGGTTTGTTGATACTAATTCCTCAAAATCTCTTGTATTTGTTTCCTTCTTTCCACTCACACTCTAGTCATTCTAGTTTAAGCCCTTACCAATTTCCCCTGTTTTTGCAAAATCTTTTGATTGGTCTTGTTGTGTATCCATCTACTTCTTTTTTCTAATCTATCCACAACATAATTGTACATAGCTGATATTCTGTATGTTATTTCCCTACTTTAGGAACCTCATTTCCTATTGTCATCTCTCTATGGTCTCTATAATAAAGTGCATACTTTAATGTTTGACATTTAAAACCCTTTAAAGTCTGCCTCCCAAGGAGGGCAAAGTTAAGATGGGGTTAGGGGCAGCCACCCAACTGAATTCTTTCAACATTCTCCTCCTAACAACTTTATAATAATGGCTCAAATCAAATTTTGGAATGGCAGATGTAAGAAAAGGTTGGGATGAGACATCTTTTCAGCATAATAAAACTTAAGTGATCAGCAGAAGTCTATGATAGGTGTGGAGTGCATGGAGACCTGTCCAGAGCCCACATATGACTTCAACAATAATGGTTATAGCAGTGGTGGCAGCAGTTTTGAAAGTTCTCAATGCAGAGTCAGTGGGTAGGGGGAGGGGAGGAGGGTCAGACAACTGAGAGAAAGAGATTAAAAGGGAACCTTTACTGGTGCCAGTTGGTAACTCTATTACCTATGTACAGTTCTGGATCACAGTTCTAGTGTAGAAGTGCTGGTGATTGTTCACAAGGAAAGAGGGATCCTGACCATAGTTCAAAGGCAAATAAGAACACTAGTGCATTGCACAGGGGACTAGGAGCCCTTCCTGGGTGAAAACCAGAGCATATGAGTGAGGAGAGCATAACCAAGAGAACATTGCGTACATTAACAACAACACTGTGAGTTGATCAATATTGAACCTCATCATTTCAGAGGGCTAGGACAACCAGGAGACTGTTATGGACAATGCTATTCACCTCCAGAGGAAGAAAAATAAAACAAAACCAAAACTTATAGAATCTGAATGAGTACTACATTCATTTTTTTAAAAAAAGTCTTTTATGTGTTTCCTTTTTATCTAATGGTTTTCTTTCTTTTCCCTTAGTCCTAATTCCTCATTCAGAAAATGACTAATTTGCAAACATGTTAAACACAAATTTATTGTACAGTGTTCACCAGACTGTTTGCTGCTGAGGGGAGGGGGTGGGAAGGGAAGGTAGAAGGAAATTTTGCAACTTATAAATATGCATATGCATGTGGATGAATGTTGAAAAAACTTTCATAACATGTAATTGAAAAAATAAAATAAAATATCAATTGAGGGGAAAAAAAGACCTGAGCACAGACCAGGAGAGTAGGGATCACATCTCCCTGCAAATTACCACCTTGAAAGCACCAAAAACTTGCAGATCCCCAGAACTGGCTCTGAAAACAGCAACATGAAAAAGCCTAAAGAGTCCAAATTTATTTATATTTTTTTATTTTTAGGTTTTTTGCAGGGCAATGAGGTTAAGTGACTTGCCCAAAGGCCACACAGCTAGGTAATTATCAAGTGTCTGAGGCTAGATTGTAACTCAGGTGCTCCTGACTCCAGGGCTAGTGCTCTATCCACTGCTCCACCTAGCCACCCCCCCCCCAAGAGTCCAACTTAAACATAAAGTTAAAGTTTAAAAATTTGACTGGAAAAAATGAGCAAACAATAAAAGAATTTACCATAAAATTTACAACAGTGGCAGGGAAGACCAAGACATGAACTCAGAAGATGACAACAATGAGAAAACAGTCTCAAACACAGCTTCAAGGAAAAAGGTTAAGTGGATTCAAACCTAGAAGAATTGTTAAGAGTTAAAGGAAAAGATAAGGGTGATAGAGGCAAAATTGGGAAAAGAAATGAGAGTGATATAAGAATATTATAGAAAGAGAATTACCAGTTTGGTAAAAAGAGGCACAAAAATACTGAAGAAAATAATATCTTAAAAACCAAAATTGGCCAAATAAAAGAGTACAAAAATCCACTGAAGAGAACTCCTTCAAAAGCAAAATTGGCCAAATATATAAAGAGGCACAAAATCTCACTGAAGAAAAAAATTCCTTAAAAATTATAATTGAGTAAGTAGAAACTAATGAGTTGGTGAGGTACCAAGAAACAATAAAACAGAAGAATGAAATAAAAATTAGAAGAATAAGTGAAATATCTCATCAGAAAAGCAACTGACTTGGAAATTACTTTGAGGAGAGATAATTTAAAAATTATTATACTTCCTGAAGTCGTGATCAAAGAAAGAGCCTAACATCTTACTTCAAGAAATTATCCCTGATATCTTAAATGCAAAGCATAATCTAGAAATTAAATGAATCCACTGCTCACTTCCTGAAAGAGATCCCAAAATTAAAACTCCCAGTAATATTATAGTCAAATTCCAGAGCTCCCAGATCAAAGAGAAAATACTTCAAGTAACCAAAAAGCAACAATTCAAGGATCATGGAACCACTGTTAGGATCACACAAAATTTAGTAGCTTCTATATTAAAGGAGTAGAATGCTTGCAATATGATATTCTGGAAGGCAAAGGAACCAGGATTACAACCAAGAATCACCTACCCAACAAAAACGCAGTTCAATCCTTCAGGGGAAAATAGATATTGAATGAAATAGGGAATTTTTAAGCATTCCCTGATCAAAAGACCAGAATTGAATAGAAAATTTGATATTGAAACATAAGACTCAAGAGAAGAATAAAAAGAACAAACATGAAAGAGTAGTCTTAAGGGACTTGACAAAGCTAAACTGTATATTCCTATAGGAGAAGATGGGAGATGTACCTTCTAAGAACTTAAACATTATTAGGTCAGTTAAAAGGAATTTACTTAACATAGGTGTGAAATGGAATGATCACTAAAAAGTGGGGGGAGAATGAGGAGGAATGCACTGGGAGAAGGGGGAAGGGAGAGATAGATTAGAAAAAATTTTCTCATACAAGAGAGGTGTACAAAGAAGAACTTTTAAAATGGAGGGGAAGTGGGGGGGGGGAGTGGAAAATGTTTGAACCTCCCTGCCATCAAAATTGGTTCAAAAAAGGGAAGAATACACATATACACACACACTCAATTGTGTATAGAATTATAACTTAATCAATAGAGAACTAGGAGGTAAAAGGGATAAGAGAACATGGGAGGGAGGGTAAAAAGAAGGGTGGATTAAAGAAGGCAGTGTTTAGACATAAAATGGACTTTTGAGGGAGGGAAAGAGAAGGTGAGAAAGAAAGAAGAAAATAAAATGGAGGGAAATACATAATGAGTAATCATATCTGTGAATGTGAACGGGATGAGCTCCCTCATGAAATAGAAGCAGACAGAAAAATGAATTAGAAACTAGAATTCAACAATATGTTGTTTATAAGAGACACACTTGAAACAGAAAGACATACATGGACTTAAAATAAGGGACCAGAGTAGAATCTAATATGTTTCAGTTGAATTAAAAAAAAGGCAGAAGTAGTAATTATGATCTCAGAAAAAACAAAAGTAAAATACTTCTAATTAAAAGTGATAGTTGGGAAACTACATTAGGCTAAAAGATAGCATAGACCATGGATGTTCAACCTTTTAGCTCTTCAGGGTTGCAACAAAAATTTATCAAGGGTCACATATAGAATTTAATATTTTTGTGACTACAATGTAACACTATTACCAATAAGTTTAACAATAAAATGTAATAATGTAATATAGTATAATGAAATATGATAAAGTATAATGAAAAGAATGAATATAGTAATAAAATATTTACTTTTTAAAAAATGCCTTTTTTAATGTGAACACTGAGTCTGCTTTTTTGATATCAGTGCTTCTCTATCTGATTTGATAGAGGTTGTAGTGATGCAAAGAATATTTTTCAAGATACTTGACTGAAAATTTTGTTCCAATTTTATTCTATGAATACTTCATATGGGAAAAATTGCTTGCAAATATATGTACTCCCTAAAAGAGTATACATGCATATCTTTTGTAAAAATACCAAAAAAAACTCTGGCAGTCTCTGAGAATGCACAATGTTAGTTACATGAGAAAGCTGAGTTATGTTAATTTAAGTTTGAGCTGGTCTGTTGATGCTGCAATGTTGGCACATGCACTTACCTATTCCTTCTTTGTCTGGTTATGAGATACAGGTCACATGAATGGGCTTTGAGGGTTGCATGTGGTCCATGAGTGGCATAGACCTGGCATAGACAATGAAAGAAGCTTTAACAGCAAATTTCTCTAAAAAAGGCTTCATTGCTCAAACATCTACTGAGTATAGAACTGAGTCAAATTTATAAAAAATAAGAGGCATTCCCCAATTATTAATTGGTTAAAGGATTAAAAACAGTCAGTTTTCAGAAGAAATAAAAAATATCTATAGTCATATGCTCTAAATCACTATTGATTAAAGAAAGACAAATTAAAACAACTCTAAAGTATCATTTCATGTCTATCAGAAATCAGAGATGCTTAAGGAGAGGAAGTGAAAACAGGTACACTAATGAACTACTGTTAGAGCAGTGAACTGGTCCAACCCTTCTGGAGAATAAGGTGGAACTATGCCCAAAGGGCTAAAAAACTTTGACCTAGAAATGCTACTATTAGGTCTGTATCTCAAAAGTAAAAGGTAAAAGACCTATATGTACAAAAATATTTATAACAGATTTTTTTGTGGTGGCAAAGCATTGGAAATTGAGGGAATGCTGAAGGATCATCAATTGGGGAATGTCTGAACAAATCATGACATATGATTGTGATGGAGTATTATAGTGTTATAAGAAATGATTAGAGATGTATCCTCAGAAAAACATGGCAAAACCTATATTAACTGAAGCAAAGTGAGGTGAGAAATACCAGAAGATCTATGTAATTGATATAATAGACAGCTTGCCTTCTTAGTGTGGAGAGGAAGGGGTGGGAAGGGAGGGAGGGAGAGAATTTGGATCTCAAAATTTAAAAAGAAAAAAATTGAAAATAAATAATCTATAAATTTTTAAGAAATCTGGCTCCTACCTACCTGTTTAGTCTAATTGTACTTTATCTCCCTTCATGAATTCTCCATTTTGGTGAAACTGGCCCACTTGCAGTTCCCTTTCTATAACATTTCGTGGTTCACCTCTGTTGTTTCACAAAATGTTCCCCAGATTTAGAGCACTCTACCTCTTTATTTTCATTTCTTGGAATCCCTAGTTCCCTTTAGTGCTTAGCTCTAATGCCACTTTTTATATATGGTTTTCCTTATTCTCCCAAATGTTAAATATGTCCCCATGCTGGGAATTATATTATGTTTATTTTGTATATGTTATAGCATGAATGCATCTATTTATCTTTGCAAATGTTATATACTTCTAGCAGAATATAAGCTAGTTGAGAACAAAAACTGCGTGTATAAATGTGTCTATAATACCAGGAGATTTCTCTTTCTTGAGTTTAGGATTTTTGAGCTTCACTGTGCTATGTGGATCAGATGTCCACACTGAGTTTAGCATTAATAAGGTAAGTCCTGGAATCTGGAGTCACCAGGTTGTTTTAGAAGAGTTATATAGGTGCAAACTGGAATCAAAGGAGGTCAAAGTTCCAGTTCTAACCAATAGTAAGGTTGGACCCATAAGTAGCCCTGAAGCTCCATCCTGGGCAAGGTAGAGAGATTCAATAGGAGTAGAGATGGGGTGGGGGGTGGGGAGTGAGAGAGAGGTTTCCTTTGCTTTCAGAAGTTTCCTCCTGACCATTCAGTTATATTTCTCAGATTCCTTTTGGTTCTTATACAAAATGAGTGTTTGAGGACAAAGGTAGTAAGGCAAACTGAACTCTGGAGCAAGTCCTTGTCTTTACTGGCATTTATATATATTCGAGTTACCCAAATGGAATGCTTTATTTACTCCTAGAAGGACCTTTACATTTCATTACCTGTCTTTGATAACAATAGATGTCTAGAAGGGTTTTGCCTCATCTTCTGAAGTGGCACTTCTGAAGGTCTATTTTACCATATTCTATGGTTTCTTTGGCAGCTCATAAGACTGGAAGAAATTCAGTCTATCAGCATACATACAATCTTCAACTTTACTGAAGTCTAAACAAGGCCTGTTTTCCTGCCTTCCTCTTTCCCCAAAAGAACATAGACCCCTCCAGTTCAGAAACTGTCTATTGGCTCATCCATCCATCCTTCCTTCCTTCCTTCCTTCCTTCCTTCCTTCCTTCCTTCCTTCCTTCCTTCCTTCCTTCCTTCCTTCCTTCCTTCCTTCCTTCCTTCCTTCCATTCATCTCTCTCTGTCTCTCTCATTTATACACTTCCTCTCTTTCTCTTTCTTTCTCTCTCTCTTTTTTTGGTGTGTTTATTTGTCTCTGAATACCTAGAATCTTCCCCCTTTCTTCCTTTCTTTATTTCTCTCTTTTTGTATGTGTTTATTTATGTCTCTGAATACCTAGAATCTAGCCGAATGCACATAGATATTTAACATATCTGTTTGTTGAACAAATGAAGTATATGAATAAATGACAATTTCAGAATTTGAAAATGTGCCAAGGCACAGTATATAACTATAATTTATACAAGATAGCTACATCCAATAGTCACAAACCCCTATTTCAGTGGAAGAGATTTTTCTATTATTTTCTAAGGATATGCATTTCAATAGTTCCTTGAATTATTGATTTTCTAAGATTACCATAGAAAGGAAGAAGGCAAAGAAAGGAAATCTTTAAATAAGGGAGACATTTTCTACAACTGAATCCCTAAGTCTGACCTCTCAGGCCAAGACTTCTGAACAGACCTTTGAGAATACATGTCCCAAGGGCATCTAGGTAGCACAGTGAATAGAACACCTGCCCTGGAGTCAAGAGGATTTGAGTTCAAATGTAGCCCCAGACACTTGAAACTTAATGCTTACAAGCTTACTAGCTTGATTAATACTTACTAATTGAGCAAGTCATTTAGCTCAATTATCTCACAAAAACCCCCCAAACGAAAACAAAATCCAATATATGCCCTACCATAGTGGCATTTTTATAAGAAGGGAGACAGAGACCTATGGAAATGAAGTAAAGTCAGTGTCCCTCCCCTCCTCCCACCAGATGAAGGCTTTTAGTAAGCAGTCATTGTTATTCTTACCTGACCTTCTTTCAGCATTTTGACAGGACATAAATCTAGGTGACTTTTAAAAAAAAAATCAGATCTTTAATACAAATATTTGTGTGTTCTGATGTGTCTACCAAAACAGAGTGTTGAGGCTTCCCAGAAAGGGAGCACTTTTAGGAAATTCCATCCTGAACTTATCCTACCTTTACCCCAATTCATTATAGCAACTATTCTCTGAACCAGTGATGTCAACTTCAAATAGAAACAGAGACCCATAAGTAGTACCCTAGGACCCCCTCAGAACCTCATTCTAACTTAATTTTAAAATATTATATTCTTTAGATTTTACTGTATTTTTATTTATTTAGTTAAATATTTTCCACTATATTGAAATCTGGTATGAGCTACATTCAGTAATATTGTGGGTAGCATGTGGCCTTTGGGTCTTGTACTTGACATCTGAACTATTCATTTTACCACTTAATATATTAAACTATAACTTGATTTCAAACTACCTTTTCCTCTGACTGTTTCACAATGTCAAATTTTCCCTCTCCTAAGAGTGTTAAATTCTCAGATGGCAGCCAGTGTGTCTTATTCTTTTCTGGGGATAAAATAGGGAAAAGTTTGAGTCCCATCTCAGATACTTATTATATCTGTGAGATCTTAGGCAACTTGTTTAACCTCTATTGCCTCAGTTTCTTAACTAGAAAATAGGAATTTAAAAATAGAATCTATCTCAGAAAGAAAGAATGATCAAACAAGTTAATATATAAAGAATTTTGTAAATCTGAAAGCACTACATAAAGATAAGTTATTATTGTAATTATGGATAATATTAAATATCTATATATTACTTTATGATTTTCAAAGCTCTTTCACAATTTCATTCAAGGTCAGCAGACCACAATCAATAAGCATTTATTAAGATGAGTATTTTATTCCAAAAGCAAATTTAACTCCTGTATTTTTCTTTTTGAGGCAATTGGGATTAAGTGACTTGCCCATAGTCATACAGATGGCCAATCTGGGATTGGATTTCAACTCAGGTCCTTCTGACCACAGGGGCCAGTAACTCTATCCATCTCATTACCTAGTTACCCCTTAACTGTATTTCACAGATAAAGAAACTATCTCAGACAAATGAAATAACTTGCTCAAGGTCAATGCAGGTAATTAATCACAGAATCAGGATTCAAACCCAGATCTTTTGATTTTAAGCCCACCATTCTTCCCACTGTATTTGATACTCACAATAGCAAAAGAGGCTCAGAGATATTAAAGGACTTGTTCAACGTCCCACAGCTGATAAGTGACAGGGATGGGACCCAAACCCATGACTCTTTCTGCTATATCACACTGTCTCATGGATTGAATTGTACTCAGTGGATAGGCATTATTCATTGTTGTCTATTCAAGTGGTATCTAGTTTGGGCCCCACAGTGGAAATACTTTCAGCCTCACCCTAATGTTTTCTCTAGTTATTACCATTCATTGTTGACTTGCCCATGGATAATACATTTCCCATACATCACTCTTCCTGCATTTGTGTCACTTAAGCATTTACATCCTACCACCCTCTTTCACAAATCATCTGCTCCAACCACACTGGGCTAGTCATTGTATCCTCAAAAATCCTCAGCTTTCCCACCACCATGGTTTAGAATGCCAATTTCCTTTCTCTTTTTCTCTTTGAATCCTACCCAACCTTCAAGGTCCAGTTCAAGGCCTTCCATCTTCTTTACGTCTTCTTAACCTATTCCAATCCCAAATGATTTCCTTCAAATTTAGAAGGAATTGTCTATCACTTATTGTCTACTATTCATTAACTTTGCAAGTGATTAATTCTGTACTGTCTAGTAGCATCTCATCTATTGTTATCAAACTTCTGAATTGTTTCACTTAGCATATGTATGTGCCTTGTCTCTGGAACTAGACTCTAAATTCTATTAGGTTAGGGACTGGGTCTCATATTTCTTTGTCTTTCTCTTTAGCACCTGACATAGCACCCTATACACAACTGATATTCAATAAGTGTTTGCTGATAGACTGGATTTCTTCCAGTCTTATGAGCTGCCAAAGAAAGCATAGAATATGGTAAAATGGGCTTTCGGAAGATGAGGCAAAACTCTTCTAGTCAATTTGGAACTATACTAGAAAAGTCACTAAATTGAATACAACCTTTTGACTCAGGGATACAACTGTGAACATATACCCAAAGGATGTCAAAATCAAGGGGGAATGGCCTATATATATGGATATTTATAGCAGCATGTTTTGTGTTGGCAAAGAATTACAAATATGTGCTCTTGATTGGTGAATTGCTAAACAAATTGTGGCATATGGATATAATGTAATCTAATATTATGATACCACAAGAAACAATGTGTACTGAAAATATATAGAGAGAATTTGGAAGACTTATATGAATTGATACATAAGAGAATAATTTATACAATGACTTCAATAATATCAAGGAAAGTAATATTGCAAGAAGTCAGAATTTTGAAGGAGGACAGGAACTGTTTTTGCCTTCCTTAATATCCCCATACCTTAGCATAGTGCCTGTGACTTAATGAGGGCTTAATAAAAGAGTAACTCACCTTTCCCAGCCCCCTCGCCTCATCCTAGAAGTAAATAAAGCAGAATTGTAGTGAGGTTACTGCTAGATAGGTTGGAGGAAGGTAGTGTCTGCTTTCCTGTCTCTCACCCAATCACGGCAATAGAAATATCATGTCTACCACCATCTTTCTCATGAGTAGTTGCCATCTTTTGTTTTTTCCTGATCTTCCATGAATGCATACTCCAAGATGTCCACTCACTCCAGGTACCCAGTCAACCAGGAGATCCATGAGAGTCATCAGAAGTTCCACTGGAAACTAGTGTTGGTAAGAGAACCTATCACAATAGGCATGACTCATGACAGAGGATGCACTTGAAAACAGACTTAGTCTGAGGATGGTGACCATTTCAAAGATCATGGCCCTTTGTAGTGGTAAGAAATGTACTGCAGAAACTACTGATTCACAAAGACTAGCTGGAAAATGAGAAGGTTGGTTTTGATGACCTCTAAGGTTCCATCCATTTCTGTTTTGGAAGGAGGTTGAATGGTAAAATGAAAATAACACTGACTCTAGAGGCAAAGAACAAGGTTTCAAATTCTACCTTTGATGTTTGGTGCCCATGTAAAATGGACAAATTTCCTCATCCTCCCTGGGCTTGTTTTCTCATCTGTAAGATGAAGAGGATGAATTTGATGCTATCTTAGCTTCAGAATTTTTTATCTAATGTTCATGTAAGTCAGAAGATATCTTCAGATCACCATCTTTATGCAAGCCCTCACTACCTTTGCACTTTAAATTTAAGCTCAACCTCTCCAACAGGAGAATGTGCACTAGTATGAGGAGCATGTTATTGTAGCCATTATGTTTGGTCAACCTTCTCAGGCAAATACCTTTTCTAAGATCTTCCTGCCTTTCCGAATAAGCAAAAAGGGCCTGTCAACCCTCTGGCTTCATTCATCTTTCTTCTATCTTTCCAAATCAGAATACCCTTCCTGACTTCCAATTTCTTAAATATACTCTTTCTACCATTAGGCTATACATTTGTTGAAGGCAGGAACTATAATTAATCTATATTTTTCCCCAGGACTTGGCACATAGCAAGAATCTGAATGAAGCATTTTCATTCATTCATTTTAATAATACTTTACCCTTTTCAAAGTTTTTTCCTCATTTGTTATTTCATTTAGTCCTCTTTAGAACTATCATCATTTGACAACTGAGGAAAGTAGTATTTAGAATATTTTAATGGGTGGCACCCAGCTCTTTTAACTCCCAGTTCAGTACTCTTTCTACAGCTCTGTACTTCTATTTATATTTAACCCTGTTCTAGTATAATTACCATATTTTTAAATATTTATTTATTCTCTTTTTGTACAAATAATTTTTATATATTAATAAAATATTCTTGTTTAAGAGTAAACAGAATACCCCCTCCCCCCACAAAATATAGACTCGCTTGAGCAATAAAGAGGAGAGAAAAAAATTAAAATAAAAAAATAGTAATAATTGTAGGTATGGCCAGGTGGTGCAAGGGACAGAGCCCCAGCCCTGGAGCCAGGAGCACCCGAGCCCATATCTGGCCCCATAATACCCAACAATCACCCAGCCGTGTGAAATGCAAGCCATCCCAATTCCACTGCCCTGCAAAAACCAAAAAAAAAAAAAAAAAAAAAAGAAAAAAGAAAAAAAAGACCCAAAATAAAAAATAGTAATAATAGTAGGGGTGGCTGATATATTACCATATTTAAAAAAAAATAAATTAAGGGGCATCAGAATCTTTTCTGACTCAGGTATTTCATTAAATTCTCAATATGTTTTGGGACAGGGAGTTGGAAAAAGAGAAGAGTTAGGCCCTGAACTTTTCTACAACTACCCATTTGTTCCCAGTACCTATCTCATTTCTCTTACTAGTTTGTTCAGTGGAGGGAGAATCCCAATTGATTTCCTCTCTTTAATTCTCAAATGTCATAAGTCCATAGATGGAGGGAAAGGAGCCTATGGTTTAGGGGTGAGAAGGAAAGGTCTGAGGGAGAGTAGGAAAGGTCTGAGGGAGAGTAGGAGTAGGGGGAAGGACAGGATGCTAATAGAAACCCGAAGGTATGAGATAAAGTCAAGCTAAAATGATCTCCCCTTGGCTCTTTCAGTGTGAGCATGGCTTACCCCAAAGTACACAAACCATCAGACTGAATCAGGGCTCTCTGTTTGGGGAGATCAGAAACAAAGCTTGCCCTCTAGAGTCCACCTTCCACCAAGGGCCCACCATGGTAACCGTTGAATTCAGTGGTCCATGGTAGCAGGCAAAGTATGTGTGGGATTGTCTTCGTTTCTCTTGTTTCTTTCCATCGGCAGCCAATTTTTGAATGTTGTATACATGTTTTCTTTCTTTTCTTGACATATTTATACCCTATTTTTTTCTTTTCTTTTCTTCTTTTTTTTTTGGGGGGGGGGATGTGTGTGTGTGTGTGTGTGTGTGTGTGTGTGTGTGTGTGTGTGTGTGGAGGAGGGAGGCTAGTTGAAGTTGTGGCAGTGATTGGGAAATACTTTGTGTCAGTCCAGTCAGGAATGCTGGACCTTATTTGTTAAAAACCATATCTCTGTCCTAGGGATGAGTCTGTCTCTTCACTCTGGTGCATCAATGGACTTGGAGGCAATTTTTAAATTGCAAGCCAGCAGAATCATGTGGTACTTTGATTTAGCTTGGCTATTAGCTAATAAGTATAGACTGTATAATGGATATAAATACCTAGACAAAATTTCCATAAAAGCAATACTAAAACCACTAATTTCCCAAATAAAATAAAACATTCCAACTCCAACATTCAGGTGTGCAATTTCATATTTTTTGCTATTGTTTTACTGTGTATGTGCAAAACCTTTCTGTATTGTTAATAATAACCTTGTTTTAAAAAATGGAATAGAGGAAGCTGTCTATTCTTGATTTTATTACTCACTCATATCCCAAATGTTTTGATGGGGGGATGGAATAACATGATTTTTATTCTGCCTGAACATAAACATTAACTATATTAAAGAAGAATAAGCCATAGGATCATTGATAAAGGCTTATAGATTCAGAACTAGAGGAGACCTTGGAGACCATTTTCCCCTAACCTTCTCATTTTACAGATCAGAAAATTGAGAAAGATTAAGTGATATGCTCAAGGTCATAAAGTGTTGCTGTCATTCTGTTGTTTTAGTAGTGTCTGATTTTTTGAGACTCCACTTAGGGTTTTCTTGGCAAAGATACTGAATGATTTGCCATTTCCTTTTGCAGTTCATTTTATAGAAGAGGAAACTGAGGTAAACAGGTTAAGCAAGTTGTCCAAAGTTAGTGTCTGAGCCCAGATTTGAACTCAAAAAAATGGAATCTTCAGCTTTAGAGGTGGTATTTGATCCTTAGTCCTATAACTAGCTAATAAAAATAGTATTCAGAAAACTCAGTTGTTGCATCAAAGTAGTATCATCTTTAGATTTTTTATACCTGAATCTGGAGAAATGTTTAAGATTTAATTCTCTGTATCTACTTGTGATATTGGATAGTTCAGTCTCTTTAACAATCATGGCAGGATTGGACAAATTTGCCTGCTATGTGACAACTAATCTATTGGTCAACTTTCTTTGTAGAAATAATCCATTGTAATCAGTAATTGCCTTTGGGCATTAGTTCAATTATGCTGTCATCTTTTGGCTCTGGCATCATAACATTATCTGAGTGACTCTGGGGAAAATATTACATTTTACTCTTATGGTATTCAAGGCCAGACAGTATTTATTCATATGCGTATCATTATGTTAATATGCGGTACATGTATACATATTTTATTTTTGGTACTCTTCATACAGACAAGGAATTTAAGTCAGACTCTTTATTCTCAGGATGCCATCTGGAAATCAGTGTACTCTGAACAAAGTGGCCCTGACCAATGTCATTTTATAATAACATAATTTATATGTTATAACTAATCCATAAAAATCACAAAAGCCCACTGTAACACAATTCAGCCAGTGACCCATTTTTAGTATTGTTCCATGGAGCTAACTGCCCCCTATAATGTTCTTTCACCTACTGTATTTTCCCCAGAGCCAATTAAGAACATTATGTGGGGTATGCCTGTATTTGGAATAGGCTGAACTTGTCAGTTTTCATTCATATGATTGACATCATGTATATACGGCATGAGAAAACTGAACTGATGGAGATCTAATGAGAGATTAGATGCAGCAAAAGAAGAGCTTTAAAAAGATGCTCCTCCTGGCTTGGATAGGATGGGATGAAGGGGGGAGGGAAATCTGCCACCTTTTGCAAAGCATTAACATCTTCAAATATAAGGATGCATCTAAGTGGTAAACTAGCATATTAACAAGAGATAAACTGATACAAATAGGTATAGTATATACATATATGTGTGTGTATGTTTGAAATATACATGTCATTATCTTAATAAATATTATTGATAAATTATGCTTTATTACAAAAATTTCTTTCATATTTATGATCACATGTGCCTTCTTAGAGATCATATCATAGAGTGGAACTTGTGGATTTAAGAGATTTGAGTTCTTTTCTTGAGTCAATCATTTATCAGCTGTAGAATCCTGTGTAGGATCTTCAGTCCCTGGGATGTGGTGGGGTGGAGTGAGGTTAAAGTTGCTGATTCAGGGCAAAGATTAGTTCTTTATTAACTGGTTTTTCTTGGGGGGGTTGCAAGGCAATGGGGTTAAGTGACTTACTCAAGGTCACACAGCTAGGTAATTATTAAGTGTTTGAGGTCAGAATTGAACTCAGGTCCTCCTGACTCCAGGGCTGATGCTCTGTCCACTACACCACCTAGCTGCCCCCCCCCCAATCATTCGTTCTTTTTTTTTTTTGTATTTTTCAAGGCAATGGGGTTAAGTGGCTTGCCCAAGGCCACACGGCTAGGTAGTTATTAAGTGTCTGAGGTCGGATTTGAACCCAGGTACTCCTGACTCCAAGGCCAGTGCTCTATCTACTGACCCACCTAGCCACCCCCCCCAATCATGAGTTCTTAAGAAAAGAACCTTCTTGAGAAAAGAAGGGGTGGTTTAAGTCTTGATCAGAGAAAACAAACCAATGTCCATGTTGGCTCACTCCAGTGTTTAGCAAAATACAAAATAAGGCAAGGTAGGAATAAGGAATTGAACTCCAAGGAATGGTCCCATACCTAACCAAGGAGTTTGTTTGGTATCTGTCTGAGTGAATGTCCTGCAATGGTGAGCCAGGGGACATTAGTGGGATGTTGGGAGGACCTTTATGATTTTGCTTACCAACACAGCATAGCACTATATAGGCAGGATGCCGTCTCTGAATTCCATTGAATTTGTTGGAATTATGCAAATCAGGTAAATCGTTTTCTTACTTTGAGCCCTAGGGCTTCATCTGTAAAATGGGGATTATGATACCTTGAATTACTTACCTCATAGGGTTGTAATGAGGATACAATGAGATAATGTATATGCAGAGTTTTGTAATTGTAAGGTGCCATATAAATGTAAGTTACTATCATTATGGGAACCAGTTCCACCCATAATTTCATCTTTGCATCCATATACACTTTCCACAACTAGTCTTATTCTTTTTTTTGGTCTGGATATTTACACTATGTAATAGAGTTGAGTTGCAGTGTCACACTCAATTCATAGGTGCTGCTATCTAGCATATGAAGACATCTACTATTATGGTTGCTCAGATTTAAGGCTTAAGTCCTACAAAAATGAATCAGTATTTCATTTTCTCCATTGATTAAACTGTGAATTCTGTAAAATGACTTAATAATGAAGAGTAAACATTTAAGGCTTAGAGTAGGGGGTTAAATCTAATATTAACACAATATTGGAGAGAATGGATAAAGAGTAAGAATACTGTAACCTCTTGGGAAGGACTTTCAAAATTGTGACAATTTTCTTTTTTGACTGGTTTTTCCTCTTAGGTGGGTTTTGTAAAGGGAGAAATCATGTAATTTGCTCCTGGTGCAAAGTTTTCTTAGATATTTGTTTTGAAGGAATCAAAATCCTCTTAAAATATTCATAAGCTCAAACAACCCAAGAAGCCACACACACAATTAGGCCTTTCAGCCCTTGTATTCTGAAAGCCACATAAATCATCATTCAACTATGGGAGCTGAGAAATCAAAACAAACAGAGTACTCAGAGGGCTACCATAAAAAAGGCACAAAATGTGGTCAAGAAAATGATCCCCATCCGTGAGCAATGCACAAACACCTAGACAGCCTGGGAAACCTTTGGATTCCTGACTCATCAAAAAATGTCCCTGTGATGTCAACTTTGGAATAGAATCAAAGAATGTTGGATCTGGGAAGGGATTGTTAAGATTTAATCTGACCCCCCCCTTTTATTTTTAGAGTTGGGAGACCATAACCCAAAGAAATCAAGAGTGTTTGCTGAAGGTCATTTAGGTTGTAAATCACAAAGGCAAGATTGGAACTCACTGTGGTACAATGTGGAAAGAGCACTGGATTTTGTCACAAGATTTGAATTTGAACCTTGGCTCTGCTTGTAACTTGTGTGACTTGGGTAAGTCATTTCCTCCCCCTGAGTCCTAACTTTTCATCTATAAAATGAGGAGATTGAATTCATTAATTGCTAAACTTTATCCATCTATAAATGCCATGATATTGCAATGATTTCCTGACTTCAAATACAAATGTTCTTTTATTACACCAGCATCATCCTTGTAAAACTAGAATTCAGTTCACTTCTTTTCAATTAAGTAAAAAAAAAACCCCAAAACCGAAATAATTGCCTCTTAGGTTTTGGGGAGGAAATGAATAAGACCTCTTGAAACCTGTATGTTTTAGGTAATTGTGGAGGAGAGATTTGATACATAATCAAATAACTATAATATAAAACAGAACCATATAAATATACAGGAAGGGTACAGAAGAAATACATAATATCCCTGTAACATAGGATAATTTCTGACTAGGGAAAGTTTCTGTATAGCAGCAGTTCTAAAATGGTTATCCTAAGACCCCCCAGGGGTTCTCAAGACCTTTTTCTGATAGGGCTATGAGGTCAAAACATTTTCATAATATCATGTCTAATGTGGGAAATATCAATTGATGTGAGTCACATAAACAAAAGATCTTTGGGCCCTCCATAATTTTTAAGAGTTTAAAGGGATTCTGAGACCACAACGTTTGAGAACCATTGTCATATAGGAATCAGAAGACCTAGGATAGGAAGAAGAGTTTTTGAGAGCTTGGAAAGAGCATATGTACCAGTCTACAAGAATGACACAAGTCAACAAATAACTTGCTGACCATCTACTACTATGCGCTTTTGGGGATATGAAAGAAATACCAGATAGATTTCTTTCCCCAAGTTTAGTTAGAATCAGAATCTGTCTCTTTTAAGCTTTCATTCATTGCTCCTCTAGGACCATGCAGATCCAGTCTTCTTTTTCCAAAAGGTAGTCCTGAATTTAGATTCCTGAAGATAGCTATTATGTCTTTAGTGAGTCTTCTCTTAGCCAAATATATCAAGTTCCTTCAACCACTGCTCATATAACATAAACTTAAGCCTGTTAATCATCCAGAGTATACTCTTTCTTGATGCCCTTCAACTTGTCAAAATCTAACCTAAAATGTGACCTCTAGAACTGGACCTAATACTCCAACTATGTAGTCTATTCAGAGTCAGAGTATAATCGTTACCATCGCTTCCTTATTCTTGGAAGCTAAGCTTCTTTTGATTCGCCCAAGATCACATTACTCCTTTTTGGCTTCCATGTCATACTGTTGATTCATATTGAGCTTACAGTTCCACTAAGCCCCTGCAGATCTTTTGTTTTGTTTTGTTTTGTAGGAAAGACAAGATTTATGCACATGGTTAGATAATAATGTAAACCAATATGTACTATATGAAGAATGGAAGTTGAAAAGTCTAAGGCAAAGTAGATGTAGAAGCCTCTGTGTGTGTGTGTGTGTGTGTGTGTGTGTGTGTGTGTGTGTGTGTGTGTTTGTGTATGTTTGATCAGGTTGGGACTAATACAAACTTTATGACTTGTGACAAGTATTTTCTCATTTGATCCTCAGAATGACACTGGAAGTAGGTGTGATTATTATCCCCATTTTACAAATGAGAAAACTGAGGCAGACAGAGGTGAAGTAACTTTCCCAGGGTCATAAAACTAGTAGGTAGATTAGAACTCAGGTCTTCCTATTTTAATTCAGTTCCAGTGCATTTATCCACACTGTCATCTAGTTGCCTTTAGCAAGTCAACTTATCTCTCTCTGTACTTCATTTTCTCAGCAGTTAAATGGATATGGTAAAATTTGTGCTATAATCTTTATGGGGTTATTGTAAGGAAACCACATTTAAAATAATCTTGAATTATTATTATTATGATTATGCCCTGCTTGTCTTTGGAGCAAATCACTTAGTTTCTTTAGACTTCAATTTCCTTTTGTGAAAAGGATCTATCTTTCTTATGGCATGGAGGATTATAAAGAGTTAAATTTAATCCAATTTAACAAACTAAACACCTACTATGTGTAAAGCCCACATTTGACACTAGCTATTTGACTACTGGTAGGTTACTTAGCCTTTCTAAGATTTAGGACACTCCTTGAGAGTTAACTCTAGGTAGGTTATAATCTTTCTTCCCCGACCAATGAAATCACTGCTCCTTTATGAGTTATTTATGTTTAAGACACTTTAAGACACTTTACTTAGCTCATGTGTAAGTTTTGCATAACAAAGATCCTGCTATTCAGGACTATAATATCTAGTGGGTAGGGGTAGGCACAAGGCATGTTCACAAATTATAAAATGTAAAGGAGAGTAAGAAAAGTTCCAAAGGACTGTTTAAATATAAAATGAACATTGCAAAGCAATGGGATCTCATGCTGATAAAAGGACTAACATGGCAGGTGACTACTAGAGAGAGTATTGCTATTTGTGAAGACCAGTTCCCAGATATAGCTTGTATATCTACAGAAGGATGGATCTGAATCCTCTCTCTGCCACATGACCTTGGGAAATCATGTAACCATTCTGGTCCTCAGCTTCATCACCAGTAGAATGAAGAGGTTGGATTGGATGACCTTAAGGTCCCTTTCTCCTCTATCTGTGATTCCATGACTTCTATGTGGCTGATGAGAAACTGAAGGAATAAGAAGGATTTCAGCCTTTCTGAGACTCCAATAAAAGGGTACTCAGGATACCCAGGGAAGTTCTTTAAGCATCAGAGAAGTTCAGGTTATGTTCATTCATGGTGCTGAGGGTGGACGTGAACAAGCATATTTTGGAAAGTCCATCAGAATTACCCCCACTCCCCCAGACTTGAGCACAATAAGGTGCTGATGTAATGATGCTGAGTCATACATCATTCTGGAACAGTGACAGCGGGGACAGTGAAGGGACACATAAAGGCAGGATGTCACTCTTTGAATCTGTGGTTTCCTTTGCCTCTGTGCACTAACGAGAAAGCCATGCGGAGGCACTGTCGTGGGTGGCCTCATTCCCAGAAATCCTGACTGACTCAGTAGTAACCAGTTCCACAGGGCCACCTACCCCATCCAAGGATGACCTAAGTTTTGTAATCAAGAGGATGCCTTAATGGTGGCTTTATACAGCATGGTCAGCAGCAGAAGCTGGCACACACTGATGTCGGATTCAGCACTTGGAATAGAATGACTCACTATTTGATGGATAGAAAAACACCATTAAAGGGTGTGGTACCAATGGGACAAGGTCTGAGTTATAACATTAATTAGTATTTTCCTCAATCCTTTGTTAAAGGATGAGGGGAAAGGAAAGAGAAGGACGCCATATGAAACTTTAGACAAGCAGCAGATAGTCTTTCAGTTTTCATGTCATCACGGACCTATTCCTCTGGTGTTTACTCTGACTGAATTCCTGTGCTGCTTATTTCTATATATTCAGATATATGTCTAGTAGTGCCCTAGGGAGTGTATGTGAGAGTCCCTGTATATTCATAAGATACATCCCTGGTATCCATATAAGCCAAAAGATGTCATAGGGAGTCATGGAAAACTTAGATGGAAGGAAAGGACCCTAGAACCTCAAGGACTACTGTAACCAGGTTGGCTCCCTTCTTTCAGAGACCACTTCCAATTTCTGTATCTTATAATAGCAGTGTATGTCACCTTGCTGCCGCAGAATGATGTCAGCCAGTTTAGATAACACTAGCAGCTTCCCGCCACCAAAGTCCATCCTTAAATAGCTTACAATTGATTACCACCTTTCAATTCAGGATCTGCACCTGACTCTTCTCATCCTCAGAGCTCTATTCCTAAATGCAGCTTGAAGTCCAGTCTGGATTCATTACAATACAATATTATTTTCCCTTTTACAATGCAGCCAAAGTAGATAATGCACACACTTACATTAGAATCCCATATATTTAGCTCATTGAAGAGGCTTTCAGACTGCCACAGAGAATCTCTTTACTTGTATTTTACAGACAATTCTAATGAGTCAGATAGGTCATTTCCAGACCCAAAGCAGATAAGAAGTGCTAATTAGAAGCAAGTTATCAGTGATAAGCCTCACCAAGGGAAAAGACAGAGACACCTGCAGAATTAAAAACTTGAAAGGCACAAGAATTTGGGGGCAATTTAATGTAAGGAGATGAATATATCTCTTGAGTCACAGAATGATGCAATATTGAATGTTTGTAATTATGACCTTGCATCATTGAGGAAAAAATACTATTCATCAGGAAAGTACAATAGTCCATTTCTGCAAGATTTCAATTCTAAATGGTTAAAATAAAAGAAATTTTAGAGATTAAATAGGGGTGTAGAACCCCAGCTATTTGGGAAAACTAACTACTCAGAATTATTCATTCCCTGAAAGGTAGTCAATGTATTACTGATGCAGGGAAATGATGTAGAGAATTATGAATATACCAGAAACAAAATCTGTTAAATGGGTGGAGGTTCCCCACTCTTGAGATCCTACCTCCCTGGACTCTCTTGTTTGTATCTTGTCCTCATTTTCCCTTCATTTGATTTTGGCTTGGATGCTGATGCTACAGGGAATGACGTTTCAACATGTCAACTTGGGGAATCGAGCACCTTGGGACAGGATGTATGTAGATTGCCATTGCAAGCTTACCAAGGTGTAAGACCACTCCCCTAGCAACACCCTCTGTCCAGCCTACCATAGAGGGGTATTTAACAGGATGTGTTGCTGACCCTTTGAGCTCTCTTGCTTCTTCCCATCTCCCATCCAGAAGGATGGGGGGGGGGGCTTTCTCTTGGTCTTCCTTAATCCATGTGGAGCACCATGGGCTTCACCATGTGGCTTGGTTAAGCTAAGCCTCATGGCTTCCTGTTCTCTCTCTCTGTCTCTCTCTCTGTCTCTCTGTCTCTCTGTCTCTCTGTCTCTCTGTCTCTCTGTCTCTCTCTCTCTCTCTCTCTCTCTCTCTCTCTCTCTCTCTCTCTCTCACCTGGCATGTCCTCATGGCACTTACTGCTTTTCTTACTAATTTTGGTCATTGTACCTTGTAACAATATTTTGCCATAATAAAATCCTGAGCAGTTTTAACATCATAGAGAGCATCCTTCATTTTTTCAATCTCTAAACATTTAATGATTGTCAATCTTCTGTCTTCTATCTCTAAACCTTTCATAATTGGCAACCTTACTGTAGACAGGTGTCACTAAAATTCTTAGCAACAATCAGCCAATTCCTTGATCTTCATTTATTTGTATAATCTTAATTTTTATTCTGAATTTGAATTTTGCTGTTTAGTTATTTTTTTCAATATTATTCTACTTTTCATGAGCCCCATTTGAGGTTTTCTTGGCAAGGATACTAGAGTGATTTGCCATTTCTCCAGTTCATTTTACAGATGAGGAAACTTGAGGCATACAGGGTTAAGTGATTTAGCAGCACAACTTTTAGTAATTGAAGCTAGATTTGAACTCCTGATTCCAAGACTGACACTTCATTCACTGCACCACCTAGCTGTTGGAACATGAATACAATAAACATTTATTAAGCAACTACTACATACAAATACACATACAGCTGTGCATGCAGACACACAATAGAATGAACATTTGCAATTCCCTAGTAGAATAAAAAAAGAAGACAGTTTGGAAACTTGCAGGTTTCTGTATTGTACAGATTCCTTTCCCATAATACATTGCACTCTTAGCTGTCAAAGCTGTTCTGTTTGTTTGCTCTTCCTTCTGTTCTTTTCTTTTCTTTTCCAATCCCCTAATTTTCAATGGCTGGAGAAATAGACAGACAAACAAAATCAATCCCAAACCCAAGGAGGGATTCAAAGTTTCCTCAGGTTGGGTAAATTCAGTCATTGTCTCCTTATCAAAGGACTCACAGGCTTTTCAGAGTTGAGAGACATTGGTGAGTGGATTAATCCTTTCACTTTATGTTTCAGGAAATTGAGGCTAAGGGAGGAAATTAAGGGGCTTATCCACAAGTAGTGGAGCCAGGACAGAACCAGTGTCTTCTAATTCCAAGTCTCATTCTTTATTGAGAGCCTCTGTAGCCAGACAGCACCTTTGTGGTCACACGTGGTTCTACCTGGCTCTTTGACCAAGCTCCTTTACCTTGTTCTGTTTGCCTGCACCATTAGTCAGCTAATGAGCATTTATTAAATGCTTACCATATAGTAGGCACTATGCTAATCACTGGAGACATAATACAAGTAGAGAAAAGGTAGTACTTGCCCTTGAGGAGCTTATGTTGAATTGGGGGAAGACAATTCATAAGAGGGAGTCGAATATGGGGAATGCCAAGGCTCCTGCATGGTGGAGAAGCATGGATAGAAATGAAGAGATGGTTGGTCTAGGTATCTTCTTTAAATGGAGGTGCTTGGAGGAGTCATCCAATCAAAAAGAAGTCACAGAGGTGGAGGGTACTTTGAATGGGTGAATTCCAGGGCTATGGGGTGGTCACTGATACCAATCTATCTGCTCCTGCTGATGGACTAGTCCCTGATTATGACCTGCACCTAAGTTATGAATCTTGCTTCATGATTTTCCTCCTATAAGCTTTAGGACTCCTAATCATGGACACTAGTCTGATCCTGCTTCACTTAAAAATAATCCTGCAGGTATTGACGGAGATGCATAAATAACAGATTCAGACAGGATCTTAGAGATGGTTTAGTCCAGCCCCCACATTTTTCAGATGAAGAAACTGAGGGTCAGAGAGGCTGTTACTCATCCAAGATCATACAGACAGAATTGGGAATAAAACCCATACTTCCTTATTTCCCAGCACAATGTTCTTTCCACCTCAGAGGCCCTTTAGATCATTTACATTGTTATGCACCCAGCACCCAGCCAGAGAGTACAAGAATTGCTCTAAATGTTTGCAATGATTGTAGTTTCTAAAAATAATTTCCTTAATGGGATCTGAAAACTCATCCTTTTAATCCCACTCACAAACTTCAAGGCATTTGGTTGGAGCCAATCGCCAAATAGGGCTTAGTCATTCAAAATTCTTCACTTCCATTTTTTCCAGTACCTCTTAGATGTTTTAATCCCATGATTTTTCCTTACCCTACCTCTATCCTCACTCTTCCTATGGCACTCCCATCTTCACCCAACTCTTTGGCAGAAAACAAACCAAAGACTACTTTGCTCATCCAATAGCAAAGATCTCTTTGGAACCCTGTTGCTCTAGACTACATTATTTTACTTAGCATTATATAGCAGGGTCCCTGGTTGATTGATAGTACCCCAGTGTGTTTGGCAACCCCATTTGTGAATATGTAAGGCAGCCAGCTGGGTGAGTAGATAGCAAGAACCCAATGCTGGGAACACCTGAGTTAAAATCTTGCCTCAATATTTATTTAACTACATGTCCCTGCAAAAGTCACAACTTCACAACTTCAGTTTACCTATCTGTAACATGGAGATTATAATAGCACTATCTCTCAGGGTTGTGATGAGGATAAAATTAGATAATATTTGTAAGGTACTTTGCAAGCCTTAAAGGCTAAATAAATGCTATTGATCATTTATTATTATTAAACAGAGAGTTAGACCCATTATCCATTATAATTTCCAACAGAACTAGAGCATATTTTCTAGCAATGAAGAGATAGGTAGATGATCACCTTGTATTCACTTTCCTCCCCTTCATTCAACTTGATCATAAAAGACAAAACTGTCTGGAATGCTATGTCACACTTTACTCAGACCCTTCCCGGTGTTTTGATGGAAACACAAAATTGAATGCAAATTGGTGAACTCCATCTGACAAATCTGAGCTGATGGATACTCTCAGTACTGAGTCTAACAAATTAACTTACGGTTTTAATGCACAACATGATATTTCCACAAAGTTCTCTAAAGATGGTTCTCCTTTTGTGAAAGTGCTATGTGCTAAAACACTCAAGAGGGTAAGCAGATTGAAGGTTTCTGAGTTGGTAGGGAGTGCCAGATTGAGAGAGTTGAGTTCTATGAGCCCAGGATCATCTCAGAAGACTCAGAGTTCTCTAGTTCTGTGTGGAAATATAACAATAAGGTTGTGAACCTAAAAGAGTTAAACTGAAACCAGGCAGTCTGAAAAATTTAGTGGAACTTGCATTACACTATCCTATTCCCTGCTATAACTTCACTGTCTTTAGCTAGCTCACAATCTAATACTCTGGACAACAAACTTGGTTACATGCCTTTGTAATCACTGAAGGAGGTCTTGTGGTCCTTTTTTTGTGGCTAAGCCTTCTTTCTTTATCTTTTGGACCTTTCTTCCAACTAGGTCAGTTGTTCCCTATCTCCTGTTTATCTGCTGCCTACAAGCATACTCAACTCTTCCCCATCATTTGAAAAAAAGACAAAACCTTCACTTGACTCTACCATCTTCTCAAGTTATCATTTGCCTCTCTTTCCTTCCATAGCCAAACACATAGAAAAAGCTATCTGTAGTCCTTGCGCCTGTTTTATAATGTCCCTCTTGCTTCTTAGCCCATGCAAACTGGCTTCCAACTACATCATTCCAGCTAAAACTCATATTTTTCTCACTCCTTATCTTTCTTGACCCCTCCACTTCATTTGACCCTTTTGGCCACTTGGATAGTCCTTTGGATTCTCTCACCTCTACCGATTTTCATGATAACTACCCTCTCTCTCCCAGTTTTCTCACTTAACCTGTTTAACTACTCCTTCTTAACCTGGGGCCTTTGAACTTGTTTAAAGAATTATTTTTGATAACTGTATTCCCATATAGTTGATCTCCTCTGTAATCCTGTGTTTTATTTTATACACTTAAAAGCTCCAGAACTGCCCACTATCTCTATTTTGATGATATCATCATTTCCCAAGAGATCAATCATCACCCAAATATAGGATGACTACTAGATGTATATTTTCAGTCCTAATCTATTTTCTAAGTCCCACTTCCATTTCACCAAATGCTCACTGGACATCTTCAACCCAATGTCCTATGGGAATCTTAGACTCAACCAACATATGATACAGCCCCTTTATTTCCCCCCTAAATATGAATCTCCTCTAAAAATCCTGTTTATGTTGAAGGCATCAACTTACATGTTTGAAACTTTGGAGTCCTCCTCAACTCTTCTCTCTTCTTCTTTTACATCCTTCCAAATCACTTGCTTGTTGTTTCTGCCATTTTAGAGGCATCCAGGCAGCACATTAATTAGAAAATTGAACTTGGAGTCAGGAAGATCTGAGTTCAGATTTAACCTCAATACTTCCTAGCTATGTGATCCTGGGCAAAATCACTTAACTTCTGTTTTCCTCAGCTTCCACAACTTTTAAAGGGGCATAATAATTACACCTACCTTTCAGGGTTGTTGTGAGGACCAAATGAGATAATATTTGGTGGGCTTCTTCCCTTCTTTGAAAGCAGGTACAAAAACAACAACTTTCTTTGTATCCCACAGTGACTATCACAAGTAGGTCTTTAATAAATACTCATTTTCTTACTGAATATTGACATGCAATTTTGGGGGAGACTAAGTCTTTCTATCTTTCCCAGAATGGAGGTCAATTTTAATAGCACCAATTTAGTAGTATCAATTTCAGTATTGATCATGGAGCAAAAACTTTGACCTGTTCTGTTTCCAAATGTGGATCAATTCCCTCCTCCTCCGATGACCCTTCACTGTAGGGAACTAGTTTAAGATTTAGTCTGGATATCAGATCTGTTTAATCCCACAATAACTCTGTGTTCCCAGACTCAAGTGATCTATTCTCTTCAACTTCCCCAGTAGCAGGCATTACAGATGAGCAGCACAATCTGGGCTCAGTAAATATTTTCTTTAAACACTTACTATGATATCAGAAATTGTGCTAAAGCTGGAAGTCTGTATACAAAGAAAGACAATAGCAAGATCCTTGCTTTCAATGAGCTTACATTTTGGAGATTATAGACAAGCAACTAGTCACCAGGCAAAACATATATAGAATAAATGGAAAGTAATCTCTGAGGAAAGACATTGAGAAGGAGGGAAGAGAAGGGAATATTAGGAAAGGCTTCCTTTATAGGAGAGAGGGTTTGAGTAGAGTCAGAAAGATTGTTAGGAGGTAAAAGTGAGGAGTGAGTATGTGAGAGACATTGCAATTTAATGTAAATGCATTGGAATTGGATCTCCTGACCCCAGACCCAATGCTCTTTCCTTTCCACCTCCATCTCTCCTAAATACACTGTAGGTGCCTCTCTACACAGGAGGTACTCTACATTTTATACACAGATTGTACTACCTTGAAGTGGTGAGTATTAGAGAGACCTGGTTATTCCTGAATTTTAATCTTAATGTGAGTGGTGATTTGTGTGATACCCCTTAGTCATTCATCCAGAAGGAGAGAGATTTTTGGGGGAGCCTCTAAATTAAAGTTGGTATTGAAAGTTAAACTGACTCAATACTGGCATAGCATTAGAACAAGGAAACATGGCTGGTGCATTGACTTTGCTGAAGTTAGTGGTGATCTGAAATTAGCTTGGAGGTCACCCTCCATTTATCCTGCATATATTTTGTGTCCATAGTTATTTATAGGCTGTCTCCCCCAACAAAACATAAGTTCATTGAAGGCAGGACCTCGTTTTTGCCATTGCTCATGATAAGCAATCATGCTACTTAAGTAAAGCTAGTGTTGTATTTATATGCCTTGAATCCCTGCTATTGGGAAGGCTGAAGTTGGTGGATCACTTGAGTTCTGGAATTCTGAGCAAAAGTAGCGCTAATCACATTGAGTGTTCACATTAAGTGGATTACAGTCTTGATTGGTTCAATTCCTAGCCATGTAACCGTTAATGGTGTAGTCAATGACTTTGGTGAAAGAAGACAAGTTTAAATCTTGGTGTGCCCACATATTAGCTATGTTACATCAGTAAGTCCTTTCCTCAGTTTTTTATTTGTAAAACAAGGGAGTTGGACTAAATAACTTCTAATGTCTCTTCTAGCTCTCAATTCTCTGATTTTATGAGTCCTTTCAATCCATCAACAATTTATAAATTATCTATTATGGATCAAGCAATGGACTAAGTATTGATGATACAAAGACAAAAGTGAAAGCTGTACCTGTTCTCAAGGAATACCATTGAATTCTAGTAAGGAAACATATGAAAGTTTATACTTAATATATGAATTCAACATAGTTTTGGGAGAGGTCACTGGCAAATAGAAGGATCAGGAAAGACTTTATAGAGAAGTTAATAATCTAACTGAGTCTTGAAAGAAAATCAGGAATTTCACTAGGTGGAGGTGAGAAGGCTATTTTCCAGGCATTTGGGACAGTGTAAAAAACCAAAAAAAAAAGTGAGATGGAATGCTTTGCATAGAGAATATCAGATAGGCCAATATGGCCACACTGAAGAATTGTATGAAAGGAAGTAATGTGTAAGAACACTAGAAAGAGAGGAAGGGACCAGACAATGAAGAGGCATTTAAATATCAAAGAATTTTGCATCTGACCTCAGAGGGAATAGGGAGTTATTGGAATTTATTGGATGCATGGGTTGTATGTGAGAAATGTACTTGTGCCTTTCCAGTATTGAGGATGGATTGATGTAGTGGGAGAGTTCTGAGGGAGGGATATCAAAAAAGAGGTGATAGTTCAGGGGAGAGGTGATAAGAATTTGAACTAGAATGATAGCTGTATGAGTGATGAGGAAGGGACATATGGAAGGGAAATGAGGAAGTTGGACTGGAATAGAATGGGAGCTCTATGGGGTGCATACATATATACCCTAATACATTTATATAATATTATAGCATAGGCTCAGGATTGCTCTCTCTGATACCTACTCTAATTAGAGTCTAGAATCCCAGAGGGTGACTGAATTCTCTTCTCAGATTCCTAGAGGTAACCCTAAGAAGTTGTAGGTATATTTCTAGTACTGTCACTCGTAAACCCTCATACAATACTCTCCTATCTTCTTAATAATAGTCATATCCAATTAGATTTTACAAGGGATGTACACCAAACAAGGATTAAAGTAGAAAGCAATTCCCCCCCAAATTGATACATTCTTTCCCCCAAAATAGAGGGGTGAACCCAACTCAAGTACTTTGCTTCCTTTACGCAATCTTCATAATGTTCCCCTGAGATGTGAGGTAAATTTCCTCTGAGGGAGGTCCTCATGAAGTTCTCCTGAGCTTATGTCCCTTGTAAAACTGCCTGGAACTGCCCTTTCATTCATGTGTTTAACTTGTCCTCTCACACATTATTTGTTACTGGTCCAATCTCATCTCTTTGATATCAGGGGTAGGAAGAGAAGCATGACTCTCCTCCAGGGCTTGCTCATTCCTCCCTTGCCAGCCACTGCTCAATAGTTATGACACAAAAAAACTCCTTCCTACAAGATTTTGGATCTTGAATCTCAAAGTAGTTCCTGGAATACTTCTACTAGAATCTCTTTTTTCTTATATTTCCTGACCCCGGGGTGTGTCTACTTTTCTCACTGAATCCCAACACATTGCCTATATAACATCATCTCATTTCATCCCATATCTTGAAGTACTTCAGCCCCTCCAAATTCATGGATGACTTCTTTTTACACCTTGTTTACATCTTTGTTGTTGTTGTTGTTGTTGTTTGCAAGGCAAACGGGGTTAAGTGACTTGCCCAAGGCCACACAGCTAGGTAATTATTAAGTGTCTGAGACAGGATTTGAACCCAGGCACTCCTGACTCCAAGGCCGGTGCTTTATCCACTACGCCACCTAGCCGCCCCATGTTTATATCTTTGATTAATTATAAAGGCATATAGGAATTGTTCACATAAACTTTATCCCTTTGCATGGATTCTGTAATTCAATCATAGAACTCTTCTCTCTCCATAAAGGTATCAGTACTATTTATCTCAGTTAGTGGAATTAATTGGAGTTGGAATGATTCCAGAGAACTGAAGATGTTCTCCATCTTCTGACAGAGATGATGGATTCAACATGTGGAATAAGTGAGACCTAATTTGTTGAACACGGACAATAGGGAGCATTTCTTTGGTTTGACTATGTATATTTAATACAAGGATTTGTTTTTCTTTTAAATGGAGGGGAACATAGGAGGGAGAGTAAAATTAAAAGACTGAAAATTAAAAAACAAAATAAAATTTAAAAAAGGAACATCAATTAGGGTTGGTGTTTTGGACATACCTTTTTTTACAGTTTCACAACTTGCAAAGAATCTTTACCTTCATTGTTCCAATTTTATCCTCACTACAACACTATGGGTAAAAGAAAACAAATAGGAACACCCCACCCTGGCCATTTATAGATGAGAAAATTAGAAGTTTAGAGAAGTTAAATCTCTTGATCTAATTTTATGTAAAGAACTTTGCAAAATGTATTATTTTATAAGTGCTAATTATTAATATTTCCCATTATTACTACATTAATATCAGTATATTATATTCATATGCTATTATAATATACATTTTATTTATAATCATTATAATTAATACATAGTTCAACATATTATAAACTATATTATATGTAAATTGCTATCTTATTATTTTAATTTATTAAAATATCATATAATTTGTATTATACTTGGACAGATAGTATTTGTACGATCTTGGGAAAGTTAATTTGTCCCAAAATCTTGACTTGTTCATCTGTAAAATGGGGATAAAAATAAATGTCTTTCCTCAGAGTGTTATGAATAACTTGTATTGTTAACCTTCAAGCATTATATAAATCTGAATTGTTTTCTTATTCAGGTATGTTATTTATAAAGTTGTTCTGACCAATGATGTTTGGAAAAACATTTTTTACATTTTTGCCTCCCCCTTTTTCTGTCCCATACTTGGCACCTTAGGTTTTATCGAAGTATTTACCTTTTTCTTGTCAATGGATTAGAACAGTGATTCATCAATTTAGGGAATTCCTGATGTAGAAACTTCCTCTGCCAGTCTAGACAAGAGAAGAATTTCCTGGGGGGTACTGAGTGGTTAGCTCCTAGCCCATGACTGTCCAGTGAGAATATATCTGACTGGGAATTATTAAATTATTATAATTAAGCTTCATTGTAATATAAGAGAACTCTGCTGTAAAGTTATTGCATTTATAATATAGGATTTGATTGGTTTAGATAAATCTTAGTCTAAAGTTGAGTTCTTTTGGTACTAACTAGTGGTATTACATGAGGTATGCCTATACTATTTTGCTTCATGTTTTCTAAGCTTTCCATTTGCTTCATTTAAGATTTAGAGCTGAAATGTATTTTATGGATCATCTAATCCCACCCCTTATTCACCTCGTAGTTATGTGATCTTGGGCAAGTCATTTAATCTTGTTTGCCTCAGTTTCCTCATCGGTAAAATGACCTGGAGAAGGAAATGGCAAATTACTCCACTATCTTTGCCAAGAAAACCCCAAATGAGATCACAAAGAGTCAGACACGACAGAAACAACTGAGCAACAACATAATCAACCATAAGCAAGTTATTCAAACTCTCAGGGTCTTAATCTATAAAATGGGAATAATCATATCTGTAGTAATTGCTTCATACAGTTGTTGTGATGATTAAACAAGACAATCTGTGTAAAGCACTTTGTATTACCCAGAGAAGAGCCAGAGAAGTAATGCCTGATGGCATACAGCTAATAAGCAGCAGAATGTGGATTTGAACTCAGGTCACTTGCCTACAAATCTGCATTATACTATTCACTTCCTTAGAGAGGAAAAATTCCTCCAAGGACAGAAGTATCATGGATATAATCTGCTTCCATTGTTGGGCACACCGCTGGATTAAATAAATTCAATTTTTGAGAATTGAAGAATTTCAAGAGCTCTCATTTCCTCACCTGTTCTGATAATCAGGATCATAGATTGATAAAGCAATGCTGTTATTAACTCTTTTCAAGGTCTTCTGTCTTTTAACTTGGATCACAAAAATATTGATTGACTACTACTTAGCCAATGCATACAAATTTTCAAAAATGGCCACTCTCATCTTTACCTTGGAAAGAAGTAATATGGAAGCATTGTTGGTATGTTCTAGTGGCACATTTTTTAACATGATAACTTTATTATATTTTTAAAAAGAATTACAAATGATGTATAATAGATTTGCAACCTCATGTGCAATCACCTTTTTAAATTATACTGTTATGGAAATGCTTATTTTTATTCATAATTCATATTCATTTAAAAAAGAAAAGTATTGTTCATATTTTTGTTTTTTTCATTAACTTTTCAACTTTCCCATACAAAGAGAAACAATTAAGTGAAACAATCTGATCAAAGAATTATATCCAACAACATAGAGGAAATTCTGTAATGGGGGGGCCCACTGCCTCTCAACTGAAAAGAGAACAATAGATTTCATCATCAGTTCTCTATAATAAAGATTGATATTTCATTACTCTGAATTCTGATCACTTGATGTTATATAAATTTTGCAAATTGTGACTTGTTTTCTTCTTCCTTCTTCTTTGTTTTCTTCTTCTTCTTTCTTCTTTGTGACATTTATAGTAGAGAGAAAATTACCTACATTACCTACATTGAGAGAAAAATCTACTTGGCATTCTCTGGTCATTGCTCTTGGCCAAAATATATCAGTGTTTCCAATTGTTTTGGGGGTTTATAAACAATAATTTGTAAAGTTCTTTAAGATTTACAAAGTACTTTACATAGATTATCTTGCTTAATCAACACAATAGCCATAAGAAATACTAGAAATAAATTATCCCCATTTTATAGATTAGGTAATTGAGAGATTGAATAATTTGCCTATGGTTGATTTTGTTGTTGTTCAGTTGTGTCCAACTCTTCAAGACCCCGTTTCAGATTTTCTTGGCAAAGATAGTGCAACAGTTTGCCATTTCCTTCTCCAGATCATTTTACAGATGAGGAAACTGAGGTAAACAGGGGTTAGTGATTTGTTCAGGGTCTGAGGCAGGATTTGAATTCAGGTCTTTCTGACTCTATACCCTGGTGCTTTCTTCACTGAGCCATCTCAAAGCTCAAGGCTGACCAGTAAACATCCATTAGAATTTGAAGCCAGGTCTGCCACCTCTAGCTCTATGATGCCTCTTATTATTTAGTTTGTTAGGATATTAAAATTTACTACTATATATAATAATGGAAAGAATCTTAGATTGGGAGTCAGGAGACATAGATTCTAGTGACTTTTCTCTCACTGACTAGATGTCATTAAGACTACATTGTGTGGTTAAATTTTAATAGAACTGAACTTGGCTTTAAGAGGACCTTGATATGATTTCTGTCTGCTTTTCATTTTCTATATGACCTTGGGCAGATCATTTATTCTCACTGCATCTCATCATGCTCATCTATAAAATGAAAGCATCACAGGTATCAAACTCTTGCCTGACAGATTGTTTGCAACAAAACTTCCAAAGGCAGGTAAGAACCAGACTAAAATATAATTGGGAAATGTTTAAAAATGAATAAAAATATAATGCAACATAGATAATGTCAATTTGTGGTATTCTAGGTTATACAGCTATAGGGATTCATTTCTACTTGAGTTGGACCTAGGTGGTCTCCAAGGTCTCTTCCAATTCTCTGACTCTTAGGGTCATAACTTTAGAGCTAGGTCGGTCCTTGGAGGTAATTTAGATCAATGCCTTCATTTTACAAATGATGAAATTGAGGACCCCCAAAATTAGGGTACTTGTTTAAAAAATCACACAAAAAGAGGCTGAGACAGCATTTCAACTCAGGCATTCCAAATCCAAAACTATCCCACACTGTCTTTCTGTCATGTCAGTTCTAAGACATCTAGTATTGATTGGTTGGTTTTCCTTCTCTGTGTCCTCACATGGAAACAAAGACAAAAAAATTAAGATGATTTTCCAGGTTAGTTAGGCTAAAAACCCACTTAAGTTTCAATAATCTAAATATTTCAAGTGAAAAAAAGTTTTGGATCCAATTTTACTCAGGTACACAATTGCCTCAATTTTCTCACTTCTCTGTATGTTTACAGATCCAGGCAAACTGTTCAAAGCTATTTTGTTGGCAGATATTTTTCTTTCCAAGATAGCAGCAGTGCCTCAGACCATAGAATTTAGACTGTAGAATTCCTCTTTGAATTGCTGTGTTTTCTTTGTAGGTCTCACCAGCATAAGGTGTATATCATAGAGCTGAAAAAGCACCCCTCCCCCATCCCAAGCTATTTTTTCCTGAAGGATTTACATATCCAATCAGAGAGCAGTGAAATCAATTCTTGACTAGCTTTTTAATTCCCTATTTTCAATTTAGGATGAATTGAAGTACATTTTCATGTCAGTGAAAAGCAATAAATGGAAAGAATCCAGGTCAGAAAAGGAAGGATATCAAGAAGTTCTGCCTGGATCATGACTGCAGAGTTCTGTTTGAATATTTGAGATCAATTCATTTGTTTCAGCTGTCTACAAAAGTCAATCTCAGCACAACCAATCAAAAGCCCTGAATTGATTGCTTTTTATTTCCTGGTGTTTTTCATTATATAAATATCACATCTCGTGCCCCTTTCCCACTGATGGCCATAGTATGGAGGAACAATTAGCAAATTTCATGAGTTAGGTTCCTGTTTTTACTTCTATGGTCAAGGAAAAACATTTATATGAAAATTAATCTATTTGTGGATTTTAGAAATGACAATGGAACCTGATGATGGAATCTGATTTTAGCAGCTAGCCTTCAGATGGGTGAAGTAAGGTACTATTAACCTCTGCTTCACAGGTGAGATAACTGAGTACAAGAGAGGTTAAATTAGGATCATGGTGTTTGAGCTGGAAGCCTGTAAGAGGTTATCCAGTCCAACCTTTCATTTTACAGCTGGAGTAACTTATCCAGGGTCACACAGGTAGGAAATGATAAGAGCCAAGAATCAATCCCAGTTCTTTTGACCCCAAATCTTTTTGACTCCTGAAGTCTTTTCATAATTCTATATTGCTGAAAGGTTCTAGGGATTGAAGATTTATAGAACTTTGGTTTTCTTTCTATGTAAAGTTCCTTTAATTAGATTTCAAAGACATTTTCCTTCATTAAGGTCTTTAGAATCTGTGAGTAAATGTATATTTAAAGTTTTATACTATTCCATTGTAGCCCTGAATGAACTGATCACTTCACAGCAGAGACTCAAATTCTTCTTATATGGGGGACAACTAGGTGTGTGTTGGAGCTAGCTTGATCTGCCTCAAGAGTTGAATGTTAAATTTTCATTCTGAGGAGTTTGACCAAAGAAATGGGCAAAGGCCACAAATTAGTGATTGGTTTATTGTTTGATCAAATGTCTAGATTTAACAAAATGATGGAGAAAACTTAATAATGCGGATTAAATTTAAAAGTATGATCTCTGTTCTCCAACCAACTTTTTGACATTTACAGCCCATCAGTTGGAGACATCTGTAATCAAAGATAATGGTTTTAAGAAATGATTATCCCTCACTACCAAAGTACAAGTAGGTTCCTGATTTGTGTATATAACTAATTATTCTTTCCTATTGTGGGCATTAATTTTTGATTGTAGATGATGCCCATTATATAACATTGTTGAATTAGCTTTTCTAGTTTAGGCCTTAGTCTTGGTTCATGCACCTTAGCCTTTATTAGACAATAATGATTTAATTAAGGAACAGTAAGAAATTACACTGAAATTCAGAAATTTATTTCATTAATAACCAGATAACTCACATTGATATAGGGCCATCTTTAATGCTAAAAACTATTTCCTCACTATGACTTTGTGAGGTGGTGAGTCACTTAACCTCAATTTCATCTTCTTTAAAATGATCTGATCCAATTTTTCTGGAGGAAGAAATTGAATCTCAGGTTAAATTACCTGATTGTGATCATATAGTGGGGGGAAAAGGATTTGAACTCCAGTCTCCTCATGCACAGTCCAGTGTACTTCCTGTTCAGAAAGCACATCTCTGAGGGATCATATGGAGAAGTAGTACAAAACTGATAGAAAAGGGGCAGCTAAGTGGCACAGTGTATAGAACACTGGCCCTGGAATCTGGAAGACCTGAGTTCAAATCCTACCTCAGACACTTAATAACTACCTAGCTTGGGCAAGTCACTTAACCCCATTGCCTTAAAAAAATAAAATTTAAAAAAAAATTGGTAGAAAAACAACACAAATTCAACTTCCCTGAAGAACTGGCAGTTCACTACTTACTGTATCTGGATAACCATAAAATACACTAAATAAATATCCCAAAATGAGTCATTGATTATTGAAATCCTATAGGGCTTTGGCAAACTGAGAACTGTTAACTTTAACTTACCTGAAAAGAAATACTAACTCTACCCTGGGCTTAGCTATTTGACTGACTTTAAGGTACCTTCAATCTTGGAAAGGCAAAAACCTGTTTAGGTAGAAGCTGAGCCATCAGGTTGCTCCTAAAGTATATTCTGTTACGGCAGCCCAATTGTTTTTTATGATTGTATCCGTCATGCTGTCAAAAAAGAAATCTTATCTTCACTCATTACTAAATATACAAAGGGCTGGGATTTCCACTTGGCAAATGTTCCTGTTTACCTGAAGACTTGATCTCCCTTCAGTCTAATAAAGTTCATTTGCAGTTATTTGCAGGGACAGACCAAACTTTCTAATCCTTAGACTTTATGAGTTCCCATACTTGGTTTTGTATGAATCTGGCCAAGCTGCCTATGGAACAGGAGCAATAGCTTAGAGATGAGGAACTCTGATGATAGATATAGTCAGAAAGTCTTAAGAGGATGTTTTCCTCCTGTGGAATTAACTTCTTCTTTCTCACTAGTTTCCCTGTTTTGAAAATATCAATCTTTTACTTCTTCCCCCTCTATCCTTCTTCCGTCCTCCTCTCTCTCCCTCCCTCCTTCACTTCTCTTTCCTCCCAACTTCGTTTCCTCTTTCTGTCTCTCTTACCTTCCTTCCTGTCTCCTCTTTCACTTTCCTTCTCTTTAGTAATTTCTCTATAACTTATGACCACGGGGAGTTGCCTAGATAGAGGTTGAAGAATAGAATAATCAGTCTAGGGTCATTCAGATATTTCAAAATTGAGACCCAGGTCTGGCTGACTCTCTAGTCACATTGACTCTCAATTTCTTGTTTCTTGTAAAAGTAGAAGTTTATTTGCATTTATTCTCAGTATTTTTACTTAGAAATCACAGAATTTTTTAAGATGAGGGAGGAAAGTGGATACAGAACTGGCTTTGAAATCAAGAAGACTTAAGTTGAAGGCCCACCTCTGACACATACTAGCTGTGTAACCCTAGGCAAGTCATTTTACTTCCCAATGTTCCTAGGCAGCTCTCTAGATCACAGAGGTTACCTGCATTGGTGGAGGATTTTCTTCACTCTAATGAAGACAGGTATAGACTCCCTTTCCCTTTGCCTATCTTTTATCTATAAATACAGGCACTTTCAGCAAAATTAAGGTATTAAAAAAATCCAGAATTGCAAACTATAAAATAGTGTATGATTATCTGCTTTACAAAGGATTCCTAGCTTACAATTTATTTAGTTGCTTATACTATTCCTTGAAACAGTGAGCTTTTAAGGTATATTTTGGTGCAATACAGTCAATAAAAATTCATTTCATTTGTACCTTTGCAGGAACATGTCTACAGCATCTCTCAGAATTCACCTGAGCAGAAAAATATATTCAATTCTAAGAATAACTTCAAAGAATGACAGATAAAATCCTATTGTACATTCTGATGAAATTGTGTGTGGATTTAGTGTGATTCTAACGTAATGAGTCTGTCCTTAGAACAAATTTGCAAGAAGTTATACATCCAGAGGATTGTTTTTCTCCTTCAAAAATGGCTTTTTGGAAGTCTCTAAACTTATAACAGTGGTGCCCATGACACACAACATAGTCAAAACTTTTCATTTTAGAATATTCTCCAGAATTACACAAGAAAATCCATTTCATGATAACTATTAGGGTTATCTGATTTTTGTTCAAAATTTATTCAGAAAAGAGTTTCACCCAGTGTGATTATCTCATCCACTAGACCTTGTCTGAACACTGTTTACTGCTACCAAAAAAAAAAATCTGCATCCAAAGGATTCATTTTTGTCATCATTGAAGATAGAAGAATATAAATGTAATAAATTCAACAAGATAAATGCTGATTTTCTTGGGCAAACAATTCCTGGTAGTGACATTGGAATGCATGACTATTTTGAAGAATGAACAGATTGTGTCATCTGTGGCCAGCCTACACTCCCTTTTTACCTGTGCTTTTAAAGCCCAGTTTCCTTCAAAGCTTAACTGAAGCAACACTTCCTACATGTATCTGATGCCCTCCCCCATTTGTTTTTCCTTCCCTGTTCCCAATTACTTTCTATTTATTTTGGATATGTTTCAATATGTACATGCTGAACTTCTAATAGAATGTAAGCTCTCTGAGGGCATGGGAGCTTTCATTTCTGTTTCTTCCCTGAAATTCTAGTTCACAGTAAGAATGAAATATGGGCATATCAGTGGGTTGATTCAATTATGCATTCTTATATATTAAAACAAAACAATGCCATATCCTCTTACCTTACATATGTGTCTGTGTCTCTATTTAGTGTGAATGAATAGTTACCTCCCCTCCCGCAATATGCCATGTTTGTTTTCACCCTTCTCCATGACCTTTACCATGCCAGTCATAGAAGAAAACAAGTGTGCCTTGCTTTGTTCCTGGGAGGTCAGTGAACAATTCATAAGCCTCTGTCCCATTTACAAGGTCAACTGACTACCTTCCATTTCTTCTGATTCCTACAATCAGAACAGAAAACTGTTCAGAACTTACTGGCTGACAGAAAAATGTTTTTAATAGACTCTTTCTCCCTGTCATAGTTTACAAGAACAATAAAATTCCTCTCTCTCTGTCTTGACCCAACTTTATATTAACTATAGCTGTGATCTTTCTGCCATAAGAGTATGTTGTGGCTAATAGCTAGCACCTAGACAATGTCCACTATATACCAGTAGATTGAAAGATTGTACCTCTGTTGGTCCTTTTATTTCCAATATAATGGCTGGTTAATTCACAAAACTTCTTCAGGGGTTATTAGCTCATCAAAAATGATGTCTAATAGGCCCCCAAAGTGATCAGTTTTATAAGTATTCTTTTAGCTCAAAAGTCAGTTATTTCTTCTCTAATGTCTCTTTGATCTTCTAGAAACTCCCAATGATAAGCAAATTGTTAGATGAAAAGAAAAATGTCAAAACATGCACAATCTCTTGTTGATGATTGATGAGAAGTTATGACACATACATACCATAATTTCCCATTCATCTTAGTTGTGTGATTTCCTTAAGTTCTATTCAGCTGCATATACATAAGAATAGAGAAAGGAGAGAGTGGGAATAATTCAAAGTTGGAATTTAGCAAGTTATGAGTACCATTAATAGGTAAAAATGTAAGAGAATAAGGGGCAGAAAATGATGTATAATTTAACTTGTAAACTCTAGAGTTAAGATTGTCAAGGGAACAAAGATTAGAGAGAATGGTCTGAGAGATATGGGGAGATATAGACTGAAGGTTTGCCAAGGATCAATCTTAAGTTTAGGAATAGTAAGGAATAGGTAGGATAATAGAAAACCATGATCTGATAAAAGCATTTTTAATCATTGAAATGGAGCACTTATAGGTGATTATGAGATTAAGGGAAAGGATAATTGAGGTGGAGTTGGAGAACAGATCATGAGAATTGAGGAGACTGAGGAACTGGGAGGTTAGGATGCTTGAGAGGAGATTGCTATGATTGCAGAAGTCCCCTGATCTAAGGGCAGGAGTTGGGTTAGAGAAGACTTTAGGAACATATTTTAGGTGTATACTTTAGTTGTTCACTAAACATTTGTTGAATTGAGCTAGACAGGGTCACACAACTAGTCAGTGATGGAACCAGGTTCTAGAATTTCCTTCCGGCCCCTATTCCAAGTACTTTCCCACTACATTGCCAATTTTAAAGTACTTTTACATCTATTATTTCATTTGAGCCTGATTTTTTGAGATAGGATGGAGATGATTTCCATTTTACAAATGAGGGATAGAGAGATTTAAGGTACTTACCAGGATATAGAACTAGAAATTGGTATTATTAGGACTATCATTTGAGGTATTTAGAATTGATAGCATTTTATGTACGGATTCATGAACCCATGGCAGAACCCATAAAGACGTCAATATGATATCCTTGAAACCCACTGGAACTTGTGATCTCATGGGCAGGAAGAACTCCCACTTATAGAAATATTCTCTACCAATTCAAGTTTTTGCAACTTTTAGTCTTGGAGAATTGTTCAGATCACAGAGAAGTAGAGAGATTTGTTCACTCATATTGCCACTGTGTATCAAGGATAGGACTTGAACCCAGATCTTCCTGGTTCTTAGGTTAGCTCCCACTAGTTGTTGTCTCATGTCTTGCACATGCTAAGAGTTTAATAAATGTTATAATGACAATAGTTAACACGTATATATATATATATATACATATATATATGTATATGTATACATATATATATATATATATATATATATATATATATATATATATATATATATATATTGCTTACTATATGCTAGGTACTTTACCAGTATCTCATTTGATTCTCAAAACAGCCCTGGGAGCCCCAGGGACACACAATAATAGCCCCAGTTGCTATTGTTACCATCCTTGTTTTACAGAGAAGAAAACTGAGGTAAATAAAGATTTGATCATGGTCATATAGCTAGTCAGTATCTGTGGCTGTGCTTGAACTCAGGACTTCCTAACTGAAAAGCTAGTAAATCTCCACCTTTAAAGTAGTCTCCATTTAACTGTGAATGATCCATCTACTACGCTGTTAATTGAATGAACTAATGAAAGCCCTCCCCTGTGATATGTCATGGAATCCTCCTCATTCTTATGGGGTGAAATATATGAACTGGGAAGAGGAACAAATTGACCATGATTAAGTTATCCAGGTGATATGTTGTGATGGAAAAGAGCATTGTGCTTGCAGTCAGATGAGACCTATCTCAAAAATCTTTCCTTCAACTTGAACTCTTGGTGTGACCTGGAAGTCCCTTCCATCCACTCTGTATTTATACATGCCTAGTTGTTTATGTGTTATCTTTCTTAAGGGCAGACACTTTGAAGCCCCACTATTTGGCACAGTGCTGGCATTTAATTAACATTATTTACCTCAGTGGGCTTCAATTTCCTTTGTAAAATGGAAATAATAATACTTCTGTTCAGTCATTTTTTGTGACCCAATTTGGGGTTTTCTTGGCAAAGATACTTCTAGCATCTGCTATTTACGGGGCTGTTGTGATGATTGAACCACCAAGATGGTGGTGGTTGTTATTATTATTTCTGACGCAAGCCATTAGCTGACACCCTCAGAGGAAGAAGCAGGGTTTCAGAGTGGGATCCAGAATGAATAAGTTTTGATTAGAAGAAGAGAAAAGAGAAGTCTGATCCAGACTCTGGCCTTAGAGAGTCAAGGGAAACAGGAGACTGATGGATTGAGTGGAATATTTCAAAAGAAGATAGAGAGGATGAAAGAGCACTCTCTGTTACTCTTCTGCTGTTAGCTACCTCAACTCATGAAGATTGTGTCTATTCATTAATCTAGAACCTGTCCTAGTGCTTTTCCTTAGGTGCTAATATTTGAGCTTCACTCCCTGCCTTCCCATTCCTGAAATGTCTAATGGCATGGTTTTTAAAACTAGAGCAAATTTTGACGTCAACTAGTCTAGTGTCCTTTTTATCATTCAAAAGGAAACAGGGGCCCAGAGAGGCAAAATACCTTGCTTAAAGTCACAAAGGTAGCAGTCAGCAGAGTTGGGCTTTGAATACAGTCCTCTAAATCTAAACTCAGAGTTCGGTCTTTTAGAATTGAAAGGGACTTTGGAGATCAACCCCTGCTCAATGTATTAATCTATTCTACAACATCCCCAAGTGGTTATTCAACCTCTCCTTAAACACTCCTGCGGCAAAGAAGTCACTATCTAATTTAGTCCTTGATTTAGTTCTTTAGAGTATTTTTAAACTCGGAAGACTCAGAGGAAATTTTTGCTACTGCTCACTCTAATGTTTTATTGATGGTTTTAATTTTTTTACTCCACATTTACTTTCCAATACTTCTCCTTCCCCAAACCTCCCTTATAAAAAAGAAAACCAGTTAAACAAACCGAACTGCAATGACTGACTTTGATAACATGTCCTATCCTGCAGCCATAGCACACCACCTCTCTATCAGAAGACTCAAGTACCTGTACATTTTTTTTTAGGCCTTTGACCCCAGCGTTAACCCATTTCCATAGAGCCATTCCCTAAGCCCCACCTCAGACATATCAGAGAGGTACTTTGAGTGCATTGGGGCCAGTTGACTTCCTAGAAGTGCTTACATATCCTGAGTCATTCATTGTAGACCCATGCCCATTGTCAATAATGGCCTCTGTGGCATGCCACTGGTCACCTTCTTTGACCCCACATTCCTTTCACTCACCTTCTGCTTTTGATCTCTGAACCACCTCTCTATCCAAAATGTGGTTCGCCCACAATGAAGCACACACGGCCCATCTCTGCAGAGGTAGGTGGCTCTTTTGTGTGGGGTGGTATGCAAGATATTTCAGAAGACCAGTCACTGTAACTCATGCCAATGGCTTCTTCTTTGCTACTTCCTTTAAAAACACTCTGTTGGGCCTTGGCATGGTTACCCTGAAACACATGCTGGCTATCAATGATTAACCAGTAGAGTTTCTAGGTGTTCCCTCTATGTAGGCTTCTAAGTCCTTTATTCATTCCTTTCCCCATTCTCCAAGCAGAGCTGAAATGACTTCCTGAAAGTAATCTCAGGCTACACTGGAGATTTGCTATAACATGCTAAGAGATAGTATGTTATATAAGTGTCAGGTCTGCTTGGGTCTCTACCCAAAATGACTAAAAACTGGGTATCCAGGTACTTAAAATGACTTCCCCACCAAAGACAGTTTTAGAAAGACACCATTGCAGCCGTTTGCCATTGAGGTGTCTTTTTTAATGTAATTGAACATTAACATAATTTTCATTATATGGTCAGCTAAGTGGTGAAGCAGAAAGAGACCTAGACATACAATCAGGGAAAACTTTATCTCAAAGACTGTTTCAGACACTTATTAACTGTGTGATTTCAGTAAATAACTTCCCTTGGCCCCAATTTCCTCATCTGTAAAATGGGAATAAATAACACTCACAGCATTGTTGTGAAATTAAAATGGGATGACCTATATAAAAGAGCTCTGTAAACCTTAAAAATGCTGTTTTTATTTTATTGTGGAATCTTAACAGTTGGAAAAGACTTTGGGAATTGTTCTACTCCTACTCAAAATATGAATCCCATTTTTAACTTTGAGAAGTCATCATTCAGTTTTCTCTTAAAGATCTGTAGGGTTACACAACTCCTATTTTCTCTTGAGAAAGTTCATTCCATTTTTATATTTAATATTTTATTTTTTCCCAATTAATGTAAAAACAATTTAACATTTTTTTTCAAATTTTGAGTTCAAATTCTCTTCCCCCCCATTGAGAAGGCAAGCAAGTTGACTTAGGTTATACATGTGAAGTCATACATAAATGCATTTCCATGTAAGTCATCCAAAATCATTAAGAAATTTTCCCTTACATTGCTCCAAAGTCTGCTTCCCTAGAGCTCTCACCCACTAGTCCTAGTTACAGTATATTCTGTTATAGTATATTCTAGTTATAGTATATTCTGTCCTCTAGGAACAAGCAGAAAAAAAAAAGCTTAATCACTCTCCTGGAGCATGGTGCTCAGTTTTGGGCACTGTGATTTAAGAAGGACGTTGATAAGCTGGAAAGTGTCCAGAGAAGGACAATTTTCTGGACTTCATTGTAGGGTAGTGAAGGGCCTTGGGTTCATAGCATAGGAAGATCAGTTGAAGGAACTGAACCTGTTTATCATGGAGAAAAGACTTGGGGGACATTGAGTATTTACATGTAGAGGAGAGATTAGACTTGTTTTCCTTGGCATTGGGGAATCCAACTAGAGGCAATGGGTAAGAGTTGCAAGGAGACTAATTTAGGCTTGATGCCAGGAAAAACTTCCTAACAATTAAATCGCTACTTACTCGAAGTGGAATGACCTGCCTTTAGAGGTGGCAGGTTCTTCCTTGTTGGAGATCTTCAAACAGAGGCCGGACAACCCCCGGTTGGCTAAGCTCAGCAGGAATTCCTTTCGTGTGTGGGTTAGCCCAGATGGTCATTTTGATCCTTTCCAACTTTTAAAAGTCTATGATTGGTGATTCTTCCACATGACAACCCTTCAAATATTTGAAGACTGCTATTATATTCTTCCCACCAGCTGTCTTATCTCTTCAAATTAAATAACTTGAGTTCCTTCAACCCATTCTTGTATAGCATGGTTTGGAGTTACCTCATCATTCTCTGCTTATAGGGCAGTTTGTCTTATTTCTTTTAAAATGAACACTCAGGATTGAATATGATATTCTAGACATATCTGTTTGTGTCTCTCATTGATCTTTGCCTTTCTACCCCACCTTGACTTAGGAAGAAATCTCATTGACTTGGAGTGTTAGGTTGTTTAGTTGGAGGATGTAAGCTGTTTGAGGGTTTCTGGTTCTATTACTTTCTTGGGAACTTGCAGTGGTATATTGCACAGTTACTACTCTTCATTGCATAATTTCCATTGATCAATAAACACAGATAACCTTTCTGTAATTTGTTTATGGCAATGATCTGACACTGAATCACATATGAGCATTTATATAAAGATATCTACAAAGCTCAGTGATTTATTCAACAATTCTTTGCTGGATGACCATGTTGCCTATAAAATTCCTTTTGATTTCCACTCTCGAATATTCTTTCATGGACTCCATTTGGCGATAAATCACTTTCCAATATGTTTAATAAATCCAGTGACCTGCAGCTGTTGGTAACTTTTACTATTACATTGTTAAGTTGGTTCTATTTGTTCCAAAAGTATTTCTGTAAGTTTTAAGACTCTCTCTCTCTCTCTCTCTCTCTCTCTCTCTCTCTCTCTCTCTCTCTCTCTCTCTCTCTCTCTCTGTGTGTGTGTGTGTGTGTGTGTGTTTTGAGAAAACCTATCAATCTTCTTACTTTTTCATGATGAAATGTTAATCTTTCTATAGCTGCCTTGGGGGTGATTAGCCCTATGTTTCTCTAACATTCTTTGGGTTTAAATAAAAAATGTTGCCCATTTGATCATATTCAAAGTAAGTATATTAAGGCTGGCATTTCATATTTGTAATTCCTCTAAATGTACTCTTCCTGGTAAGCTCTTCTCTAAACATATGCAGCCTTAGCTCTCTTCTTGTTATTCTTCCATGAAATGAAATATCTATTCAATATACTTTTCAATGGATTCATATAACTTGATGTTATTCATGTCTGTCTAGTAAGATGTTAAGCATCTTAAGGATAAAGATTATTTTATTTGCTTGTATTTTTCTTCCTAGTGCTTGGTATAGTGTCTGGCACATTGTCAGTACTCCATAAAATAATCTGAAACCTATACTTAGTATTGTTCAGAAGTGACAGTATTGAATTTAAGGCCAGGCAGAACCATAACATGTTTAAACCAATTCCTTGGAAGATGTCACATCTTTATATCAATTATTCTTGACACTATTGTTTTTTCATATTTGGAGAATAGTTGTTTAATATGGACATAAAATCTTTGATGCTCTCGATATGCAAGAGTCTATTTTATGTAATTGCAGTATGTGAGTGAGCCATGATTATGGAACTGAGTTAAAGACTGCAATAACCAGTCAAGGTGATATAAATGGTATTAATCTTTTATTTTGTATCTACTTTGTATATGACTGAGAGGAAGTTATGAAGTTGTGTTAACACAAATTTATGACTGCTACAAAGTTTACCTGATCTTAGCTGGAGCATTGCAGAATGACAATTTTTTTCTACTCCTGTTTATTTTCTACCCCACTCACCACAGTGGCCATTCCAAACCTTCTTTTCTCTCCTCATATCTTCCATGTCATTTTTCACCCAAATCATTGCACTTGAGGATCTAATCCCCTTAATCCACTGAAAAAAAATTGAGATCTTTCACCTTGAACTCCCTCTTTTTTTTTTTCATTTAACATTCTTCAGTATGGTACAATGGAAAGAAAATTGGCCCTAGAGTCAGAGGATCAAGAGAATCTGGATTCAAATTTTGCTTCTCATGCTTAGTAAAATTGCTTTGAGAATAGCAAAATGTAAAATGAATGATTATTATATATGAAGTACTTTGCAAAGTTTAAAGCTTTATTAATGTTAGCTATTATCATTTTATTAATTTACTACCTATATAACCTTGGGTTAAAATGAGATGACAATCTTGGATGGCCTCAGAACCCATTTCCAGCTTTAGATCTTTGCTCTCCTTTATTCCAGTCTGAGGTAAGAAAGTAATTCCTTTCCTTGTCCAGGCTAGTCCTTCTGAATGTACCATTGATCCTATCCTCTTTAATATTCCTCAGGTCGATTACTCACCACGATCACCACCATGATCACGACCACTTTCTCTCTAATTATTAATTTCTTCCTATCTACTCATTGTTTTCTTGTTGCCCATAAACACATTCATGTCTCACTCTATAATAGACTATCTTTATTCCTTTTTCAGCTAAACTGCTTGAAGAGTCATCCATACTAGGTACTCTGCTTCAGAGATCTTCAATCTGGTTTCTGAAATGAAACTTCTCTCTTCAAAGCTACCAGTGATTTCTTTATTGCCAAATTTGCCTTTTCTGAGAGTTCATCCTTCTTGGTATCTAGAACTGCTGATCACTCTCTCCTGGAAACTCTGTCTGTCCTCTGTTTTCATGGTATTAATTACCCTTAGGTCTCTTTCTACTTGTCTGATCCCTTCATCTCAGTCTCAGGTCTTCATCTATGTCATTTCCACTAATTGTAGATGTCCCTCAAGATTTTTTTCCTGAGCCCTTTTCTCTTTTTTCTCTAAACTGTCTCATTTGGTGACCTTATCAGCTTCCATGGATTTGATTATTATCTCCGCTTATGACTTTCAAATATTCTATATAGAGCCCTAGTCTTTTTCCTTGTTCTGGTCCTATGTGATCCACTGACTATTAGAACATTTGAATTTGACATCCTGTAGCTATCTCAAATTAAACATGTCCAATAGAAAATTTATTTCCTCCCAAACTCACTTTGAATATGTGCTTCCCTATTTATTGTTGAGGCTACCGCCAACTTTCCAATTTTCAGATTGGTAACCTTAGTGTTATATTTGATGTCTCACTCTCCTTCATCCCATCTACCTAGATTTTGCCATTCCTCCCTTTATGATATATTTCATATATGTTCTCTTCATTCCACTCATCCAGCCAAAAGTCTAGTTGAGATTTTTATCACTTCCCACCTGAACTTTTGTAATAAACTCCTGTTTGATTTCCCTGCTCCAAGTCTTTTCTTATTCCAATCCATTCTCCATAAAGCAAGCCAAGAAATTTTCCTAAATCAGTTTTTCCATTTTTAGTTGTGTCTGACTCCTTGTAACCTCATTTGGGATTTTCTTTTTTTTTTTTTTTGAATCTTAGTACCTTTTATTTTTTTAATTTTAGAAAGGTTTTATTTATTTTGAGTTTTGCAATTTTTCCCCCAATCTTGATTCACTCCCTACCCCCCCCATAGAAGGCAGTTTGCTAGCCTTTATATCATTCCCATAGTATGCATTGATCTAAGTTGAATGTGATGAGAGGGAAATCATATTCTTAAGGGAGAAACATAGTATGAGATATAGCAGAATTATATGATAAACCAACTTTTTTAAAAAAAAATTAAAGGTACTAGTCCTTGGTCTTTGTTCAAACTCCACAATTCTTTCTCAGGATACAGATGGCATGCTCCATCACAGATATCCGAAAATTGTGCCTGATTGTTGCCCTGTTGGTATGAGCAAGTCCATTAAGGTTGATCATCACTCCCATGTTGCCTTTAGGGTTACAATGTTCTGGTTCTGCTCATCTCACTCAGCATCAGTTCATGCAAATCTTTCCAGACTTCCCTGAATTCTTATCCCTCCTGGTTTCTAATAGAACAATAGTGTTCCATCACATACATATACCACAGTTTGTTAAACCATTCCCCATCTGATGGGCATTCCCTCAATTTCCCTTTCTTTGCCACCACAAACAGAGTTGCTATGAACATTTTTGTACAGGTGATGTGTTTACCCTTTTTCATCATCTCTTCAGAATATAGACCCAGTAGTAGTATTGCTGGATCAAGGGGTATGTGCATTTTTATTGGCTTTTGGACATAATTCCAAATTGTTCTCCACAAAGGTTGGATGAATTCACAGCTCCACCAACAATGTATTAGTGTCCCATATTTCTCACATCCCTTCCAACATTGATCATTGTCCTTTCTGGTCATATTGACCAGTCTGAGAGGTGTGAGGTGGTACCTCAGAGATATTTTAATTTCTATTTCTCTAATAATTAGTGGTTTAGAACAATTTTTCATATGATTATGGATTGCTTTGATTTCCTCATCTGTAAATTGCTTTTGCATATCCTTTGACCATTTGTCTATTGGGGAATAGCTTGTCTTTTTTTTTTTAAATTTGACTCAGTTCTCTGTATATTTTAGAGATGAGTCCTTTGTCAGAAACACTAGTCATAAAAATTGTTTCCCGGTTTACAACATTTCTTTTGATCTTGGTTACAGTGGTTTTGTCTGTGCAAAAGCTTTTTAATTTAATGTAATCAAAATTATCTAGCTTGTTTTTAATGATATTCTCCATCTCTTCCTTGGTCATAAACTGCTTGCCTTTCCATAGATCTGACAGGTAAACTAAGTACTTGATCTTCTAGTTTGCTTATAATATTGTTTTTTACGTCTAGATCTTGTATCCATTTTGATCTTATCTTGGTATGGGGTGTGAGGTGTTGGTCTAATCTAAGTTTCTTCCATACTAACTTCTAATTTTCCCAACAGTTTTTATCAAAGAGAGAGTTTTTATACCAATAGCTAGACTCTTTGGGTTTATCAAAAATAGCAGATTACTATAATAATTTCCTGCTACTGCACCTAGTCCATTCAACTGATCCACCACTCTATTTCTTAGCCAATACCAGACAATTTTGATGACTGGTATAATATATATATATATATATATATATATATATATATATATATATATATATATATGTATATATATATTTATATTTATATATATTTATTTATTTATAATATAATTTTAGATCTGGTAAGGTCTAAGCCACCTTCTTTTGCACCCCCCCCCCCATTAAATCCCTGGAGGTTCTCAACTTTTTATTTCTCCATATGAATTTACTTACATTTTTTTCTAACTCATTCAAGTAATTTTTTGGAATTTTGATTGGTGGAGCACTAAACAAGTAGTTCAATTTTGGTAGAATTGTAATTTGTATTATATTTGCTCGGTCTATCTGTGGGTAGTTGATGTTTGCCCAGTTATTTAAGTCTGATTATATTTGTGTGAAAAGTGTTTTGTAATTGTTTTCAAAAAGTTTCTGAATCTGCCTTGACAGTAGACTCCCAGGTATTTTATATTGTCTGAGGTTACTTTGAATTGGATTTCTTTCTAGCACTTTCTGCTGCATCTTGCTAGTCATATATAGAAATGTTGAGGATTTATGAGAATTTATTTTATGTCTTGTGACTTTAGTTTTTTAGATGATTTTTTTGGGATTCTGTAGGTATACCATCATGTCATCTGCAAAGACTCATTTGGGATTTTCTTGACAAGCTATACTTCCAGGTCTTTACAAGCTGGTAATTTCCTATCTTTCTAGTCTTTATGCAAATTATTCTTCCTTATGTATTCTACAGACTAGCCATATATTGCTACTTGTTCCTTACATATGATGCTCCATTCCTCTCTTTGTAACTTTTCTTTAGTTGACTCCTATGCTGGAAAACTCTCTTTTCTCAATCCATTTTTGAGAATCACTTATATCTCCTTCAAATGTAAATGCCATACTTGCTAGTTCCATCCCCTCTAAAGTTTGTTGCATTCACTGAGTGTATGTTTTGTATATGCTTACACATATATCTTATTCTGTCTCACATTAGAAAGTAAGCTACTTAAGGGTAAGGACTATTTTCATGTTTTCTTTGTATTTGTAGCACTAAGCTCCTTATGTGGCACAGAGTAGACAGACATTTGCTAATTGATGGATAGTCCAGGGAACTAGAGCCTCCTTCTATTTTTCTAGTTTCATATACTTTCCAGGCATGCCCTGATCTCTACTGAAATCTTCAATACTCAGCATAGGGAAGTAGACATATAAGCTATTAGGGTATGCTTGTTGAACTGAATTGAAATGCTTATTTTTTTTCCCCCATCCTTACTCCCAACCCTTAGTAAACCTTCAGGAGGCATTATTCTCATGGACAACATTTTAACTTATAAGTCTTGGCATAAACATACCCAAAGGGGATTTACTTCTTTGGGAGCTCATATTCTAAACAGATAACCCAGTTAAATAAAGTCTAGTGAAAGGCAGCTGAAATGACCAGAAAAATTTGGTGTAGTAATGGGAATTTGCTATATGGGAATAGGCTTAAAAGAAAAAGAAAACTGAAGTCTGTGAGATGATTAAAGACTTAAAAATCATCAAGAATGGCAGGAACCTTCATCAACAGATCTAAGAATATTGCTAATACTAGAAGGTATTTCTTGACTGAAAAAAAACTAAACTTATTTTTCTCCAGTGGTATAGGCTTGATACCTATAGGTATAGGATTATTAAAAGAAACTAAATTGTTTAGGGGAATGTTTCTAATCTTTGAGCTTGATGGCAATAACGTCAAATGGACTTTCCCAAATATAGCTTTTGATACCCCAGTTAAAACATTAGGAATCATGACCTGAGGGACTAGGGAATTATAGCAATTCTGGTATTCTGTTAAAGATAAAGGGATTTAGTCTAAATCATCATAAATGGTATTTACATGGCGCTTCAAAATTTGCAAAGCACTTTAGATAAATGATTTCATTTGAGCATCACAACAGCTCCATGAGATAGGTCCTATAGGCATTATTATTCCCATTTTATAGGGAGCAAAACTGAGACTGAGAGAGATTAATGACTTTCCCATGGTTACACAGCCAGTTAAGTGTCAGAGATAACATTTCAAAGGATCATAAGACTTGCAGAGCTAGAAAGGATCTTGGAAATCAGTGAATTTGACTCCATCGTTTTACAAGTGAGGATCTGGAGACTGAAAAGTTTAAATTACTTGTTTAGACTCATATTAGTAAGTAGCTGGACTGGATTGGAGCCATTTTTGCATCTAAGTTGAGGCTTCTCTCCACTCTGCCATGCTGCTTCATCCCACTCTTATCTCCCATGCCATGCTGCTATTCATCAGTGAGGTACCTTTGATCTCTAATAATAGAATGTGTATAGAATATGTACAGCTAGATAGCATTGTGGATAGAGGACTAGACTTGGAATTAAAAAGATCTGAATTCAAATGCCGATTTAAATTTTTACTAGCTAGCATATGGACCTCACAGCATCCTCAATTATAAAATAGTAATAAAAAGCAGGATTGTTGTGATATAATTTATGCAAAACTTTAAAAAGCTATAAAATGCTAGCTTAATATTATGAATAGTCAGAAAATCCCATGGATCTAAAGCCATTGATTACCTTTCTCCTTTTGTCAGTTAATATGGTAGGCCTTTCCTTCAAAAGAACTGCTCAAAAAGGAAGGAATGAATTAGGATGACTGGAGGTGGTGGTGGTGGTGGTAATAATGATGCTAGTGGTCAGGAAATCAATGATAGAAAAATAGGGATTTTTTTTAAAAAGTAAGAAAGGGTCTAGACCAAAAAGAAGTGAGCTTGGACTGAAACTGAAAGGTTCAGTTCTTATCACAAACTTGACCACAATTATCTATCTGATGAGTCAGGATCAAAGATTTTGGAAGGTCCAGCACAAAGGTCTTGAGCAGGTAGAAAAATAAATTTCCCCCAGCACATGTCTCTCTGCCTGGCAGACCAGTAGAAAATTTGGCCCCAACTGCCTCTCTTCCAGAGTTTATGTCATTTTGATGATTTGTGAGTGGTTCTTCCTGTAGAGGGTATTCATTTCCAGACCATCAATCCCATCCTTTGGCTAATTAACATCACTTTGCTTTTATGAGGTTGAGCTTTTGTTAGCTGGATTTAAGCCATCTCTTCCCCCAGCCGTCCCCCATTAGAGGCCCTAGAATGTCTAGTTGTTCTGAGTCAGGAGAGAGAGAGAGAGAGAGAGAGAGAGAGAGAGAGAGACACAGTGTGTGTGTGTGTGTGTGTGTGTGTGTGTGTGTGTGTTGGACCACTTCAAGGTGTAGGATGCCTACATCATACACTAACTTCTTTGAGAAGAGTAGGATAGGTAGATGATGCTAGGTTCAGTGGTGATTGTCCTTCAATCCTGTACACATTTTCCAGGTTCTTTATGACGTCAACTTTTTGACAGGATAAAAAAATAATAAAAAGGAACTTTACATGCTCTGTGTTTAAAATTCTTTCTCAAATACACCAAAGATATTTCTACAAATATTCTTCTGCTTTCAATAAAAATTATCATTTCTTTTTGATCTCTAAACTTCATTTCAGCTCTAAAAATGCATGGTAATATTCTTTTTTAAAAATTGTTGAGTTGTACTCCTCTCAGAACCCTGTAGATTTCATCCTGGATCCCAGATTGACAGAGATCTTGAGAATCATACAGGTTCAACCCTTAATTTTTTTGATAAGGAATCTGTGAAATGAGATGATTTGCCCTAAAACTCAAAATTGAATCAATTTCTCATTACTTCCTTGTTCAGTGTTCTTTCATTCTAACATATTCTAATTTTCATATTCTTTTACTATTAATAGCCACCCAAAGAGGTAAGTCAGATTGGCTAATATTTTGTAAACCCTAAGGCCCCATGTAAGCATGTAGTATGATAACAAGAGCACTAGATTTCAAGTCAGACAACCTAGGTTCAAATCCTCTTTCTTGTCACTACTCAAGTGAACTTTGATAAGTCTCTGAATCTTTGATTCCACATATGTAAAATGAGGGTTACTGGATTGGAGGTACTCTTGGGTGACTTGTACCTCCAAATCTATAAGCCTATGATCTCCAAGTGGAAAACTGAGGTGCAAAGGCTTGTTTCTAAGTTTCATGGATATCTGCAGCCAACTCTTAATGATCTCATATAAGGATTCTCTATGTAGACTCTCCCTCAGTTTTAATGCTCATCCCAAAACAAATCTGATATACTTTACTGACCCACAGGGACTTCAAAATCCCAACAGAATTTATAGCCATTCATCACAACAGATTATCATCCCTATTACTAAGGCTATGACTCATCCATATGTAAGAGCATTTTGGGACACTCCAATGTATCTTATTTCATTTTTTCATATGAAATCTATCTGGGTATAGGTGTGCCCTGGTATGTTTTGAGAGGAACATGATGACACATCCTCTTATAAGCAAGACTTATCTGCCCATTTATTTGTTAGGACCATTAATAGTTGAACATTTTATTGATATTTTTGTAGTGTAATAGCTGACATTTTGGTAGAACATTTTGTAGAACATTACAAAATGCTCTACCCACAACCTTTGAGATAGGCAAGGCAAGTAACACTTTCCCTTTGCAGATTGAGCCTCAGAAAAGTTAAACCATGTATGGAGGGTCACAAGATAATTATCAGAGCCAGAATTCCAATCCATCTTCTAACTCAAAAACTAGTGTTCTTTTTCTTAGAGAGCACCAACACTCTCTTCTCTGTAATCGATTTATACTTTTCATTTCTCTTATGAGAAGTTGGTCTTGGGCTGAGAAGTCCTTTGAGGTCAGGGACTATTTATAGTTTCTGTATTCCTGGTATTTTGTGGAGTGACTGTCATATAGTATTTTCTGAATAAATGCTTGTAGATTGAATGATTGGGAGTAATTGAGATGTTCCCTTTTATCTCAATTGAGGATTAGGGGTAGAGGAGATTAGGACCTAACACTGAATGGTGACCCAGGAAGAACAATGGCAAAGTCTTAAAATGTAGACAATCTATGTAATCAAGGTAAAGGAGAAACTTCACCTGAGGGCAGAGTAGAACATAATGTGGGTTTTGTTATTGTACTTCTTAGCCTTAACTAACTTAATCCAATGAGATAAAAATTCAAAGTACTATTCTTTGTACTAGAAATACAAAAATGGGAAATGACACAATATCTGTCCTTGAGGAACATATTGTCCCTCAATAAGTATCTGGTGATGATGCCTCTTTTCTGGTTCTTGAACTTGACCTTCCATGATTGGAATGTGCTCCCTTCCCACCTTAATTGCTTAGCATTCCTAGCATTATTTGAGTCTTAACTCATATGCCACTTCTCAAATTATCTTGCATTTGTTTATTTGTAATAGAATGTAAACTCCCTGAGGGCTGGGACTATTTCTCATTTTGTATTTGTATTTACACTTAGCACAGTATTTACATATGGGATAGAATAAAACTGGACCAGTGATTGCTGTCTACCATTGTCCACCAATGTAGGTCTTATCATTTTATATAATTGACTGGCATGCCAGGAAGTATACAATTGTGTCAGAGGGGATAAAATTCTTTCATGACTTCAAGACTGGCTCTCTCTACTCTGTCACATTGCCTTTTGAGTATAGTAATAAATGCTAACTTGATGAATGAAGAGGAGGAGACATAGGTAGGAATCACTTTCTAGCAATGGATATAGGGTGATGCAATGCATAAAGCACTGGACATGGCATCAGAAAGACCTGAGTTCAAATTCTGTCTCAGATACTAGCTGTGTGACCCTGGGTAAGTCACTTACTTGCTATTTGCCTCACTTTTCATAATTATAAACTGGAGATAATAAAATCTATCTTTCTGGGCTGTTAGGATAAAATGAGATAATATTTGTAAAGTGCTTTGCAAACCTTGAAGAACTATATAAATGTTAGCCACCAGCAGCAGCAACAGCATCATCATCATTATTAATGGTCTTTTCAAAAGTACAGTACAACAACTTGTCCACATGGTTACAATCATAGTAACTGCCTTGTTCTGGTAGTAGGGGAGTGTGAAATCTTGGGCCTTGAAATTAGAGGTATTCTAAGACTTTAAGGCAGCAAGTTTCGAGAGGCTAGAATTTGACATCAGCTCCTGAATACAGGTAGGAGGTGTTACATGGTGAATTAGGAGGTCTGTGGGTAATATGGATTGCCTGATTCATTTAGGAAGACTAGAATTCTAAAGACTTGCCACCATCTCGCACTGCATCAGACATGTCTAGCTTATTGTTGGTGTTCAATATATATTAAATATTAATAACAAGGAAAATAATCATGATAATAACTATGTGTTCCAGACCTCACTGTTCTTGGCATAGTCACTGTTATGATTTATTGGGTCTCTTAGAGGTTGTCTAGCATACCAAGTTATTAAAACCTGCCAACCTACCTTCAAAGGTATTTTACAAGCTAGTGCTGCATTGCATCCCTTTGTGTTTGGATGATTTCCTGGAAGAACCAAGGATTTGGGAATACCTTTCACTGGGCTTGATGGGAATTCAGCTCATAGAGGAAACCTAAGCTTGCTTGCATCTGCAGAAATTTTCCTTGCACTGAGATCTGGCTAATGGAATGAGTTAGTGCTCTCAGGCCACTTCTTCCCAGTGCCATGCATCCTAGAGCCAAAACCACCATCTCACTCTCTACCTAACACTTTGGATCCTTGTCATTGGACATTTTAGATCTTATCAGCATTAAAAACCAAAGTAGCCTTGTTAATAGAAGCTTCTTTAATTTGGTCTTCCAGGAACATTCTCCTCATTTCCCTAGATCAATGACATTGTACATAGCAGGAGTCTAACAAATTGCATTGACTTTCATCTTATAAATCTCTTCAAGGTTGAGGAGAGAGAGTCATCATTGCAGAGGGGATAGACAGCTCACCTCAGGAAGACCGGGCTTAAGTACTGCCTCTGACACCTTCCTTCTGTAAGATCCTGTACAGTCCCTGGTAACTCTCTAAGACTATAAACTGTGAAGCATTTTCACATCTACATTGGTAGAGAAGTGTTTGGGAGTTTCTTTACCAATAAAATCACAGGTTCAGTCTCATACTATCCAAAGATTGGAAAACTGCTTTTCTCCCAACAATCTTCTTAGGATGGTAATGAATACATAATTTTCCTTATTTAACTGATGAAGAATCTGAGTTTAGAGAGTGTAGGGGACTTGCCTCTGATCCTATGCTATGGCTGATTAAGTATAAAAGTTGTGACTCAAACCCAGTTAGACTCAAATCCAGTTCTCTTTGCCCTACAAATTCTTGAATTTACTATGTGGGGTCCCTAGTTCTTGATCACTTTGTATTATATTTATTGTCTTCCCACCACTGCCTTCTCTATACTTAGAGGCATTTCCCACAATTCCAGCTGTTTTACACCTTACTCCCCAACATGTATTCTTAGTGACAATGGCTTGTTGGATGAAAAAGACACTTCATCTCTTTGCTCCCAGCATTCTCTCTGGTTGGTTCTTATATCTGGAATGCTCTCTCTCTTTTCCACTTTGACTACTGATGTCCCTGGTTTCCTTTAAACTAAAATTTCAACTAAAATTCCAATGACTTCCTTCTGGTAATAACATCTTATTTATTCTGCATATGGCTTGCTTTGAATATATTTGTGTGCACATGCACATTGACTCCCCCATTAGATTTTAAGCTCCTTGAGGGCAGGGGTTTATCTTTTGCCTCTTTCTTATCCCCAGTGCTTACTTAGCACACTATATGGCCCATAATAGGCACTTAATATTTATTGATTTAAATAGATGGAGGATAGGGGCAGCTAGGTGGCATAGTGGATAAAGCACCGGCCCTGGAGTCAGGAGTAACTGGGTTCAAATCTGGTCTCAGACACTTAATTACCTAGCTGTGTGACCTTGGGCAAGCCACTTAAACCCTGTTTGTCTTGCAAAAACCTAAAAAAAAAAAATAGATGGAGGAGTGGATAGATCATTGGTTTGGGAGTTAGGAAGACTTGAGTTCAAATCTAACCTCAGACACTTACTAGCTACGTGATCCTAGGTAAATCACTTAACTTTGTTTGCCTCAGTTTTCCCAACTATAAAAGTGGAATAAAAATAGCAACTAACTTGAAGGGTTGTTGTTAGGATCAATAGAGACAATATTTATAAAAAGTACTTTAGTATAGGACCTGGTATACTGTAGATATAATCTAAAGGCATGCTTGCTCTTTGCCCCCCCACCCTTGTGGTAGACCTATTGGTTATGGATCCACACTATGTAATAACATTTTCCTCCTGACATCTCTAATGTTTTTAATCATCTACATTTTATTGATGAAAAATCTGATGCTTAGAATCTAAATCCTTGCCCCATTCAGAGTTTCACAAATGCTGGTCATTAGTGACAAGAGAGAGACTGGAACAGAGGCTTTTCATGTAAAAACCATTTTTCCAAGTGGAAAAATGACACCCTACAATTATATATGCCCTGTGATGATGGGTCAGTAGCAACATGGGATAGGAAACAGATGTAATATTTTTGATTCTCCTTTTTATTCATTGGAAAGCTCCTTTAGTATATAAAGGTATGAAAGAATGTTATTTTCTTTTCTTCCCTCTCTCCTTCCCCCCCTCAGAAGTTCCTTTTCATGAAGTTAACACCTAAATAATTCTTTTTTTCCTATTCTTAGGCAGGAGAAGACAAATGACTTTAACTTTGAAGGGGCTATCTTTTTTCCTCTTATGAGGAGTCACTTAGATACACAGACATTTTCTTTTTTTCTTTTCTTTTTTCCCCAATTACATTTTTTTTTAAGATTTTGAGTTCCACATTTTTCTCTTTTCACTCCCCTCTCCCATTGACAGTGAATAATCTGATATGGGTTATACATATACAAATATGTTAGACATATTGCCTTATTAGTCATATTGTGAAAGAGGAATCAGAACAAAAGGGAAAAACATTAAATTTTTTTAAAAAGCAAAAAGAGTATGTTTGGGTCTGCATTCTGACTCCCTAGTTTTTTCTCTAGATGTGGATGGCATTTTCCATCACAGATCTTTTAGAATTATCTTTGATCATTGTACTGCTGAGAAGAGCTAATATCATAGTTAATCATGACACAATGTTGCCTTTAATGTGTATAATATTCTTCTAGTTCTGCTCACTTCACTCAGCATCAGTTAATGTAAGTCTTTCTAGGCTTTTCTGAAGTCTACCCACTCATGATTTCTTACAGGAAAATAGTACTCTCATCACATTTATATACCACAATTTGTCCAGTCCATCCCTCAATTGATGGATATTCCCTCAATTTCCAGTTCTTTGCCACCACAAAAAGAGTTGCTATGAATATTTTTGCATATGTGGACTTTTTTCACTTTTTGATTTCTTTTGGGATAAAGACTTAGTAGTGGTATTGCTGGATCAAAGACATTTTCACAATTTATTGTGAATTTTCTGTTTTGTTTCCATTCTTTCCCAATTTTTCTTTTCTGGAACATGTTAGAAGGATACCCAGAGTTGTGTACCATCATATAGAGATCAAACAATTGCCTTTAAATCCCCATCACAGTGCTTCCTCACCCTACGATCAAGTCAACTCTGCCATAGTTCCTGGATGAGTATGTCCAGTATGATACTTTCCAAAATATTCCACCATGACCACTATTCCTTTTTTTGGGTATCACACCCTCTCCATTGCAGTGAAAGCTTCTGGAGGGCAAGAAATGTCTTTGCTTCTTGTATTTGTATTCCTAGTCCTTAGCATAGTGTTTTGCATATAGTAAATGCTTAATAAATGTTTTTTCATTCATTTACTTAGTCATTTCCTAGTCTGATTCCAAGGGGATGTGGAGCAGACTGTCTTTTCACTATCCACCCTGGAGACATATGCACTGGGGATGCTCAGATTAGATGTGGGATCATGGAGTTTTCCTGGGGGTCTTTCTCTCTTCCAACCCTTCACTGTTTGGAGATGTCTACATCTAATGATACAAAATTTGGAGGGATAGCTAACAAAATGGGTGACAGAGTCAGTATTAAAATGGATCTTGATAGGTTAGAGAATAGAACTGAATATAATAAATTGAAACTCAATAGAGACAAATGTAAAGTTTTGCACATGGATACAAAGAATCAACCTCTAAAGAAAAAGATGGAAGGAGGCTTGTATAGATAGCAATTATTTTCCAAAAGACCCAAGGGTATAAGTGGACTGAAAGCTCACATGAGTCAGTAGTATGATGATGAAGCAGCCAAAACAAGCTAATTAGTTCTTAAGCTGTACTGAGGAGCCTGGCTTCCAAGAATAGACAGATGAAATATTCCTCCTGTACTCTGCCCTCATCAGACTTTATCTGCAGTATTGTGTTCACTCTAGGTGCCATAGTTTTAGAAGGATATTGATAAACTGGAGGATGTCCAGAGGAGGGCAGCTAGGAGAGTGGAGGCCTTGCCTTGAGTTTATGATGAATGAGGATTATCAGAAAGAACTGGACATGGTTAGCCTAAAGAAGAGAAAACTCAAGTAGAATATGATAGATAACTTCTAGTAGCTGAAAGGTCGTCACACAGAGAAAGGGTTAGATTTATTGTTTGATTACAGAGAGCAGAGCCAGAACAATGGGGAAGTTGGGAAGAGACAAGTTTTGACTTCGTGTCAGGCAAACCTCCTTAACAATCAGAGTCATTCACAAGTGTAATGGCCTATTTCAAAAGTTATCGGATTCCCCCTCCTTGGAGGGCTTCATGCAGAGGTTGGGTAACTATCTCCTGGCTTTCTCATAGTGGCCCTTTCATTTATGAATTAGATTAAATGGATCCTGAGATCTCTTCCTACTTGCATATTCAATGGTTCTGTGAGTCTGTAATTGGGTAGGCTACTTGTATGCTGTTTGGCCAAAAGATCCAGATGTCTGGAGAGAGGCAATGACCATATGAGCCATCCTGGGGTGGCTGCACCTAATTCTAACTTTGAACCACATTCTGAATTTCCCACCTAGGGCTCTGATTTCTCCTATGTTCCCATATCCTTCATCAACCACACTCTAGTCTGCCAATATTCTCCCCACTAAAAATGTTTTCCATGACCGAGCATGATAACTTAGATAAAGACTAAGCAGAGAAGAGTACACTGGAGCCATCATTTCCCAAGTTCTAGAAACCAGTCTTCTATTAATACAGTCTAATAATGTATCTCTTTTTTAGGACTGAAAATCCTTATATTTGATGAATTCCTTTTAAACTAGGTCTCACACATCTTATCCCATGTAATTCTTTGAATAAATTTAAATAAAAGTTTTTATATTTGTTTAAATATATATTGTTAATTTGGTCCAGCATTCTACCCAATTGTAAACTTTTAGTATTCTAATTCCTTTCTTCATTCATTCTGTTAGCTATATCATTCAACATTACGTCCTCTATCCTTGTGAAAAAATATGCTTGTTAGGTCCAATTCTTCTTCTTCCCCCCAGTTCTACCTCTCTTGCCCCCTTTATTTCCTTGCACTATTTAAGATCTGACTTTCCTCTGAAAATTGTTACTTGTCTTTTTCAAAGCCGGCTATTCTTTCATGCTCCCTGACTCACCTGGCCAGGAGGAGGATTCTCCACCCTCCTTGTCTTTCTACTTCCAAAGTCTCACTCTGGACCTCTACTTCTAATCTGTCATATATTAGCATCATTCAACAGCTCCTTTGAAATTCACACCATCTGATTTTATCACCACGTCTGGATCCTTGCCATTGTCATTTATGAACCTGTGGAAACAAATAGTCAGGTCCTAATTTATATCTTATGTAAATCCAGACTCTCATATGCTATGTTTGCTTAAAGTGAGGTAATATACTGGCTAATAAAAATAACTCCACTAAGATACTTGCTTTGAGGGTCCCCCCCCCCAGAAGTAGAATTTAATTTTAGATGACCCTATTCCCTAGAGGCAGGATGGTATAATAGAAAGAATACTAATTTTAGAATCATGGTACCTAGTTCTAACTCCAGACTTTTCTATTTTTCTATATGTATGACCTTGGGCAAGCTCCTTTGTCCTCAGTTCCTTCATTTGTATTATTAGAAGATTCCATTGGTGTTCTCTAAGGTTCTCTTTAGGCTTAAACCAATGCTGCTTTAAAGCCACTAGAATGTAATTGTAAAACATCTTTGTCTCTAGTGTGATGGAAGAACAAGGTCAGGGGGCTATAAAATGGGGACAAAGCTAGCCTTAATTTTATTAAGATAAGGTAACCACCTCTAGGGTCAACCATTGAACAAAAACAAAACCCCAAAACAAAAAAAAAAACGCAGCAAAGTTTATCTAGAATTTGAATCCAGGATTTATTCTACCCAAAACATGATTCAGAGCAATTATCCAATTAACAAAGTTAGTTTGAATAAAACAAACAATAAGAAAGAAAATGGACTCCATTATCTTCAGTTTGAGAGGGTAGGGCTGATACTTTTGTGAAGGCAGTTAAAAATTACCTTGGAAAATTTCCTTTTACTTTTAGATACTTACTCTTTTTTGCTCTTCAACTTATCTATTAAATCTGTAGGAAATTCTTTAGTTTTTAATTTTGGTTTTAAAATTTCAAATAATGATCATCACTATATAAGCTAAGCATTTTCAAATATAGATTAGAACTGAAAAAAATAAGTTATACATGAAATCACAAATCTTTCTAATTACAATAGACTTTTCCTTTTAAGTACGTAACATTTTCGGTATGTTGACTTTGAAAACTGTTCTGCTTGCCTGTGTTTCCCTCTGTTTGGTTCTGTGTATTAAAAAAAGGTTTCAATGATCCTTTTTTCTTTCAGGAAGCTTTTTAGTAGCTAATCTCTTCTCTGACATTTAAAAAAAGATGTTCTTACTTCATTTTACTCTCAGAAACATTCCTCCAAAATCCTTGAAATTGAGTTTTGGATTGGGCTTGAAAAGGTCCTTTTTGAGAAGGCCTGCCAAAATGCCATCAGGAAAAAGATGGTATCAAGGAACTTGACCTTAAGAACAAATTAAGGCTTCATTTTTAAAGTATATACCAGAGCTCAATTCCATTTGCTTCAGAAATTCATATTATATTGCATTATTTAAGCATGTGCATGCACTCATATGAGCCTATGAAAGGTTATGCCTCCAAATTATCCCTATCTATTGCTACAGTCTATAAAATCCAAGAACAGGGACAATCTGCTCTTGATTCAATTTTGTTGGCCATACAAGAAACCAGTGAAGCAGGATTGTGACCTGATTACTATCTGACTTACAGGGAAGAAGGCAAGATTTGAGTTTTAACGATGTTGGCGAAACAAATTTATATTGCAGAATTTGTAAAAAACAAAATAAAAAAATAAACTCTGAGGAATATATCTCAGACTAACTTTGCTTTTGGATTTGGGAGACCTGAATTCAAATCTCATCTCTTTGGCTTATTATCTGAGTGACCCTGGACAAATTATTTCCCTTCTCTAAAATGTAGTTACCTAATTAGTAAGTAAGATAATTAACTGTAAATAAGATAATTAACTAACTCCCAAAGTCCCTTCCAAATCAAAATCCTAGGATTTTAACAAGTTAAAGTACTACCTGATACATGGAGTTACTTCTCTTTGCTCAATGGAGATTCACAAGCATGATGGTCTCTTCGACACCATGAAGAAACTACTTTGAGGTCTAAGATGGCTTGTCATCTCTCTTGGCCTTTTCTCATCTGTGAATGATGAGGGTAAACCTGATCTTGAAACTTCCTTCTAAGTGTAAATCTCACGGTCTTTTATTTCTTTAGTAGGATTTTAATTGTTCACTGTAATGGGTTGAATGTGCTTTAGACTTGAGAGATTCTATAATTAGTATTCTTCTCTTTTGCAATGTAGAAACAGTTCAAGAATATTTTTCAAATAGTTTTAAAGTCCAAAAAGTTAGAGATTATTTGAGAAGCTCATTTTGTCAAATAGGAAACTCCCCTACAAAAGCTACTTGTTAATTTATAGAAACTAGTCCCCAACTTTCACATCCTTGGAATTAGAATGAAGCTTCCAAATGACTTAAAGTATGGGTCCAGGTTTCTAGAGAAGAAAATATTTCTTTCAAAATCTCTGATTGACTCATAGTTTGTGTCTAAGTTAAGATAGCTAGTGAATGAAACCAGACCTTCTGACTTTCAGAAAATGAATTTTTCTCTCAAGGTCCTTCCTCATCCTTAACAGTTAGCTAATGCTGCTATGGTTCTATTCCATGCTTTGTTTTGGTAGGAGGGACACGGGCAGGTCCACTCCTGTGAGACTGCAGGGTGGGGCAAATCACTTGATGTCCTTCCTTTCCCCCAGCTTGTTGATACAGATCCAGAAGGTTAAAATGGACATCAAGAACAGTTTACAAAAGAATAATTTGAACCCTGGGGATGGGGAGCAGTTGTACCAGATTTACTTTAGTTTGATGTGGGGAGGCATGAATTTTAGTTGAATGTATGAGCTGAAGGCTGGGTGACTCTTTTTTTCCTTCCAGGAGATGTAGACTTTCTGAGGGCAAGGATTGTCCCATTCTATCTCTGTACCCCCATTGCTAAGTGTGATATTTTCTAATAGTCATATGGAATAAATGCAACTTGAATTGTGTTTTAAATTGTTATCAAGTATTTCCCAGGCAGGCACCTTGGTCTTTTCCTCGGTATGGAGCCTGAGCAGGTCACCCTGACTTGTTGAATCCTAGGGCAGTCCTAGGTTTTCTGCATGACACAATGGAAGCTCCTCGAAAGCCAAGGATTATTATTATTATTATTATTATTATTATTATTATTTATGTTTATATCCTCAGTAGCTTACACAGAGTAGACTTTTGATCGAGTTTTGTTGATTCGGATTGAATTGACTTTGTGTGAGTCACTTAACCTGTCCCTGTATCAATTTCTTTATGATGGAAATGGGAATAATTAAAGGGACCTGATCCTAGAGTCAGTCCAGTCAAACATCAAACATTAATGAAACACCTACTATATATTAGAGGATGGAGTATCTGTTTCAAAATGATTATTAGGCACACTATAAGTGGAAAATGAAGAGTCCAAATAATATTCCTCTTTTCTGTGTCTCTTCTTCTTGTGGGAGCTACTGGTTACTGAGAAAGTGCTTGGCTCCTGGAAAAATTGATATCCTAAAGCGTTCTATTTTTAAGCAGCTAGTGCTGTGTGAGATCTAAAATGTTCGGACTGATTTTCATTGGAGAAGCGGAGACATCCAGAATCTGAGACAATGAAAGCCCTAAATGGCTAGCTCAGTTTTGCTTTGAACCTAGTAGCCTAAGCAGAGAGCATGGAACAAATTGAAACATGAAGAAATCTCAGCTTTGAGATGACATTAATTCATCTATATGAACGGGGAAAAAAATCTTGGCATGACAAGGGAGACTACTTTGAATTGACCTATCCTGCCATTAACTTTTAAAGCCCCCGAAGTAAAAGCTGACATCAGTTAATATTTACAATCATTTTTCTTCTTTCTTGCAAAACGATTCCTTTCTGATCTGGAGGTGTGGTTGGCAGCCAGCCTCATGCCCAACTTATTCAAGGCTAATCCATCATAGGGGTTTATTCTTTGAGTGCCCATTGGTCTGGAGATATAGTAACTGTACTGGACAGTTCACTTCACTGGGGTGGTCAGTGGGACTCAGGGCACTTCCTGAGAACTGGCAGAACAAAAGCACATTAGAGACAACAAGGTCATTTGGAGGCTTTGGCAGTTGCTTTATGAAAATTCTAAAAAGAAGGTAAGAGCTGGATCTTCTCCAACAATTAAAAAGGGCTCCAAGGTAGATCATTGCCAGGTTCATTCCTATAGATAAGCTAAAAACACTGTCACACCCATTGAGCTGAGCTGTGACCTTGGCACAGCATTCCCCCAGTGAAGGAGTGCACGAAAGGGATGAGAAAGAGGAAGGAGAAAATCACAGGGATCACACCACTCCCCGTAGCCCTCTCCCCAAAATGACTCTTTGGTTGTTCAATCCTGCAGCCATCGGATAGATGCCATGATACCAATGGCAATCTTGTGCCCTGCTGAGGAGTGATGTCATAAAGGCAGCCCAGCCGAACAGCAGGTTGTAATTTACAGTAGAATCGAAACTCCGAGGAGCAGATCTAATTTTATAAGTGCACTTCTAGTTCAGGTTAGGTAAGAGCCTCCAGAACAGACATCCTTTAGATGCCCTATAAATAGTGAGTTGTTAAATGTGTCACTCTGCTCCCAGAGTACATATCATTGATTGGGATGCATAACAATAGCCAACTTCTTATATCTCCCTCATGTCCCCATTATTATTATTAGTGGTATTAATTGCAAATAAAAATAGCACTAATAATAGTAACACTAAATGAGTATGCCTGGAATTATATATTAAAGGGCACTGGATTTTCTCTTTCATTGTTGGGCAACTTTCTTCTTATTACTCCTACTAAAGAGGGTCTAAATCTGAGGTTCTTCTAGTCTTTTTGTTGTTATTTTGGCAAGGCAATGGGGTTAAGTGACTTGGCAAAGGTCACACAGCTAGGTAATTATTGTGTCTGGCTAGATTTGACCTCAGATCCTTCTGACTCCAGGGTCAGTGCTCTATCTATTGCGCCATCTCTCAGCTCCAAGCCACTGTATTCTTAAGGACTTGAGTTCTTCAAAGGAAAGACTGTTCATTACTGAGCAGGCTGTCAGTTGTTGGAAACCTGCTATGTTCAAGGCAATGTTAGTATGGGGAACGGACAGCTAACCCTCTTGCAGTCCACTTATGTACACACACATTTTTTGATGTGTTTCTAGAGTCTTTCAGGACATGTTTTGGAGGAAAATCCCCAATATCAGCCTAGGTTAGAATATTGAATTTGGGGATCAACACTCCTCAATGAAACATGCCTTTCTTAAGTACAAAGAGTGTAACATTCTTATCTAGATGCCTGTGCTAAGGCCAAAAATCATGCTCCACCCAGCTATTGCTTAATTTCAGCAGTATTGATTTTATTGCTCATACTTTATAAATGAGCATGCTATTCTTAAAGACTGCAAACATTTGCTTTGTTGTCCTATTGTCTCAGACTAAGCATAAACCTCTCACTTTTGATATATTCGCATTGATTATTGTTCTTGTCATTGTTTCATGACTGGAGGCATTTTAACGATGATCTACAGGGTTACATATTGTTGGACCATAAACTTCTGTTTGCAATTAAAAAATAGTTAAATGCAAACTTCCACTTGAAAAGAGTTCTTGGGCTTAGCGTGACTGATAAACTCCAAGGGCCAAGCTCTGCCCCTTCAGGGGAATGTCAGAGAGGAGGAATATTGTCAAATGCTCTCCAATCAGGGAACCCCGTGGGAAGCTGACATTTGGGGTTTCAGGTTTCTGGGGGTGATAGTTTCCCTTGTTCCTTGTTTAGAAATGTTGATTATTCCCTCTTCATGGCTGTGTTCAAATTGGTATTAGCTTTTATCTTAGCCTGCACCTGACTTAATGCACTTGAGTGCCATCTTTAACTCTACCTAAGAGGATGATAGCACTACCTACCTATACTGGGAACCAACGAGACCATCTATTCCTATCCTTCCATTTTTGAGAAGAGACAATGGAGTCTCAGAGGTGTCACAAAGTAGAAGAGGTAGATTGAAACCCAATTTACCCATCTGTCCATTTCAATCCATGATGCTCTTTCTTCTTTGAATTCTTACAGCGCCAACCATCTGTACGCTCATTTGGTTGCCTGCTATTGGTAGTTATCATTCCATGTAAGCCATTTTCCCCAGCTTGACTTCTATTAGCCCCCTGAAGGCAGGGAACATTTTCTCATTTGCATTTCTAGATGCTTAGTACAATGTCATATCATAGAGGTTCAGGAAATATTTATTGATTGGTTGAGAACCATAGGATTTGGAACTGGAAGCAACCTTAGTAATTGCATTCAGTCCATACCTCATAGTTTATAAGTATGGGACCTTAGGTCTAGAGATCTGAAATTACTTGTCCAAGGTCACACCGAGTTGTTTCAAAATTATCCTGTTGAAATATTAAGATATCAACCAACACAAGATTTTGTCTTTCATAGAGCTCTTTTTTGACTATCAAGGCATGTAATTGGGATGATCTTTTTTTCAGTACTAATTGAAGACAGCATTAATGCTTTGGAAAAGGATGGAGCATGAGGCTTCTTTGAGACCAACTTAAAGCTTTTATGAACCATCAATATTTTATATATCTGGCACTGGGACTGGGATTTAGATGCAAGCAGAAAATTTCCCTGCCCTCAAGAAGCTTTCATATCTGCTTCTTGAAGAGTAGAATATACCATATATGCAGATAAATACGTACAAGATAATTTGAGAAAGTCCTAGCAGTTGGGTGGGAGGATGAAATCCAGAAAACTTGAGAGTAAGAGCTAGGGTAAAATTCCTTCCAACTTTGCAAATCCATGATTCTAGAATTTTATTCTATTCTTTTTTTATTTGCTATCATTGGTCTTTTTCATTAATGAATTTATGATGTTTACTTTTTCTAACAAGAGTGAAGATTGCAAATGGAAATATATAATAGTAAAAAAAAAATCAGTAGATATTGATGCCAAATCCTCAGCTACCTTCTTTGTAGTCATTCCAGTATGATGGTCAAGTCTCTTTAATTTGGAGAGACATGTCCACCAGTGCACCTATGGCAGTCTAGCTTTTGGTAAGTAATTTCCCCATTTCTTTTCTTCCCAAACTACAGAAAGCAGGAATGGAATCTCAAGTTTCAGATTCAGGTTTGCAATGGACCATAGAAATTACCTAGATTACTAGATTCATGCTAGCAACTAACAGAAATGATTTTTGACCCTAGGTTCCCCAAATCCAGTGAACTTTCTGCTACTGATGCTTTTTATGTCCCCCCCCCAAAAAAAATTTGTGTTAAGGAATAGGACTACAATTACAAATAAGACATAATCCCCACCCTAAAGGAGTTTATGTTCTTTTTTTTTTAGAGATTTTTTTTTTGGAAAGGCAAATGGGGTTAAATGGCTTGCCCAAGGCCACACAGCTAGGTGATTATTAAATCTCTGAGGCCGCATTTGAACTCAGGGCTGGTGCCTAGCCGCCCCAGGAGTTTATATTCTAAAGGTGAAGACAGCATATATAGGGAAGAGGTGGCTATGAAAAAAAAGTGGGCAGAAATTATAAAGGGAATGGTATTGGAGTCATAGAACAATTCATTGATGTAACCTCCTTTCTAGGAAATGTAGTGTTGATATAATTACTGTTCTCTTAGCTCGAGTTAGAAGTGGTGCGGGGTTGGATGGGGGGGTGGTACCATTGTGAAGATGACTATAAATACGAAACCTGAGACCAGGACAAAATAAATGAACATTCACTAAACAGATACCTGGGGGATAGGGATAGGAACACATTCTGGGACAGAAACCTTCAGAGGGACCCTATTCTACTCTTGGACAGCTTTAATTCCAACTTGTTTTTCCATTCATTGACCTTACTACAATCAACTTCACTGTGATTTACACTCATTGCTCCTATTTTTGCATTTTGAGGTCAGGTAGGCAAAAATTTCTTTGCCATAATAGTCTTTCCTTGTATCTCTTTTTTGTTTGTTTCTTTTTTTTTCAAGGTAATAGGGTTAAGTGGCTTGCCTTAGGCCACACAGCTAGGCAATTACTAAGTGTCTGAGGTCCGATTTGAACTCAGGTACTCCTGATTCCAGGGCCAGTGCTCTATCCACTGCACCACCTAGCTGCCCCCATAATAGTCTTTCAAATATTGAAAACAGATATTATGTCTTACCTCATTTTATTATCTCCAGGATAAGCATTTCCATCTCTTTCAACTGATCTTGTATAGTTTCTAATCTTTACAATTATCCTGGTTGCCTTCTCTGTAATATGCTAATTTGTCATTATCTTTCCTAAAATGACTTCTGCTATGAAATAATATATTTTAAATAAGATCTAACCAGGAGAGTCAGGTGGGCCATCACCTCCTGCTTTCTATCCACAGTGCTTCTATTAATATAGTATAAGATTGCATTAATTGTTTTAATGGTCATATTGCATTGTTGACTAATATTGAGCTTGCAGCTAATGAATATCTATCCCAGGCCTTTGTCACATGATGAATTCTCTGGTCATATTTCTCCTATTCTTTCTTACTCTTTTTTGCAGCACCCCTCAAATTTCACATAGTCAGTATCTGCCTATGACTTTATCAGGTCGAAACCTGTTAGTAGAAATTGAATGTACAGAGTCAACATTCTCATAATCCATTCATTCATCAGACATTTCTTGGAGTACTTACTACTTATTTGCTAGATACTGGACTAGGATCTTTGTGAGAAATAAAGATGAAGGGAACATTCTTTCTTCCTTTAAGAAGTTTATAATCTATGGAGAGAAGACAAGGACTACTTAGATGCCACAAAGCAGCATATAATAGGGGAGCAGCATATTGCACACGCACACACACATTTTACACATTTGTGTGTACATCATATATATACATGTGTGTAAAACATATATGCATGTATACTTTCCATATATTATAAGCATTATGAAAACATGAGAGTTCAGAAGAAATAACTTGATTTTTGACTTGAGGGAATAAGATATAAACTGATAGATTATAGATTTAGAGGCAGAAAGAAACTTAAAAGTCCAAAGTCCAAACCTTTCTATTTATAGATGAGAAAACTGAGATGCACAGATATCTTTGACTTACCCAAGAAGCATAAGTAAGGAATTTGGAATTCAGACCTGTGACTACAAATCCACGGTCTTGGGGGTAATTTTAGAAGAGGCAGCATTTGAATTGTGACTTTCCCTGTCATTTAAGGAAATGGGGAGGTTTGCCATCACATTTCCAATCCCTAGGGGTTCTATCAAGGAAATCGTGGTCACATGTTCCTTCCACAACATTTTTCCTGGTTTCTTTGTAGGCTGGGAACCTAACTAGATTTGCACTTTGCTTCTGTTATGTCTTGCTTATCCCTTTTGGTTTTCTTATGCATAAAGGTGAGGCAATCTTACCTGCCCTCTTTATCCTAGGTTTTGTGAGTATAAAATGAGATAATGAACATGAAAGTGTTCTGTGAATTACAACAGAAGGCGATTTGAAATTACAGGAAGACTGATCTAGAGTCTTTTTGGGGAAGAACTTCTTAACAATTGAACTGTCTAGTGGCGGAGTCACATGAAGTGGAAGTTCCTCATCATTGATAGCACTGGGAGAAAGCCAGTTGGGTGACCACCTCTTGAGAAGGCAACTTGGGAGAGAGTTCAGTGGTAATGCAGTGAAATGAAAGGTTCCCTATATTAAGAGTCTGTAAACCTTCCTCCCAGGAGCTCTAGCTTCACACTTATTAGCTATTGTGACCTTAGGGAGGTCATTTTGACTTCACTGAATTTTGATTTTTTTTTTCTCTTTAAAAGGACAGTTGTATTAAATCATCTCTGTGGTCCCTTTCGGCATTAAAAAACCTGACTAATGTCATAGGAGAAAATATTTTGTGCATTTGAAAGGGGGTTGGAATGAGACCATGGAAGTCTCATTTAGTTTTGAGATTCTAAAATTCTAGTCCAATTAGAAGATTTGAAGAGAACAGATTTTATTGACACCCCCCCGCCCCCAAAATCCAAAAGGACACAGGCTTTATTAGGTTTGTTCTGTTGTACATACAAGGGGTGACATTTCACTTCTTCTTGGCTTCAATTTCTTTATTTTAAAATGAAGGAGTTGGACTAGATGATCTCTGATCTGATCTCTTACATTTTGGTCTTTCTGTGATTCTGTGCATGCTGTGGGGAGTTAAACTATTGATTCAATCCAACATAGCATTATATATTTTCTTAACAAGCATGTAGCACATTTGTTAATATGCATATGTCTATATTATTCATAGCTACACATGGATACAGATATATTATCTATTCTATGTAAGGCATACATACATTATACATAATATATAATTCATATGCTATATATGTGTGTATGTGTGTATCTATTACCCAACCACTGAGAAGTTCAATTCATTGAAATTAGGAATGAATAAGATGGATCATTCTGGGAGAGTCACAAATGTTCTTGAAAATGACTTAAGCAAGAATCCTAGTTCTGTTGTTATCTTGGACAAAGAACTCTTTGGGCCTCGGTTTCCTCATGTACAAAATGAGCAGTTTGGATGAACTGACCTCTGAGATCAGTCCAGCTTTGACATTCTATGATTCTTCTCTTGTCTGACTTTGTGTTGCTTGGAGATGCATGCCTTGACCTGGCTCCATTTCGGCTTCTCATTTTACAGCCTGCACAGAAACCCCATGAGGATTGACTAGGCTGATATTTCTCAAACCAATCTGACCATGAAATACGTTGAAGCTTCAAATACATTGACAGAATCCACAAATTCTGGGTAGTTCAGGGCATGGAATACACCCAGGGATAGAGAAGTAATCAGTGACATTTTGGCTCAAAATAGGATAAACTTAGCCTATGTTCAACTGAAAAGTATTCTAACTCATATATATATCTGTGCTCCATATTCATTTTATAGTTAAAAGAATAAGTTGCTTTGATGGATGCAGCTCCTCTCAACAGTTCAGAGAGCTAGAACAACCTTGGTAGACCTGTTATAGACAACACTATCCATATTCAGATGAAGAAAACCAAAACAAAGCAAAAACAAATTACAGAATCTGGATAAACACTATGTTCAATTTTTAAAAAAAACTTCTTTTATGTTTTTCCTTCCTTTCCCATGGTTTTCTTTCTTTTCCCTTAGTCCTAATTCCTCATAGAGAAAAATGACTAATATTGTAAACATGCTAAGCCCAAATGTGTATGTATAATGTTCACTAGACTGCTCACTGCTTAGGGCAGGGGGTTGGGAAGGGAGGATGGAAGAAAATTATGTAACATAAATATACATGTGAATGAATGTTGAAAAACTTTCATAACATGTAATTGGAAAAAATTAAGTAGAAAAAAGAATAAGTTGCTTACCTGTGTGACTTGGCTAGTTGCTAGACTTTTTTTGAGCCTCAGTTTCTTCACTCATAAAGTTAGGGAGTCTGACTTGAAGGCTTCTAAGCTCCCATGTCTAGAGCTATTATTCTATGACTATTTTTGTTGTATTTTTCTATACTTAGTGTCTTGCATATATATACTTGATGGAAGAGACTAAATGAAAAATTTTTGAAAGAATATATTGTTAGTTCCAACATTTTCTCATAAAATACTGACGTTTGGGGAATACTAGGTTAGACATATCTCTCCTACTCTGTGTTTTGACAGCAGAGTGAACCATAGTTATAATCACTGAACATTCTTGCCTTTCCTGTCTTCCTACTAGGCAGATTCACTGATGCACCCTAAAGACTCCTGGGCTTTACCATCCTCTCTAGGAGCCTCTGGTCTTTCCATCTGAATCCTTCTACATGTATGGTCTTCCTGAATTAGCAGGTGAGCTCCTTGAGAGTAGGAACGGGGTCTATTTCTATTCCAGCTTCTAGCATAATGCTTAATACCTAGTAGCAATTAATAAATGGGCCCTCCCTCCTCCTCCTCTCCTTCCTTCCCACCCTCTTGCCCTCTTTCATTTCTTCCCTTCCTCTTTTCATTCTTCCCTATCAGTAGAAATTTATGCTCTTTTTGATCAACATTATGAGTTATGAGAGCTTGCTTAAAAGGACTCAGAAAACGATGGTTCAACTTTATGTGGGCTCATGTACGAGTCTCGTGCTGTGGCTCACACCACCAGCCAGAACCTCGAGCCCATGAAAAAGTGAGGGCAAAAGAGATTCCCTGAGGGCCCTGGCCTCCCTTCATTGCACAGGTATAACTCCGATAAATATTAAATGGAGTTATTCATGCAGAGCTGGGGGAGAATAGACCCCCATTGTCGGACTTTTTTTTACTGGGCCTCGTATTAATTAACTCTGAATTTTGTAGAGAATAGTCTTGCAATGGAACACCCTAGGGGCTTCGATCTTATCATGATTTTGTGAGCTAACAGGGTTGGGCCTGATCAGTAAGGGAGGGCATATTCCTAAGAAAATTCAGGTGCTGCAGGTGATTCAATTTGAAACCCTCTTCCTCCAATGTCAGTTCTGATTAAGGGCCCCACACCAGAGAGAGAGAGAGAGAAGGAAATGTTGAATATGAATATATAAAATGCTCCATGGTCTGTCCAGTGCAGCAGATGGGATCTGATGAGGGGCATCAAAGGATAGAAAGATGCATATTGGGGAGGGCATGATTCTTCTTTCTGATAATGACTTCTAAAAGGGTTCTTATCCATGTGACTTGGGGCAAACCACAGAATCTGAGACAAAAAGGATCTTAGTTCAACCCCTTCATTTATAGAAACAAATAGGAGAACCAGGTACCAAGAAGTCAAGTCATTTACCCAAGGTCACACAGTAATGGTGGAGCTTGGCGTCAAGCACAAGACCCCTGATTCTAAATACCACACTCTTTTTAGTGTGTTTACTGGTCCGTTCTGAGTCTCAGTTTTCTCATTTTTACTGTGGGCGATCATGCACCACCTATTTTTGTAAGGTTGTAAAGAAAGTACTTTGTAAACCTCAAAGTACTATTAAATTCAACCAGCAATTTTTAAACTCTCATGAAGTGCAAAGCACTGTGGAATGGTGTGTTATTATTTTAATTGTTATTAAACCTGTTTTAATACTTCAAAGGATCTTATCAAGGTGAATGTACACTCCATTGATGCAGATCACAACCCATCTGTTATTTCTCATCCTTTGCAGATTTTTATCTATATTCTCCCAAAGATCCTGTTGAGAAGATGCACCTAATGTGTAGGACTTCCTCAAGGTTTTTTTTAAAAGAGACTTTTGTGCTTCCATTGCAGCACTCTCTATGTCCATCTGACACCACTCATTCTCAGCATGACTCATCCACTTTCAGGTAGTTCTCAGATCCCCAGAAGTTTAGAGAGCATCAAGGTGGCACAGTGGACAGCAGGCTGAACCTGGATCAGGAGGATCTAACTCAAATCTAACTTCAGTCACTAGTGTGTAGTCCTGGAAAAGTTATTTAGCCTTTGTCTGCCTCAGTTTCCTCTTCTACAAAGTGGGGATAATAAATAACATCTCTTATTATTAAGGAAAATAATAACTGGGAGGCAGCATGACATTTTGGAAAGCTGGCTTAGGAGTCTGGAAGATCTGGGTTCAAATGCTGAGCAAGCTCCTTAACTTCTCTTAGTGCTCCAGGCAACTAAAGAATATAAGTGGCAGATTAGTTAGCAAAGTATATAAATAGAGAAGTTTCCTTAACAGGGATTTATTCCCTCTACTAATGAAATATCTGGCCTTACCTCCTATTTCAATAAACTCCAGTGACTGAGGATTTTGCACATCCAAGTCAAACCAACCCCATCAAGACCATCATTGGTCTCTTTCAAGAGCAAAGAATGAGCAACAATTACTTATAAGAAAAAAAGTTTAAAGTTCTCTGTTTGAAATCTTCATAACCTTCCCTCCTAGCCCCCTTTCCATTTTTCTTTTACTTTCCTCCCTCCACTTCCTCTATGATTCAATTATTCTGGTCCACATGCTGTTCTTCCAGAAATACTTCTCCAGGCTCAGTGTTGGCTTCCATGTCTGGAATGCCCTCCTTCTTCACCTAACTCTTAGTTTTCCTGACTCAGTTTATATATCACCCTTTTCCTGCCAATAGGTTCCTGAGGAGCCTTCCCCTTTGAAATTCCCTGCCTATATATAAATCTATATAAATCAAATTGTCTCTACCCATGCATCCACTGATTAAGAGCTCTTTCAAAGCAGGGGACTGATTATTTTTGTTTCTGTCTTATTTTTGAAAACTTCCTATTTTACCCAGGCTAGAAGGGCAGGTTGGGCTTTTCCTAGATCCAATCGTACTACTGATCAGCACAGGATATTTGATTTGCTTATTTCAGACCTGGGCCAGGTGACCTCTACTAAGGTAGGCAATGCAGTGCTAGCTCTCACCTCTTCCTTTTCCCTCAGTACTCCTGGAGATTTATCATATTAATGTTAAATTTAGTGTGAATACCTGATCAGTATAGACCACTGCAATTAAGAACTCCAAGAACTCAAGAATTCATTAATCCTACCCTTCCTGGTAATTGAGTCCAGCAGCAGGCCACTATGTCTAGGAAGAGACTGTTTTTGCCCCAATATTTAGTACAGTGCCTGTCATATATTAAGAAATTAATGCTTGTTAATTAATGATAAATGTGAGCCCTAATTATTTTATTATCCCTTCTCAGTAACTTCCCAGATAACTGAACCCCCTTTTGTAAAAATGGAAGATGTCCCTATCTATTCCTTGGCACTTTGTGATAGACTTATTATTCCCTTTACAACCAAGTAATCTATATGAACTATATATCTATATCTATATCTATATCTATATAGCTATAGCTATATCTAGCCCCTCCCCCACCTTCTGTATATACATTCCAGATGATTTAAAAATGTAAATTAGTGATTTGTATGAATATATTTCTAAAATTTCTGTAAAATTATCACTGTTTATCCTTTCTTTGCTATAAAGGCACCAGATTTACACATTGGGCTGCATCCTCAGTAGCTGTTTTAACCTGGAACCATCATCAACTTGTGTGTGAAGAACAATATCAGCTACATTTTCCTTTCAGCACGGACCTGGGTCTATTTATGTATTTACAATTTTACATTTCCTTAGTTCAAAGATAGTGTTATTTTTGTCCTGAAAATTTAGCCTTCCTATTAATATCAAATGCAAACCCAGGCTATATCCTGCCCCTTTTCCGTGCTTGGATCGATGGCAGGATATAGCTTGCACTGTATCTGTAGTTTCTATACTGATGAAAGGTCTCTTGTACATGGATTAGTTTTGGGCATGATTTTCCCAAAAAGACTTGGAAAATGGCCCTGACATCTTCTCTAGATTGGTTACAGTAGCACTGCAAATGATCCACAATAATTCAAGTGTTGCCCTTTTTATTTCCTGGGTTCAATAAATGATTCATTTGCATCTGCTCTTTGACATTGCAGTAACTTCTGCTCTCTTACTTTGGAAATTGTGGAGGAATTTCCATTTGACCAATACATGTTAAATGGTACCAAGTAGAGACATAGACATAACCTTGTACTTAGGGTAAGCTTCAGGGGGCACATGAGAGGGGACAGGTTCACTTGGGGTGCAGTTACTGCAGGGAAGAAATAAGTCCTGAGTTACCAGGAAGTTTTCAAGCTGTTAAAATAGGGGAAAGTTCCCCAAGAATAAGGAAGTTGATACTAGGAGGTTCCCTAAAGTTTTCCCCTTTGAAATTCCCGTCCATTTCTACTATATAAATCTTTTTGTGTACCTAATTATTTACACATTGTCCCCACCCATGCACCCATTGAATATTGACTATTTGAAGGCAGGGGCTTGGTTTTTGTTTTGCTTTTGGTTTGTTTTTTCAAACTGATTCTGCCTATCTTTCCCAAGTTGGAAGGGCAGGTTGGGCTGAGTTGGTCAGAGAAGGAAAGATGGTCTTAGATGATGATTTCAGTACCTTCTAAATTCCCTACCCCGGGGGCAAAGTCCTTGTGGCCTCACCCCAGTCAAGACTGATTCCAGGGCAATGTATTGAAACAGGAGGTGTATTGAATGAATGGCCCTGGAACTTGCTTCAGGAAATACTTCCATTCTGTTTTGAGTTAACTTATCTTCATATTTTGTTACCATTGGTATTGGCTTTTCATATATGAATTCAATGGGCACAGATTTTACTTCACATCAACAAGGGGGGAGGGGACTAGCTACATATGAAAAATATGATTAGATACTTAAGAAAAACAGCAGTCAGTAGTGGGTCCCTCCTCAGAAGTCTTCCTTTGTACAAACCAAATAGGAAATAATCTTAAAGAAATCTGAAAATGTGCACAAGCCCACTGACTGTTACTCAGAGTAAAGAATTATTGATCCTGGGCTGCTTCTATTGATTTAATGTCACCTCTGTGATTTAATCATGTTTTCCTTGTTATCTGTTTGCAGTCTTTCTTCTATTGTCTGCATGAAACAGCCAAGGCCCCTCAGTCTCTGGGGCTGGTCAAAATAACTTTGCTTTTCACTTGCATTGTTTTCAAGAAATGATTAAACTGACCATCCTAGGCAAGAGGTGGATCATATTACCTACAGTACAGAGTACACAGCAGAAATTCCAAATGCTATCCTTGGACCAGCAGCAGCCACTGGAGGGGAAGGATGCTTCTCTAAGCCAATGTAGGCTAGGTAACCTAGAACAAAGGCAGCCTGGGAGAAAGGCTGCTTCATTCAGATACATGCAAAAACTCTTCCAATCCTGGTAAATTCTTTTTGAAGCATCTTCAGTTCCATTCTCTCTCCTCATGTTTAACAAGCTTAGGACAGGGCTATTTTATCATCTCTGGGCCTCAAGATGGTGAAAGGCAAAATGAGCAAAAGAGGGAAGAAAGGACAAAGTAGCTTTAAACAAAACATAGTTTGATTCAAAATCATAGATTATTTCTCTGAGGCAATGGAGAAATGCATGATGGGTTTGGGCAAGCTGCAAAATAGAATAAGGAACTTGGAAGAAGAACTGGAACATGTGTCAGGGAAATGTATGACTGGAAAAGAAGATGGTCTTGGTCAACTGGTGAAAGAGCTGACAGGTGGGCTGTCACCTATGCTTTACAAATTTATTTATCACCTATGTTTTACAAATGGCTCTTTTGCTATAATATACTCATGATGTCAGAATGACCTGAAGAGGATCCCTGATGTGTCAGGTGGATTGCTCCTAAAAGAGGAACACAGGATGTGGTACAATCAAAATCATTACAGGGAATATTCCAATCACTGAGATCATGGATCTATGTGAGTATTCAACTATTACTCTATAGTTCCCTGAAGATGTATATTGTTTTTTGATTTTTGTCCTTATATCGGCACTTAGGACACTCTTTTCTACATTCAGTAATTGTTTGCTGAATTGAACTGAATTGGCCATGATTAGATTCTTACATATTCCTGGCATGTTAGTAATGAGCAATGCATTTTAATTATAGCAAAATTACTTACCTGATTAAGGGTTTCTGATTTCCAATATTCACTCCCTTTTGTCCTCCCTACAATTCTTTATGTGGCTGCTACTATTACTGTCAGCTCCCCTGATTATTATTAATAATAATAGATTGCATTTATATAGAGTTTTGAGGTTTATAAACACACTTCATAGTCATGCTCTTGTTTTGAGTTTCATGGCCATTCTGTGAGGCGGGTCATACAGACATTATTGCAGATGAGGAAACTGAAGGTCAGGGAGGTGATGTGGTCACAGAGCTAATAAGAGTCGGACCTGAATTTGAATGCAGATCTCGTTTATCCTGAGTTCAGTATGCTTTCTGCTATGCCTTGACAAGATAATTACTAACAATCTCAGTGAGCAAGGAGAGTGGGAGTATGGAATAGTGGGAAAATTGCTGTCCTAGAAGTCAGAAGTCTTGGAGAAGGAGCTGGCTCTGGCATGTATAGATGGATAACTAAGGGCATCACTTAACCCTTCTCACCTTCAGTTTCCTCCATTATAAAATTGAAAACATATTACTTGAATTAGCTACTTCACAGAACCCTTGCAAGAAAATTGCTTTGTAAACCTTAAAGTGCTAGATAAATGTGAGCTATATAGAAACCAGTGTGGTTTACATATAGGATTCTAAGATTAACTCCTATTATAAAAGGATTTATCCAAAAACTGGAAGGAGTGACCCATAACAAGGATGAATACAAAGAATAACATGAAACTCCAAGAGGTAGTTTTAGGGGTACCAAAAACCTAAATGATTTCCAACAAATTTGATTTAACAAACATTTATTTGGTACCTACTTTATGCAACATACTGTTCAGGGTACTGGGAATACAAAAACAAAAACTTAGCAGAACTTACCCTCATAGAGCTTTCATTCTCCTGGGAAGATGCAGCAAGTAAATACAAGTGAGTCACCTAGCACTTATTTATTAAGCACTCACTACGTATACTATGTGCACAATGCTGAGAATGCAAAGAAAGGCAAAACCCAAATGATCCTTGCTCTCGAAGAGTTTGTGGCTTAATGAGATACAAGATAAATGGAAGGTTATTTGGGAGGAGAGGTCATTAACAATGGGAGATATGGTAAGGCTCTGTAGAGACCAAAATTCTGAGCAGGGATGAGAAAATAATGCATTCCAACCTTGTGGAGTGCTGGTGTGAATGCATGGAGGCAAGAAATGGCCAGTTGAGTCCAGGCACAGCTAATAGTCTAGCTTAGCTTCAATATATAGGCCCTAAAGGAAGGAGTGAATTATTTGATGTAAATTTGGGAGGGCAGTTGGAACAAGATTTCAAAGACCATTAAATAATGAACTGATGAATTAAGGAACTACTGAAAGTTTTTGAACAGGAGTATCACATGGTCACCTCTAGGAAGATTAACTTGACCTCTGTATGCTGGAAGGGTAGTGGGGATGAAAATCTTTAAACAAGATGACTACAATGATAACTACAATAAAAAGAATTTGAAGAACACTGAGTTTTAAAGGATGTGATGATTTCTAAAGTCTGTTCCAGATCTAAATTCCTTTCTTTCCTTCTAGATTGACCTTGAACCATTTAATGAAAATCCCATAGGAATAACTGTACAGGCTTCATCTAACTGGAATTATCATCTAACCCATATTTCTTCAACTTGACACAGACAACAGAGAATAACAGAATTATTCCATTTCTATTTTGCTTCTACCTTCTCCATTAAGAGAAAGATTCTCTTCATATAGATTTGAAGACCAAACATTAGAGAATGATAGTATATGATAGATAAAGAGAGTTTATATTCTCCCTTATTATCCTTTCTCTTGGTGATCTTATTAGCTCCTTATGTGTCTCTGTGAAAATGTCCCTCAGATCTATATATTTAACTTTTTTCTCCCTTGAGCTCCAATCTTACGTCTCCAACAGCCATATCTTAGCAAATACTTCAAACTAAGTACATCGAAACAGAACTTATATTTTCTCCTAAATCTCAGTTCTCAACTTCCCTGCTTCTGTTTATGGCACCCATCATCCTCTTAGGCAGGCTCACAGCCTTGAAGTCATCTTTGATTCTTTCTTCTCTCTTATCCTTCCCACTACATCCAATCTGTTGCCAAGTTCTAATTTTGCTTCCACAATATTTTTTCCATCCATCTCCTTCTTTCCATTCATGCTGCCATCACTATTGTAGTTCAACCATCCAGACTATTGTATTAACTTTCTAACTGATCTCGCTGCCTCTAGTTCTTTCTGTTCCCAATCTATCTTTTAAACAGATGTCTAAATAATCTTCCTCATGTACATGCCACTAAACATGTCACTGCCCTGTTCAAAAACCTGTATAGAGTTTTCTTTGATACTACAAGTTCTACAGCCTAACATTTAAGACTCTCCACTATGTGACTCCAATCTATCTTTCCAGTCATTTTTTTCTATTGGTCTCCTTTTGCAACTTACTCTCCATTCCAACCAACCTACATCACCTGCTGATCCCTGAATTCGGTCTGACAACTTTTGTGTTGTGAAATCATCCATCATGCCTGAAAGACACTTGTCATCTCTGGTTGTTAATATCCTTTCTTTTCCCCTCAAGATGGCTTTGGCATCTCCTCTTCCATGAAACTCTTCACTCTCCCAGCCCACTAGAAGATATTCTTCCCCAGCATGAATTTTACTAGAACACTTTGGATCTTGCCTTAGCCTGTACTACATCTCACCATGTATTATAATTCTCACAATAATAACTGCTATTGTCTTCCATGGCGTAATTGTCTTCCATTACAAATTCATTTATATGCATGTTGTAAACATTTTTGGTGTAATAAATAGGGAACTGGGCTTGGAGTCAAGAAGACTAGGCTATATGACCTCTGGGTAAGTCACTTAACCTATTAGTGCCTCAGTTTCCTTAGTTGAAAAAATAGAAAATTGGACTTTATGGCCTCTAAGATTCTTTCCAATTCTAAATCGATGATTCTATGAATTGTATTTTTTTCCTTCTTTGTATCTCTATTGTCTTGCACATAATGAATATTTGCAAAATTGAATTTTAATCTGTTCCAAATTGTTTACTTGAAGATAGAAGGAGAGGAGAAGAGGAATGGGGGTGGGGAGGACCTCTCAATGATACCTAGAGGACAAGCTACTAACCAATTTAAGGGTTTGGAACATTTTGCCTAGCTTGCCCCAGATGTTTTTTGTTTATTTTTTGTTTTTTAACCTCCATCCCTAATTTTCCAATTGCATTTGTTACTTAGTTTGAAAGCAGTCCTCTTTCTAATAATCTAAAGGAATTGAAACTCCTTAAACCCACAACACTGGAGACTGTTATCAATGCACTTTGAACACTGTCAGATCACTAGGTGAATTGTCCGTGTGACCTAAGCATTGTATACAGGTTGCTGTTGTCCAAGCACTTAGAATAAATATTCTTCATTTTCTCTGAGAGGTGTTGACTTAGCATTAAGTATTCCAGTCATGTCCTGGTTGCCAGTGCACTTAGAAAACAGTTTGCTCTACCTTTCAGCCTTCCCTAGACATTATCTTCTGAACCCTAGCTTAGGGAGGCACTTTTGCAAATAGAGAAATCCTGAAACACTTGCACACATGCAGCCTTCTGCTATGTTCTGAGATTCCAAATCAGTATTAAGGATAGTTTCCATCCTAGACCCTTGGGAATATCCCATTCAAGATTTGCATCTTAACCTTTGACTTGTTTCTCCCTCCACAAACAAGGCTTCTTTCTCTTCTCTCTTTTCTTTTCTTTTCTTTTCTTTTCTTTTCTTTTCTTTTCTTTTCTTTTCTTTCCTTTCCTTTCCTTTCCTTTCCTTTCCTTTCCTTTCCTTTCCTTTCCTTTCCTTTCCTTTCCTTTCCTTTCCTTTCCTTTCCTTTCCTTTCCTTTCCTTTCCTTTTCTTTTCTTTTCTTTTCTTTCCTTTCCTTTCCTTTCCTTTCCTTTCCTTTCCTTTCCTTTCCTTTCCTTTCCTTTCCTTTCCTTTCCTTTCCTTTCCTTTCCTTTTCTTTTCTTTTCTTTTCTTTTCTTTTCTTTTCTTTTCTTTTCTTTTCTTTTCTTTCTGTCTCTCTTCTCTCTTCTCTCTCTCTCTCTCTCTCTCTCTCTCTCTCTCTCTCTCTTCTCCCTCTCTCTCCCTTCCTCCCTCCCCCATTCCTTCCTTCCTTTATCAAGATTTCCCTTAAAATAAAATCCACCATCATCATCTCTAAATTTTGTTTGGGATGAAGACCAAGAATGAAACTGACCACTATATCACTGTGTTGACAATATATTAGATAGGAGTATGGCCTACTTGGTGACTTGAAGTTATCAATCTATCAATATTTATTGAGCACTTTGTGTGTAAAATACACTGGACTGGGCACTTTGGGGGCAACAATGAAGTCTAAGATGTCTTCTCTCTTCTCAAGGAGCTTTTTTCATCTTGCTAGGGAGATAAGATCTGCACACATAAAAAAAGATAACCAGGGATACAGGCTGTAGATAAGTGCCATGGGAGTGGTACAGATGACAATATCTGAAGAGGTTCGAGGAGGAAGACAGATTTCTTGGGGTTATGTTGGTCAGTCAGAACAGTTTTAAAGGAAGAGGCAGGCCTTGAAGAAAACTATGATGATGAAAACCCTGTCTTGCAGCATGTTTAAGGCAGGTTTTTAAAAAACAATTTTTATGTGATGGACCCTTTTGAAAGTCTGATGAGGTATATCAATCCTTTCTCAGAATAATGTTTTTGAATGAATAAAAGAAAATATTTAGATTTACAAAGAAATTCAAATTATATGAAAATACTGTCAAAATACTTTTTAAAATGTATGGACACCAGATTAAAATCCCTGTTACTAATCAGGGGAAGGCTTCTGGTGGATAGAAATTTAATAGATAAAGGAGGATGGACATTCTGTGCATTAAGACACAAATGGTCCATGAGAGCACATGGTGCTTTGGGGAAGAGAATAGATTCATTTGGTTGGAGTACAGAAGTTGCTGAAGGGTAGTTATTTATGGTGTGTGTGTCATTTAGTCAGGAAAGGGTTGATCTTTCATATTAGCTGAGGAGGCAATTCTTCATAATGCCAGAGGTAAGTATTCCAGGAAAAGTTGATATGGGTAGAGAACTGAATGGTAAGGTGAAGATATGCTGGTGCAGTAGTTCTGTTGATGACCTTCTGGGTTGGGGGAATAGAGGGCTCTTTTGTGTTAAAACAAACATATGATGTATAGGTGCTAGGAGTCTTCTTAGCTGTCAGGCAATCAAGAATATTTGCCTTTTTTTTAGGAAATTACAAGAGGACGAAGGTGTTTGCTTTCAAAGATCTGTGCGAGTGTTTTAGGCAGAAGAAGTATGTGGGCATAGATTTACCAGCGGGCACTTCTGGCTATTTTTGAGAGGCCATGGTGTACAGTTGGCATGCCTCTTCTGTTCTTTGGCATTTTCTTCCCTCCAACTGTAGGAATGAAAGTCAAAAACCTACCCTGTACTGTTTTTTGTCCCTTAGACTGGTGATTCATACTGGAAGGTCTGGAGGCAGGGATGGCATTCAAGCAGGTTGGAGGAAGCAATTTTGAAGCAAGGACAAACAAGGAGAAATGTCACCCCCCCATCCACTTCACAGTCTTGGGGTCAGTTGACCACTCACAGGGAGTATTTTCAGAATTCTAATTTCATTGAGATAGTTACTGAAAGCAGCTGTACTAGGAATACTGGGGTTTGCTTCCTTCCAGGCTCATTGTCTCCTCCTTCCTCTGCATTCTGAACCATAATAGCAATTTTGACTTGGGGGCCAAACACAATTGGAGATGGGGTGATTGGGAGAGGTTTTGTACCTAGGTGGGAGAAAGACCTTAATCTGAGCACATAATCCTTTGTAGTCAGACACTAGGTATTTATTAAGCATGCCAGGAACTGTGTTAAGCATTGAGAATACAGAGAAAGGCAAAAACAATTCCTGCCTTCAAAAAGTGTCCATTTTTATGCCCAATGGGGAATAAAATTATGCATACCCTTTGTCCAGCAATTCCACTGCTAGGTCTATATCCCAAATAGATCTGGAAAAAAGGATAAAACCCCACATATACAAAATATTTATAGCAGTTCTTTTGTAATGGCAGAGATTTGGAAATTGATGCCCATCAGTTGAGGAATGGCTGAACAAACTCTGGTATATGAATATGATGGAGAATTGTTCTATAAGAAATTATGAGGGACAGGACTTCAGAATAGCATGGAAAAACCTCAATGATCTGATGTTGTGTGAAGTGAGCAGAACCAGAAGAATATTATACAAACTAACAGCAATATGGGGTGATGATCAATTATGATGGATATGATCATTTTTGCTATATAATAATCAAAGATAATATTAAAAGACTTGTGATGGAGATTACCATCCATATTCAGAGAAAGAACTGTGGAGTTTAAATGCCAACCAAAGTTTGCTATCTTGAAGTTTTAAAAATAGTTGGTTTATGAATTATGTCCTGTAATTCTTCTTTCCCTATATGATTGATATGGGTCTATGTTTAGCATGGTTATAGATATGAGCTATATTACATTGCTTTCTGTCAGGGGGAGGGGAGTAGGGAAGAGAGGGAAATTGTGAGGAAAAAATGATTATTGAAAACTACTCTTGCATGTAGTTGGAAAAATAAAGAAAGAAATTAAGAAAAAAATGCATATATTCCAATGGTGGAGATAACATATAAGACTAGGTGTGAATAAGATAAAAACAGAGGTAAATGTAAGAAGGGACTTTTGATTACTTGATTATTTCATGTAGTTACTATATCCTGTTAGAGTGGGGCTGCTCAGTGGGTGATTCCCTGATTAGTCTTAGGCTGGATTAAAGGCTAGTTTGGGCCTACTTGGAGATCCCCTTCTGTCCTGAATACTAAGTGCTTCTGGTGCCATCTGAAGTGGATATTGGAGAATTTTTAGAACCCTAAATAATCTAGTTCTATCAGTATTTCCCTTCAGGCAACTATTTAGCCTAAGTAGGCTAAAAGATATTCAGATCCTCCTCCTCCTAGCTTATGGACTTCTGGGTACCTCTCAGAGGAGATGGTGTGCGCTCTCAGAGCCCTCAAAACTCCCTCTCTAGTAGTTAGGATGATGATGGGCTTATGTATCTCTGGTGTTAAAGCTGCTGGTAGTTAGGGCTGCTAAAGAGAAAAGTAAGTTTATGAAATTTGAAATTCACATATAAAATGTGAAATTGGATCATTATGAAACTTTTCTTCCCTGGGTGCCATGGAATCAGCTATGGAGTAGGGAGAAACTGACTTTGGAGTCAGTGGGTTCAAATCTCATGAATAATTTCCTCTATCACTGTGAACCTGGGCAAACAATTTAATTACTTCCCCAGACCTCATGTATAAAATGAAGCAGGAGCTGGATTAGATGATTTCTAAGGTTCCTTCAGCTCTATATACTTTTAATCACTTCACTAGATTGCCTTCATCTATTATCTTATGGTTTTACTCCTTTTAGTTGCCTTCTAGTATTTCCCCATGTTCTATCACAATCAATGAATCACTGAGCATTTATTAATTGCCAGATAAGTGCTAGGCACTGTGCTAAGTTCTAGGGTTATAACAACCAAAAGAAGGGGCTTCAGAAATTCAGGAAAGAACTTAAAAGATGAGCCGGGATTGAAACTAGGTCTATTGTAGTGGTATTCAACTTGGAGTCTGTGAACTTACTTTTTTTTTTTTTTAACATTTTGATAATTGTATTTCAATACAGTTTTTTTCCTTTGCAATGCTATGTATTTCATCTTATGCATTTAAGAACATTATTCTGAGAAGGGGTTCATTCATTAGAATCTCTGAGCTATAGAAGAGTGGGCAATAATAAAAGTAAATAGAATTATAGCCCATTTGGAGGTTTGCTTAGTGGCAGAGTAGGAGCAGTGGTTAGTACTGGGCAGAGATTCCATCAATGACACTTATTAGAAGGGGGAGGTTATGTCAGTAGCTTGAACTTCATGTGTCTCAGGAAATATCTTAGCACTTTTCTTTAAGTTAAACATCTTTCTTTTCATCCCACAAGCTTGCAGGTATCTAAAGGGAAATTCCAACTCAGTCTCCTAACTCTTAACTAAAGCATTCTACTCCAAGTCCAGATCTCTATTGATGATGCCATCATGACTTGCTTGCCATAGCATCTTTCCATTTCCTCATTTTTGAGTGCTTGGTACATGAGTACAACATTGGCACAATGGTTTTTTGGGGTTTTTTGTTTTTGTTTTTCAGAACCGTAAGGTCACTTGCTCTAAGAAAGAATCTTCAGTGGTGGGATAACTCTTGGGGCCCACTCACTAAGGGCCTTGTCCCTTTCCCAAAGTGTTGGTCTTCCTCTGTGCACTCTAGTTGGATTGCAGCTACACAGAGAAGCATTGTTTTGCATGGAGCCCAGCTCACTGTCCTGCCATCCAGAAATGATAGCAACAATAATGCTACCCTGGCCTGACTCATTGCCTGATCAGGGTTGTTCCTTTCCTCTTGAAGTTATGAGGTCACCCAAGCTCCCACACTTGTTTCCCAAAGCTCTGGTCATTTGATTCTTCAGTAATCTCATTTTTTGAGGGGTGTAGTAAAGATAAGAGAGGTTTCCTGGATGTTTATAAAAAGAATTGTCTCCATCATTTTTTAATGAAGGGAAAAGGGCATGTGGTGAGCCCTGGACAGAGGATTCAGGAGCACTAGGGAGGATAAACAGTCTTTGGGGTTTCCTCCTAGATACCCCACTAACTTGTGTGCCTTCATTTGAGGTTGTGTGTCTACAACTGACCTCTCATGTGGGAGAATGAGATGTTCATTTGCATCAACAATCATTTCTTTTCTATTTTTTTAAAAAAAATTTCTGGTGGTTTCTTTTGCTACTTTGTCACTTTCTCCTGTCCTCTTCTCAAAGAGCATTTCCTTGCTACAAAGAATTTTTTAAAAGAGAGGGTAAAAACGCAGTTCAGGAACACTAATCAAGCACACCAAATGTGTCAGATGTATAGACTCTCGTCAGAGGCATACCCATAGTCCTCCCACCTCTGAAAAGAAAGGAAGTAGGTACATTTTCTCATATTTTCTTTGATACCAGGATTATAGATATTATATATATATATATATTATAATTGCATAGAGTTTATCAATCAACATGAAGCTAAGTGCCTACTATGTGTGCCAGGCACAAGAATGTGAAGCAAGAAAACAAGCCTAGCATCCAAGGAAACTTCATGTAATTTGTAGTACAGAGAAGGACCTTAGGTTGAAGATTAATTCTTGCCTCCTCTTTGCCACTTCAATGTCTTCAGTTTGAGAAGTGGTAGAATATGGCCAGTATTCACAAGAAACATCAGTAATTTGGTAGACTCTAAGGTCCTTGAGAGCAAAAACTGTGTCATTTTTATCTTTGTATCCCCCAGCCCCTAATAAAAGTTAGTTGAATTTAATTTAATTCAATTTGACTCCACCATTAGCACTTAATGCCTTCTCTTAAAATACAGATTCTCCAGGGAGAGAAAACACATTGTTTCTAATTCTTCAGTGTGAGGGAATATCTCAAGGCTTTGTCCATGACCAGAGAGGCTGGATTATGAAAATACTGGACATCTGGAGAGGAAGAGGGCAGAGAAAGGAGGGCAAAGGCATCATGAAACAGAGGGGAAGGGAAGAACCGAATTTGGTATTTGCTGACTTCACAATTCTGCCTCCCACCAGGTCCTGGCTCACCTAACTGGATATTACCCTCTGTGGCAGAATGAACTTTGGGGAAGGGAATAAGAATGATGAGTCAGGGATCTGGGGAAAACAGTTGATGATGTCTGTCCTTCATTCTTGAAAAAGACCATGATGCCATGCCAAACACATAAATTGGATTTGAGTGAGGGAGTCCTGTGCTAAGTCACTGGCCTCACTTTCTCCTCTAGAGCCACCTGAATCCAGTGACTAGATATGAATCAGGATGACTGGAGATGGTCCTGGATGCAAGACAATCAGGGTTAAATGACTTACTCAAGTTTATACAGCTAGTAAGTGTTATGTCAGAGGATGGATTTGAACTCCTGTCTTCCTGACTCCAGGTCCGGCAGAGGGGGCTGATCAGCAAGCAGAAAATAAGAATAGAGAAGGGTTTACACTAACTTACAGTCAAGGCTAGAAACAATAGGTCAGTAACATGGACTGACAAAATAGATGGGACTGTCTTAGGTAATCTTTGAGCCTCGCTTTTGCCTGTACCAGTCTGATCAAATCTTTCCTATCCTGATAGAGAATATGCAGATGCAAGTGATTTCAACATATGGATGGAGAAAACTTGAGTTTGAAGGTTTATCCATCCTAAAGTTGGAGGACTGTGGCTTCTCAGTCTTAAACTTCAAAGGTCTGGTCTAGAGGAGCTATGATAAATCCGATCACTGATGCTTCCAGTCCACACGGGAGAATGAAGGGATCCCATGTTATTATTCTCTGCCTCAATTTTCAATCATAGAATGGCAGGCAGAAGGCTACCTGACTACACTTATTCTAGGAGATCTGAGGCTAATTTTTTTTGAATGACACTTTTTGCTTTAAAAAACGTCAAAAACCAAAACATCCAAAGCAAACAAAAAATAACAACCTTTGAACTTTTTGGGAAAAAGTATTGCAAAAAATTAAAATGTTTTCTTTTTCTTTTCTTTTTTTTAAGTTGTTGAGGAAATGGGAGCTTTATTCCATTTTATTACTTGCTGAGTGCTGAGAACTGACATGGTGTTCCCAAAACTTCTTAGTTCCCGCACTTAATAACCATCAAGCTAACCCATATAGCCATGAAACTCTTGCTGATCACATATTGTTCCCTTCCTTCCTGCCAGTCAGCCTGGCCATAGCACAGAGGTGTAGATGATGTTGGCCTTTGCCCAGAGCTCAGTATATAGTCTTTTCTCTCCACCATCTCCCTTGTCTCACCACTGTCATTCTGCTCTTGCTTCCCAGGATCACTGCTTATTCCTTTTTTGTTTTTATTTTTCCTGAGTGTTTAAGATGTTTAGTTTTTAATGCTGGAGATTAACTCTCCTTTAAAATCTTTGGGTCAGGGATATAATGAAAAATGAAGCAAACCCATCTCCAGATCAATCCAATCCAATCAATCAGAACCTCCTTTTTCCTAGATGCTGAAAATACAAAAACAAAAATGATAAATTCCCTGCTGTCAGGGAGCTTACATTCTGCCAGGAAACAATATGTAAGCATGTAAGTATTATAAAATAGATATAAAGTATAGTATAAATAGTAAGTACAAGGTGAGGTTACATTGAGGCATAAATATGGGAAGATTGGAGCTCTGCCTCTGACTCATACGGGTTGTGTGCTCACCCCAGGGCAATTCTCTAAGACTCTGAGTAGCAGAGAAGGTGTTGATCTATCTTGGTGAAGGGAGTTTTCTCATCTAGGAGTTACCTAACACTAATGAAATCACTGGTCCAGTCCTTACCTCTAAAATACAAGATACTTGTATTATACCTTGGGGGAGGAAAAATGGAAAAGGGTTCCAGCGAGGCCTGAGAGAATCAGCAAAGCTCTCATGATAGAGATGACACCTGGACTGAGCTTTAATGGAAACTGGGGATTTTAAGAGGCAATAGTCCATACAGAGAAGAATAATTTGATTGGCCCACAAAGCATATCAAAGGAAATAATGTTTAATAAGCATGAAAAGACAGACAGTGGTTACTTGTAAAAGGCTTAAAATGCAAAACAAGATTTAAAAAATTTTATCCTAGGGGAAATAGGGATAATTGACTCTCCTGGTCAGAAATGTGTTTTGGGGATGTTATTCTGATACTTTACATTCTCCTACCATAGGCTAGCCATTGGAAACACACTGAACAAATCAAAACTTCCTTGACCTCAAGGAACTTAGATTACTATATCACATAGGAAGTCAACAGTAGAATCAGCTTCTTATTTTCTGTCTTCAAGTATCAGGGATTAGCAGAGAGGTGTGCCAGGCTGCCAGCCTCTGTTCTTTGTGAGTGCCAATGGTGGAACTAATTTTTTGCAGAGACAATGTGGACTGGATTCATGCTTACAAATATGAGAGGTAATGTATATGAAGTGGGAGATATTCTAGGAAATAGAGACATAGAAAATAACAGTGATTGACCTGAGACTGAAGACTGGCACACATGGTAATAGGATGCCAATCCTATGACATACATTTCAAGCTGTGGAGTGAGTGGGACTAAAAAGAACCAAGAGTTCCTTTCATGCTATGCATAATAGTGACCTGATCTTTGGTTTGCCACTGTGAGCATTAAAAAAAAGATTTCTTTTGTGTTTTCTTTTATATAACAATCATCTCACAATATTACCCTCCCCAAACTCAAGATTAAGCTCTCTTCTATAATAAAATCTATCGACAAAGCACCTGTATCTGACAGTATATGCAAAATTCCATACCCCTAGTACCTTACTTCTCTGTTGGGAGGAGGGATGTGTGCTTCATCCTCTACCTTCAGAATCTCTGTTGTATATTATAACTCAATTGAATTTACCTACTCTTTAGTGTCATTTTCATGTACATTATTGTAGTCATTGGGTATACTGATTACCCTTCCTTTACTTTGTATGACTTCATATGCCTTTCCACATTTCTCTGAATTCTTCACATTTAATATTTCTTCCTGCACAATAGTATTTTATTATATCCCATATTCTATATATTTCTTCATTCATTCTCCAGTTGATGGAAACTCACTTTATTTCCAGTTTTTTTGCAATGTGTATTTCAGGGGCTTCTGTATGGGTACTTCCCCTGTTCTTTCTCCCCCCTTTCCCCAGCCTAGACTATTGTACTAGCCTCCAATTTGGTCTCACTATTGAAAGTCATCTTCTACTTCAATCCATTCTCCATTTACCTGGTAATATTATTTTTATACATTGTTATTCTGATCGTGTTACTTTCATACTCAATATAATCCTTTTTAGCTTTTAGATGAAATATAAACTCTGACATTTAAGGCTTTTTTACAAGCTGGACCTATTCTATCTTTCTATCTTCTTTCACCCGACTTCCCTTTGTATACTTGTGATAGGTTGAATTGGCCTGTTTGTTCCTCACACCTGATGATCCATCTCCTGTCTTTGTATTTTGTTCATTCTCTCCTTCCCAACTAAACTTAGGCACCATCTTTTATATGAAACATTCTATGTAGTTTTCCCTTACCCACCCAATTACTAATTCTCTTCCATCTTGTGTTCATTTTGGAAATATTCTGTATATATACATATGTCTCTTTTTAAAAATTTAATATTTATTTATTCTCATTTTGTACAAATAATGTTTTTTTATAAATTAATAAAATATTCTTGTTTAAGAGTAACATACATATGTCTCTTATTAGAATATAAGCTTCCAAAGGTTAAGAGTTATTTTATGTTTGTCTTTGTATCCTGACTGCTTGGTACAGTGCCTCGCATTTTTGTTCAGTCATTTTTTTTTTCTTTCCTGTCCAACTCTTTATGATCCTATTTGGGGTTTTGTTGGCAGAGAAAGTAGTGGTTTGCCATTTCCTTCTCCAGCTCATTTTAGAGAGTGAGGAACTGAGGCAAACAGGTTAAGTGAAGTGCTCAGGGTCACCTAGCTAGTAAGTATCTGAGACTAGATTGAATTCAAGGAGACTTCGTGACTTCAGACTAGACCCTTTATCCACCCTGTTGCCCTTGGACTTAGTAGGAACTTATGAATTCTTGCTGATTGTTTTTATTGTTGATCTCCTTGTACTATAAACCCAGTAGTAAAATTATATGTTAAAGGTTCTGGATAGTTTAGGACTTATGGATAATCTTTACAGGGCTTCTTGTCTATGATCTTGTAGACTTGAAGTTGTCCTGACATCTTTACTTAAGAAGAGCCACACTCTCCCTGGTGGGGCACTGAGTCACTTGAGCTGTTTGCCATACCATCCATGAGGTTTCCAAGTCTCCTGAAAGCATGATCTTCCCTTTTCACCATAAACCTAAGAGCTGTTTTATGCCCGCTCACTTCTGTGTTTACTTTCTTAGTGAAGTATGTATAATCTATTTAGAGAAATTCCTGAAACAATATATTGTGATTCTGCATTTCCTCTAGTTACTTCTCTTTGAGGTCACCTTCCATTTACACTATATTTATTTGTATATATATGATCTCTCCCAATTAGACATGGATTCTACTTGAGGAAAGGAATTTTTGCTTTTCTTTGTCTCCCTAGAGTTTAGCAAATGTTTGGCACATAATAAGCCCCTAATAAATAAATGCTTCTTGACTAACTGACCCAAACTGATTCTTTGGAGGCTTTTAGAAAGGACTGTTTAAAAATCTAAGGTTTTTACTTTGTCTTTTAGAAATATTTCTATTGGCTGTAATTCCATGTATTGTATGCAGATAAAAGCATTATTCTGAGGAGGGCTCTCAAGTCTACCCAAGGTTGCCAAAGGGGCCCAAAATCCCCCTCCCCCCAAACACGAAGCACTTCTTGTTGTCTATCAGTGCCACTGAATGAGATAAAGTTGGCCAAACTTTTATGTCTGTGTCTCACTGTCTAAATATTTAAGAATCCACTTTAATATAGTGAAAACTTGATGAACCAGAATGGTCAGAGAATGGGGCGGGGTCACTTCCTGGATAAATGAGGGTTAATGGAAACATCTTTGTTTCAGTTCTTGCTGTTGAAAATTTTATTTAATGAAGTTAAAAAAAAGGATATGTTCAGGCTTGCAAAAGTAATTTTGAAAAATGGCAGCAACATTTGAATAATTTTTATTAGTAAACCTTTACAAATATGGCGGGAAGGGGTAGGCAGGTTCATGTCTACGGAATTTGGATAGCTGTTTCCATGTCCCAATGGCGACCATCTGGGCATCTTTCTTCTGGTCTCCTAGACCTTCAATCCCTGCCTCTTACACAAGTAGCACAACCTGTGGTCCCTTGACACCCCCACCCTACCAGAATCCCCTTCCCCTGTTGCCAAGGCTATGGCTTCAGACTTTTCTGATTGGTTTCTCCTTGGAAGCTTACTGACATCCTCCAGAGTCCTGTGGGATCACATTCCATCCTGAACTCTAAAGACCGAGCTGGGAAGAAAGTCAAAAGATGTATCATAGAGGTGGCTAGGTGGCACAGTGGATAGAGCACTGGCCCTGGAGTCAGGAGTACCTGAGTTCAAATCTGACCTCAGACACTTAATAATTACCTAGCTGTGTGGCCTTGGGGAATCCACTTAATCCCATTTGCCTTGCAAAAAAAAAACCCTAAAAAAAAAAGATGTATCATAAGTGTAGGTGACAACAGTAGTGACTTAAGAGTGCAAAACAGAATACCAAATGCCACGTGTGGGCCCAAAGGCCTCCTTCTCATCCCTATCTAGTGTCCCTCTAGTTAAAGATTTCCTATTTATCCTGTATGTAGCCTCTGTAAGTATATATTAATTTGTTGTCTCCGCCAATAGATTGTAAAGTCTGTGAGTGCAGGGATTGTCTTTTACCTCTTTATATTCCAAGCAAATTGCCTGGCCCACAGAAGACATTTAATAACTATTGAATGTTTTGTGTATGTGTGTGTGTGTGTGTGTGTGTGTGTGTATTTGTCTATATACATATTTATAAACTATACTAAATGTTACTAATACTAATTATATACCATACTAAACTAGTTTATAGTATACTTAATGTTATTACTAATACTAGTTATTAACTAATTACTAAAGTCCCATCTACCATAATATATACTGTTTTATGTTATATATAGTAATATAGCATTTTGTTACATAAAATATACCATGACAATACACCAAGTATAATATACACCCCAATTCTAGGTCAATTCCAAAGCTATTAACATTTTTTAATACTTAATTTCTCATAAATTTTCTTGGGTTATTTAATTCTGTTGCCTTCTCTACTTCCCTCTTTCTTGCTTCTTTTTTCCCTAACAAAAACAAATACCCCATGTCCACCCAAAAAGCTTCCTTTTATGGATCTGTGTTCTCTGTATAGTGAAGGTGACCCTAGATTTTCAAAAATAATACCAGGAAAGCAACCAATTCTGGCAAATTCTTCCATTCTGGGAAGACTTTGGATTTGGGTTTGTTCTGACAACAGACTTTTTTTCTTAATACCAGCCTAGGTAATAACGGAAAAGCTCATTACAAATAGCCTGACCATGTTTCCAAGATCAGCCTGGATAAATATGAAGTTCATTGCCAATAGAGTAGGGTGCTACTTGGTGATGGATTCTTTGACTGTGGTAACCCTTGAGACAGAGAAAAAAAAATACAAAATATCCCTTAGTTCTGAGTGGTCTTTGGCTTTTGCATGGACAGCAGAAGAGTTGTGGGAAAGAGGGCAAAGAAGTGAAGAATCACAGTTTTTATTTTGTCTAAAAACATTAATTTAATTGCTAGTACTCTAAATGTGAGACTCTTGTTCAGTGAGCAAAGCATTGGAATGAATTGGAAATGACATACTAAATAGCATCACAAAATGAAATTATATTTTAGCAGACAGGGAATAACTTATTACTTATGTGGGAGCCATTTATGAATCAGTACATTCATATCACTGCTTTGTCAAGAACAAGTATTAAAATTAATACGAGGCTAGGAGAATAAAAATAAAAAACAAGTAAGTATATAACTAAATATTTCCAATTTGATCTATTTAAACAAATTATTGTATAAAAATGAGATGGATGGAGGAAATGACATAAACATAGTTTCGTATAGAAGTTTAAGCAAGGTAGATAAAATTCTCACAATAAATAGATCAAAAAAGTCTAAAATTACTTTAATCAGTAAGCATTCGATTTACTTGTTAACCAAAAAGTTATGGCAGCCTGGACACTAAAATCAGTTGTAAAATACACAGAGAAAGACAAAAGAAAATAAAGTCCAATATTTCCTTAAAAAAACACTGAATAGTAGGGCAGCTAGCTGGTGTAGTGGATAGAGCAATGGCCCTGGACTTGACTTCATAATCCAGCCTCAAACACTTAATAATTGCTTAGCTGTGTGACCTTGGGCAACTCACTCTTTTTTTTTTTTTAGGTTTTTGCAAGGCAAATGGGGTTAAGTGGCTTGCCCAAGGCCATACAACTAGGTAATTATTAAGTGTCTGAGGCCGGATTTGAACTCAGGCACTCCTGACTCCAGGACTCCTACTCTATCCACTGTGCCACCTAGTCACCCCTGCAAGTCACTCTTAATCTTAAATAAATAAAATTAAAAAAAAACACTGAGAAGGGAAAGGAAAACTAATTTAAATAAAGCTTGATGAATGATCCATCTAATTAAAGATATTCAAAAAAGCAAGTTTGAAACTGAAAGGAATACAATAAATGGGTAAAAAAAATGGAAAAAATCTGCAAAGATTTTTATAATAAACTTTTTCATTTTCAAGGACAATAGAGCTACCATATTTGGTCTTTAATATCACAATCCTAGTTGTGCTTACAGACTACAGAGAAAAGCCATTAAAGAGAACAAAAATGAGAAAGCAGCTATATTAGATTTAGTGATATACAGAGGAGCCTTATTTTGGAAATATCATAGGTTTTAGGGATCAATTCTCAAGGTATTTGAGGAAGTAGAGGATACAAAAAAGCATGAAAAAATCCCTCAGATCTTATGGCAATAAAAAAAAGGAGACTTAGAGACCATCAATATCAATTGCTCATACCCCTACTTTCACACCTATGTTAAATTTTTTATAAGAATAACCTATGTACTCATCAAAAATATCTTCGTTAAAAGCAAGGGAATAGGAAGGCTTTGGCAATAGGTTATGTCTTTACCATTATAGAGTTGATGAGTATGAGCAGGCTGCAGCACATTGGAAACAAGGAATTATAATGGTGTCATCAAATAAATGTGTGAATGGAAACTTAAAAGATGAGTTTGGTCATATAAAGAATGAAGGATAACTGAGGTGCAACCTTGTCTTTTACTGGTATTCTTATACTATTGAGAAAAACTATGTATTGTGGACTTTCTATATTATATTTATGAGAGAATTTAGATGAGAGATTATATAGAGTAGGCAGTCATGAATGGGATATAATTTATGCTCACTGGAGGGAATACTCAATGGAGAACATAAATTCACTTTAATTTTTGCATATTTTGAGAATCCCCAGGATCTTGCATACTTACTAAATGTTTAGTGATTGATTGGCTTCTGAGCCTCAGTTTTATCTTCTGTAAAATAGGGATAATACTTTATAGGGTTATTATTGTATGCATCAAATGAGATAATTTGTGAAAAATACATAGCAAATATTAAAATGCTATATAATTGTGAGCTAATATTATAGCTTATAATTTCCCACATTCCAACAAAATTAAGCCCTTTGAGGGTAGGGATCAGGTCTTATCTGTTTCTATCTCCTAAAACCTAGCATAATATTTAAACAGCACTGAACAAATGAATTCATGTTAGCCTCCTCTCATTTGGGTCTCTATCTTTTCTCAAAATCATCACCCCCTTTTCTCATAACCCTAGGCTGTGAGCGTTTTAGGATATTCCTGCAAATTAACTAGGCCTCCCGCCCCAGGAGTGACAGAATAGACCTGAAGGGAGGAGAAAGAAAACTGCTTAATTCTTCCTAGGCTCACAACACCATCTTGATTGGAGAATGACCTCTTTTTGTGAATTACTGTTTATGGCCACTCCTTTGATTTTTCTCATTGAAAATAAAATTCTGGAGACTAATTTTCATAAGTTTTTGAAAACAGTTGACTTGAGTCTGTCTTCCTCCCTTGTGATCATTGACTCATAAATATTGAAGCAACTTCTCTGATGGACTTAGAATGCAATCCACTCCAGAGACAGAGCTGATGGAATCTGAACATAGACTGAAGTACAATTTTTTTCTCTTATTTTTTTGTGAGATTTTTCTATTTCTTGTGGGAGGAGGGGGGATGTTTACTCTCACAATAAGACTATTTTAGTAACGTGTAAACAAATAAAAACAAATTAAAAAAAGACCTGTGTTCAAATGTGGCCCCAGGCACCTAAGCAAGTTACTCTGCCCTGTTTGCCTCAGTTTCCTCATCTGTAAAATGAACCGAAGAAGAAAATGTCAAACCACTCCAATATGTTTGCCCCCCAAAATCCCCAAACCCATGGATGCTATTGGTGTGCTGTGGTCCAGAGGGTGACAATGAGTCAGACATGGCTACACAATTGCGAAACATGCCTCATATGGCTGCCCCAAGGTCGCACAGGCAGGTAGCATCTGGACTCATGTCCTGTCACTGCAGAACCAATGTTGTTTTCATTATTTCCAACTGCTTCCCACATGCATTCTCCCATGCCATGTAGGAACTAAAGCTATTAACCCACATGCAAAGAGATGTTTTCCCTCAGTTTACTTTAATGCTTTCTCCATTTCACTCTAGTTTGATTCCTTTGTGGCCTGAGAAATGCAGGTCGGCTCTTACCATCATTGTTTAGGGAGTTTCAGGACAATTGTTGTCCTCCGCCCGACTTGCTTAGTGTTGGTGGGGCGGTCTGTAAGATAGATAGTATTCAGGGCTTCAAGCTCAGGAAAACCTGAGTTCAAAGATACCACTGGGATTCTATGACCTTGAACAAAGGATGTGGCCTTTCTGAACCTTGGGCTCATCTTCTGGGTCCGAGACAGGTGATCATCTGCTTTGATGACCTCACTCCCCCACCAGAAGATCCTGTCCTTGGTCTATGGAGGGTCAACATGGCTCTGTGGATTAGGTGCTGGGGTCCTTCTTATGCCTGTTTTCCAGATCATCATCTAGAGCTGAGAGAGCCCTCAGAAGCCATCTGGTCCAAGCATCTCAGCTTATGGATGGGGGAAACCGAGATAACATAGAAGCCATCCACTAAAGGACCCGCAGCTCTAAAGGGATGAAGAATGGGGCCTTGAACCCACATTCTGTGTCTCTAAATCCAGTCCTCTTCCCTCTACAGAAATGATTTTGCTCCCTGCAAACATTCAAAAAGCTCCCAGGCTTTGCTACCTTCTAATTATTTTGGTGACTTGCCCTTTTTTTTTCAGCCTTGAATACAACTCTGCCCCTCAATAAAAGTGGTTGCTACTTGTGAGATACAAAAGAAACATTGTGAGGGGGGAGGAACACTGGGTTCCTCAATTCAGACCTCACTTATCTTTATCTCTATTTTCCATCAAGTAACTGGAAAAGAAACAAAGGTCTCTGGCCTAGGAACATCTTTTAAAAGAGAATTTGCTCACTCCTCGCTTTGTTTGAATGGGTAAACCTCCTCACTGTTTGCCCTTGAAGCTGTTCTAACAGAGCAGGGCTGTTTTATCAATCTGAGCAGCTTAGTAAATGGAAGGATTTCCCTCACCTTCCACCAGTTTTCTGTGACATCGGTGGGGGTGGGTGGAAGGGGAGCCAAGGCTTGGTGGGGGAAGGGTGGTGGGAAGTTGACCTCCCATAGACCCTCAAGACAAAGACTGCGGGTGGGGGGTGGGGCCAGGCCTTGCAGCCAAGACAAACATTAGAGGTTGGTTACCATCTTTAGAGTACATGGTACAAGAATCCGAGAAATCTCTCAGAAGGGCTGAAGAATAGACCCTGTACATTAGTGCATAATTTGCAGGGATTTAGATTTTTTTGTTTAAGGGGAAGGAGAACTGAAAGGAATCTGTGAGGACATCCAGCTCCATTTTAGATGGTACAGCTGAGATTAGAAGGTCTTCTAATTTCTTTCCAATATACCACCCTGTCTCTAGTGAAGCAGATAAAGTGTTGGATTTAGAGTCTAGGTTCAGTCTTGTCTTGGACATATAATGTAGTTAATAAAGTGATCTTGGGCATATTGCTTCTTGTGACTCAGCCTCAGTTTCTTTTATCTGTAAAATGGGGATAATAATTCTAATATCTCCCTCATTGATTGTTCTGAGGCTTGGGTGAGATAATATGTGCAAAAGCATTTTTGCAAACGTCAAAGGGTTATATAAATGTCAGTTAGAAGCCAATTTATTTAATCACTAAAGGAACCTTCAATGACTTGTGGAGGCTGTGGATTAGAGTTGCCCAAATTAAAATCCATTAGCAGTCTCCAAATTTGACAGCCTAGGTGGGCAGAGAATGATATGAAATTTAGAATTATGCAAGTTCAAATTTCCTGCAAATTATATGGAATTTACACATTCTGTCTCCTGGGCCCTGATGGCTCATTCCAAGAAATAATATTGCCCTCATGAACCAAAAAGGAGGTTTGAAAGCCTCTGCTTTAGTCAGTGGTTCAAGATTTCATCCAAGTTATTACTAACAAACTTTTGCCTTTTGGATTTTACATTTCATCCCCACCCTCCATAAGAGAGCTAAATTGCAGTGAAATGAACAGAAGACAAGGAATTGGACATGGGCTGAGAAGAAGAGGACTTGGATAACACTGCAGGATGTGTCATTGTCCTGGAGTCAGGGACTGGCACCATACACCTGGAAGGAATGGGTATTACAGTGGAAAAAGCTGAGTTTTGAGTCCATGGCTTGGAATTTGAATATCCACTTACAACTTGTGGGACCTTGGGCAAGTCCCTACCTCTCTGGACCTTGGTTTTTTTTCATGTGTAAAATAAAATTGGATTAGATTTTTCTCTTTGGCTTTTTTTCTAATAATAAAACATGCAATCTGAATTTCTTATTTAACAGACAAAAACTGGGACGTGAAGGGGGTGTAGTAATTTGCTCTGGAATGTACAGGTAATGGTAAACCTGGGACTAGAACATAAGTCTCTTACATCTTCAGAAAGTGCTGTATTTATTGACTTTCCTATAATATTCATATTGAAAGTTGGCTGTATTCAAGGCTTATTAAAAAAAAATTTTATTTAAGGCAATAGGGTGACTTGCCCAAGGTCACATAGCTAAGTAATTAAGTGTCTGAGGCATGATTTGAACTCAGGTCTTCCTGACTCCAGGGCCAGTGCTCTATCCACTATGCCACCTAGCTGTATATATAAATATATATTATATATATATGTATGTATATATATATATATATATATATATTTTATATATATATATATATATTGCTTACAGAACTGGGAAAGGGCCAGAGTTTCTCTTTCTCCTCAAACCTAGTTTTCTATCACCACCTGCCAGTATCTACCATTTTAAAGAGGATAGGAAAAAAGAAAAAGAAAAGAAGGGGTGACTCAGAAGTTTGTATCCCTTTCAGTGGAAGGGAAACTTAAAGTAGCTTCTATATGAAGAACCAAGTACTGCACCTTCTCCCTCAAACAACACGTATTCATTGAATACCTCCTCTATTGACTAAATGCATTATGGGAATATAAAGAAGTTCAAAAATTGACTATATCGATCACTTTGTATAAAACAGTGTGGAATAACTTTGTTGTTTGTTTCAATTTCTTTATTTTTACCAAGATCTTGACCCAGGCAGTAGGGTTTCAGTGCCCTCCTCATTCAAATGGGAATCATGCTTCAGTAAAGGGTGCCCAAGCAAATTTGTGCATACTTTTTGGCATCCTTTATTCAAGTCCTCTTCTGATGTCTCATAGTGGAGTGTTGGTGACCTATTTCATTCCATTTCATACTAAAACAACAAAAAAGGTTTAGAAGGCTGTTCTCAAAGGTTCTGCCATTGAAAACCCAAGTTATGACAGGCTCTATCAAATTTGAAAGGTATCTGGGGCAATGAACAGCCTCTGTGTTTGTCATCTGAGGCCCAGGCTGCAATTCAAGAGAGCCTCATCATTAGAAGGATTAACCACCAGATTATTTATTTTTGGCTACAGCAATTTGTAGAGACTATGAGGTCATAGAAGAGTTGAGATTCACATTGATAGAGCAATCAAAGGATGGCATCATGGATTATTTGAGATATATCACTGTTAAAGTTCAAGAAAGCATCTTTAATTTCTACTGCCAATGAATGACAAGTTTGTGATTAGATTATAGTTCAGTGCTATATACCTGTAACAGATCTTAGAAGTCTTCATTCTAGGACTTTTGAAATGGACCTCTGTGGCATTTAATGAAGTCTATGAACTACTTCTCAGAATAATGTTTATATATATGTATATATGCATATATCTGTATATATAAAATATGTAGGTTACAAGGATAGCAAATTATATTGAAATTCAGTTATAATATCTTTCAAAAGTTTATGGGCACTGAATTTACCTATGCAGCATCTGTGGACTCCAATTTTAAAAGACTTGCTTTAGTTCAACTTTTTCATTCTGTAGAGGAGGAAACAAGACAAAGGAAGTGACTTGCCCCAGATCATACACATAATTTAAGGGAGACTGGGACTAGAACTCATAATTAGACTTCAAGTGCAATACTCTCTATGACCTTGGGGAGGTCACTTAATCTTCTGGGCCTTGTTTTTCTCATCTATAAGATGAAGAGATTGTAGAAGAACTCTGAGGTCCCTTTTATCTTTATATTTCAGCTTTCTGAGATTGTCAATACACTACAGCAATTGTAAAGCATTAATGTTAGCCATTTTTATTATTGTTTATTATTAGAAAGTAGATTGACAAGATTCAATACTCTGTGTCCCCAGGTGGTTGATCTTCTAATTACTAATCAAGTCTGATCTTACTTAGTTTAAAACATTAAACTAGACCTTACACATTCTATTTCAAAGAAAAATAGTTACAAAAGCAATGTTTAAAGACATCATCTTTATCAATTTTTCTAAGCACGGACATTGTTTTTTTTAAAGAATGTTTTCTTTGGATAGAGTGGGGAAGACCTTGAGTTCAAATGTGGCTTCAGACACTAGCTATATGACCTTGGGCATGTCACTTAACTCTGCCTCCATTTCCTCTTCTATAAAATGAACTGGAGAAGAAAATTGTGAATCACTTTAGTATCTTTGCCAAGAAAACCCCAAATGGGGGTCACAAAGAATTGAAGACACACTCTTTAGCAAGTTTCCTAAGCATTTCACTTTTTTTTAAGACTCACTTAGACTTATACAAACAATTGCCCTAACCAGATGAAGAGAGAACCTTTACTAGTTAAGGAACGATGTGCTGGATTCTAAATTAAGGAAGGATTTTTAACAATTTTATTAGGTAGACATACCACTTATTTCTTAAAAATCTGCTTTAACTTTCTCTTGTAAATGTGTGAGGGAAGTTTTCCTGGTAACATAATATAGTGAGTTTATAAATTAATAGAATCCTTTAGAGTTTGAAGGTTCCTTCATGGTAATCCAACCCGATCTTCTCATTTTATAGATGAGGAAACTAAAATTCAAAAAAAGTTACATGACCTGCCCAAGATCACACAGATAGTAAATGACAGCATGGGCATAGCCATGATCTATAATCTAGACTAGCTAGGAAATGCCATGACAAGACTCAATGAAACTGGTCATCTCACGCCAAGGAATGGCTATGATGAAGCATGAATGGTAGTCAGTACTAAGAAATATGTGGGCACTGATAACAGAGATAAGACTGGAACCTCAAAACCAGGTTAGCAAGCCGAGATTGGAGAATATTTAAGTCTGAAGGTGAAATGGTGGTCAGAAACTAGACAAATTATCAGGAGCAAGGTAATACACAAATAACAGGAATCAAGACAGAGCAGAAAGCTGGAGAGTAAGCATGAGGCACTCTCCTTGACAAGGCAGCTGATAAAGAGGTCTTAACTTCTTTATCGAGGGAGTTTCTAACATGCTTCTTTCCAACCCATTTGCCTAGGCCATGGACTGCTCAAGCTCTGCCAGTGATCGAAAGGGTATCAGAGCTCAGGTCTTTCAGCATAGATAATTGCAGAAGCATCCCAACTGATTTCCTTACCTCCATTCTCTTAACCTTCTCTAGTTGGTTTTCTGTATCACTTCCTAATGCACATGGCTCAAAACTCCATGCCTACTGAATGAAATACAAATTGTTATGGGTGTCTGAAGCCCTCTACAATGACTCCAACTTATCTTTCTATACTTATTTCATATTACTCATCTTTTGCATGTACTATACTTCAGCCAGACTGGATTATTGCTATTCTATGTTAGCCCACGTGGAATGGACTATAGCCAACTCTGTTCAGGGCCCATCATGGGTGACATTACATTTCTTCTATCCTATATACTCAATCTTATTTTATATTACAGCTGCTATATCTTATCATTGAGCCATCCCCAGTGAAAGATCCTTGAAGTCAGGGACTACGGCTTTTTTAAAAAAATTCTTTATATAGAGATATAGCATAATTCTTTAATCAATATTTTAATGAAATTGATTTGAAACTTTGGTGGAAGGTAAGAAGTTAATCATCAGGTCAAGACTAGAAATTTCAGAGTCTTTATATGAAGTTAGTTTGAACTGGAGTAAATAAGAGGATGAGTAGAGAACTCAAATGGGATCTTGGACAAGATCAAGATGAGTGAGCAAAATTAAAACTGAGAAGCCAAGGGCAAAGGCAAGGAGAACCTAGGCAAAAACATATGAGGTTGGGTCACTCTGCATACAAGTTAACAAGTAAAAAAAAGGAGTGCAGGTGTTGAAACTTGGCCATCATATACAATTGTTGTCTTTAGGAGATTACCTTAGGAATTTGGTAAGTATGTTAACTGGTTGAAGTACGAAGCTTGAAATTTGAATTTAGAGTCAGCAAAATGATGAGGTATATGTAAAATGGTGGCTCAGATCATTCTCTTTCCTTTACCATCATTCCATACCTAATTACCATTTATCATACCCCTGGTGTTTCAAGCCAAGGGAACACTGTGTCCAGAGAGAATTCCAATTTGGGTAATTAGATTCCTTTGACATAATGGAAAACTCCCACTTGAGAGCTTTGTTTGGCCTTTGGATTCTTTTAAAAAGATCTATGTGCAGTTCTTGGTGGAATAGCTACCATATTGCACTCTAAAATGAAGCTAAATTATGAACAATAGGTCTGACATACTTACTTTGGTTATGATCTGTTTGTCATCATACTATAAGCAGTTCACTAAATGACTTTTTTATTCTTCCTTTTTTATGACCCTCCATTTTTCTTCTCTGTGTCTTTGCATTGACTGTCCCTCATATTTGAAATCACTTCTTCCTATCTCTGGTTCTCGGAACCTCTAGTCTCCTTGAATACTTATCATAATTACCACCTTCTGGAGATCTTTCCTGGTTCTCTTGGCTGCTAGTGCCTCCTCTTAAAATCACCTCACAGCAATTTTATATTTCCATTTTATATACATATGCTTTCTTTCCCTATAGAATATAAAGTCTTGAAACTCAGGGATTGTTTCACCTTTGTCTTTATATCTCCAGTACATAATAAGATGCTTGGCAAAGAGTTGGTGCTTAACAACTTCTTGGCAATTGATTGGTTGATTGATAAAGGCATTCAACATTGATTAATTGATTGATTCACTCAACAAATATTTATTAAGTCATTTGCATAGAGCAGTGTGTTGGGTGCTGGGAAGAAAATTCAGATAAGCTAGGTCCTTGCCCTCCTCAAGCTAGGTTGTACAAGGGTTCTTAACCTAGCGTCTGTGAATTTGATTTTAAAAAATATTTTGATAGCTACACTTAAATATAATAGATTTTCTTTGTAATCTTATGTATTTGATTTTGTGAATTTAAAGTTTTTATTCTAGGAAGGGATCCATAGGCTACACCATTCTGCAATGACAGTATAGGATACCAAAAACATTAAGAATTCTTGGTATAGGGGTCATTAACCAATGATTAGAATATGTATATTTTATACACACACACACACACACACACACACACACACACACATATATATATACATAAAATAAATCTATTATAGAATTATAAAACAAAATATTATTGAATGACAGACTGGGATAAGGGAGATCAGGAAAAGTTTTATGGAGAAAATACTTACAAATCCCAACATCTGAATAGTCCCATGTCTGTAGTTAATCTCTTTGCTTTCCCTTTTTGATGTCTTTTTTTTTTGAGACTTTGTCTCCCTGTCTTGCTCAGTCTGGAAGTACAGCAGCCACTTAGAGGCCCAACCCTACTGCTGATCAGTATGAAATTTTGACCCACTCTATTTCTATTTCCTTTTTTTAAAAAAAATTTATTTTGAATTTTACAGTTTTCCCCCTAATATCCCTTGCTTCTCTCCACCCCCCACAGAAGGCCTTCTGTTAGTCTTTACATTGTTTCCATGGTATATTGATCTAAGTTGAATGGATCCACTGTATTTCCAATCTGGGTTGGTTTGCCCTTCCTTAGGCAGCTTGTTTCCCAAGGGCTTACCATATTGGTACTGGACTTAGTGCAGATGTCCAATTCAGCCCAACTGCATCTCATAAATGAGCCAACTTATCCAAAAGTCTCCATGATTAGTTTGGCAATAGAAAGTCTCTTTGGGGTTAGGTAAGCTCTAACTGTGACAGGGTGGCCATTTTCTTTCTTTATCCTCTTACATTTTATTCTCTCTCTTTTGAATTATACTACATGCTTGTTTCCTCATTCTTCAGGAAGGTATGCAGGTGAAAGCAATCTTGGGGGTTTCCAGAGGTTTCCATAAAAGAAGCTACAAATAGAGTTTGGTTTTCAGTTGTGGTTCTTCAGTGTTCCCTTTTGGTCCATTTGTACTTTCTTTAGATGATTTTTGTATCTTTTCATAGAAGTTAAATTCTTAAGAATTGATAAATAGAGGAGGAGACAATATTAGTAAACTTGAACTTCCTGTCTTGCCATCTTATTGCTTTCGTCCTTTCCCTGTTATATTCTGTGATTTCATATGACACATACAACAAACATGCATTCAAATAACATTCAAATACTAATAAATTTAGGCAGTATAGACAGAGACCATATAATAGACTGGAAATTCAGGATCCTGGAGTTTGATTCTATATTTTGTTCTTCCACATGGAGCAAATCATGTAACCATTTGACTTTTTGACTACAAAGGTGGGCTTAATAGAATTAAACAGTACCTTGAATTTTATTGTTTTGAGTATTTTGAGTTTTATTCTTCTAATATATCCTAGAAGTTGTTACCAGAAGAATCTTTCTAATGTTATGTCAATCTCTTAATCATGCCAATCTCTTAAATAAAGCCTAATCCATCAAGTCTGACAATTTAGGCCTTCCATAGTTAGTTTTTAATCTATTTTCCTTGTTTTAGCTAATATATACTACTCCATTTCATGTACCATTTGGTCCAGCCAAATGGGACTATTCATGTGACTCCCTGAATCAGAAAGGAACTCCATTTCCATGTCTTTCACTCCATCTCCTCATGCCAGTCTCTGTCTGTTAAAATCCTACATATCTTTGAAGACTCAACCTAAGTAACATCTCATCTATGAAAACTTACACAATGCCTTCTACGCCCAGAGTCAGATTTTTATTTTTGCCTCATTTTAGTCTCAGAGGATTATGCTTATTATATCATGGGTTACCTTTTATAGGATCATAGATTTGGGAACTAAAAAGTATCTTCAGAGATCATATAATTCATGATTTTTTAACCATATTTTGCCTGTTGTGGACCCCTTTGATGTGTTGGTGAAGCACATGGACCTCTTCTCAGAGAAATATTTTTAAATATATAAAATGTTATCTACAGGATTATAAAGGAAACCAAATATATTGAAATTCAATTACCATCTACTTTGAATATACCATCACTGGGAGACCAAGTCTCTGCCACCACTGCTTTAACTACTATCTCCAGCCTAAGCCATCTATGGCTATGACTATCCCCAAAGCATACTCAACATAGTCATTGATAATAAGTCCCAGTTCGACTTACTTTTGAGCTATTGGCAGTTAAGTCTCCAGAGATAGCAGAGAACTTCTGTGCTCTGCATGCTGGAGAAAACAAATCTTTGGTTTTGCTTTTACAGAATCATTCCTGGGTTCATGTGCCAGGGTGTTGCCTTCATGTGCCATAATGGCATGGATAGTGAGTCCATCTATGGGAAGAAATTTACTAATGAGAACTTATCCTGAAGCTCATTGATCCTGGTATCTTATTCATGGTAAATGCTGAGCCCAACACAAATGTTCCTCAGTTTTTCATCTCTATCATTAATACTAATTGATTGGATGGCAATAATGTTGGCTTTGGCCAGGTGAAAGAAGATGTGAAGGTCATGAAAGCTGCAGAAACTTTGAGCCTTAGGTTGGCAAGACCAACAAAAAGATCACCATTGCTGATTGTGGACAAGTCTCTTAAGTTCTTGGGCTTCATTTTTGTTTTAACCACCATGCTACTTCTTTGTATCTGGGGCGGGGGACCTCTCTTATTCCATACTCAGTGTACTCTTTTTGTTGCAATTCTTTGTTTTTCTTATACAAATCTGGCTAGTTTGTAGTTAAGTTTATGATTATGAGAGAAAAACTAAGGCATAAAAAAGAAAGTTATCTAAGAACTCCTGCTTAGTCTGAACTTAATTTTATAGGTTAGAATGAAAAGTGCATCCTCTGAGGCAGGTTGGCATGGTGGGTAGAAAGTCAGTCTTAGATACAGGATTCTTCATAGCATAGATTTAGAGCTGAGAGGGGTTTTAGAAATTATCAAGTCCAACCCCCAGATTTTAGAGATGAAGAAAATGAGGCAAACCTGAGAACTTACATGTCTTGCTGAGGGTCAGAGAGAAGTGTCTAAAATGGATTTGTGTCTTTCCTGTGCCCTGTGCCCTCAGCCATGCTGTCTCCCCAAGGAAGGCTTCTATTCAAAATCTGCTTCTGAAAAACACTAACTCTGTGACCCTGGGCAAATCATTCCATCTCACTATACTCCAGGTAACTCTTGGAAGATATACATTTGCAGAAAACTGCCAATCTGCATTGAGAATTCTTTATACCAGTTACATTAAAAAAATAACTCTATGGGTCATTGACAAATTGCAAAATCACTCATCCTTTCCAGGTAGAAGGAAGTAAAGAATATTTAGTGGCCAGCAGTTGGCATACATGCAATTTTGAATGACTTGCAACTAGATACCAGTGTTAGAACCCTTGGCAAAATTATGAAGTAGGGGACATTTTTTTTAATCCCCTCCCCATCTCCTGGCCCTGACTCTCTTTATCCCATCTCTCCTTTCCCCTTTCTATGCCTGCTAATCTTTTATAAAGTGTTACCTAAGGACTATACTAGCTTACCCCTGTTTAAGGTGAAGCCCTTCTCAGAAGTATTTATACTTTATCAGGTTACTCGTGAGAACTTTCTTTTTCTTTCTAGAGAAAATCTAGAGATCAATCAAAGCTCACATAATTCCTCCCTACTCTCCAAAGTGAATAAATGAAGATTTGGAATGTGAAACAGTTCCATTGCTCTAGGAATCTCTCTTCCTTCCCCACTTCCCCTCCCTTCCCCCCATCGTCCTTGGGTACCTCCTGGCACCAGATGTTTATCAGACCACATAGAGATTGAAGGCCTTCTGAATAAATGCCCTTTTCAGAGCAGACTGCCATTAGCTGGCTGGGTGACCTTGGGCAAGACTCTCTGGGCCTCAGTTTCCTCACCCATAAAGCGATGGGGTTGGACTGGATGACCTATAGTGTCCTTTTAGCTTTGACATTCTCTTGCCCAATCACAATAGGATCTGTTTGAGAAACCCAGCACTCTTGCTTCCTGGGTCTCCTTCACAATGGCATGACTTGTCAATGGCAATGCTGCTGACTTCCTTCCCAGATGCTGTCACCTTTATGGGGGTGGGCTCTGTGCTAGTCTCGGCAAACTCAAATGGCAATTTCTGACCTTCCAGCCGGACAACAAAAGGATTTTCATTTCCCAGAGCACTGTGGGCTCCCCCATGTTTGTTCTTCGCTTTGTCACATTGCTTAGTGACATTCAAGCCACTGACCACTTGGAGGTTTTGGGCACCAGGGCCCCAAGGCAAATGCTCACCCAGAACAATTGAAATTCTCAGGGCCAGATTTTCTCAATACCCCACTTTTGTATTTATACAATTCAAAACCTGTAGGAGTGTGGGATATACTGTATTGCAACAAGTGGGCCTTTAAACCCAGCTTTTGAAAATGCTTATGTTTTGATGAGATAGCACATAAAACAGTGAATGGCGGGCGTCCATGGACTAATTGCAAGTGTTCATACTGGTTGGCACAGCTCTGGACTCTGCTGACCCTCCAAGGTCACTTCTCCAGATCTCCCTCAGATGCGTCACGGGGGCTTTTGTGTATGTTGAGATCCTGGGAGGGGCACAGCGGGCCCAGCCCCTATCGCCTTTCTCTGTTCTGGCTGGCAGCACCCCAAGTGTGAGTGGTAGAATTTCCGGAACGGCCATCGGGGCCCCTCTGACCTTTGCCCGGTGGCTGCTGCTGCTGCCCCTGCTGTTTGCGTGGCTCTCAGGGAAATAGAAAGGGAGTGAGTAAAAACTCACCCACTTGCAACATTATGAAGCTGTCTAGGCTGTTGGAATGTCACGAGGTAGAGAAAAATGTGACAAATTCCCTGCATATACAGTTTGTAAGCACTGTGGCATTGAGACCGAGGCAGCCCCAGCCGGTTTGCTTTCAAGTTTCATCTGAGTGTTCTGGAAGGCTGGAAGGGAGAGGAAGGTCAAGGGCTGGGAGGGGGATGAAAATAGCTTTTTTGTTTTTTGATTCTAGGGTACTAAATTTGCCTTCCCTCATGTCGCCCAACAGAGGATTTCTTCACTTTCCTCCATATCCATGTATTAATGGTAATGGGTCCCAAAGGGTTGATCTTAGCCACCCATGGGCAGAGGAGGCAGCAAATTGTCTTTTGCCTTTAGGGACATCAGGAATCTGGTTCCTCCTGTTTTCTTTGCCTTAAGGTTCTCTGATTAGGGTTCAAATGCACTCTCAGTCTCACATCAAATTAAACTGAATGGTCTTTAACAATTCCTTTGCCTCTTAGAGAGGGTGTAGGGGAAAGAATATGAGTATCCTGAAGAAATCAGAAAGACAACAGGCACCATCAAGAGAGAAAAAGGGGAGCAAACTAATAAGCAACTGGAGGTGCTGAAAATGTCCTTTTTTTTCTCCCAGAAATTTGCTGAGGTCTGGTGCTGTTTCATATTACTCCTGTTCACACACTCTGATCTCATCAGACAGGGCTGGTGGCTGGCTCTCTGCAAAATTTTATCTCTTGTCTCCATGCCTTTCTTTATAACTTTGCTTCTCATTTCCACTTCTTAGAATTCCTTTTTCTTTAAAGAATTGTTTAGGTGCTCCCTTCTAGGAGGTCTTTGAGGAGTTACTGCTCTATTTACCTCTTAAAATTACTTTATATAACTATATATATTTTGTATCATTACCTATACATGTTGTATGTACCACATAGACTATATGTACTTTGAAGGCAGGGATTATTTTTTGTTTGTTTTTTCTTGTTTTCCTCCAGCACAGTAAGCATTGCATTTGAGAAATGGATTACTTAAAACTCTGTCTATGCTGGAACAAGAAAATTTTGAAATATACCATGTTGGCTCAGTGGCAATTTGAGAACTTTTTTTTTTTTTGTGGAGCAATGGGGGTAAGTGACTTGGTTTAGGTCACAGCTAGTAAGTACCCACGTAACTGCTCCAAGAAAGCATATTGTAATGGGGGATTGGATGAGCCAGATGGCTTTGGGGACAGTTCTATTATTTAATCTGACTTTAAAAATTGATAAAATGCCTTTTGCCCTGATAAGAAAAGATGAAGTGATGATATGGTACATTTCATCTTTCTTTTCTGGTCCTTCCAGATTGAATGAATAGATTATACCAAAATGCCAAGAAGAATCTGAAGGTGTCCCCAAATCATATTCAACTTCAAAATGAGGCAGTTAGATTGAATGATTTTTAAAGTCACTTTCAGCTTCAAAATTTCTTTTAAAGAAAAGGAAAGTTCAATTGGGAGGTTGGCAGGAATCATCTAGATGGATTGATTATCAGCCAAAGTCTATTTCCATAGATATATTTTCCTGGATCAGACCAAGCGGGTGATGCTGTACAGTACCCATTGAGGGTAGAGGAGAAAGAATGGGTAAATGAAGTGTATTCTGTGAGTTCAAAGAAAGGTGGACTTTAGCAAACCTATAATCCAAGTGGAAGGAGAAGAGAAAGGCAGTGGGGGGTGACTGAGGAAATGTAAACATCAGTACATATTTTTTTCTTTTGTAAAAACACATCTGTCAGTGAATATTCATTCAGTAAGAGCATAATGTTAGATTCTGAGGGAAATAAAAATTTAGATGCTGCTCATGAAGTTTATAGTCTGCTTATCAAACGTTCACTTCAAAATTTCAAGAATTTGTGATTTTCCTGACTAGGGCATCCCTTCTACTAATGGAGAACATAATGGAGAACAACTTGTTAGATGGAGAGTTGTAGTGGCTGAAACATTTTATCCCTGTTCCTACCCCCTTCACAGTCAAAGAGGTGATAAACTTCCTTGGATTCAACTAGACTTTGAACAGTGTATATACACATAGTATCCATCATTTTGCCCATATGGGAAATTGGTCCATCATGTTACAAATTTCTAGGACTTATGGTCTTCAGGTAAAGCCATCATGTACCTGCATCATATCTCCACCATGATGAGGCATCAAAAGCTGATGAGGCATCAAAAGAAGTCTTTTGAATTTTGTAATATTTCATATTATTATAGGATGAATGTATAGGAAGATTACAAAGCAACAAGGATTCATAAGATATAGAATTAGAAGAGAGCTTAGGGATTATTTTGTCAAATACCTCATTTTACACTTAAGTAAATGAATCCTAGAGAATGGAGGTGACTTGTTCATGGTCACACTACTATTAAGGAGCAGACTTGGGAAATCTGGATCGTCTGACTTTAAATACAATGTTCTTTTGACCACATGAAGGTGCCCAAGGGGAAAAGCTTGTGACTAGTCCTGGCCTATTAGAACAGGATTTCTTGGATGCTTACCATGTGCAATGTAGGAGATATACCAGTGTACAAGAGGTAACTCTGAATCTCAAGTGGCCTGGAGGGTCTGGTTTAGCACTTCCACGTATGAGACAATTAGGTGGGGCAATAACAAGGGCGACTTGGACTTGAATCCTCCCTTATATACATACTAGCTGTGCTACACTGAACAAGTCACAACCTCTGCCAACCTCAATTTCCTTATCTGAAAAAAAGGGTTAATAGCACCTATCTAGATGAGTTGTTATGAAGATCAAATGAGATAATGTAAGTAAAGTGCTTTACACACGTTAAAGGGCTACATCACTGTTAATTATGATTCTGTGAAATGATTGGCAAACAGGATGTGACTGCGTAATCAAAGATGGATTATGAGGTACTCACAGAGTGGGTTAGAATAATCAGGGATTGCTTCATGGAGGAGACTGGACTTATATATTTAAAGGTATTTGGATGGATGGTGTAATTACATTAGCGAAAAGGGATGAATGGTATAGAAGTATAGGGTTGTCTACTCTAGGGATGTGCAAAGGGAATCAGTGCCCCTTTAGTGGTGTAGGGTGCTGTCATTGTTCACTTCAGTTTAACAAGCATTGTCCTACTAGGTGCCTGACATTTTTCTAGGAGTTGGGAATACAAAGAAAAGGGAACTAGTCCCCGCCATCAGATAACTTACCTTGTACTCAGTAAGGAGTAGAGGAATACACTATGGACACAAATAAGTAAATATCAAAGATATTCAGAATTGTTAAGGATAGGGAGCACTAACTGGGAAAAAGCAGTGGAAAATCAAGAAAAGCCCATATAGAGAGCATCTCTTGACCTGAGCCTTGAAGGGAGCTAGAGATTCTCAGATAGGAGTAAAGAGGAAGAACATTCTAGGTATCAGGACAACCTATACAGAGATGTAGAAGCAGGAGAGGAATGCCAAGGTGTATCAAGTGGGCTGCTTTCCTTGAACAGGATTCTTTGGAATCAGGAGGAGATACAAGAATGTAGATCATCAATCTGATGACATTTTAGAGGTATTGGAATCTTGGAAAAGTAGATTTGGTGTTCAGATTAAGGGAGTATGCTATCTTTCAGGCAGGCCTATATTTAGACAAAATAAATGACTATGTATTTAAAATGGTAGGAGGAATACCCAAAGATACCAATCTGCTGTGGAGTCTGAAATTCTATTAGTCACTCTTCTATGTTATCACATTAGCACAGTACAAAATTAAAATATGAAAGTTCTCTTGGAAAGCAAATATATTATTCCTTTATTAGCTATTACCATCTTAGCATAGATTAATTTTCATTAGATCAGATTAAATTACCCCAAGCTTCTGAGGAAATGGGGAATGTGGTGAAGAAGTTTTGTTAAGGAACAAGGGAGATGAAGAACTGTTATGAAGACAGATTATGTAGAATTTCTGAAGAAATTATTTGAAAACAATTAAATTAGAGAAACTCAACTTGATGCAACTATCATGGTGGGACATAGGGTCCTGCTGATGGTACGGCCTGGGAAAAGGGAGAATGTAAAGATAGGATCAGGGAGACATTAACAATATCACTGCCTATTTAACCCTAGTGACTCCAATGACAAAAACAGCCTTTTGTATTGTAGGTTCCATGAGTAATAAGGAGAGCTTACAGTGAACAGAAAAAAAGTCCATGATGCTTTCACCATACTCTATCTTGACATTAACAATAACATTGCATGGTGACCCTAGTAATTCCAATGACAAAAGGCAATTCTTTGTAACTTCCAGTAGGGAGGAGGTGAACTTACAGAATGAAAGTAATGATAACTCCATGGTGCTCCATGTTGACACCCAACATAACAAGTCCAGTTCTTAGTGCCATAGTCAATGAAGGACATTGACATTCTGGACCTTGTCCAAGAGATAATGACTAGGATGGTGAGGACAACAGAAGTCATATCTTACAAGAGTCCATTGAAAGAATAGGGGTTGTTTTGACTAAAGAAGAAACTACTACCTTTGAATGTTTTTTTAATTTACATTTTTATTTATTAACACATTACTAAAATAGTCTTGCTGTAAAAATAAACACAATCCCCTCATCCCCCACAAAAATAAAAAACCTCACTAGAAATGAAGTGAAAGAAAGAGAGAAAAAAATGTGCTTCAGTCTGTGTTCAAATACTATCAGCTGGGGTAGATACTGTCCTTTATCATAAGTCAATCAGAGAAGCTACTTCCATATTTTTTCCTACAGTTGCTATTGCTGATTATTATTCCTTCCATCCAGTCCTCCCCACTCCCATTTATTCTATTTTCTCTCTCCTTTTACTCTGTCCCTTTTCAAAAGTGTGCTATGAGGCAATGAATAGAACACTGACCCCTGGGACCATGAGGCCCCTAGCCCACATCCTACCAGACACCCAGCAACCACCCGGTCCTGTGGTCCTAGGTAGGCCACCCAACCCTACCACCTTGCAAAAACAAAAAAAAGCATTTTGTATCTGACTATCCTCTCCTACCATCTACCCTCTCCTTTATCATGTACACTGCCCCCCCCCCCCAATCCCCTTTCTCCCATCTCTTTCCTCTTCTTTTTCCTTCAAGGGTAAAAGATTTCTATACTCTATTAAGTGTCTATGTTATTTCTTCTCTGAGCCATTTCTGATGAAAATGAAGGTTCACTCACTCCCCCTCCCTTCCCCCTTTCACTCTTTTGTGAAAGCTTTTTCTTGACTCTTATGTCAAGAAATCTTATGTAAGATTTCTTAGCCCATTCTACCTCTCCTTTTCACCCATTTCCCTTTTCACCCACTGACTCCATTTTTACAATATATTATACCTTCATTTTCAGCTCTGTTCTGTGCCTTGTCTAAATATGCTCCTTCTAATTCCTCTATTCAATGAGAAAGTTCATATGAGTTGTCAATATCTTATTCCCATGCAGGAATATTCTCAGTTCAATATCATTAAATCCCTCATAATTTACCCTTCTTGTCCACTCTCTATGTTTCATCTGAGTTCTGTACTTGAAGATCAAATTTTCTGTTCAGCTCTGGCTGAACAGGGACAATTGAAATTCCCCTATTTCATTGAATGTCCATCTTTTCCTCTGGAAGAGGACGTTCAGTTTTGCTGGATAGTTGATTCTCAGTTGTATTCCAAACTCTTTTGCCTGTCAGAGCATCATATTCCAAGCCCTAGGAGGCCTTAATGTGGATGCTGCTAAGTCCTCTCTAATCTTGACTATAGTGCTATAATATTTTAATTGTTTCTGGCTGATTGTAATATTTTCTTTTTGATTTGGGAGTTCTGCAATGTGGCTATAATATTCCTGGAGGTTATTTGTTTGGATCTCTTTCAGGAGGAGATCGGTGGATTCTCTCAATTTCTATTTTACCCTCTGCTTCTAGGATATTAGGGCAATTTTCCTGTAGAAATTCTTTAAAAATGAAGTTTAGGTTCTTTTCCTGATCATGGTTTTCAGGTAGCCCAATAATTTTAAAATTGTTTCTTTGGATCTGTTTTCCAGGTCAGTTGTTTTTCCTATGAGATATTTCACATTTTCTTCTGGTTTTTATTTCTTTTGTTTTTGTTTTATTGTTTATTGATTCTTCATAAAGTCATCACTTTCCTTTTGCTCTATTCTATATTTGAAGAAATTTTTTTCTTCAAAGAGCTTTCTTTATCTACTTTTCTACCTGGCCAAATTTGCTTTTTTAAGGTATTCTTCTTCTCGTTAACTTTTTGGACAGCTTTTTTTCATTTGACCTAAATTGGTTTTTAACATGTTTTCTTCAGCACTTTTTTTGTATCTCCTTGACCAAGTTGTTGACTTGATTTTCATGTTTTTTTTTCTGCATTGCTCTCATTTCTCTTCCCAATTTTTTTCTACCTCCTTACTTGATTTTCTTTTTTTTTTTTTTTAACTTTTTAAAATTTAAGGTAATAGGATTAAGTGACTTGCCCAAGGTCACACAACTAGGTGATTATTAAGTGTCTGAGGCTGGATTTGAACTCAGGTCTTCCTGACTCCAGGGCCAGTGCTATATCCACTGCGCCACCTAGCGGCCTCCCTTACTTGATTTTCAAAATCTTTTTTGAGCTCTGCCATAGCTTGAATCCAATTCCTATTTTTTTCTTGGAGGTTTTGGATACAGAAGTTTTGACTTTGTCATTTTCTGAGTGTGTGTTTTGATCCTCCACAGGACCAAAGTAATTGTCTATGATCAGGTTCTTTTTTTTCTGTTTACTCATTTCCCCAACCTGTACCCTGGTTTAGAGGTGCTTCCCAAACTTTTGGGTGTTATTGGGATGCCTCTGCAAGGACCCAAGTTTCCTTCAAGGTCTTATGAGTGACTCTGATTGCTCTCCTGGTCTGTGCTCTGGTCTTTGGATGACCACAAATTCTCCCCTCTTCCCTGGACCTGAGAGGAGGGACCCTGCTCTATGGCAATGGGAGGGGAGGCAGACTACAATCAGAATCTGAATATGGACAGAACACTAGAGTCCTGTCCCAGGGACAGAGGAGGAGAAACCTTGACAATCTCACCCACCCTTTTACCTTCCGTGGACTGAGTGTTCTGAGGCAGTTTCTGGGCAACTCCCTGCTGGGTGGCTCTGTTTCCTGGGACTGGGGCTATGCTAGGACCATGGCTGTGCTGAGGGCTTAGGCTCCCGTTTACTCTGGTAGAGGTTTCCCCACTGATCTTCCAAGTTGTGCTTGGTGTTCTCTGGTTGACAGATCTGGAAACTACTTCTTCTGCCACAAGTTGGCATCCCCAGGGACCTGGGTGCCCCACGGGCTGTTCCAGGGAGACTGGACTTCCTTCGCTCCAGTGCTGCATGATCTTTGTTGTGCTGCTGCCCCTCCAACCCCATGAAACAGTCTTCCCATGATCTTCCAAGCTACCTTGGGCTGGAGCATTAACTCACTGGGTCTTTCTGTGGGTCCTGTCTCTTGAAAGTTATAATTTTAAGGCTTTTGGAATATTTTGGAAGAGAGCTCCTGGGAAATCCTGCCCACATGCCACTATTTTGACTTCCCCTTTGAATGTTTTAAACATTATCAAGTAGATAGGTGATTAGATTGTTCTCCTTGCTCTCAAAGCACACTAGGTAGAACTTGTAAAGAGGCAGATCTGATTTAATGTTACCTCACAATTAGAGTTGTCTAAACATTTTGAGCAATAGCAAATTCTCTACCATTGGATGACTTCAAACACATGGAATGACCATTTGTCTGGGATAGTACTAAAGTGACTAATGTTTCACACAAAGGTTAGATGATATGACCTTGGAGGTATCTTCTGAATCTGAGATGCTGGGATTCTAATTTAAGCCTTTTGTTAAAAAAACCACCTCAGGAAGGAAGGGGCTAGTTCTTGGAGCAATGCCCCACTTAATGGTTTTCTTTACATTGGATGACAGTGGTAGGATGTGGCCTGCTCTGAAGATAGGTTAAAGAGAATCTATGAGGTGCTGATCTAGTACAAGAGCCAATTCACTTATTTTTTGGAGTCCTTTTATTTTCTAGTAAGTAGGTAGAACACTAAGAAATAGATTTGATCTTGCCTAGTCTAGTGGCTTCCTATTCCCTCTAGGATCAAACATAACCTCTTTTGTTTCCACATGATCCCTTCCTTTCCAGTCTTCTTACATACCACCTCCTTCCACAAACTTGATGATCCAAACAAATTATCTTATTTGTTGTTTCTGGGGCATAAGACTCCATCTTCCACATCTACACCTTTCCCCAGCTGTTCCCCATGGCAGGGATGCTTTCTCTTTACTGACTTCCTGTAAGAATCAACTCAAGCTCTCCTTCCTCCAAAAAGTCTTTTCTTATCATTCTTTCACCTCCCCTCCCCACAACTGCTAAGTAACATTCCCTCTAATTTCTCTTTCTGACTTCTCTTTATCATGTTATCTTCTGATTTACAGATATCTCTTTATCGTAAGAATGTAAACATCTTGAGGGAAATGACTACTTTTTACTTTTTCTGTATTTCCCAGTTACCCAGAACATCTTGCTTCCCAATGATTCTGATTAATAGACATTCCAGTATCTCCTCCTCAATTTATATGGATTGTGTCCAGTGAGTACCTTCTGTTATGTTAGACTTTTACTGTACATGGCTTCTGCTTCTGTATCGGATAACTTTAATTACTTGCTGGAGAATTTATACACATCATTATGAAAGTCCTGCAGGGAAAGGAGGATGAATTGGGTGTCCTCACTGACAGTCAAGTACAAACATCACAGAAAGCTGCTACTTCTAATAATAATGCTTTACATTTGTTTTGAGCTCTGCACCTACTCAAGTTCTTTCACATTAGCTTGTCTGAACTTCACAATATCTCTTTGAGAGCAGGGTAGGTTTTTACAAATGAGGGAATCAGAGTTCAGGTGGGTCAGGTCACATAGTACGCTGGTCCAGAGTGTAGAATTTGAATCTCCTGACCACTGACCCAGTCTACTGCTCAGTTCAGTGGAAAGGGTATGAGATTTGAAATCAGAGGGTTTGAATACATATAGCCATTAGTTATGTGACATTAGATGAGTCATATTATCTTTCTGGGCTTCAACTGCCTCATCTGTAAAATGAGAGAGTTGGACTCCATGACCTTTAAGGTCCCTTTGAGACTTGAATCTATGGCTCTATGACCTCCTCTACCTTTGGAGCTTGTCTAGCCCTACATCATTAGATTGCTCTAATCAGATTGTTTTTGTTCTCATGACAAAAGAGTTCATATCTGTGGTGATTTGTTTTTTGAGAAGAATGTATATAGTACCTCCACTCTAGGGAATGAAGATTTTAATTCCAGTCTCAGGATTTGGTTCAATTATAAAAATAGCCTAACTTGGTGGGAGACTGTCCCTTTCTTGCAGTATTGGATTGTACAATTATAGCTCTTTAGAAGTTTCTTAATGTGCCACAAGATGTCAAGGAACAACACCAAGATTAATACCTTCTTTAATGACTTTGACTTTGATTTTGACCTTGAAATAAACTAGGGATCTGGAAGCTCCGTTTTTTTCCCCCTCAACCCACTTCTTCCATAGTCTGAAAGATTACCTCCTGATATTCATCCCAGGCTCTCCAAAGTGGTGTGGTTTCTTCTGTCTTTTACTTTGAGCCAGAGCTTTAAAAATATAAACAAACAAATTGCTGTTTTAATGGCTAAGGATTTTGATTCTAGCTTAATTCAGGATTTTTCTACACTCTAAGATGCTATGCTAGCTTTGCAAGTTCCCTTTCCTGAGAGCTATCCTCATTAGCATTTACTTTTGTCTTCTACCTGGTTTTCACAAATATCTCTGTTGCTGTTCTCTCTGTCTGCCCTTTCTTAGACATCAGCTCTCTTCCTTCTTCTCTCCCTCCCCTCATGGTCATTTGAAACTCTTTAGCCTACCACACCTAAATTTCTTATGCTGAATAAGATGCTAGGAAGTCTAGTATTTGACTTCTAGGGAAACATTTGCCATTTTTATGTAGTGTGCATTTTTAGGGAAAGGGGATGGAGGAAATGGGTTGTAATGGGAAAGGAAGGAGATGAAAATGGTGAGATCGATTCTAGAGTATCTACATTTAGAAGGGTGTTTTCATATATGTACTTGTCAGCTTTCAAACTTTCCAACAGAATTTTTCCTTTTCTGGCTGATAGTTGAACTCTAGGCTAGTGCAGTATACATATAGTAAGGTGGTAGTAAGATTGTTGGACTTAAGAGTCAGAAGCTCTCGGTCTGATTCCTGGCTCTGATTAGCTCTGATTCCTAGCTGTATAACCTTGGACTAATCATTTCATTTCTGTAAACCTCAGTTTCTTCATTTGTAAAGTATAGCTAGTAAGATTTGTTCTTACCTTAAAAATCCTTTATTTTTATTTTTTTGGTTCTTTTCTTAAAGGTTTTTGCAAGGCAATGGGGTTAAGTGGCAAGCTCAAGGCCACACAGCTAGGTAATTATTATGTGTGCGATGTCAGATTTGAATCCAGGTCCTCCTGACTCCAGGGTGGGTGCTCTAGTCATTGTACCACCTAGCTACCCCTTGGTTCTCTTTCTGATAAACATCATCAAACATGAGTATCTTCATATTCATGGAACAGAAAAATAGGATTATTTTTGAAATTATGAATATCTACCACTTACAGATCACATTTTTCAAACAAATACAATAAATTTAACAAATCAGTTTCAAAGCTTTCCTGCTAAGCTGTGTTTATAGAACTTATCTCAAAGAGGCTTGGGAAAATAGTGTTTTGAAAATCTGTAAAGCTTCATAGAAGCATTGACTATTATTATTATTACATGGGAGGTAGAGGAATAATGATTGGGACCTTGGAATGGGATAGAACATGGGACTAGTCTAGAAGCCAGAAGCTGTGGATTCTAGTACTAGTTTTGTTATCATTGGTGATTGACTTTGGGCAAATTATTTAATCTCTTTGGGTTCCTAGATTCCTTATCTATAGAACTGAGAATTCTGCTGTAGAACGGTCTCTCCTCTTCACAAAGATGTTAAGATTGAGACCTAAGTGACACAATGCTGATTTCTTCTCTGAGATTCTGTAGCCTATGTGAGTGTACTTTGAATAATTATAAACCTCTTGTCAAGGCAGGTATTGCTAGGAAAAGGAAGTATTAGCAGAAATGGACTAGCAATGTATGTGAATGTACTGAAAAAAGTTTAAACCATTATACCTCATAAGACATGAGGTTTTTTAATTTTTAATTTAATTTTTTAAAATAGAGAAATAGTTAGGCACCTGCCCTGGACTAGGGACAATATAAAGAGAAACTAAGCCTCCAAGAAGCTTATTCCTTAGCTGCACTTTACCTTCTTGTTTAAGAGAAAGCCATTTTATTAGATGACAAAAATATGAAGAATGGGACTTTGGTAGAATGCCAGCTTTCCCACAAGGTATAGGATTCAGATACATACCATTTTCAGTGAATTGAAAATCATCTCCAGATACCTATGTCCTATGGTTAATCTAGTATCTTTGCAGTTTTCTATGATTTTATACAATCATATTGAGCATTCATTTCACACATAAAGTATTTTCAACATCTGTAATTCAAACAAAATACTTCCTCTTTAATATTATTCTAATAATCTAATGCAGGGGCTTTTATCTTTTTCTGTGTGTCATAGATCATAGCAATACTAATACTCTACTAATATGAAAACAACTAACAAATAGTGCTTACTATGGTACCTAATACTGTGTTAAGTACTTTATCTCATTGATCTTTGCAACAACCCTGGGTAGAAGGCTCTGTTGCTATCTTCATTATATAGATAAGGAAACTGAGACAATGGAGGTTTAACAACATGCTCAGTATTTGAGGCTAGATTTGAACTCAGATTTTACTGACTCCAGGACTGGCACTCTACCTGTTGTGCCACCTATCTGCCCCTGGAGGTTTTGGTTAGACCATGTCAGTTTGTTGTCCCTTATCAAAGTTATGGTTTATGATCTGAATTCATAATTAAAAGAAATTCTAAATTTTAGTTAGAAGTTAATGAAAATTAAGATGCATTTTCCATCCAATTTTACAAGTCCCCTGAAGTCTATTCATGGACCCATTGGAGTATGTGGACCCTAGGTTAAGAATCTTTGCTTTGGATCTAGGTTTTCATTGATATGGGTATTTTCTCAGAGGATGCATGTTGCAATCTAGCCAAGCCTGCCTTGATGTACCTCTATTGTCCATGTCCTCTCAGCAGTTCACCACAGGAATTGCAGTGACTTGTACTCTATATTCCATGGATATCAGCAGGTTTTCTCTTGGTTATTCTTTGCTCTCACTATACATTTCTCTTGGGACATTCTTTATCCATGTCTGCACATTTCCATATTTATAATGTTACAGTCTGCAAATGTCAATCATGAGCCCATCCATTGCTTGTTGGGTAGTCCTCAACTTTACTTTTTCAGAATATCAAATATAAGGAGTGATTCATTCCTATTTGACTGAAGACTGAGATCAAATTCTAACATCTGGGTCTAATATTTAAGATCCTTTATAATTAACCATGACCGGTTCTTCCAATGTCACTTCACATTATAAGTTCCCTGTTGCAGCCATAATAATCTATTCATGAATACAATTGGAGCTTTTTCCCCTTTCTCTGTATTAGTTCATTGCATTCTTGTATGCCCTCCTCCTATAATATTAAAGAGCTAAATGGCATCTTGGAGGTCATCTAATTTGATCCCCTACTTCTTAGAGACTAAAGAAATTGAGACCCAGGGACAATAAATGACTTTTCCAAGATCAGGAAGGTAGGAAGCATTTGATGGTATTTGATTCCAAACCTACTATTTTCCCCACTTTGCCCTTCTTTCTTCCTTCCTTCCTTCCTTCCTGAATCCTACTCTTCCTTCTAGGAATGGTTCAAATTCCATCTCTTCTCATCAACTTAACCCATAGTGGTATGTTCTGGTTAGGTAAAATCTAGAAGTCTATGATTAGTTTTCAGAAACTCTCATCCAAGTTATCAGTCTATCATTAGTCTATCAAACAATACTCTAAGGAACCCAACATCTTGATTTTTTTTGATCATTTTGCTTTGCTCTATACCACAGTAATATTGGCTTCTCTCACTCATACAGCTTACAAATCCATTCTATTGATCACAATTTGGACTAAGGATGTTTTAGTAAAATTTATTTACCCACTGGAAAAACAACTATAGCTTGTTTTATCTATTTCCTTTGGGACATTGAAATAATAAAGGCTTGCCTGGACTAAGGAAGTAACAGTAGGCATAGGAAAGGAAGGGCATTTGCAGAGTAGAAGCAGAGCATTAAGAAATGTATGGGAGGGAAAAAAGAAATATATGGAGTCAAAGATACCAACAAAGCTGAACCAGGTACCATTTTATAGAAATGAAAGATTTTTGATATCAAATGGCTGCATATGGATCTACTTATGTCACTACTCTGATCAAAAATCATCAATAACTTCTTTTTTTAAATTTGTCAGATCTTTATTGGGTAAGTGGGGAAGGCAGGACGGGTCCAGTTCAATCCTTCTTGGCAGCAGCCTTCCTCCTGGCAGCTAGGACATTGCTGAGTTCCTCTCTCTTCCTTTTGGCACAGATGTGAGTACCCTCCCACATGTTTTTTATGAACTTAAGGGCTCCCTTATCCTTGGAGACCTTTAACAATTCCATGGCCTGCCTCTCATAAGGGGCAAACCCACACACCTCCCGGATCCTATCTCTCGCAAATTTGGTGTGTTTGGTCAAACGCCCACTGTGGGGGCAGTGTCGTGGCTTCACAAAGTTTTTGGGAACTTTGTGGCCCTTGTTGAGACCCACAGCCATGGGATATCGGATGGCCCTAGCTGTGGCATTATCGTAGCCCTGATGGCAGCCACCATCAATGACTTCTTATTGCTTCCTGAGTACAATTCAGATTTTACCTGGTACTCAAGGTCTTCCATAAAATGTTCCCATTTTACCTTTCCATCTATATCTTATATTATTGTTCTTTTTGTAGTCTATAGTTAGTCAGACTATGTTACTTTCACTATATTTATATCCAACTTTGCCTCTGTATATTTGCTCACATTGCTCTTTATTCTTGGAATGCCCTTCCTTCCTATCTTTGCCTATTATTTTCCTACTCATCCTTAAAACCCAGTTTAAACATCAAATCTTTCTTGAATTCTGCCTAGAATATTATCCAAAACTCTCAGGGCTCCCATAATATTTTGGTTAGAAATTCTCTGACAAACTTAACATATAATATTGTGTGTTATGGTTGGCCTTCTGTCTTTGTGTCTTGGTCCCATATTAGACAATAAACTCCATGAGGATAGGGGCTATGCTTTATCCAAAGTTTGTGTCTTCCCCAGTACTTAGTACAGTTTTCTGCCTTCAGGAGGTACTTGATAATTGTTTGTTTGATTGACAGAATTGCTATCAAAAAGAAAGGTGAGTTCTAAAAGGATGACCCATCCTAAATTATTCATCCTTATTAGATGCTGAGATGCTTGAAATTCCCACTATTAGTAAATCTTTGAGGTAAGTGGTACATTGGAAGCAATACTGAACTTGGAGGGCAGAATCTGTTGTCACCAGATCCAAGTCTGGATCTCCATTTTGCCATTTAGTGTCTATCTGACCTGGGGCAGGTAAATTAATTTCTCAAGGCAGCTAGGTGGTACAGTGGATAGAATACTAGCCATGGAGTCAGGAGGTCCTGAGTTCAAATCCCACCCTACTGGCTGTGTGACCCTGGGCCAGTTAATTAATCCTGAATGCCTCTAAAAAACAAACCAAAAAATGCTTCTCTGGGACTTAGTTTCTCTAAAATGAAAGGGTTGGATTAGATGATCCCTATGGCCCTTAGAGATCTATGATTTTCAGACATTTCCTCTTAACATATATATATATATATATATATATATATATATATATATATATATATATTCAGGTCCATGGAAAGTATTACTATGAAACTGTTACTTCTTTGGGAGCAGGGACTGTTTTTTGCTTTTCTTTGTATCCCCCAGGGCTTAGCATCATGCTGAGCAGATGGTAGGGGCTTAATAATTGTTTGTTGCCTGCCTTATTGGATGTTAATATCTGAGTAGAGATTTTTGTACTAAACTCACATCAAAATTCTCCCTACCTTTATTCTTTCATACCTTCTTATTCTTTGGGAAGTAATAGAGAAAAGTAGGGGTGATGAAAAAATGAATAAAGTACACATTGTTGTCCTAAGGTTGAAGCATAATTGTCCTTTGGACATGGAAAAAATGCCATGGTAACTCATAAGTGCTCTATCTCTCTGTGTCTCTGTCTCATTTTCTCTCTCATACTTCACTCTGGAAGCTTTCCTTGGTCATTTCAAGGACCAGTGATCTTTCTTTCCTCTAAAATCACAACATTATCTTTTTGTATTTTTCAGTTGGTATTTTGTCATGTATTGTCTTATGATCATCATAGAACTTAGGGCTAGAAAAGGCCTTAGAAATTATCTGATTCAATTCTTTAATTTTATACATGAGAAAACCAAGACTAGTAGGGGTATTCTTCTGAAAGCCTCACAGAAAGTGAGGAGGGGACCCTGAAGTAGAAACTAAGCTTCAGCATCCCAGTCAAATCATCTCTCCAGTTCACTACTCTGACTTCAAGAGTAAGTCCAAACAAATTGAGTGATCTTAATTATGTGACTTCAAGACTAAGTCCAAACAAATTAAGTGATCCTAATTGTTTGAAAGAAGAGATATGTTTTGAGGCATTGTCTTGTCTTGTAATAGGGTAGGAATAGGGACTGGACCTATACTTTTATTAGTCTAGTGAAATGCTTCATGTTGAAACTCCCTCTATCAAAGAAAGGCAGCACTGTATAACATTTTCTATTTGTATCTCTCTCTCTCTCTCTCTCTCTCTCTCTCTCTCTCTCTCTCTCTCTCTCTGTGTGTGTGTGTATACATTTTATTTTCCACTTAGATTGTAAACTTCTTGGTTTGTTTATATCTTTGCATCCTAACAACAGCTAATACAGACTGAGAACATAATAGATGCTTGATAAATATTTGAAGAAATAAACTGAGGCAGCTTCCTTCATCTATTCAGAAAATATTTATTTAATACCTTCACTGTAACTAGAACTTGGATAGATAGTACATGAATGGGTATATAATAGGATGCTAACATTTCTTCTTCCAGGTCATGTTTCAGAGTCTTCTAGAGATACTGGATATATAACTTTTCTTGGTCACCTCTCTAATGTACATGTTGTCCCTCTCTTAGGCATACCTTCCCTTCTGACCTCCATGGGGGCAAAGACTGGGAATCTTTGGGGGCAAAGACTGGGAGTCTTTGGGGGATGAGACCCTTCTCTTGGATCAGGCTTGTTCTTCTTTATCACTTAATAGTAATTTCCATCCCCTTTCCTACTACCTACTCGTGAATTTGCACAAGTTTCCATTACTCAGACCAGACATTGGAGGAATGCTCAAAAGAAGTAATAAGGCTAGGAGGCATGGTCTCTTGCTATTCTTGTTATTCTAAACATATATGTGTATATATAATAAGCTTAATAAATATCATATATAATGTGCATTATATATATTAATATATAATATGCATATATATATTAAACAAGCCAACATTCAGAAAACTATTAAATAAAACAGGTTAAATAGTGACTAACATTTTCTGAGCTCCTATGGAGGTTTTGCAGAAGTATACCCCTCAGATATGAGGGAAGGAAGTGGGGCTCTGGGTGCGGCTCAGGGGCATCTTCTGACATTGAATAGAGAGCTGCTAGGTCACCCCAGCTCTTAACTGCTGTGTTCTTTTCCGCCAGTATCCCACCCCAGTGAGGAAAGAATCCTAGCCCACAGTTAAAGGTCTGCTTGGTGGGAGTACTTATGAAAAGCCACAGCAAAGCACTTTGTGAGAGTACAAAGTGATGTGGATGGGTTATGTTTCCTGACCCAAAATAACCCTTTATTCAGCCATATCAATGAACAAGGCACAGGGTTCTGCAAGAAATTAGGTCAGGCCTCAAAGAAATTGTCCTGGGGGCAGGTGATAATGGAGAAATAAGAAATGAGAACATGGTCCACTGCTTTGATACTGAACCTCGGCCTGGAGCCTGGCTTCCCGATGCAGTAACCTTCAGACACTGGTACTCCTGGGAGACACTGGGAATAATTTGATTAGCTGGTAAATATTTTTATGGGTATCTTCTAAATCATTTCATTAACAAATGATTTGAATTGCTTAGCCCTGCCTTCAAGGAGCGTACAATCTTCTTTTTCTTTTTTTTTTCTGGTCTAGTTGTCAATGCTATGCTTCTATTTATGTAGAGAGACAAGTCCCTATATCAATGAAAATTCGCAAATATTTTGCAACTTATAGTTTTAGAGGATTATCTGGGTCACTGAGAGATTAAGTGGTTTGTCTAGGGACATGTAGGCAGTATGTATCAAAGGCAAGATTTTGGTACAGATCATATTGACTCTAGGTCCAAGAACCTGCCTCTATCCACATTGCCATTTTTCCCCTTAGTATGATTAGGAGCATAAAATTAATTTATGATATAGCAAGCAACGAATCTAAATATTTATAGCTGCTAACTTGTGAAAGGCAATGGGCTGTGAAGGGACTAGAAAGGTAGCCTTGGAGTGGAGATGTGCATTCAGCTCCTTTCTCTGTGTGACCAGGGGCAGATGTCCATTTTTCACTATATCAGACATTTTTCTAAAATGATGTTCTGTTTTGCCATAAGGAGTAACCTCCACTGATGAAGTTATAGGTCTGGACTCAAAGCAAATAGAAAATAAGTGATCCAAACTATTATTAAGTAGAGGTCATTAATCTTCGATGAGAAAGAGATCAAGAATACATGGCTCAATCAGTCAGTGAAGTCTTCATAGAGGAGAGGGTGGTAAAGTAGAAAGAGTTCTGGAAAGCCTGAGTTTGAGTTTTTTTTTAACTTTGCTGATGACTAGCTCATTTCTTGAGATCTCAGTTTCATTATCTATAAAGTAAGGGGACAAAGTTGGATTAGATGATCTTCCATTTCTAAATTTTATGATCCTTTGTACAGCTTGATCTGAGCCTTGAAGGTTGAAACTTCAAAAAAATCCATGATTTCATTGTCTTGGATGCTGTTGCTTCTTCTCCAAAAGATTGCAAACCCTTCATGCTGTAGTGTATGGTCTCCATGAGTATTTAATCCCTGCACTTTCTCTTTCTCCCAGTCTCTAAGCAATGAGGCAACCTTACTTCTGCCCAAGGTCAAACCATCTATATGTGTCCTTGACCCTATCCTCTATCTTCTCCAGTAGATCTTAATCATTCCTCTCTCTTGAATTTGCAATCTCTCTGTATCTACTGGTTCTTTCCCTTCTGCCTTCAAACATTATCCAGGCTCCCCATCCTTAAGGCAATGAAGCTGCCTCCCACATGAAGCATTTTGTGTGGCTCAAAGAGAAACCAAATAAACACCTTTTCCCCCTCACCCTTCTAAGGGAGACTTTAATTCCTTTAAGGAGAGGAAGAAGGAATTTGAGGCTAGTAACTTGGCCTCTTTGCTCTCCTTAGAGAGAACAGGTGCTGGATAGAACTATGGTTTTCCTTCCCTAAAATTTGATTAGTTTAGGGGATGTAGTTTTCAGGTTCGAGCCAGACTTCTGTTGATTATGTGAAGAAAAGAGGACTCTAAACTTGATATGTAAGGCTTGATTCCTTTCTTCTCAGATATAGGTTCTACATAGCATATAGCAAAGGAACCCATTTTTTCCAAGTTGAGAGCAAAACCAGAATTCCTTAACATGCCTCATTTTCCACAACTGTTAAGTTCCTGTTAGACTAGCTGCTCAGGAAGTGTGAGGGGTGGGAGACAAGGGAGACAAGGTTGACAGGTTCTCCTTAAAGTTCTCCTAGTTCTCCAAATACTCCCTTTATTAAACCAAATACAAGTGCTTGAGTATCCTCCCCAGTCCCTGGTCCACTCCTTGGTCCACTCCCTGTGGCACTCTGCAATCAACCATTAAAATAAGGCTCTGGTGCTCAAGGGCACCAGGTGATGATAGTTTACAGTACTCCCACACACAACAGTCCCTTACATATCCCCCTTTTTGTTTTTTTTTGAAGCAAAATTCCTTAATTCAATTACATAATGAATGCCACATAAGTTGTAAACAAACGTTCACAAATAATATAAACAAATGTCAATTAAACAATAGTGAAAACAACTAAGCATCCAAGTCAATTAACATGAGTTATTAAATTTTACAAAATGGTATTTCCATCATTATATTATGCATGAATTCACAGATTTATCCCAGAAGGGGGTCAAATATTGTGATATTTCCCTTATCATAATTGTGTGATGATAGATCAGACAAAGATTACAATTTGTCAACAAAAAAACCTTTCAAAGCAATCAAATTCAAACCCAAACTAAAAAGAGTAACATTTAACTTTACCTATTTCACCACTGAATTACACATACACACACATACACACACATACACACACCTACACACACACATACACACACACAGGAGTTTAGACACAAACACAAACATAGAAACAACTCTCTTGTATCACATTTACCAAACTGAGATTGATACTCTGGCCAATACCAAATCTCAGAATATAGAAACATTTTCCCATCTCTCCAGGCCAGTAGAGAGATGTAAAATGTCCTATTGGTGTTTAAATACAGACATATGCACACATATTTACATTTTGAGCTACTCTCTTGCAGGGATATTAGCCATAAGAATAGGCTTCATTCAAAAGATGAAATCTGAATTTCCCAGTCCCAGAAAAAAAAAATCTTCTTCCCCATTTTTCTTAACTAATTGACCATGAAGCTTCCCAATCAATAGCCTAAGAAAAACGTAGTTATTACTCCCCACCCCCCCAACGAGGAAGAAGGCATGGGGGTCCCTTGATTTCTAAAATAAACTTTTTGAGACATAGGTTTGAGGTTTGAAGTTACAAAAATGAAGATTTCCCTTTTCCCTTCCTCCCTCCCTCTGTAGAGGGTGGGAGTGCAGAGAATGAGAGTATTTGAAATTCCTTGAGTTGTTAACAACAGTACAATTTGGAGTTGTTGCATTTTCTGAACAGTAGTCAGCCATTTCAAATTGTCCAATAGCATGTGACATTTTTACTCTCAAAGGAAGTGCAGTTAGTGTGTACTTCATGGCTTTCTGGTGTCAGAGCAAGAGTTGTGGTGTGCTTGGTTGTAGGCTGGAGCGTGAAATTCATTGCGGCTTCTGAAGTGGAATTCGTCATAGGTATCAGGGTTGGTGTCACAGTCTGAGGCAATGACAAGAAGTCTCTAACGTTGGCTGTAGGTTTAGGAGTTTGGGTCCCATTTAACACACATAGCGTAACCAGGCAGGCAGCAGCAGCCAAAAGGAACAGCCAGTAGGTCCCCAGCATCCTGTTCATGGTGCTGGTACACACTGCTGCTGAAGAAGAAGCTCCATCCCTTATAGTGCTGCCTTAGAGACTCCACTTCCTTCTGGCTCCTCAATGCTAAATACTTATTTTCTTCTTCTTACTTTGCTTTCCTTCACACCTCCTTGTTCCAACTTAAAATCAGCCCCCTGGTAACAATCAATCTGTTATCTCTTCCAAAGTCTTCTGCTTCGGGATATTGTCTGGATGTTGCTTGTATCTGCTGGTCCTTATCCCAGACTCCACTCTGATAGCTCTGCCTTTGTGTCCCTGTATGGGCACCATTTGTTAAGTTCCTGTTAGGTTCCTGCCAGCTAGCCTATCCTTTCCCAGGCGAGCATTGAAGGGGTGGGAGACAAGGGAGACAAGGGAGACAAGGATGACAAGTTCTCCTTAAAGTTCTCCTTAAAATTCTCCTAGTTCTCCAAGTAGTCCCTTTATGAAACCAAATACAAGTGTTTAAATATCCTCTCCAGTTCCTAGTCCACTCCCACTTCTGTGGCACTCTACAATCAACCAGTAAAATAAGGCTTTGGTGCTCAAGGACACCAGATGAAAGTTTACAGTACTCCTACACACAACAATCCCTTACACACAACAGTCCTTTACACACAACCTCTCCAGCATTTGTCACTTTCTGATCTAAAGGGCACTAAATCCACAAAAAATGTGTAGAACACATTTATGAAATACATTTTTTCCCTAATTTGCTTATTTTGTTCATTACATCTGTATTGTACCTATTGCTGTGTACCAGTGATCAACCTATTTTTTTAACCAGTAACATTGTTTTTGTGATTACTATTTTATAATATAGTTTAAGATCTGATGCCTCCTTCCCCCCTTTTTCATTATTTCCCTTGAGATTCTTGATTTTTGTTCCCCCAGATGATTTTCATTTTTATATTTTCTAGCTTTTAAAAATAATTGTCTATTATTTTCATTGCTTTGACATTAAATGATTTAGATAGTATTGTTATCTGGAGTAACAACTATCCATTGAGTAACTAATACTTTCTTACTTATTTAAATCTGTCTCTATAATTATAAAGAGTGTTTTGTATTTATTTTCATATATTTCCTGGATATTTCTTGGTAAGTTTGTCATTTTCAGTTTTTGCAGATGGTTGATCTGAATGTTTTTATATTTTCATCCTAAAGAAAATAAAGTGAATTTGTAGCTTTTTATTCACATGTGGCTTTTAAGTGGTTTTTGTATATGCACCAGTGATTCTTGATAGGAAAAAAACTTTGCAATTTCACTATAGTGCTTTTTACCTTATAAATTCTTTCCATTGATATTGGAGGATAGTAGATTTAAAACCAGGATTGCCCTTAGAACTAATGTACCCCCCTCTTTGTTTTACAGGTGAGGACAATTAGACCCTGAAAGGCTAAGTGATTTATCAGAGCAAGGTAATACAGGAAGTAAATGGTAGGGCTAGGATTAGAACCCAGAATCTTATCTCCAATTCCAGTTCTTTTTCTCCACCTTACTGTAGTGACTCATCTTTCTTTAGTTTATGCAATGTGTCGAACTGGTAATATTATCACCTCTATATAAGTGATGATACTGAATTAAATCAACTGAACAACAAGGTTAATACTTATTAAGTACTTATGTGCCAGACACTCTGATTTTCTAGGTGCTTACATTCTAATAGGGGAAGACAACATGCAAGCAACCCTGGATGTACAAGATATATACAGGGTAAATTGGGGAGAAATCTCAGACATGGAGGTATACAGGAAGGCTTTTTGCCAGTTTGAAAAAGGAATTCCAAATTGTGTATAGAAATAGGATGTGAATCTGACCTCTACCATGTGCTTAGGAAAGTCACTTTCCTTTCTAGGAGTGTCAGTTTTCTCATCTGTAAAATGAGGAAGCTGGATTAGATGGCAACAAATTAGATTTGGATGCCAAATCTATCATCAGAGAGAAGGCTAATTTTGAGACTAAATGGGCCAAAATTTTATCGTCTATGGACTTCAGTACAGGAAATAGGACCAGCAAATGAACCTGCATCAAGAGTCAGGATATTAAGGAAATTTGATGATACTCAGTGAAAGCTTTAGGTGAAAAGCAGTTGGGTCCAAAGGGGCAAATTTGATTCTGTCTCAATAGACCTTGGTTAAAAATATTTTTCTTTAGTTTTTTTGTTTGCATCAAGTGACCTTATTCCAAGGTCACTAAAGCATTATGGAGCTTTAGACTGAACTAGTGGCACAGTCATCACACAGACCCTCAAGGGATAACTGGGCAGTACAGATGATCACACCGATTCCTGACCTCTTCTACAAGAGTGTCAGACCATGAAGGAGTACCAGGTTCCTGGAGCTCATCAGTGACCAGAGATACCCAACTCTTTGGAGTTCAATCAATGGACAGTTAGTTGGCTTCCATGGCCAGCTGAGTGGGATAAAGTTTGAGATTTCTTCAGTAGAATATCATAGATTAGAAAATAGTTAAACTATGTGCCCCTCCTCCCCTGACAAGAAACTTCTGGGATATTGGTGAAGAGTCACCTGACCCTGTCTCATCTGTTAAAGTCTGGATGTCCATTCAATTCCTGGGGCTGAAGGGATAAGCCAGTTTCTGTTTGAATTATATGCTTTTTCCCTTAGATTAATTTACAAGTTTAGATTGTGAAGACCACATTCCTCATTATTGAGGATGGGTCAGTGGCTGGGGGTGGGGAGGGAAATTGCATTAGGATAAATGTGACTCTTGGGTCTTTTCCCTTTGTCTCCGTCTCTGTAATTGATTGGGTCCCATCTCTGGAGAAATGAATAAAACTTTCTCTTCATACCTTGAGAGATCTCCAAAATTTATTTAAGTGTCATTTGTCTCACACACAGCTCTCTTGCTTGTGATTCTGTTTATCCTTCTCTGGTTTTGCTGACTTTTCTGTTTCAAGTTTTGTCTTGTGCCCTGACTAGGTTCTTCTCCCTTGATGATCTTGGACTTGGATGTTGGATCATCTGCTTTTAGACACTGATCTCCCCTTCCCTAGCTGGTGCCTCACAGTTGTGAGCAGTTGTGTCCGTTGGTCATTCATCCAGATTGCTGCTGCCCTCTGCTGGGCCCGTAGTGACCTGGAACTGCCTTGATTGTGACCCATATTTATGGAGGTCCCCCCCCCCCCCGGGTCACAGCATCTGTTGATGATGATAATCATCATGTAGCTCCTAACTAAAATATTATATAATTCCTTTAAAATTCAGGAGGTACTTTCCCCACAACAACCCTATAAAAGAGAATATTGCAAACATTATTCCCATTTTACAGAGGAATAAACTGAGGATCACAAAGGAAAGGGAATATGCCGAAGGTCACATAGTCTTTTGGTTTAAAGGCCAATGCTAATTTCTTTGAACTAAGGGGACAGTATAATGTTTGTCCCTCAGTTTCGAAAAAGATCAGGGAGGTGATGCCATGACAAGCACATGAATTGGATTGAGTGAGGGGGTGCTGTGCTAAGTCAACGGCCTCATTTTTTTTCTCCAGAGCCATCTGGGTCCAGTGGCCAGTATGAATCAAGATGACTGGAGTTGGGGGGGCGGCTAGGTGGCACAGTGGATAGAGCACCAGCCCTGGAGTCAGCAGTAACTGAGTTCAAACCCAGCCTCAGACACTTAATAATTACCTAGCTGTGTGGCCTTGGGCAAGCCACTTAACCCCATGCAAGCCACTTAACCCCATTTGCCTTGCAAAAACCTAAAAAAAAAAAAAAGATGACTGGAGATGGCCCTGGATGGGAGACAATCAGGGTTGACAATCAGACTTGCCCAAGGTCATGCAACTAGTAAAAGACAAATGTCTGAGTTTGTATTTGAACTCACATCCTCCTGACTCCAAGGCTAGTGCTCTATCCACTATACTACCTAGCTGCCCAATATAGATGGTGGGGAATAAGGAAAGGTAGAGATAAATTCCTATGGGAAAGGGTCAGGCAGCTGCCTCATTCCCTAGGTCAGTCAGTATATCCATGAACACTTGACACCTTGGTTTCTTTTTTTATTTATTCTTTCCTAATGTTCCAAGATTGGAGTTGTGTTGTGGTCCAAAGGTTCCCTCAGAGGTTCTACCAGCATCAGCTCCTGATTTGGGGAGTAACTATTCTTCTTATTGTGTTTCCTTGTACATCTTTTGATGTAACTAATGGAAATTAGTTGAATTATTGATAACAAAATACACCAAAGAAGATATATGAGTGACAATTCTAGAAATCCCACCTCCTTAGGTTTACCTTAAGAACCTTCTTTGGGTTTTCCTAACTGAAAAACCCAAACTGTAAATTTGAGTGCAGATTTGGGGAGAGACACTGAAAGAGTCAGTTACATGGGTATACCCTGCCTCCCTCCCCAACCCTACCTCCATTTTTCCAGATAATGAAGTTGAGGTTCAGAGAAGTCCAGTACCTTTTTTAAAGTCATGTAAGTAATTCATGACAAATTCAAGATTAGAACTCATTGTCATATTTCTTTCAATTGAATTCACAGACTACACATGGCCCTGGGACAAAGCTATGGAGGTCAAATCTGATTAGTTGTATCAGAGCATCTTCCACTGAATTCCTTGGCCAGACTGACTTCTTTAACCATGGTACAGAGCACACCTGAATAGTTTGGTTTTGAGAAGTGCACATTTTGCATGATGTCCCTCAAAGATCATGTCTTCTCACATCTGTTGGCATGTTGGTACATAGGAGTAAGTTAAAGCAATACAGGCAGGAAATATTCTGGATGTTTTTCTCCTAGGACTAAGTTAAAGCAATACAATTAGGAGATATTTTGGATTATTTCTCCTAGGAGTAAGTTGGAGCAATACAGGCAGGAGATATTCTGGATGAATTTCTCCTTGGCAGAGTGAATACCTTGCCAAGCCTGAAATATGAACCAGATGAGTTTTTGTATGGATCATAAAATTAGAAGACATTAGAACTAGAAAGACTTCTGAAGTCATTTACTTTGAACTCTTCCTGGTAACAGAAACACCTTCTACTACAGTTAGATAGGTGGTTATTCAACCTTTGTTTGAATACTGCTGGTGATGGGAGGTCCACTGCTTCCTTATCATTTCCTTTATGAGTAGCTCTATTCATTAAAAGTTCCTTCAGATATTGAAGAGAAATCTAACTAACTTTTTTCTACTTAGCCTATTTTTATCTATCACAATTACACAGGATTAGCCTAATGCTTCTTTGACATGATTGTCCTGAAAAGATATAAAGCTAGCAAGCTTGTCTCCCTCCAAATTTCCTTTTTTTTCTTAGCTAAACATCTTTTCTGCCTTCACTATTTATCTTATGACATAATTTCAATGCCCTTAACCATCTTGATTACCCTTTTCTGGATACCTTCCAGGTTTTATGTCCTTCTTAAAATGTGGCAACTAGAATTTAGCCTCTGACAGATGTGCAGAGTGGACTGAGCAGAGTAGAGAGATAGTCTACTCCTTGCACTGGATGCTGTATTTCTATTAATGGAATCCAAATGGCATTAGCTTTTTTCCCTTTAAAGCAGCTACATCAGATGATGTGAGCACACACTGACCATATAGTCAATTAACATCTTCTAAAATTTTTTTTCCTCATATGAATTGATGTTAAGCTAGGGGTTTTGTTCATTCCTGTCCTTTTGCAGTTAACTTTTTGAACTTAACTTCAAGATTTAATATTTATATCTATTACATTTCATTTCATTAGCATTATTTAGACATTCCAATTTGTCAAGACATTTTTGATTCTGTTGTTAGTATATTAACCATTTAATAAACTTGACTTGCATGCTATCTAGATCTTCATCCAAATCTGATATCAACCTGGAAAGTGATTTCTAGCAGTATGCCACATGGCTCTTCTCCTTTCAACATTTGAATGGATGTATCAATAATTATTATGTATTAATATTTTGGGGTCTGTTTATTAAGTCTGCTATGAATCTACCAGATTAGGTTCATTATACATTTTCTATTTCTTCAACTGATGTACAAGGATAGATCTGATGAGAGTAAGGAAGTCTGTAGTAGTCAAAGCTTTTTGGAGAAGCTGGGACTTGTGCTGGGTTTTGAAGGATGAGTAGGATTTGGATAGTTGGTGAGAATATTTAAGGGAAGGGAAACAACTTGAGTGAAAGAATAAAGGATGAGAACATGAGTGTTTGCTTTATGGCAATATGTCCAATCTTGATAACAGGTTGCATGTTGAAGAGTAATGAGAAATAAGATTAGATCAGAGTAAAAACTGCTTATAGAAGGTCTTGAAAAACTGCTCCAAATACCCCTTACAACAATCCTGGGAGGTAAATCTTATTTTTAATCCCAATTTACAGATGAGGAAATTGAATACCAAGGTTAAGTGACTTTCCCAATGTCACAAAGCTAATAAGTGTATCAGACTTTGTATCTGTATCATATTTGCACTCAACTTTACCTGACACAGGTCCAGTACTCTATGTCACATAGTTGTCTAAAAATTCTGTTGCTCATTCTCCCCTAAAACAATTTGTTCTTTTTTTTGAATCAATGGGAGATTTAAATACAAGTTTAAGTAAGCTAGTATTTGTTATTTCATTTTATTGTATTTTTGAGACCGGATTTCCTTATTTTGCCCAGGCTAAATGTTCAGTGACCACTTAAATGACCCAGTGCTGAGACTGACACACAAAGAAGTTTTAAACTTCTCACTTTTTTTGGACTTGGGTTGGTTTGCCCCCTCCTTTGGCAGCTGGTAGCCTTCTTTACTGGGAGATCATACTATTGGGACTAGACTTAGTGCAGACACCTGATTGACCTTAAGTTTCAATTCTTGACCTTCTAAAACTTTAATTATTGAATACAAGTGGTCACAAGCTTCAATTTCCCTAGGAGATATTATAGGTATGTGCCACCATGCCTGCTTTAAAGTATCATTGAGAGATTTGCCAACTGGATGCAACACCATCATCATGATGATGGGGCTGCTAGGTAGCACAGTGGATGGAGCACCAGCCCTGAAGTCAGGAAGACCTGAGTTCAAATGTAAACTTAGACACTTATTAGCTATCAAGTCACTCAACCCTGATTGCCTTGCATCTAGGACTATCTCCAGTCATCCTGATTCATATCTGGTTACTGGACCCAGTTGCCTCTAGAGGACAAAGTGAGATCGGTGACTTAATACAGCACTCCCCCCTCCACTCAAATCCAGTTCACATGTATGTCATGACATCACTTCTCTGATGTCACAGTTTTCTTTGAGTATGAAGAACAAATATCATCATCATTTGATTACTTGGAAAAACCCAACAAAGCATATTCCACTAGGAACTGTATCAAACCATCATCCAAAGTAAGTTGTGACCTTAGTTGTTCTGAGTCACAGTTTCCTCATCCAGAAAGTAGTAGAATTGGATTAGATGGTCTTGGAGGTCCTTTCTAGCTCACAAACTGTGGACTGGATTCAGTGAACTTTCCTAGTGGAAGATATGCATATGTGTGTATAATCAACAAAAGATTATAGAATACATAAGCATATTTAACATGTATTAGTTTAATAGTAATTGAATGCTCAGAGAAAGGTAATTTTTTATACTGACAAAAATAAAGAATTAATTAAAAAGAATAGCCTTAAATAAGAAAAGTTACCTGTATTCGACTATGTGCATGTAGGACATGCTAAATTTCCTAGTTTAGGTTTTTTTTGGTATTATGTTGTTTAGAACACAGAGTAGAGGTTCCATTACATTTTCTATTTCAGCTAGATGGTGAGTGATATAATTCTTTTAGTGCTGCTCATCAAGAGTTCATCTATGGGGCGGCTAGGTGGCGCATTGGATAAAGCACCAGCCCTGGAGTCAGGAGTACCTGGGTTCAAATCCGGTCTCAGACACTTAAAAATTACCTAACTGTGTGGCCTTGGGCAAGCCACTTAACCTCATTTGCCTTGCAAAAACCTAAAAAACAAAAACAAAACAAAAAGAGTTCATCTATGCTAGATAAGAAATCATCAGGTATTTTCATTTAAAGGCATTTTTAATGTCCATAGGCTCTTTGAAAATACATATGTCTATTTGATTGTTTATAATGAGAAAAAAAGATGAGCTGGGAATGTGAAAGCAAGGGATCATTAGTGAACAGCATGAATGGTCAACTGGTATCTTGGAAATGTGAGGAGAAAGCAAAGAAGCCCTCTAGCATGTTGGTTGGAAATCTTGTAATGAACTTATGGGAGGACACAGACAAAGGTTACATTAGATGGGCAGACATGAATGGATTTAATCTGCAATATCGGAGGAAATGTACACAGATCCATTATGGTACTTTTGGGTATTTGTGATAGTTTTTACTTGCAACTTTTTGTAAACATTGTCAGAGGAGTAGTAGAACTTTGAAAGAACTCAATTTTTTTTATGCCAAAAGAACATTTATTTTGTTTTTTGAAAAATTCTTCAAAGGCTAGCAAACCAACCACATACAAATTTTACAGTAGCAGGTGATTCCACCAGCCACCTCCCATGCCATCTGATGGGCAGTGCAATTTTTTCTTTTCATTTTTTTTTAAATTTTCAACTTCCCGACATAGTGCTTTATACTTAGTAAGTACTTGATAAATGCTCGCTCAATTGAATTGAGTTTTAATTTTCTTTTTTTTGTTAGAATAAATAACTTTTTTGGGGGGAGGATTAAGACTTTAGAGTCTCAAACTTCATAAAGTTCAGGTTCTTCAAGATGTCTTTTTTGAACTATTTTTTCCCATTTTAAAGTATTTATCCCACTCTTATGCTTTCATCCCTATTAAAAAACCAAAACCAAAACCAAAATTCCGATATTGACCATGTCCAAAAGTGTATATCTCATTTTGCATGTTGAGTTCATTGTTCTTTTGGTCTAGAGTTGGGCAGCATGATTGCATGTTTCCTTTATCAATTCTCTGGAATCAGAGATCATGCAATAAGAAGAGTTCTTTTTATCCCATTCACTTTCTTTTATTAAAGATATTATTTGAGTTTTATAATCCCCCCCCCATCTTACTTCCCTCCCCCCCCCCCGGAAAGCAATCTGTCAGTCTTTATTTTGTTTCCATGTTGTACATTGATACAAATTGAGTGCCATGAGAGAGAAATCATATCCTTAAGGAAGAAACAAAAAGTCTAAGAGATAACAAGATCAGACAATAAGATATCAGTTTTTTTTATAAATTAAAGGGAATAGTCCTTGAACTTTGTTCAAACTCCATGGCTCTTTATCTGGATACAGATAATATTCTCCATTTCAGACAGCCCAAAATTGTCCCTGATTGTTGCACTGATGGAATGAGGGAATCCATCAAGGTTGATCATCACTTCCATGTGGCTGTTAGGGTGTACAGTGTTTTTCTGGTTCTACTCATCTCACTTAGCATCAGTTCATGCAAATCCCTCCAGGCTTCCCTGAATTCCCATCCCTCCTGGTTTCTAATAGAACAATAGTGTTCCATGACATACATATACCACAGTTTTGCTAAGCCATTCCCCAATTGAAGGAAATTTACTTGATTTCCAATTCTTTGCCATCATAAACAGGGCTGCTATGAATATTTTTGTACAAGTGATATTTTTACCCTTTTTCATTATCTCTTCAGGGTATAGATCCAGTAGTGGTATTGCTGGATCAAAGGGTATGCTCATAATAAGAAGAGTTTTTAAGTCTTTCAAAATTGTCTTTCCAACATTGTTGTTATTGTGAAAGCAATTCTCCTAGTTCTGCTCATTCTCTATTAGTTCATGAAAATATTTCCAGGTTTCTTTGAAACCCTCCTTTTCATTATTTCTTCATATCTTAATAGGGTATTACCTGGAATACCCTTTGTACTCTTCCCTGAGGATTTCCCTTCTGTCCAAATACGCACAATACTTCAAGGTCCAAGTCAAGACTTTCATGAAATCTTTTTAAACTACTCTAGGCCTTGTCTTCCCTTCTCTGAATTACCACAATTGACCACTTAATTACATTCAATTTTCTACAGTGCACTGTTGTCTCTTAGCCTTATTTTCCTCATCATAATGAAGATTTCTTGTTGGAAGGGTCTATGTCTTATGCATTTTCTTTGTCTCCATAGCATCTGCCTTGCACAATACTGAGTATGTAGGACACCTTTAACAAGAACTTGTTGATTAGACTGTTAGAATAAATGACTTTCCTTGGACTAATGGAATACTATGACCAAGTTTCCTTTTTGTAAACCAATATGATATAACACCTCAGCACAATTCAATTCAATTGGCAGAGATCAAAAACAAAAATCTTTTTATTTTAATGGGACATGATTAAACATTAAAGACCAGTGACCTCATGAAATTCCCATATAATGCAATTTACCAATCTGTGCTTATATATACCTTCTGGGTATTAGAAAAGTACATAATTAAGTATAGATTACTACAGGCATGTTATTACACATTTTATTGTTCCTTAGTGACTTAATAATAATGCTCTGTATTTATATAGTGCTTTTCATCAGATTATCTCCAATCACTTTACAAACATTATCTCATTAATCCTCCAAACAGCTCTGGAGGCACATAATAAGTCTTAGTATCCCCATTTGACAGATCAAAAAACCACAATCTGATGTGATTAAATGACATGCCCAATATCACATTTACATAGTGAAGAGCAGAGGCAGGAAAACAGGACAATGAAGTAGTCAATTTAACCATCAGACTGTAGAGTCTCTTGCAGATGTTATAACCTGATTCAATGAGAATCATACTTATAGAAGATACCTTCATTGATAAGTTTATATTTTTAAAAAATCAAAATAAATTTATTCACTGAAAGTAGAATGAACCACTTGTATTTTGCCAGTCAGGAATCTATGCTCCCTCTATATTTTCACTTCTGAATGAAAGTGTGTATTTGCAAGCTGCACAAGCTATGTATTCCAGGTCTACTTATGTGTACTTCAGTCATTCAGAATTTGAATGCTTAGATAGTCTTTTGGCAGAATCTGATATGACCTATATATTTGACAGTTCCCTTTTCTGTATCCAACACCTCCATAGTTCCACAAGTTGTAGAGACCCAGAAATTCTGTTCCTTCTATTTTGTGGATCCTATTAATTAGTAAAAACACTGAATCTCTTTTTTTGATATCTAATTGTGCCATATGTTTGACATGTTAAGCACCAAGAACTGTTCCATTCATGTACTCTTATTGTCAAGGTTAATCAATTATTTGTTTTAACTAAGAAGTCTGGCTTTCATTACAGCCACCAGTGCCCATGCATACATAATAAATATGTTTGAATTCCTTCTGATCTTATATTTCACAGTTCAGTGAATCCTTTCCGGTCTAACTCAAGTTAACAAATGTTTGTCTTTCATAGTAGAGCTATAAACAGAATACTGATTCATGAATTTGCTAATTGTTTTTCACTGCTATGGATATTTACCAGTGTTCCATCTTTTGTCATGTTGCAAATAGTCATAGAAAATTTAGATCTAGAAGGGTCTTGAATGTGTGGCATAGTCAGTGAATTTGGATTGAGAGGACCTCGGTTCCAATTAGAATGTGCTAACTACAATCTCTGTGGCTGTAAGCAAATTAATTGATTTTTTCTAGACTTTATCTATAGAATGTGAATGTTAGACAAAAATGATCAACAGAGCCCCTTTTAATTTTAAAATTCTTTGAGTCCAAACTTTATAGTGTAACACTATTGTTTTATATATGAGGAAACTGAATTGCAGAGACTTAATTCAGTTAGCATTTTTTTAGCTCCTTAATATGTGTTGAACACTGTGTTGGTATTAGAAGATAGTATGGCTAAGTGGAAGGAACACTGGCTTTGCAATCAGGGCTAGAAGAGATCCTAAAAATCCCCTAGTCCAACCTGGGGACTGAGAGACCCATAGTGGTTAATGACTTGTGCAGAATCACACAAATAGTTAGTGGTAGATCTGGGATTCAAATCTGGGTCTGATGATGCTAAGTTTAGCACACAGTGTTGAGTGTCATTTAGACTAGACACATTGCCTCTCATAAATGTGAAATATTATCACAGTTAGTCTGATGATTATTAATTTCTTAGTCAAATTACAAGAATAAACCAATTAAATTCCCATTTTCTCCTCTGCCTCCTCTTCTTCCTTCTCTTTTTTCTTTTTCTTCATTTCTTGAATACATACAAATCTAATCTAATTTGAATTTTCCCCAGAATGGGTAAAATTCTCAATAGGTAGTCGAATACTTTAGATAGTCTACTAATCACTGCCCTAAGAATATTAAATGTAAGGGACCAGAGCAAAACTGATTCCTTCTATTTGTTTTCATAAACTCTCGTATTAAGACTGCATCTATCATTGGTGCAGCGCCTCGTATAGTTTACCCCATAGGTGATCCCAATTGCCACTACATAGACTGAGATTTTTTTCAGTTTGAGAATGCTTTCCATCAGGGCAGTCTGTAAACCATCCCTAATTTAGTAGATTTTTTTTTTGTTTGTTTATTTTGTGAGACTTGCCCAGGGTCATACAATTAGTAAGTATCAAATGTCTGAGGTCAAATTTGCACTCAGGTCTTTTTGACTCCAGGGCTAGTGCTCTATCATTAGATAAATCTTCTTTTTCAAGGCAATGGGGGTAAGTGACTTGTCCAAGGCCACACAACTAGGTAATTATTAAGTGTCTGAGGCCGGATATGAACTCAGGTAATCCTGACTCCAGGGCCGGTGCTCTATCTACTGTGCTACCTAGCCACACCTATTATTAGATAAATCTTGAGTTTTCTGCGACTCTGAGAAGTGATTTGTTTATGGTCACCTAGCCTGTATGTATTGAAAATAGAATTTGAACTCATCTTCTTTTCTGTGAGTCCATCACTGAGTCCACTATACCTCACTGCCTCTCGATCAATGTTCACTCATCCAGCACTTATTTTATGCTAAATAAATTAAGGAGGACAGTACTGTTGATGTGCAAAGGTATTGGGTTTCATGCTATATAGGATACAAAGAAATAGAAAACATAGTCCTTGTCCTTTAGTGACATTGTCCATTTGGGGAAAGAAGACATAAACACTTTAAAAACTGGCTAACAATCAAGGAAGTATATCAGAAAGTGTCAACTGAGTATTATAAATAAGAAGAGGAGCTTAGAGTAGGGGAGCAGGATCAGGGGTTGGATTGGTCCTGAAAAACTTTGGAAAAAGCAAAATTTGTTTGTCTTGAAGCACAAGTGAGATTTAGATATATAGAAAGGTTAGAATTCTATAGTAAGAGATTGGATATTATATTTTTGAGAAGGAGATAAAAGAATTTATGGAGCAGGGTGACTGGAAATGAATCTAGAAAGGTAGGGTGAAAACAAATTGTGGAAGACCTGGCTAAGGGATATGCCAGACTAAGTCATAAGGTTCCTGGGAATATTACACAGGAAGGTACTCCCTCAAGAGTTAGTTGGTGCTACTTCTTTTCTCTCATCTTTCTTTCTAGAATTAAGATAGTTCAGAGTAGAACTAGGTGAAAAATGTTTGGTTTTTTTGTTTTTTTTTTTTGGTTTGGAAACTGGAAAAAGGTTAAGGAAGAACAAGATTTTTTGATCTACCTTTTCCTTCTCTCCCTCCCTTTCCCCAGCCCTCATATTTTTCTTTTGTATTCTACATGCTCTCCTTTGTATTCCTACTGAGGTCTTTGAAAACTTTTCCCTGGTTGTCATCTTTTTTTCTCTAAAAGGGTTTGTGGTGAGTGTTTAGACCAAGGAAGGTCTAAACTGGTTGATTCCTGAATCAGATCATTTCTTAGGTTTTTTGGCAAGGCAATGGGGCTAGTAAGCATCATATGTCTGTAGCTAAATTTGAACTTGAATCCTCCTATCTCTAGCACTGGTGCTGTATCCATTGCACCATCTAACTGCCCCTTGGAGGTGATTTTAATACTTGAGCAGTTCACACCTCTCTGAAGGCTTCTTTGAGAATCCTCCAACTCTAAAACTACAATAGCTGAAATTCAGAAACCTGCATATTAGAAAGACAAATTTGTATTTCTAGGTTTCAAACCTGTTCTTCTCCAGACTTTTTGTTTCCCAAGCCAAAACAGAATTCATTCATCCATGGTTCTTAGTTTTTCCAAGAGAAAAATGGAAAGAAGTTCTGCTTTGTTGGAGATTTGGTGACTGAAAGAAGAGAGGGTGGGGTTGCATGGGGATTTGTAGAATACTGAGCTTAGGAAAGTTTGCAAATTGTTTGGGGCTCCCAAGAGGAAAAGTACTATGGAAATGTAATCTATTATTATGTGTAATTATCATTAATTGACCATTTCAGCTTAATGGTGCAGAAGAATATTATGGGCATCAGATCTTTATTTAATGGGCAGCTCATGTGGCAGCTCTTACAGAAACAAATTACATAATTGGTTTAGAGAAATTGGACTTTGTGAGTTTTTTATTATTATTCTGTTTGCCTTCAGTAGCTTAATAAAGCAACAGTTAATGGTGACAAAGAAATTAACCTTTCCATTTACAGTTATATCAGATTGAAGGGCTAGCACATGGAGTGGAAAGAAAAGAACTCATAGTCATCAAAGGAGTAAGGGGAACCTTGAATTGTAATTTTGCATTAGCTTAATTGGATACCAGAGAATCTGAGAGATGGGATGGGATGGCCAGAGAAGGCTGAATAGATAGTAGACAATATAATCTTAAAGTTTGTGAAAGTAGTGCCCAGCAGAGGAGCTTGAATAAGCTCAAAATTGCATGTTTCATTTACTATTGCAAATGTAAAACTAATGGACATATCTGGGAGAAATTGCTATTTTGGAACTGGCCTTTTCAACCCTATTTGGTCATACCTATTCAAACAATATCAAAGGTACCATAAACAATACTAGCCACAACAATATTATGACAAATCCTGTTTACATAAGCAATGGTATAATGAATAAAATGTCAGAGGGGTAAAACTTAGATTCTAAAGCCACCTCCATCATTTATTGCCTGTATGGACTATGGGCAACTCACAAAATAAAGTTTTCCTCAGTTTTCTCATCTTTAAAATGGGGGTGATAAAAGTTAATTTTACCACATAGGGTTGTTTTAATGTTCCACCAAGAAACTACATAAAACACTTCACAAACATAAAATGGTATGAAACTATTAGATGTAATTATTATTATAAGTACTTGAAAGTTGTTTTTCAGTGTTGTCCAATTCTTTGTTATCCCATCTGGGGTCTTTTTGATAAATATACTGGAGTGGTTTGTCATTTCCTTCTCCAGCTCATATTACAAATGAAGAAACTGTGGCAAAGAGGGTCAAGTGACTTGTCCAGCTGTTAAGTGTTTGAGGCCAAATTTGAACTCATGAAGATGAGCCTTTCTGACTCCATCTATCTATTGTGTCACCCAGCTGCCCCCACTTGAAGGTTTATAAAATGCTTTATTTTCTCACAGCACCTTTTTTTTGATATAAGTAGTACAAGAATTATTACTTCAATTTTTCAGAAGAGGAAATTGAGGCTCAGGAAGTAAAATAAATGTTTAATCCTGGACTAGAATCATTGTCCTTTATCTTCCTATACACATTACCTCCAATGGGGGAAAGTGGTATTTATCAATCATATGTTAATAATAGAAAAGTAGGTTTTGTTAAGTTAATAAAAATAAGTGCTCAGCCTTATGCAACCTTATATAATATCTATTCTGTATTATGCTAGAAATGCACAATTGGTTATTGTTGGTGGATATAATCAAAAAATTTCTCTATGGACCAACCTATCATTGCAAGCGCTTTCTGGGCATAGCTAGACTGGTCCTCAGAGAGAAGACCTAGAAGGATGCTGGGAAGGAAATATTAGATATAGTCAGTGGTTTCTTCCTGTGTTTCATCACTTTCCAGTGGTGGCCCACTTTTTTCAAAGCCTATAGCAGGACAGTTCAGGTTTTTGTTTTTTTGTTTTTAGGGTTTTGCAAGGCAAACGGGGTTAAGTGGCTTGCCCGAGGCCACATGGCTAGGTAATTATTAAGTGTCTGAGACCGGATTTGAACCCAGGTACTCCTAACTCCAAGGCCGGTGCTTTATCCACTACGCCACCTAGCCGCCCCAGGACAGTTCAGGTTTTGCATTCAGCACTTCTATTTTGAAAACCTTCTGTCTCTTTCCACTTACTATATTTCCCAGTGAAATGAGATGAGAACAATTATGAAATAAACCATATGTCAGCCCTGTTTTCATGGCTCTGCATGAACAAATACATCACCAGAAAGAAGACCAGCTCCTTCTTACCTGTTCCCACAATGAATACCCCCATCCCCAGGGGAGAAATCCTTTCCCTCTTTCTAGAATGAGGAGCCCTGAGGTTAACTTTTAGAACTGGAGGTATTATTGGCCTCAGCAGCAGGACTTTCTAAGCCTAGGAGCTGCCTATAGGAAATAGCAAATTGCTGCACTCATTTCTTTAAACTTTAGCCCAGTGTTTAGGACAAATGACTTCATTTTTTTAAATTTAAATTTTCTTTTTTATTTTGTTATAAACTTTATTGTCATCAACAAAATAAGCATTTCAATATTTAAAAAACAAAAAGAGGATTTATATGAAAGCATGCTTTTCTGATACATAGTTTTTTTAAGTAAAGTTTAACATGGTAATGACAAAATTCTGTATTTTCTTCTGAACATCTTTTCATTTTCTTCTATGTACTTTTAGAATGTTTTATTATATCCTTTTCTTTCTTTTTTCTTTTTTGCATTGTTAAGTCCTCCACTTCTACATAAATTCTCCTTTGAAACAAATGAATATAGTTAAGTATATTTTAATATATTGCCTTGCCTGAAAATATGTCTCATTCTGTATGTTACCTTTCTGCCCAAGGTTGGATAGTATGTTAAATCATCAATCATGATTGACCATTGAATGTATAAGAGTCTGTAGTTTTTCAAAATTGTTATCCTTTACACTATTATGATATTAAATCAATTATCCTCTACATATTTTATTTTGCATCAGGTCATACAGATGTTTCCAGGTTTTTCTGAATTCTTTATCCTTGTCATTTCTTATGGCACCATAGTATTTCAATATATTTATACACCACAACTTACTCAACTATTTCCTAATTGAGGGCACCTGTTTTTTCCTAATTCTATGCTAGAAGTACTGCTATAACTGTTTTCATATATATATGACCTTTCCCTTTGTCTTTGACCTCTTTGAGGTATATGCTCACTAGTGGTATTAATGGGTCCAAGGGTATGTACAGCTCAATGTTTTGGAGAGTTTAGTTCCAAGTTGTTTTCCAGGATGATTAGACCAATTCACGGTGCCACCAGCAATGCTTAAGTGTTGCCATCATTTGCTCCAATTGTCATTTTTACCTTTTGTCATTTTTTGCCAATCTGATAAGTGTTAGGTAGGATCTCAGAATTGTTTTAATATGAATTTCTCTAAATATTAGTGACTTGGAGACTTTAACTTTTATTGCTTCTGATTTTAAGTGCATCTAGTTTGCTTGTTTTTTCTGGTTTCATGTATGTCTTCATTTTTTCCTAGTGAATAGATCCTTCAATGATAGCAGCTCATATTTAACTCAAATGGATTTGTGATAGAACATATCTGAGAGTTCTGTTCAATATTACCCCTGCCGATCCTTCAATGTGGGCAGCTATATCATCTGCCCCTCCTATGTCTGTATCTGCCTCAATTTTATCCACTGTGTGTCCACCCAAGGCACTGGAGGTTTTCCTTGCTTTCTCCTGAGACATGAAGATGCCAGTAGAGGATTCTGGTTGTGGGTTGTAATGCTACACACACACACACACACACACACACACACACACACACAAAGATGTTTGTTTTTTTTCTAATTCTTTGACAGCATCTCTTATTTCTATTCTTCAGAGTTCCTACCTGGTTATATGTTGTAGTGTGCTCACACCACCAGGTTCCTTCCATTACCTATAATGCTCATTCAGAGACAGTGGTGTTTCAGATTCTACAATCATACAACATGGTTAAGATGGTTATATTGAAAAGATGGTCTTTCATTATTATGGGAAGCTTGAGTTAAAGTGCTTTACTATCCAACCCTATCACTTCTCCTTTTTCAAGTTTGGGCCAAGCTCACTGTACATATGTATTATCTGTCTTAGATACTCATACTATTGGATAAAGTCTTACTGGGAGTCCATTCAGATGTATAGTAAAATCTAAGCAGTAGACATTCTTGATCCATTTGGTCTGCCCTGTGTGAATGCATGAACTGAACTCCTTTGAGTGATTACAGAACTCTTCTGGAAGGCTTGTCAACATCTTGGCGCTTTATGCAATCCACTCACTGTCATCTGACCATCAATTAGTGAATCACTGAACAAATGACAGTGCATGAATATAATGAAATACTGTAAGAAAAAGTGGAAGGGACTGTTTTAAAGAAATTTGGGAATACTTACATGAATTACCAAAGTATGAAGTAGGCAGAACCATCATTTTTTTTAACAACATTTTAAAAATAAGCAATTTTGAAAGACTTAAAAAACTCTAATCAATGCAATGACCAACATGATTCCAGAGGATTAACGATTAAGCATTCTGTTCACCTTCTGACCTAGAGGTAATAGAATAAATATGCAGAAAAAATTATACCTCTTTGGACATGATCAATCTGGGAATTAGCTTTACTTAACTATGTATATTTATTACAACCTACATTACAACTGTTGTTTTATTTTTCTACTTTTAGGGGCCAGGAGATGGGAGGGAGAAAAAGTAATTTCTTTATAATTTAAAAAAGTTGTATGGAAAAAATACAATGTCATTTGTCAATAGGAGGAGATGGAGTACCTTACTATCCATGGGAATTTCTCCTTGACCTATAGTCTGCACTGGATCTCCTCAAGAATGCTTTAGGTGAGTGTTATTTCCCTATTTTATGCATTTTCTCATGGTTACTCTCAGATAATCATTGAATCTCCTGTTATAACTTCTGTGTAATATCTTTGAAGGAAACAATACATTTTGATCTATAGATAGGAGATTATTTGTTATAAAAAGGCAATGTTTTAGTCTATAATAAATACTTTTCATAATAAAAAAATAAGTATTGGTGTATCTTATTTTCATTACATTTTACACTCAATTATGAGGTGGTAAAGATTTTTGAATGTTGTGTGCAGTAGTTCCTTGTTCCCTACTAATACTCTTATTGAGGATACCTTTAATTCATGCATGGAAGTCCTTTACAGAGATTTTGTATAGATGGGAGAATAGACACATGTTGGTAGTTTTTGATATTTTCTCAATGATCTCTTTTTGGAATTAATAAGGTCTGAGACTTTCTCCACAACTCTTTCCACTTCTTTAGATGTCTTGTCAATGAGTCTCAAAGTCCTTACAATTCTATTACCTCCAGTGTATGTATTTATACACACATGTATAGATTACATACATATAATATACATAAATATATATGTGTGTATAACATATATGATGTGTTATACATACTTCATGATATCTGGCTGTTTTTCACATTTTTGTTTCCTTTATTGCCATTTCTGAACCTCAGGAACTGTGATGTTTGAGTCTAAGCGTGGTGGTTCTACTATCCTTGAGGGAGAAAATAGGTTATTATTATAACTTTTTCAGACCTTTTCTATGTTTCTCTTGTTTTTATTTGCTTAGTTAGATATATCGATAAGCTTTTGTTAGACTCAATATTACTCTCTACTACTTCTGTTTGCTTTATTGAAGGCATGGTACTTGTAACTCTCCATCACCCTTCTTTCAAAAGATATTACAGATCAGTTCATACAGTAACATGGTGTTGCCTTTAGTAGCCAATTCTGGGAAGCAAATAAAATGTTTTTTGGTAAAGATAGTCAATTTAAGGTTTGTAGAATATTGCACTCAAAAAAATCCTTGCAAGACAGGTAGTTGGTTCTTATTTCCCATAATACAGATCAGGAAATTGAACTGAGACAAATTATCTGTTTTGCTCAGTATTATTGCTAGCAAGAATTAGAGCTAGGACTCAGACCTAGGTTTTTTGTTCATTCATTCAGCAAGCACATATTATGTGCTAAGCTTTGAGGATACAAAGACAGAAAGGAGACAGTCCCTGTCCTCATTATGTTATGGCAGAGAGGAAATAATATAGAATCAGAGAGAACATTAATAACCGTGCAGAAGGAATTAGCAACTGAGGTTGATCTTGATTGAGGGGGTGGCAATCAGGTCTTGAAGGAAAGCAAGAATATGAGAGGACAGTGTGCACTTAAAACATGAAGAAGTGGCCTGAGCAGAGACACAGAGATGGGAGAAGTGGCTTTGCATGAAAGAAAATTTTGCAAGGGAGGAAAAAAACCCTACAGTAATTCTATAAAAGGAGGCACAAACCAATGAGTTTTGCCTGGCCTTCCAAATAGAGGAGTCTTTATTTTATCCCAGAGGCAATTGGGAGCCACAAGAGTTTCTTGAGCAAGGATGTGACCTTCATAGATGTCAGCTTTCCGGATAGAAGATTGGCAGCTATGTGGAGAATGGATCGGAAATAGGAGACACTTGAGACAGGGAAACTAATTAGAAGACTATCTTGGTAATCTAAGTAAGCAGTGGTGAGGCCCTGTACAGATTGACCTGATAAGTCTTGCCATCTGATGAATATGGGGAGGAGTCAGAGAGAAGGAAGAGTTGATAGTAACTGAAGTTTCGAATCTGCCTGATTGGAAAAAATGGTATGGTACCCTCTTAATTAAAAATAAAATAAAATGTCTAAAAAAGCAAAGTTACCAAGAGTGACTGGGAAGAAGTAAATGTGTTCTTTTTTTTAACTGTGTTGACTTTCAGGTTCCTGAGGGGCATGCAGTTAGAACTGTGCAATAAGTAATTGGTAACACTGGACTGGAAATGAAAAAAGAAATGATTAAGTCTAGATTTTCATAGGGCAACTAAGGTGATGCATTGGGTCTGGAGATAGGAAAACCTGAGTTAAAAATCAAGTCTCAGGCAACTTATTAGTTATGTGACCCAGGGCAAGTCATTTATCCCTCTTTGCCTCAGTTTCCTCATCTGTAAAATGAGCTAAAAAAGTGAAATGACAAATCACTCCCTGGTTCTTTGCCAAGAAAACCTGAAATGGTATCACGAAAAATCAGACATGATTGAAATGACTCAACAAGATTTTCAGATTTGAGAACTGTTTTGGTTTCCTGATAGCAGTAGATTAATTTTGAGTTGCTCTGTTTGACTTAAGACTCCTTCATATTTTGGCCTCCTGCTACTTATTCAATCTCATTTTTCATTAATAACTAATTAACACATTTTGTTCAGTCAGATCAGTTGCCTTGTCTCAGCAACAGCCCACCCTTGCTGTCTATAGCATCCCTGTCTTATGATATCACCCTTCTTCTTCCTCTTTACATATCAGTGTTCTCTCAAACTGTTCAGAACCCATCTCAGGTTCTCCCTCCTCCATGAAGTCTAATTCTAGTGTTCCAGTCCACATATTTTTCCTTTCCTGAATTCTTTTTTTTTACAAGGCAATGGGATTAAGTGGCTTGCCCAAGGCCACACAGGTTAAGTAATTATTAAGTGTCTGAGGCTGGATTTGAACTCAGATTCTCCTGACTCCAGGGCTGGTGCTCTATCCACCGTGCAACCTAGCTGTCCCCCTTTCCTGAATTCTTAAGGTTGACATATACACTTTAGTTAATAGCAATAATAACCATGATATTTCTATAGTTTCTTAAAGTTTGCAAAGCGCTTTATATATATATATATATATATATATCCTCTCATTTGAACCCCTTATTACAGCCCTGTGAGACAGGCATATCAAGTTTTATTTTCCTACTTTCTAGTTAAGGTAAGCTTGAGTCCTAGGTTAAGAAGGTTGTCTTTGTTTACATAGCTAGTTAGTGTCAGCTGTAGGTTTTGAATATAGACTTTTCCAACTTTAAGTTCAGTACTCATATAATTATGTGGGTTTTTTGTCCATTAATTGTTTTGTGTATATTAGTCTTGTCATCTCAACTGGATTAAATTTTTCTGGAACAAATGTTGTCTTTTTTCTTCATCCCTTGTAGCACTTAGCACTATTCCTGAAAATTTAAAAGATTCATAATTAATACTTTATGATTGTTAGTTGATTGAGCAGGTTTGGGCAGATTTTGTGGATCTAAATCTGTATATGTGTGTATCTATATGTATATATGTATATGTATACAATACATTTTTTCCTACTTATACTCTCTTTGCAGCAAACTCATTATTTTGAATTCTTTCACATTCAACTGCTGCTAGGATTCTGGGTAACCAGGGAAGCTTTGTTAGTAAATCATAACTTGGTCTGAAAATATATTCTTTCCCATCTGGGGTCAGATTGCATTGTTGTGGTTTTTTAAATGCTTTTTATTATTTTAATTAAAGCAAACCCAGAGAAGATATAAAGGGTAGATATTCTAGGAACAGAGACAGCCCCAGGTCTGACTTTGAACAACTTATCTCTGAGACTTGAGTTGTCAGTGGATAAGTTGTAGCTTGTTGGTGACAAGTCAGTAGCTGCAACATGGCTCCATCTGAATGTGAAGAAGTTGGGGGAGGAGATGAAGGATGAATGGGATGAAAAGGGGGAATCTTGGGAGTTATTTGGAGTTTTCTAGGGAAAAGATGGAAAAGCTTATAAAAATCCTTTTTTTTGCCAGCAGCAAATTTGATTTAATTGGATGGGCAGCATAAAGAGAACTGTTGAGGGCAACCCCCTTACAGATGGTACAGGAGATGTAGAAAACTTCTCAGGTGCAATACTTTCCTTCCTACAAATTTTTCATTCTTTTCAAAGTAGAGACAGTGTGAGAGAGGTCTAGTTAATACTGTATGAAGGTCTAGGGAGGCTAGACAGATTTAGAGTCTGAGTTAGAGCTCGAGCAAGCAAAGCATTAGAGGTCAGATCTGACAAGAATTTGGTTCTGTTTTCTCAGAAGATGCTCTGGTTCATCTACTGCTTGAGAGGCCAGAGATCTTAGGACTACCTTAGGATATAAATCCTTCTTGTGCCACTTGAGATGACTCAATGGAACCAAAATTTGGAATTTTTGCACCTGGGACAAGTTGTACTAATCATACCTTTAAATCAGCTTCTCTAGTTTATAGGGAGGAACAGGGAAATCAGGGAAGAATATACATTGGATGCAACTGTGTGGAAGAAAGTACCATATGTTAGCCTTCTATTTTAAGTCAGTTAACTAGGTGTCGAACTTATTTTTCCTCCATTGTTGAAAGATGACAAGTACTTGATTAGTACCTTCTAAATTTCATGACTTGGGGAAAAGTTTGATATGTGTGGCTCCAATTCTATCTCTGCTTCTCAAATGGAAAGGGTTCATTGGTTTTTCTCTCTTTATTTTCTTCCTAAATTCTCTGCCTTGCTTGGGGAACACAGACCAAGAGCTGAGGAAAAGTTAGTGGACAGAGGATAGAGACTCAAATATCTATCCTGAAGTTGCCACTAATTCTCCAATTGATATTGAGAAAGTCATTTAGCCTTTTGGGGGCTTATGGTTTTCATATGGAAAATGATGCTAACAATATCTTCCATGCCTACCCACTTCACAAGATTTTATGAGAATTAAATGAAGTCATGTATCATGGAATCATTGATTTAGAGTTAGAAGGAACCTGAGAGGTCATTGAGCTTATCTCCTCATACAGGAGAAAACTGAGGCTCAGCAAAGGTAGATGTATCAACCTAGGTTATCTAGTGTCTGAGGTTTCAAACTCATTTCTAGCCACTCTATCATGAAATCTCCTTAGAACAAATATATCCCCAAACTAACCCAAAATAAGGAAGGTATTATTACTCCTGAGAAAAAATAGGAAGAATAAAACATTAGCCATTTCTGTGGATAGGCTAATTGCAAAATAGTCTTACTGATACAAAAAGTGCCAGACTAAGGACAAGTTTGTTTCTTTAAATCCCATTGAATCAATTCAATTCAATAAACATTCATTAAGCTCCTATTATGTGTCAGTATAGCCTACCTACTATATTTACTAATGGTTACAAAAAGAGGCAAAAGAAAGTCATAAGCAATGAAGGATGCTCTAGGGATAGATAGTTCAAGTCCCTCATTTTGCAGATGAGGAAATAGAGGCACAGACTGAATTAAATGATTTGCATAAAGGTCATATGGTCAGTGTCAGAAAACAGACTAGTAGTCAGGACACTTCCTTTTCAATTTAAGCAAACTCTTTAAGTAACTTCATTTAAAGAGACCCTGCCCTGCTATTTAGGTTATTAAGGGGGCCAGAAAAGGTTCTTGAAAGGAATTTGTTTCTGGTTTGCTAAATAATCTGAATTTCAAAGGTCAGAGGTAGGTTTTATGACTTGTTTAAAGAGTAAAGCTAAAAATTTCATCCAAAGCTGTGAATTCCCCCCCATTTGACCTTAGACTCAATGAGATCAGTGAGCTCTCAGAGGTCTAGGGAAATTCTCCAGCATTTTCAATTTTTGAGGTACCTTGCCAAAATAAAAAAAAAAAGATGCATTAAAGTCAGGCATTAAAATGAGACAATCTGATTTAAAAAATTAATACAGTTTTTAGACTTTTCTGGGCAATTATCTAATTATTGAAGGAAAATATGGTAGTGTCAGCAGTGATATTAAATAATGCAAGACCACGTTCTTACTCCACAGATAAACAGCCAAAATCATTTGTGTGCTTGATGTTAAAACCTTTTAAGATGGAGGCCCAGGCCAAATGACTTTGCTATTTTGCTTCTGATTGACCCTATAAAATGAAATATTCCTTAAAAATGCTCTAGCAAGTCAGTACCACCAAACATTTTGTTCAATACTTTGTCTCTCAAAGCAGCATAAAGGAGTATATATGAATGAAGATTATAGTGGCCATTAATTCCAATCTCCAAAGGTTTGAGGAAGGGGTTACCAATGAGATCACAGATCTAGTCCTTATTCATTTCCTAGGGGAAGTAAGTTTTCATGGTAGAATGGAAAGAGTATATCACCCGAACTCAAGAAAACTTTGGTTCAAATTCTGTCATGGATATTAATTAGCTTGGTCATTAACAAGGCATTGAAACACTCTGAGCCTCAATTTTCTCATCTGTGAAATGGGGAGAATAATAATGGTAGTAGTTGTGAGACATAAATGAGATAATACATAATACACAAACAAGCATTTTAAAGGATAATATAAATGTCACTTATTCTTATTCATTAATATGTCTTATTTCTTGACCCTGTTTATACAGTAAACGCCCTCTAAACAATAAGATTTTAGATGCTCTTTTTTGGTGGGGGGGAATAATCTTTGCATCCTATATCAAATACTTCAGGGCCTCCTAAATAAGATCTACAAGCACTTGAAAGAATTTGATCTAACTTTCACACTGGAGAAACCAAGGAAGTAGAAAATGCCCATTTTCTTCACTATGACATACATTTTGATAAAAAGCTATTGAGTTAGTTCTTCAGTGTATATCTTGGATATTCACTGCATTTGACCAGTAAACTATCCATATTCAAAAATGAATAGAACAGAGTGGACGAGATTGTGTTTAGGAAATGATGTTGCATTTTCAAAGATCCCAACGATTCTTTAGACAAACAAGTAGAATAATCATATTTTAACATCAATAGTATTACAGTGGTGCTATATGACTAAAAAGCATGGAACACCACTATCTTTGAACAGTCAAAGGATCATTGGTTCAGAGATTTGAACTGGAAAGAACTTTCAAGGTTATCTAGTTCATCTCTCTTACTTTACAGATTAGACCAAGAGAAATGAAATGACTTCTACCAGGTATAAATGGAAGGGCTGAGGCTTGGACCCATGTTTCCTAGCACTCTCTTTCCATGCATCATTCTGCCCAGTTAGTATAAAAAGTCCAAAGTTTATCAATGATCAATTGTGGTGAGAAAATATGGTGGTGGTGAGAAAATAGTCATGGACTAGGTAAGAGAGAATACTGGTATCCATGTAATGCCGAAAGATCCAGAGGAGGGCCATCAGCACGTTGCAAACTTTATGGAAGATTTATGGGAGGAAATGGGCCAGCATCACACAGGATGAGAATGGGTGAATGGATTGTGATCTGTTACCACATCCCAACTCAGCCCATCCCACTTTGGAATAACTTGACTCATTGGGTAGTTTTCCTTATATTGATCTGACATCTGCTTTCCTGAAAGTCCCACCCATCTATTGCTCCTAGTTTACTGCCTAGGGCCAAGTAAAACAAATCTAATCTGTCTTCTTCATGACAGCCCTTCAACAACTTAAAGACAGTTATCATGTCCCTACTAAGAAAGTTTTCCAGGCTGAACATGTCTTGCTTTTTCACTATGGAATATTCTGAGATTATTTGCTCACTGTTCTGGTCATCCCCTAGCCTGTCAAGGTAATATTATTGTTTGTATCAGGTGTCCCCAATATTTGAGAATAAAGGAGTCCTGTGCTTCCTCACTACTGGCAATGTAGGGTTAGATTTGGAGGTTCATGCTAGTGACTTCCAAACCCTCATTCTTCCTCTGTCTTGCTGAGCCTTAAGTGCCAGTAGGCAAAGGAAGTAACTCATTAAAACTGTCTCTATTATGTCTCTACATCTCTAGTCCTGGTACCTTTGCTAAAGGCTCTTTGATCCCTTATTTAAATAGCCAAAAAAATCTTTAACTGTGCCTTTTACCTTCTGTTAAGGCTGGCTTTTTCACATCACCACTGATTATAATCCGCAGTCCTTACAGTAGTTCCACTCTTTTTCTTTTCTTCTTCACTTCTCCAGAGCTTCAGAATGGCTTTTTTGGATCTCTATTCCAAATCAGCTGTTAGAAAGCTCTATTACCAGGGATTCAAGATTACCTGTCTTCTCACATATCCTTCATGTCCTCTTAAAATTTAGCACACCTACTCACCATCTGCTTAATCTGGTTATCCTGCACCTGAGCCTTCCCTTTAACTATAACACACATGTGAATAATGTTTTCTCCTTTTCTCTGCCAAATTTTCTCTCAAATAGCCCTAGAAATTCCATCCATATAACTATACCTTCCAAACTGCACTGCATTTGGTGTTGGGAGGACTTGGGCTCCCTCCCTCTTTTCTCTGTCACCTGCTAGCCGTGTGACCTTGAGATGCCATTTCACCTTTCTATACCTTAGTTTCCTAAACTGTCAAATTAATGGGCTTTGATATCCCTTTCAGGTCTAACATTCTATAATTCTTTAATAAATATTCAAATACATGCTATTAGTCAAAGGAGAGTAGACAGATTTTCCCCTGGCCCTATTCATGTGCATATATGTAATATTCTTACTATTTCCCTTTCTTCACCATTTTACTTTGCTATGTATGAGTCACAAAAACAGTTTCTATCCTTGATTTTTGGGGAGGAAGCTTAAAATTGAAACTTGAATCTTTGCTTTGTAGTTTTTGACTTGATTTGAAATTGTGGAAGATTTTTATTTAAAAGTCAGTTTTTTGGGGCAGCTAGGTGGTGCAGTGGATAGAGCACTGGCCCTGGAGTCAGGAGTACCTGAGCTCAAATTGGCCTCAGACACTTAAATAATTACTTAGCTGTGTGGCCTTGGGCAAGCCACTTAACCCCATTTGCCTTGCAAAAGCATAAAAAAAAGTCAGTTTCTTGATTGGAATGTCATCATCTCAATGATACTGCCAGATGGATTGTTAACTCTGAACTGTTTTTTGTTTGTTTATTTGATGTTCTGTAGATTCAACCAGAGGAGGGAAAAAGTCCCTCCTCCCCTCATTCCCCCATCCAGTCTTCCTTGACTGAAGCAAGGCTGAAATATTTTTAGCCTCAGCAATCATCTTCAGGTTTGAAATTCCACAAACCTCTGCTGTCCTCCATTCATCAACATTTCCTGTATGGAAGGGAACTATATGCTCTCAACTGCAAAGTGATAAAACCTTTACTGGGAAAATTAGGAGAAAGCTTTTTAAATGAACTCTTGGGGTTGGCTTATCCTGTGATCTTGCCTGGAAATAGCATTACTGTATCTTAGTTTAGCATTTTGCAATAAGGAACTTCATTTTTTGGGGAAAATACCTTCATTTGGGGAAAATACCTTCATTTGGGGAAAATACCTCTTTGCATCTGAGACAGTTCTTACATGTATTCTGGGGTAGGGGTGGGAAATGTAACAACTAAGAGAAGATGAGGCAGCCAGATCAAGGGGCTCCCATTCACTAAGTTGCTCACAGGGAACATGACTTATCATGTTTATTCATTCCACTTGATTCTAGGAGCCTCCTAATATGTAACCAATTCAGCAAACATTTAATCAGATTCTATAATGTGCTTGGCACTGTGTGGGATGCTGTGAATTGAGGCCAAAATGAAAATCTTTGTCTTCAAAGAACTTCCATTCTACAAGGAGAAAACAACACAGATGCTTTGTAGAAGAGATTTTTGTTCAGGCAGGGATTAGAAACGAGAACATCCTGCTACTTTTGCATTTGTCTCTTAGTCGCAAAAGGGAGAATGATCCCTGTCTCTCTCTGCACTGAACTTTAGGAAAACTCATTTCCATAAAACTACATGGAAAAATATGAGAAATACCTATCAGGAAGGAACTAAGTTCAGGGCTCAAAGGACTGGCTTTTGAGTAAGGGGATGTGGGTTTTAACACTAGATTTGGTTGCTGCTTGCTACCTAGGTGACATTGGTCAAGTCACTGAAAATGTCTGGACCTTGGTTTCCTCATGTGGAAAATGAAGGGGATTGACCAGACGGCTTCTGATGCCTCTGAAGCTTTAAATCTAGGATTCCAGGAACTGCAGCACCTAGCCTTTTACCAAGAGTTCTGCACAATTTAGTAGTATACCTTATTTCATAGAACATTTACACTTGTTGCTCCCAAGGGAAAACATGGACTTTGGGAAAGATTCCTTGTCTGGATACACCCAGATTCAGAAGAATTGAATTCTAAGTCATCCTAAATTTGATAAACTTTTATTGATTGACTAATATATGTTCCTGTTTTCCTGGAGTAGATAGAAGATGTTATTCTTCCCATATAGAACTTATATACCCACAAAATTGCCATAATCCAAAATAGATTAATTAAGGAGAGTGTGCATTTAGGGGGAACGATATCTGAAGCTTCTGATTCCATAAAAATTAGGCCAGATTTTTCATGAAAAGTCTTGAGATGTAATTGAGTCATGCAGCCCTGGGAAAGTCACTTAAACGATCTCAACCTCAGTTTCCTCATGTATAAATTGAAGGAGTTAGACTAGATGATATTTCTGAGATTATTTTAGCTAAAAACTCTCATGATCCTACACAGTTTCTTTATGAGAGATCCAAAGAAATTTCTGTAGAGAAGATAGGTCAGAGCCAAAAGACATCTCAGGTGCAAGATGCTCCAACCCTTATTTTACAGATGAGGAAAGTAAGGCCCACAAAGGTTAAGTGATTTGCTTCACAACTATTGTGGTATGATTGGAATTTTAACCAAAATTTGAGCTAAAGCCTTTTACTCAAAACCTTGAATCCTTTTTGCCTCATTTTGCTATCTTTCCTAAAATTGGATAGAATTAAAAGAGGTAGAGGTATGGGAGTTTGGCAGCATGGTCTTTCTAATCAAAAGCCAGCTTTGAACCCTATTGCCTTTTTTTTTTTTTGGCAAGGCAATGGGGTTAAGTGACTTGTGTATTGTATTTCCCCATGTATAAGAAACACCCTTTTCCGAAAAATTTGGAGTCTAAAAACTGGGAGCATCTTATATGCGGTTGTAGATTCTTTTTTCCCCTTGCATTTCCCGCTTTTGGGCTTGTCTTTGCATTCATTGTCTTGCCTTTGTTACCTTTATATTAGGTTACATTTTGTTGCATTCTGTCCAGAAATGGCTCAGAAAAAGATTTTCATCCAGTGTTAAATTCAAATTCAAAGGGATCCACTTTGCAAAAGTGAATGGAAATTGTGCCATTGAACATCAGTTTGGTCCTCCTCCAACTGAGAAAACAATCTGAGACTGGTTATGGAAGAAGAAACCTGACTGAAAAAGCCCCAGCAGAAGGCCATGAGAGGCAAGTCAGCCAAGTGGCCCGAGTTAGAGCGAGAATGGAAGAGATGAATGGAAGAGCAAAGGGCCATTGGAATTCCTGTGTCCACAAAGATGGTTCAGCAGGAGGCCAGAGGAATTGCTGATGAAAAAGAAGTGACTGATCAAAGGAGGACACAATGGGTGCTTCAGGTTCATGAAACAGAATGAACTAAGCATGCTTCCACACACCAGACTTGCCTAGGGAGTGCTTGTGGTCAACCCAAGACCAAAGAACAGGCAGGAGAGTGGTCAGAGCAGCTTCTAAGACAGTGATTCATCATCAAACACAGACAAGGACGAACTCATGGATGGGAGTTTTGACAGTGATGAATTTTATGATGAATAAGACTTGAATTCAATAACTTTATGTAACGCATTTTTTTCAAATCTTGGACCCCAAAATTAAGGTGCATCTTATACATGGGGAATTATGGTGATTATTAAGTGTCTGAGGTCAAATTTGAACTCAGGTCCTCCTGACTCCAAGGCTCTGTTCACTGTGTCACCTAGCTACACTATTGTTTTTTTCATTTAAATTTAGTCCAGTTTGTATTTTATTCTGGTTGGATAGATCCAAACTAAATTAGCAGGTCCACACACAGTGGGTAAAAAACAGAGGCATATGGAAAGACATTGGTTTAGGAGAGTGGGGGAGTTGGATTGTTGCTGTATAACTTTGAGTAAATTCTGATATTAAAATCACTTAAGATTAAACTTCATTTCTTTCAATGGACAAAAATCTATTTTATTTTTTCTTATGTATCCTCATTAAAAAAGAGATAAAGTCTTGTAACAAAGATACATAGTTAAGCAGAACAAATTCTCATGCTGACCACATCAAAAAAGTATGTTTCCATCGGCATCTTGAAACCTATCACCTCTCTGTAAAAGTAGATAGCATGTTTCATGATGGGCCCTTTGCAACTGTGGTTAGTTGATCAAAGTTCTTAAGTCTTTTAAATTTGTTTTTACCATCTTGCTTACAGATATATTATAAATTATTATTGCATAATTATATGTTATTTTCCTGGTTCTGTGGTCATGACTTGGATGAATATCCATCAAAGGAACCTAAGAAAGTTCAATCAGAAAAGTAGAAAACATTGTTCCAAAAACCTAGAGAAAAGAGAGTATCAAGATGAGGGTGATTGATCACACCCAAGACTATCAATCAACTGAATGATTTTGATGTCATCAAAGGGCAAGAAGGATGAGAACCCTGAAAAATTCATTAATTTTGGCAATTCAGAGATCTTTGGTAATTTTGCAGAAAGGAGTTTCAGTTAAATGATGAAGTTGTAAACCAGATTGAAGAGTTAAGAAGAGAATAAGAGGAAAAGAGGTGGAGTCATTAATTGTAGATGGATTTTTCATAGAATTTTGTCAAAAAAAGGAAAAAGTATATAGGATGATAGTGGAGACTGATAAATTAAGTGAGGTTTTTTGATGAAGGGGGGAGATCTGAACATGTTTGTAGGCAGTAGGGAAACAATCGATAGACACAAAGATTGAAAATGAGTGAGAGGATGCAGATATAGAGGGGAATTCGCCTGCAGAATATGAAATGGGATTTGATTACTTGGTCATGAAGAGAAGTTTATTGTGGCAACGAAAATGACTTTCTCACCCTGTGAAATAGGAGTGAAGGAGGTGAGATGAGGAAGAGGAGAATAGAGGGAACTCTTAGTGGATGGTCTTAATTTTTTTCAATGAAATGAAGCAATGTTCTCAGTTAAGAGAATTGGGGGAGGCTGAGTCTTGGGAAGCTTGAGGAAAATTGAAAAGGTTTAGAAAAGTCTGTGTTGAGTGAACTAGTAAGTCAAATTGGGTGGTATAAAAGAATTTTTATTCTTACTGCAGTGAGGATTAAGTTGAGATTATGTAACACGAATCTATAGGGGACTCATTCAGCAAAGTTTTGTGATTTTCTCCAGCTTTGTTCAGAAACATATGAGTAGAAGTTCAAAAGCAACCAACAGTGGAAATAATCCAAGACCAAGGCTTCTATAGTGCATATATATATATATATATATATATATATATATATATATATATATATATTCAAGAAAAGTAGATAGAATAAAGTTCACTAAGAGGTCAAGTTGGGAAATAGAGGAGAGTATTGGCAGTGTGGGGTGATAGCCTGGGAAAGAACTGATCCAATTTATGCTTAAAACCATATTGATTTTCTCATTCTGTGGATTTCTTTAGTACTTATTTTTGAACCGCATAATTTGGCACTTGATCATCTATTGTCTTGTTAACTACATTAATTTGACTGTTAAGTATAACAGTGACCAATGGGTTAATATACTACTGAAGAAACTCCAACCCAATTCATACCTATCCAGGGCCAATTAGTAGGAGCTGAGTGAAGCTGACTATGCTGGTTAAAGTTCCCAGGATCATGGTGTAAAATGACCTCTCACACCACTTTGATGAGCAGAGAATCTCCAACTACAATATTTCTGATGGAGAAACTCCATTCCTTATATGCCTTGTTGCTGGTCCCAAGGGACAATTGGACCTTAATCATTTGCCCTGTCATTGTGCCCTCTGAAACTCTGGCTGTTGTCACATGCCCTGATACAGCCCATAAGAATCTTAACATTCAGCCTGCTGCTCTACTGTTAGGATCATCCAAATTTTCTGCCTATTCCACTGCCAAACTTGTCTCTATGTGTTGTCTTCTCTAATTAAAATGTGAACTTTTGATCACAAAATATGTCTGGCATTTCTGTTTGTAATCCCAGGTCAGCCCAATGATTGACATTTATTAAGTTCTTTACTTCTCTCCTAAACTGTTATTCTTCTTCCATTTTAATATCTTGCTTCATTTCTTGTAGTTATTTTGGAAAATCACCTTTTCCCTTTGAGTCTCTGTAGTTGTTCTGACATCACTCTCACCCAATTTGGACTTTTTTTTTGGCATTTCTAAAGATACAGACATTTATTCAGAAATGTGTAATGATGGTGGTTTTCTTCTCTTTATTCATTTTTCCCATCTTAATTTCTGAGCTGGGACTTAGTTCTAGGGCCACTCTGTAGTTCTCTGATTTTCCATTCTATTCCATTTCATATCATTGTTGACATTGTTGCTATAAATGATACTTTACTAGATCATCCGTAAGGTCAGTGTCAGTTCTAACATTCATTGATACTCTGCTTTAATGAGCATATTCTGTATTTGAATTACACTTATCCAACACGCTAAAAACTTTGTAATTGGAACATTTCACCATCTTCTTCAAGAACAAATGCGAATATGAAGAAGAGTAGAAGACTGTATATTTTAAAATACAAATATTTCAATTGTCTATGAATTTTACCTATTTTTGTCAGTTACTCTGAAAAGAAATAAATTAACATAAGTCAATATGTTATTATAATAAGAGCAAGGCATGTCTTAATTGCATCAGTTAAGTGGGCATGATTTTGGTAGTACTCATAAATGCCATTACATCAATTCAACTGAAATAGACCTGTTGATTTATTAAATGAGCAAAGAAGATGTTGAAATATCCTTTATGGATTAACAAAATAGAGTTAAATGCATGAAAAATTAAGACCAATATTATATATACTTTATTACTATGGTAGAGGAGAAAAAATATTCCTATCAAAATAATATATGTTAATCCGTGGTTTAAAGACAAAAGATTGAAGTCAAGTTTGTATTGTTATTTGTTTCATGGGTTACCATAATCAAAGAACTCATTACCAAGTGGCCAACCTGTTGTGGGTAAATTTCTTTGTTCTTAGCTAGTCTAGTCTAGACATAAGGGCAATCAAGAGTTGTGTGAATTGTAAATAAATGGACTATATAACCCCCAGGGCAAGATAGTAAACTATCTCAGGTCAGAAATCAGACAGATTGTTTCTACCCTCCTTTCCCAATTACATTTTTTTTTTTGTTTTTGCAAGGTCATACAAATAAGTAATTATTAAGTGTCTGAGTCTGGATTTGAACTCAGTTCCTCCTGACTCCAGGGCTGGTGCTCTGTCCATTGTGCAACACAGCTGTCCCTCCACCCTCCTTTCCTATTAAATTTTATTTTTTTCTATTTAATCAGAGCTAAAATGGATAGTACAGAAAGTCACAAGTAATAATGATGAGATATTAGAGATTCACTTATTTTCATTATTGCCAATTATATTATTTTAAAATCATTATTAATATGTAGGAAATTTTCATAAAGTTGTTTAACATATTATTAATTTTCTTCTTTTCAGAAAAACTTACAATATTATTTTCTTATGTATGCAAATACATTAAAATTATGTAACCTGTGGCTCAGTTTCTTAAATTCACATGTCCTGCATTCAACCTTGCAGAATTCTCAAAAATCATCTCTCTTTGGCTCATTTTGCTCATATCCAGAGTTTCCTCTTGGAACTTCAGAACATAACTTTTCTGTAGGATTTGGCTGATGTAGGCGTAGGACCCTGGTTCTTATACATACACTCAGGTTAACAACATTCAATTATTTCTCTCTACAACCTGAATGTAAAAAATACACAAAGGATTAACAGACTGGAGGAAAAAATGCTGAAGTCCATAAGCTTTAAAACACTCCTTTTCTCTTTACTGAGTCCTATTTTCCAATCCAGGGACCTTTTTAATGAGGTTATTAGAAAAGAACCACCTTCCATTCAAACCTACTCGGGGCAGTTAGGGTGGCACAGAACACTGGCCATGGAGTCAGTCAGGAGGATCTGAGTTCAAATCCAAGTTCAGACAATTAATTACCTAGCTGTGTGGCCTTCGGCAAGTCATTTAACCCCACTGCCTTGCAACCCCCCCCCCCCCCCAAATCCCAAAACAAAACCTACTCTGTCAAACAACTCATGGTAAAAGAGGGCAAAGGGCTAGTTTTGTTCTCCTGCATTGTCACTCAGTTCCTTTGAGTTCTTCCAGTTTTGGAGCTACATGCTCAGACTTCAATCTGGGAATTCTTGCTTTTCCTACACAAGACTGGGATCCAAGAACTCTTGCCACTTAGACATTTGATTGTCCTCTTCATGGCTACCATCACAGTTCCCCCCACTACCTCTTCATCAACTGGGTCCGGGGACTTTTGTCAGACATTCTACCACTGCCCCCTGGTTATTGCTATCTCTTGGTCTGCGAGCCCTGCTATACCCTCTCCATGGCTGTCTGAGACTGGAGTGGGGCTGAGGTGAGAATGTGTCCTATGGAAAAGGGAAGATTTTGATCCCCCAGGGATCTCTCAGTTCAGACTCTCTCTGATTTGGCTCCTTTTAGTGCTCAGCTGTGTTCTTCCCCCAGATCTCAGTTCTTTTTCCTTTTTATAAATGGATGGTTCATATCTACACCATTTTGAGTCAATTAGAGCTTTCCCAATGGGGAAATTTAATCATCCATTCCTTGGAATGTTCAATCTATCAAGAAGATATAATCAAAACTCTTCTCCAATTAATCCTTGTGGCTCTGAGACTTAGTCATTACTTGGGGAATGGACCTACCATTCTACGAGACACAACCAGTTTTCTTCTCAGGCAGTTCTCAAAGAGTTGACCAGATTCTCCTTATCAACGTTTTGACAATGAAATGTTTAAATGAACAGGTTTCAATTTAACTATTAGGTTCAATGAGTGTTTATAGAGTATATGCACACTAATAAGTCCTTCAGATGCCAGTTTTCTTGTGGGTTCAAAGATAGGAGTCTGGGAAAATGTACATTTCCCAACCTTTAATAATCTTCTATGTTTTTAATCATTCAAAAAAATTAAGTACTTAAAATTACTTACTGGGACATTCATGAAAACACTGGAGCTGAGGATATTCAGGAAATTCACAGCTAAAACTGAAGTTGTTTTGACTTCTGGCATTGTGTTAACTCTGTGCATTTTTTTTTAAGACTGTGAGTTATACAGTATCAGCCCGAACTTGGGAATTTCCTGGCTTTTGCCATTAAACTCTTTACAGTATTTGAACAAAGGGTGTGTGTGGGTTGGGGGGGTGTAAAAGGGAAGGGGGGGACATTGTTTGTATAGCATTGGATAAGGGACTAGGAGAGGCTGGTGAAAAAATAGGGCCTGAATGTTGGACCTGTGTGACTATTTTATATTCAACAACAACAATTTTGCCCCTTTTTATGAGGAAAAGAAAAAAAAAATCAGACCAATTACAGACTCTAATTTAAGACATGAGCTCAGGTACTTCCTGTTAATTAGGAATCCTTCTTTTGCTGCCTGTTACCCACTAACCACAGGGTGTAACATTTTGAGAAGTCTGTCTAACCTAGCCTTAGAACTAACTGAATAAAGATTCTGGCCAGAGAAGTGACAACTAACAAGAAATAATCCTTCAGATGATTTGGTCATTTGTCCTCTGTTTTCAAACATAAACTCAACTATTTCAAGGCGCAATCTTTTTTTTTTTTTTTTTTTTTTTTTTTTAGTTTTTGCAAGGCAATGGGGTTAAGTGGCTTGCCCGAGGCCACACAGCTAGGTAATTATTAAATGTCTGAGGCTGGATTTGAACTCAGGTACTCCTGACTCCAGGGCCCCTGCTCCATCCACTGCACCATCTAGCCACCCCCATGGTGCAATCGTTAAGAGCAGATTAGAAACTCAAGGTCCATAGAAAGATCTATTAGGAAAGTGAGTATTCTGCTCTTTCTTTCTCTTCTTTTGATTTATTATCATGGATGAGGATAAGGGCAACAACAATGACATTTATTTAGTGCTTTAAGATAAGAATAGAGTGCTCTACCTGTATGCTCTCATTGAATGTTCACAACAATCCTAGGGAGTGGATGCTAGGATTATCCTTATTTTACAGAGCAGGGAGATGAGAATGAGAAGGGTTAAGTGAATGGACACAGATCTAGTGAGAATCTGAAAGAGGATTTGTACCCAGGTTATCAAGACTTTTAGGGTAGTTAGGTGATGCAATGAATAGAGTGGAAAGGATGTTGGACCTGGAGTCAGGAAAACATTTTCCTGAGTTCAAATCCATACATCAGAGACTTACTGTCTCTGTTCTCCTGGGCAAGGCACTGAACCCTTTTTGCCTCAGTTTCCTCATTTGTAAAATGAACTGGAGAAGGAAATAGCAAACTACTTCAGTATCATTGCTAAGAAGACCCAAATGGTGTCACAAAGAGTTAGACACAACTGAAATGACCCGGTGATAAATTAAAAATCCTCCTGACTCTAAGTACAGTGCTCAATTCACTATACTATACTTCCTTTCAATAAATGAACCTATAGGATATTTCACATTTGGCCTGGTGGAATTCTGAGGATAAATTTGTCATTTTGACACCTCTATGAGACTTCCTATAACATCAGAAGTTCAGGTATTCTAGGACTTTAGTGAAATAGTCTAATCTTTGCCAAGTTTTCATTTTTATTACTCATGACTCTCAATCTTTCCTGATAGAAGATCAATTTTTTTGTTTCCTTGAAATGAAAAAAGAACTCTTGCTGGGGGCTTAGGCTGGCATTGATAGTATTAAACAAAAGAGAGTTGAAGGTCTTAGAAGAAAATGAAGAAAAGGAGTTATAGATTCTCTCTAGTCCTTGATGTTTGAAAGTCAACCCAATTCAATGATTATTCCACTTATAAGATCATAGATTTAGAACTAGAGGGACTTTAGAGGTCATTTAGTTCAATCCCTTTGTTTCACAATGAACCACCAGGTACCATTGATAGTCATTCTCCCCACTTCTTCCTGTTTGGAGAAGAAAAGGAGCAGAATCAAAACCCAAAATAATCTAAAGGGGTCACTGTGCTTCATAGAAGAAAAGTGAGGTTGAGAGAAGTGGAATACCTTACCTGGGTCTTTCAATAAATAACAGAGCCTTAACACAGTTATTACATACATAAACAATATTAGATTGCTCACTGTCAAGGGAAGAGGGGACGAAAAGGAGAAAGGGAGAAAAAATGTGAAACCGAAAGTCTGATAAAAAAAATGAATGTTGAAATGTAGTTTCATGTAGTTGCAATAACAAAAAAATTAAATAAAAATAAATAAATAACAGAGCCCAGACCATATTTGACTCTAGATGTCAGCACTCTTCCCGCTGTACCAAACTTCTCTGGAGAGCCTTTCTTGTTTAGTAATCAATCAATCAATCAATCAATCAGTCAATCAGCATTTATAAGTACCTGCTCTGTTGGCTTCAATCTATACACTGGAAATTAAAAAAAAAAAGAAAACAGTTCCAGTTCTCAAAGTCCTTACATACTTTTGAAGACAACATGTACCCATATAGGATAATTACAAAATAAATATGTGGTTTTGAGAAGGAGGACGATAATATCGTGGGGAAACACTTTGTATAGAAGATGCTATTTGAAGGAAATAAAGGCAGTAATACAGAGTTGAGAAGTAAGTGCATTGCATTTGTAGGCATTAGCCACAAGAAAGGCAAGAATAAGGTAGGTGAAGAGTTAGGTGTGCGAAACAGGAAAAAATATAGATTTGGCTGGATTGTAGAGTTTGGGAAGGAGAATCTTGTATTTAAAGTTTGAGATTCAGGTAAGCCATGAGGAGTGAGTATTAGGAGAACTCTTACCCCCTGTTCTGCTAGATGAAGCTTCACAATTGACTTTCTAGTCAGACTCCTAGTCTAAATTACCTTTTCTTGTTATGGTATATATTTGAATACTTGACTTTATCCATTCATCAGGCTTTAGTAATCTAGAAGGAAGGCAATGAAATGAGGGCTTCAGACTGTTTTTCTTATCAACTGAAAGCTTGATTCCTCTAGTAGTCAGTACTTGTGAATGATCTAGGGCTTTGGGTGGTGATTTAATTCTTTGGAGCTATCTGGATACCCCTTCATACCCCTTCATTTTAGAGTATCAAGTAGCCCCTAAACAATCCTTAAATTTCATTCTACTAAAATGTGAATAACCAATGCTTTGGAAAAAAATCTGATTTGTATGTCATAGTTGTGGGTCATAAAGACTTTTCTGTATTTTGAATCTCATGTAAAATAGTTATACCAGCCAAAGAGTTGAAAGGAAGGGAATGCTTTTTGATGCAGTAGTTTGAAACTGATGCCAATCCTTTTTGCCAAGACTTAAAGGAAAAGACTGATTGAAGGTAGAGTGCAGTTCAGATTGATGTTTGCAAAATGTTCATCACTATATAATTACATTTGTAAAGACTTTGATCATATAAACTCTTCAGTCTGGAATTTGAATCTCTTTACTCTCTGGCTCCCACCTACCTATTCAATCTTATTTTTCTTTTATTGCTCTTCATCAGCTCTTCCCCACATACAGTCTCATTTACTCCCTCTGTGCTTTCACATAAATAATGCCCCATCTTAGGCCTATGTGAGATACCCCTTCCTCAATTTTGATTCATAGAATACTTAGCTTTTCTCAAAGGACAGCATCCCAGGCACTTTCTAATTCTTCCCCCTTTTCTATTAATATTTATATACTATGAATTTGCTTGCATTCACGTTGTATCCTGTTTCATATTTGTGCTAGCATCCCTAGAAAAGAATACAACACCTTATATATAATAGACACAATACATTTTTGAATCATTATATTGGTTTGGTTACATTGGTAGGAAAGAACAGATCTTATGGATTCTTTTATCAGGGCCTTTCATTGAAATATGCCTTCATTAAAACTTCGAATTTGTAATTGGACTGTTAGTTTCATGAATCATTGTACAGGACAGCAATACTGCCCACCATAAACATCCCTATGGGAGAATCATGGGAGAAGATTCTACTATATCCTTGCATAAGAGAAATATTAAGCTACTCATGTTGTCCTTAGACCAAGATACTGTGTAATATAAATAACAAGATCTCTCCTCCTGCCTCCTTGGTACCCTTTTTAATTCATATCCTTTTTAGAGAATCAAATATAGGCTGCACAACTGTAGCCCCAAATACTTCCATTTTAGCATTTGTCTTTTGGAATTCTGTATTGCTTAGAAATATTAGAATGATTTTTTCACTGTTCTACTTATTACTGAGAAACAATCCTGATGTATATGGCTAATTACTTTCTCAATTTTGATGGGGAGGAAATTTGAACTCATGATTTTATCAGTGTAGGGAGCTCCCAGTTTGTAAACTCTCTTGCTCAATGCAGACCAATGACTCGTCTATTGGTCAATAAAACAGAAAAAATTGAAATTCCATTTAAAATCAGAGTCCTTAGGGAATGGAATGTTCTGGTCAATTATATTAACATAATAGAGCAAATAATTCTCAGTATAGAGTGAGATCTTGTAGGGAAGAGAGAAGTGAAGGAGAGATTTATCAATTGGTCTGGAGGAAAGAGACTGAATACCTTTTGACTGGATGATGACTTGGTGACTCTTTCTCTAAATAATATTAATATGAATCATGAACTCTTAGAAGGTTCTGTTGCTGACTCAAAGCCAAATAACAGTGATATTATTCTCCATGCAGGACTCAACTTGATCTGGAATCTTAGGTATTGCTCTGATGGGCCCAAGCCAGGAGTTTTATTTGTTTTTGTTTTTGGGTATAGATCTTAACCCTGCAAAATTATGATATGCAAACATTGTAATATAGATGCCATATGTTAGAAGTTTCCATTTAGAAAGGCTGGAAAAATACAACCTAAAGTCACACATTGCTTTGTGTCTTTTCAGCTCTTTACCCTAGGCTTTACCCAATCTCAGGATACCCTTTGAACTTAGTGATTTTGCCATTGAATGGTTGTTTCTTTGTGTTCTTTGTGACTAAGTATGGGAACCCTCAGTGACTCATCACACTATAGAATTTTAGAGCTAGAAAAAACTTTAGAGTTCCTCTAGTTCAATCCTCTCATTTTGCAGACAATTAACTGAGACCCAGAGAGTTGACTGAATTCTTTAGGGTTACCCAACTCATTAGTAGAAGAATGGATACTAGAACTCAAGTCTCTTAGCTTCATTGTACATTACCCTAGATAGGACTTAGGAGTTACCAGGAATTGTAACAAATATATAAATTTGTTCATTCATTCATTCATTCATTCAACATTCACTGATCAGTACTATATTAACCACTATAAAGATTGTCAGGGCAGACCTCAGCAAAATTGTGAAAGTTTGTTTTGGGTATCTTTCATCTCTTTCTGTCCTCCTCTCTCTCCTTTTGGTAGCTATCTTCTCAACATCCCTGTTTCAGTTCTTCCTCCCCTATACTTGGTTCTTTTGGTCTACTTGATGCCTATCCAGAGCCCCCTTTTCCATCCCCTACATTAAACCTTAGTCCTTTGTCTCATGTTTGCTATGTGATGGTTTGCTAATCTCTTGATAGGTTATTTCATTCTGTAGCCTTATGCATTACCCCTCCAAGGGGCATTGTTACTTCACCAAGGGCTAAAGTTTTAACTAAAAGGATTAAATCTCAGATGGTGTCATTTCAGACATTGAAACAGACGAGAAAAGAGACTCTTGCCTAAGAAGTTTTTTGTTGGTGCCCTCCAAGTTAGACTTCAGTAGGTAATGGCTTTCTTACCTGGATATAAAGCCAATTTTACTCAGGGTTGAACATCAAGCTTCTGGTGTACTAGGAATCTTCAAGAACCAAGGCTAATTTTAACAGTGTGGGTGAATGTCTGGGACTGAGGTTGGTAATAGGAATATTGGGAGGAAACCATTCCTTTGAACCTTTTATCTGGAAAAGTTTCCTTCTTTAAGGAAAAGAGAATCTTCTATTTACTCCACTCCTCCCTCACTTCCCCTCCCTCCTTTGTTTTTCTGGAAGATGTCCTGTGTTTGTGCCCTTGTCTGCCAGTAATTGCTTAACTGGTCTAATGACTTCTCTTTCCACAACTGTGGCCTATCTGGGAAGGTGATGATTAAAGTTTCTGAGGCTCCTGTTGGGGAAGGTGACTTCATTTGACCTTAACAGTATCATATCCCCTAGAGGATACACTGAATTTAAAGGGTTTGTCAATTGATCTGTTCCTTTAGCCACTGAGGATGCTTTGTGCTCAGGGGTTGCCCTTGATCAAAGATATTCCTGGGGAGGAATTTTCCGGAGTTACTGGTAACATGCACCAACCAGGTAACCAGGGGCTTATAACCTAATGGGTTGAAATGTTTTTTCTCTTTTTGTGCCTACAACTCTCACAGGCATCATTACTCCCTGTATCATCACCCTGAAGGCCTGAGTGCCTCATTAGACAGGAAATAGATGCTTAACAAATTTTTTTGATGATGGTGAAGAGAAGTAACAATGAAACATTTTACTGTGTCCTATTCAAATATTACTATTCCAAAAAAAGGTTCAAATGAGAGAAAACAAACTGGGTATTGGATTAAAATTTATTTTCTCTCTGATCTGTTAAGGTAACTGTAGTATTGCAAAATACAGACTTCTTGAAAGCAGATCCTGTGTTACTTCTGTTTTTATCCTCAGTGGGAGCAGACCTGGATGAGCTTCTATCCGGGTTGGAGAGAGGATTAGGTATAAAGGGGAGAAGGTTGAGAGAATCTGGACCCTAAGCCAGTGTCTAGAGGAATGCTCCCGGAGAGAAATGAGATGTAGAAAGGAGAGATGGCAAGACACTCAAAAGAAAATTGACTGACTTCAGTTTTATTAAGGGCCTATCCTGGTTACATATTGAGAAGATGGAGAGGGGTCTGATTCAGAAGCCACTGCTCAGGTTTATCACCTTGTGCATTTTGGTGTGTTTTGGGTTCTCATTATTAGAAAGAAATGGCACCCACACAAAGCCAATTCATAGAAATGGGAATCGTAGAGGAACTAGAACTAGCTGCTTTGGTCCTTTAGAGAAATGAGCCATAAAATGTACCTGGGGTGAGTAGCAGGTGAAAAAAGTACCCTCCAATTAATGTTTTAAGATCAAGTCAGTTGGGTGGGGTGGACTTATCCCAGGAAGAGGCGTTGGAAACAAGGCCCCATGAGGGTGAAGTGTGATACAGAGGTGGGTTAGGGTAGGGCCAGACCAGAAAACAACTTACCTGGGCTAAGGCCAATAGCATGATCTGGTTATTTACAATTTTAACAAATCATTCTCAATAAGGTGCTAAGTTCGGGTATTTTTTTTGTTTGTTTGTTTTGCTACCTGCTGAAGAAGTACAAGTTATCAGTTATGGTGCCTTGGGGCACAGTCCCTGTCGTTCTGCCCTACAGAGCTGGGAAGGGCAAAAGAATTAGGAGGGATGACTTCTGCCCTCCGGTGTGTCGTTATCTCGTTTTAGAGACAGAACATGCACATTGTGACACAGCTGAATAGCACATTCACAGAACAATAAAACCAAGTTAATGTGGCGTTCTTATTACAGTAAGTGCTACACATCAAAATGCATAGACTCATATGTTTTATATATATATATATATATATATATATATATATATATATACTTATATACAAAACTTTAAAGTTTGCAAACAACTTTTCTCCTCCTTAAATTGCTATGGGGCATCTGAAAAGGATGAGATTGAGGGCAATTATTCTAATTTTCTTCACAGAAAATGCCCTATCCTACAAAGAACACTTTGTTCTTCATGGCTCTCAGCCATAAAATTTAGAGTGTGCCATGGTACAAACCAGAATAACTTTTTAAAAGTAAATGTTTTATTAACACATTTATTATTTACTAACTTTTTCAATGACTCCTTTACCTAACCCCCAATTGGAGCCTCCTTTACAATCAAAAAATTACTGTTAAGTAAAACATATCAACCCATTGGTCATGGCTGAGAACAGATGTCTCCTTCTGCACCAATAGTTTATCACTTCTTGGTCGAGAGGAGTAAAGCAAACTTCATTCACCAAGCGTATGTTGATACCAAATTTCATTAATATACAGATTTGAGATCTGATGATTTTCATTTCTTTTTTGCTTTATGGTCATTTTATTTATGTGTATATATATATATATATATATACATAAACACATACATTTGTGTGTAGATATGGATAAGATGTAAATATAAACCTATATTCACAAGACCTGTGCTTCTTTTTAGTTTGGGGAACTCTCAGAAAGACACTTCTATGGTCACAGATAAGCAGCACTTTCCCCTCTTTGTACCTTCTCATTTGGGAGAGTTGCCTGGGCCATTGAGAGGTTAAGTAATTTGCTCAAGACAACCTAGTCAGTATATAAGGAAAGACTTGAACTTCTAGCTTTGCTGTCCAGCACCCAAATCATTATGTAGACTTCCCACTATTTTATGTTGCCTCTCCAGAAATAAGATTATATAGACCAAATAATAAAAATTAGACTTGCTAAATATTCTTTGGTGAGTCTTATCTTTCATTAATAATTTTTAGGGAGGTAATAAGAGTACCCTAGTTGACATCCTGGTTCTGCTATTTATTCCCTGCATAAATTTGGGTCACTTGATATCATTAAACACCCATTTTCTCAGCTGTAAAACAAATAAAGTAGATTTCTAGCTGATTTCTAAAGTTGCTTGCAGCAGCAGCAACAACAATAAAATGAATGAATGACAAGCATTTATCAAGTTTTTACCAAATTCTGTGATACTTGATACTAAAAAAAATAAGACAATAAAATTCAATAATTATTTGGTCTCCTGAAGCCATCTCTGGTAGTGAGATCAGTAATATAAAGACTATGGCAATGTAACTATGGGAAATTCAATAATTCTAGGTATGGAAGGTTACCTGATAATGTGACTCTAGGGTTATATTCTTTCAGACCACCTGGATTTGCTTCTCTCTTCCAAGACAGAAATAAATCAAATTCTTCTCATTTGGTTATTTAATTTACATTAGATCCTCAGGAATAACCAACTATATTTAAGGAAAGGTAAGAGAAAAACCTTAGGTACTAAATCTTCTTTCCTACCCCAACACTATTGTGTAGATAATGCTTTTTTTCCCCCCTAACGGGTTGCCTGTGGTATCACATTTGGTACTTTCTTCATGTTTTGGGTATATAATACAACAGTAATTACTTGAAAGAAATAACACTTGCCAGTATATTTATTTTGCAAGAGACTGGCAGGGTGGGATCAGAAAAAAAGAGTTGGAAGTGACTGGGAGAAAGGAGAGTGGAGCTTCTACCTGAAGAATAGGGGAATCTTTAGGCTGGCTTAGAATAAGCTAAATATAGAAAGAGTCAACTGTAAGAGGCAAAATTTGATTTCTATTTATCTGTGAAGTGTCACACTAATCTTATCTGTTCTGTAGGCAAGTGAAAAGTATTACTGAAATAAATATTTGCTTCAAATGTGGTTTTGCCGAGCTCAATCACCTTGCACGCATCTGTTTCTCTCAACATCTTAAATACTATTTCCTTTAATTCAAGTGGTTGTGGGTAGAAGGGTATGCTTAGTGTGACACAGGTTGTTCACTCATGAATGAATGAAAATGCAGCTATTAAGTGCTTCCTATATATCAGATACTGTGTGAAGCCCGAACACCAAAAAAGAGATTGTCCAACCTCAAGCATCTTATAGTTCAAAGAAATATCGGGGAGAAAAAGACGTTTAGGGAAATGATAGCTAGGAAAGGGTATTTTGATTAAAGAAGTAATGGGAAAGGTGGGTAAAGCTAAAGGCCAGTGGTTTGACATGTCCTTTCCAGAAGCATTGTTGACATTGATGGGATTACTGTTCTTAGAACAAAAGGTGGAAAGATTGGGGTGGTTTAGAGTTAGGGTTAGGGAAATAACCCTTATGTGCCTTCTCAGAAAGGAATTGAACTTGGGAGGAAGACTGACAGTCAGGAGACTGTGGTCAGTTAGATGTAGTGGGTCCTCATCCATCCTTTCTCTATGTTTTGAACATTTATTGCATGTACCTCTCCACTGGAGGGTTCAAATCCTGATTATGTCTCTTATTAACTATATGACATTGGGAAAATCTTTTCCCCTGTTTTGGCCTCAATTTCTTCATCTCATCTTGTATAGGGCATACAAATGACAAAATCTCTTCTCATAGTCATAATCTTTGTAAAGAGAAAAGAGAGAGACAAAACTGGACTAGGATTTCAGTAGACCTGAGTACTAGTTTTAACTGTGTATGAACTTTGTGCATCTTCCCCAACTATAAAATGGGTCTATAATACATCTTTGGAGTTGTCACAACTCTTAAAAATATTAGTTAAATGGAAGATTCTCTGAATTCCACAGTTAACCACGTTCTGGACTGTACATAACAGGTTTTCTGATAAGCAAAGGCCAGAAGTAAAATGGGCAGCAGAAACTTCTAGGACCATTCTTAGTTATCTTCTTCCTTGCTTGTTTGTTTCTCTGCTCCCTAAACTTGGTCCTGTGATCATATTAAACCAGAATTTTAAATCAATATGTACATATCTTCATCAGACATCTATGTATATACATATGCATATTTTTTGGGGGGTGAGGGGTTACTCAGGAATGAATGGATCACTATTAGGTTCAACTTAAATCCTATTTACCAGTGAAATTCAGAGAATCTTCCATTCCAAACAATATTTTGACACAGCCAGGAAAAAAATAATCTGAATAATTCATCCCAAATATAAGCACAGTAATTTCCTTTGCCAGGCCAGAGCAGTCAGTTGAATAACCCTTAAATCATGGCTACATTTCAACACATAAACACTGATTTTCCAATTCAAATAATGGAGACTGAACCTAAAACATAACTAATAGCTTTCTTGTTTCTGGTGTAACAGTAGCATTTCAATTTACCCATTTTCTGATTCCTCTGTTTCTGCAATCATCCTTTACTCTTTTAAGAGGAATAAGCAGTGTATAGTAACTACAACTTTATCTGTTATCTCATGAGACTTTTTGGGCAGATTTGTTATTATTTTCCTTTGGGGCAGGTCTTTTGGGATTTGGACGTACTATCAAGAATATAAAAATGTACTAACTGGAAGTGCCTCTACTACTTTCAGAATATCTGTATGTTTAGTTCAGAACTTATTCATACACTGTATTCAATGGTATCTAGCCCAAGAGGCTTAATATATTTACATAAGGGAAAATTCATTTACATGGTGTTCAAGGTTCAATATTAAAATCTGTTCACTCACTTTCTTGCCTGTAAGTTGCAGAAAAACTCATTTGCAAAATATTATGAAAGATGATAGAAAATTTTAAAAATTATAACTTAATTCTTTGCCCAGATGACCCTTTTATACCTTTTCCTAGGTCTCTCTGGGTCTTTTCTCTTATACCCTTTTCCAGGAAGAAGTTATATTAGGATAGAGGGAAAAAAATGTAAAGGACTAGGTCTTTCTCCTTTTTTTACTTAGGAGTAGTAATCAAAATTACATTGATATAAGAAGAATCTGAAAAAATATGACTCGGATTTCTAGGTGGTTGTTTACCAAATATTGTCATTATAGGGATGTAGCTTCAAGGCCATTGTAGTGAGTATTGGTTAGCTTGATGGGAAAAAATAAGAAGTGATTTAAAAAAAACAAGCATATGATCAAGGTTAAGTGCAAAGGTGAGAAGGAAAGTAAGAGAGATTTTTTTAGGTTTTTTTTTGCAAGGCAATAGGGTTAAATGACTTGCTCAAGGCCACACAGCTAGGTAATTATTAAGTGTCTGAGGCCAGATTTGAACTCAGGTACTCCTGACTCCAGGGCTGGTGCTCTATCCACTGCACCACCTAGCTGCCCCTGTAAGAGAGAGATTAATGATGACAGGTGGAAGAGACAATTGCTTGGGTATTTCCTTTGCCAGTGTTGGTTACAAACCTAACCCCTCATATCATGTAATGACTAATAAACTTCCTGCCTTAGATTGTAATTTCCTCAAGATCAGGAACCTCCAAGTAAAGTCAGCATGAACATATCGGATGCATGCTATCTTTTGCCCTGGCCTTGTTCTAGGCAGTCTAGGATGAGGCAGCAGACTTTTCATGGTCCTTGCCATTGAAAAATTTACAGTTTTGTTGGGAGACAGAGTGACATCTTAAACGGACAATACTTTAGGATCTAGAGGATAGCAGAGGTCAATAATTTATTGGGAAGACTGTGTAAGAACTAAAATTCAAGCTTTTGTAGTAGGTTCAAATTTGGATAGAAAATAGAGGATGGGGATTTCAAAGCCACCCCTAAACTCTGGTGTAAGGGGAAGTACATGGTATATTCCTTTCCATGCTTGCTTCTTAAAATGTTTATGGAGGTAAAAATCATGTTAAAGCATTTATCTGGAATAGCCTTGTTGGGAAAGAGAACAAAATATATCCTGAGATATGAGTGTAGATGTAAGAAGTTGTTTCATTCTCTTTCATTAGCCACAAGGGATCCTTAATAGTCTGACTTTATGACTAAGAGAATCAGATATTTTTTTCAAAAATCCAATCTCATCTTCCTCCTTCCCCCTTTTTTTAGTAGATTGAATAATTTCCTTTTTTCTACCTATAGCCTTTCTGAGTTACTATCTTAGCTACAAGTAGCTCACAGAACTACAGCTCATAGAATTTAAAGGGTTCAGGAGATATCTCAGATTATGTTAGTGACAAGATTGGGGATTAGCAATGAGATGGTTGAATCTCTAATTATCCCTCTAACCACTGTCATCAGATTGATAAATGTGTGCTGAGACCCACTAACCTTGGCATTGGATTAAGCCAGCTTCCTTCATTAGTCCAGTCCCTTTGCCAGGGCAGATGTAAAGGCTTTGTTTTTTCATGGGGTGGGGAATTCATAAGAGATAAAGACTTAAATTTCATTCTTGCCTCACTCTTATTACAGCTGACTATTCTTCAGCTTTTCCCAGCCTTTTTTTGTTTATTCTCTCCTCCATTGTACCTTACCTCCTTCCAAATGGTGCTCCATTTTGAATCCGGTGCAGCATCTTTATCATGTCACTGTAATCATTTTTCCCCCAAGGGCTAGCTTACTGAATATGCTCACTAAATGTAATCCTCAAAAGGATCACTCAGAATAAAAGTTATGCCACTTGGGTCTTGGTCCCTCTGTTATGATACACTGGATTCACCTTAGGGGGCTTCTTTAAAAAATAATCTCTATAGTTTATTTTGGCCCTTCCATAGGAATTTCCCTAGAAACATAAAATTTGACTTCCCCAAAGATCCTTGAAAGCACTTAGGCCAACCATAGATCAGCTAATGAATGAGTTTTATTCAACCTAACAAAAAGTTTAGAACAGACAACAATCTGAGCTATTTGATTGTCTTTCTTCCTCCCTCCCTTTTCTGTTTCTGGGGGTATGAAACAAACCTTCCCTTTGGCAGATTCTCACTTCCTCTTGGCCCTTGAGTAGTCCCCATGGGTCATAGTATTAGTAAAAAGATGGATCTGGGTTGCTTCATGGTAGATGCAATTCTCTATGAAACTGGTCCTTCTTCCACTGGGTGATCATGCAGATAGTGTTATTTTGGGGGCTTTTTCCAATCCTGAATGAGGTATGGCATCTTTATATTAGAATCACAGAGTTTGAGAGATGGAAGAAATCTTAGTGATCATCTAGCTTAATTCATGAAGCAACTGAGAGAGGGTTGAGGTAGGAATGAGAAATATATAATAGGGACAGATATTAAGCATGGACAGGCTTTTGAGATGTAGTTGAAACAGGATTTAGAGAAGTGAAGATATTGGGGAGAACTTGTAAGTAGGAGGGAACAATGTAGATAAATGTATGTATTCAGGAAAGCTTGCATAAGGAATGATGAGCATGTTATGTTTTAAAGTTACTAATTAATCTGATATGCAGTGTACATGTTCTAATTTTTAAGATACAGTGTTTCATAGTGAATAAATTCCCGGATCTGCAATCAGGAAGACCTGGGTTCAAATGAGAACTCAGATTTGTATGAGCATTATGACTATAGAAAAATCATTTAATTTCCCTGAGCCCTACTTTCCTGATCTGTAAAATGAATGTTCTAATCTCTTGAGTATTTATTTTATAAGAACTGGCATGGAAAACAAGCATAATAATGTCTAGAAAGTTCATTGCATACTTTCAATTGCTAAATAGTCTTTTAGGCAAATTTACATATTTGAACAACATGGCTAGTCAGTTAGAGTTGTGCTCTCTTCAGTAGATTTGAATGGTTGAAAATGCAGCTTGAGGAAGAGCCCTTGGTATCCGGTCTTTTCCTGCCAGGTGATCTTCAGAATCTTCCTAAGACAATTTAGATGGAAGCAATTTAGTTTCCTGACATGGTGCTGGTACACTATCCAGGTTTCACAGGCATACAACAATGAGGTCAATACAACATTCTGTACACCTTCAGTTTGGTAGGCAGCCTAATACCTCTTCTTTCCCACACTTTCCTTTGGATTCTCCCAAACCCCGAGTTGGCTCTAGAAATGTGTGTGTTAACTTCATCATGTATATAACCATGGAAAGTATATTGTTAAGGTAAGTGAATTTATGTATATCACTCAAAATGGTGAGGTACTGATTGATAGAAAACCTGTGGTTTCTTGGTGTTGTCAGGCCAAAATTAACTCAAGCTATGGAGCTATACTTTGTTGCATCTCAGCCTCAGAGGCTACATTGGTTATACAATCATCTTCAAACAAAAAGTTGTGCACCAGTTCTCTTTCTCTATTTTAGTCTAGGCTTGTAGCTTTTTCAAATTAATTAATTTACTGTCATCTTGGTAGCTGACTTTGGTGCTGGTTTCGTTTTTATTGAAGGCATCTGACATAATGCAAAAAAGTTTGAGAAAAGCACTTGACTTGAATACAGCACTGTACATTAACACTGCCCACTCCTTTTTCACTCCACTGTATTCACTCATCTTTCCCTCCAAATGAACAATAAACTGTTCATGTTCGAAGAAGCACTCCACTGATGACTGGGAAAGTGTGAGAGCATTGTCCATTATCCAGAATTCGGGCAAGCAAGCCATTATGAAATTGATATATAATATATATATATAATAAACTTCTCTAGAAACCAAATTTTGCCTTTATTTTCCAAAAACCCTCATGACTGACAGTATCAAAGACTTTGGCTAGATCAGCAAAAGTTGCAAAGAGACCTCTGTTCTACTCCTGGCATTTCTCCTGGAGTTGTTAGCTAGCAAACACCATATTGACCATTCTTTGGTCCTTTCTGAAGTCATACTAGTTCTCAGGTAGATGACCATATTCAAGGTGAAGTATCCTCCTTATTAAAAAGGACACTGGCAAGAATCTAAAGGAGAGACTTTTATAGAGTTTATAGAGTTGGACAATAGAGGTGTCTTTGACTTGTTGAAGGATAATCTACTTTTGACATATAACTCAGAAGATTTCAATCAACTTTTATATGAACAATGAACCCCCATCTTGCAAATTTCAATTAGAATAAAATCAACACCAAGTGCTTTGACAAATGAGAGGAGCCAAATGGCATTCTTCTTCATTTGGAAATTTGGCAAGAGAATATGAGTTATATTGATTGATTGATAGCAGTCTGTTAAAAACACCATGGAAGTGTTCAGCCCATTTTTTCCAGAATCAGGTCCTAATCAATAATCAATGTGGTTCTGTCAGCACTGAGTAGTAGAGATACAACATAGGTCTTTGGTCCATAAATAGTCTTCAGGGCATCATAAAACTGCTTTGGATTGTTAATATCAATGTAAAAATGAATTTCATCTGCCTTCTTACTAACCAAGAATCATAGATCTCTCTAAGCTTCACTTGTATTTTACTTTTGACTGAGTTTAAATGTTGCTCTCTTAGAGATGGATGAATTGTTCTTCTGGTAAACTCTGTGGAGTCCTTGTTTTTTGTTTGTCAGCTTCTGAATTTCCCCATCATTTTCATCAAATCAATCTTGCTGTTCACAAGCGTTATGGCCCATATGAGTCAATGCAGTGTTATATACTGAATCTCTGAAAACTGCTCACTCCTTATCACTACACTGTGTTAGCTTAGCATTCCCCGCCACAAGTTAGCAATAAACTACTTAAGTTCAAAGAAATGCTATAATCTATTGATATAAAGTCTCCTGGAATTTACCTTGCCTTGGTGTACTCCTTTTGTTGAATATAAATGTTTAGCTTGGAGAGGATAAGTCTTTGATTAGTCCAGCACTCTGCCCCACACATAGCCTTTGTTATGTTCACATACTGTTTTTTTCCTTACAGTGACATAGTTCATTAAATTCCAATGTTTGGTAGAGGGTGCATCCACAAAATTTTATTGCATTTAGGTAAATGGAAGATAGTGTTGATGGTATTTTTTCTGAAGTGGCCATAGTAATAGGGAACACTGAAAACTGGCAGAGATTTTGCAATCAGATATAATCTAGTCAGCAAACTTGTATGACACTCAAAAGGAGTGAATGGCAGGCTCGTGATGAAATGACTGCCATTTGCAGAAAAATACTATGCCACATTTACCCATTCCACTGATGGAAGTTTGGGATTGACACCCCACCTAACTCACTAATGTGTTTGAGGTCTATCATTTACCCTCAACCTCATTTAGCCTGTCTGCTGAAATGGTTTACCAGGGTGTGACTGCTGTGTATGTCACAGCTTCTCACCACAGGTGAGAGTTAGGTTACTGGTGCACACCAAAAGTGGATGTGTACTGAAAAGGATCCAGCAGCCCTCATGCCAGAGGTGCTAGTCTTCTCTCTGACACCTGTACATTCTAGTACAGAAGGAAGAGTATCTGGACTATGAAGTCATACCTGGACTTAAGTGGACAGAGGAAGAACTGGGCAGTTGAGATTTGGATGTCAGTTGCCCAGATAGGAAAATAGGAATTATCCTAGTGACTTTTCACACTTAAGATACTCCCCAGAACAAAGTCTGGGATGAAGGGGAAAACACCCTGCTGATTGATGGAAACTGAGGCAATCGAACTAAAGAGACTAAAGCCAGGAATTAAAAAGCAATAAGTTGTAAGGGAAGAATGAGAGGAATAAAAGCAGTGGCATCAGACTGGCTTCTTAGTCTAATATCATCTTTGCAAATGAGTAAAAGCTGATGCTGTAGCTCCTGACTGACTGCCAGTGATTCTTCTAATTCACTGGCCTATTCTCCAGAAAACATTATTGTAAAATGGTTACTGAGCTCTCTGCTGACATTTTTCAAGTTATATTTCTTGTCTCTGTGGCATCACGGTTGGGTCATGTGATTTAATTGCCCTGCTATTTGTTAATTAGTCTGTGTGAAAATGCCAATACTTGAGCATGCTTGGGGAGTGGGAGGAAAGAATATAATTTTGTGTGAAGCAGTTCCAAGCACCAAGCAGTTAGAATATACCTGCAAGTTTGTGGTTCCAGCTCTTAGATGGTCTGATTTCTCAAGCAGCATAAATGTTCCATTACTTTTAGGAAGCCTGACATTTTGAAACTGCCTTTAAATCTCTCTTACTCATTCAAGCAAGAATCATGGTCTGCTATCCTCCCCAAAAGCTTTGGTGAAGTTAGCAAAATTTGTTATACTTATCCTATCCTTTTCCATATCTTTGCAGGACCCCTCTCCATCCCATAATCCCTTAATGTAGTCATGATAATGGTGTCTCTCATCCCTGATGCAGCAAAATCTATTCTTAGGAAAGAGTTTGCTGTCCATCAGTTACTCTTTAGTAAAAATGAGTTTCAGTTTCAAGGAGTCCTCTTCTATGGTATTAGTCAGTGAAATATTTTTGCTCTAATTGTGAAATTGGAAGACCTTGTCTTTCATTAAGTTAAATTCATCTAGAAATGCTTTAATTTCTGATAGGGCACTGAGCCCTATTAAAAAAAAAAGTCTTTTAAAAACCAACCAAAAGATCTTTTAATATCCCAAAGAATGAAAATGATGGTAACATGACAAGTAATATGGTAGATAACTTTGAGTACAGGTGACTTACCATCACCCAGAAATAAAGCCTATGCATGTAGTCTTTTACTTGGCCTTGCATAGACAGTCTTGATAATACCAATTATATAAGGTCATATAAGGTCAGAAGTAGTTGAGACCTTAGAAATCATCATGTACAATCCCATTTTAAAGATGAAACTGAATCTACTCCTGTTCTTCCCCTCTTGGATCTTGGTTAAATGCTATTCTGAATGGGGATTCACTATGGCAGACCCTTCCTATCTAGTGAATGTTCTGTGTGTCCTTTCCCAGAGAGTATGAGTGAATTAATGAATGTCAAAGAAGAATTACACTTCTGTCCTAATTTCCTTTTTCTTTACACAAATGTCTAATGGAGCTGAGGCGGTCTCACTGATGTTCAGTGACTAAGCATCCTCTGTCTCATTTTTGTAGGGAGATCAACTGTGATCTAGGTGAGGTGTCTCCCTTATCCCCTTCCTGCACCATTCTATATTTCCATACTCCAGTATTAAAAGGTTCCCAGGACCTTTTGAGAAGCATTTCAACAAATTCATCAACTCTGAATAAGTGATGGGATTCCACTCATCATGAAGGCTGTAAATATGTATTGGACTTTATATAATGGTTTTTATTCATTCATTTCAGTTGTGACTGACTCTGCAACCATATTTGGGGTTGTCTTGAAAAAGATACTAGAGTAGTTTGCCATTTCCTTCTTCAGTTCATTTTACAGATGAGGAAATGGAGGCAAATGGGATTTAAGTCCCCAAGGTCACATAGGTAGTAAGTATCTGAGGCAAGATTTGACTCAGGCAGAAGAGTCTTCCTGGCTACATGCCCAGCACTCTATCCACTAAATAGGACTGGGACTATTTCCCCTCTCAGCCCCATATTCACAAACCTCTTCCACCATGAATGGAGTCACCTTGGTCCCCTCTAGGCATCACCCATTATTTTATATTTCCTAAATGCACTCATTAGCTAACATTGGGTGTCACAGTTAACTCCATACATATCTTAACTATGTAATAGACTTTAACTTCCATGAGAGCAGGAATTGTATTTCAAGACTTTATAATTTGCCTAGCATTTAGCACAGTGACAGGAGCATTCTTATGACAGACCTCATTGCAACTGTACTGTCCCTCTTGACCTCTGTCTTATGATTGTACCACTTTTTTTTTGCCTCTGTCTTTGAGATTCAGATGTGGTTATGTTCTCTTTTTGTGTTACACCTATTTTAGAGTTTCATTTTGTTCTAGTCTCTCTAGAAAGACCTCTTTTCTAAATTCTACTCTCAATTCCATCAACCCTCCAAATTTATGTATCTTGTAACTTAGAGTCTCTGCTTTTTAAGTTATTGATACCTACTCTGGGAGCCTAATCTATGTATGTACACACACACACACACACACACACACACACACACAAACACACGCGCAGAATTCTAACTTTCCAGGGCCATTCTGTCCCCTCCCTCCTCCATCATCTCATATGCATTTTAATAGTGAACTTCTTGGAGAAACACCCAGAAGTTGTCTAGCTCAAAATAGTTTAATTCTGAAAATTTTATGCTGGGAAGGAAAAGAAGATGGCACTATGGCAGAATGATAAGAGGGCATATTTGTGGGAACTATATTGTCCCTCAGATTTCACCATTAGTTTACCACTTGTTAGGCTTCTCTGTGTGTGTGTGTGGGGGGGGGGCTTGGCCTATCTGCAAAAGGTCCAGATTAATTATTAGTGGCATCTCAGAACCTGGTTTAGAGTGCTCTTGTAAGACCTGCCATTCATTGTGCACTATTGTTTGATCTGTGGTTTCTCTGTAGTCTTCCTTTCCCTGAGAAGTGACAAGAGATCTTACTTGGATCAGAGATACATCAGAAGTCCAGGAAATTCAACCTTTGTCGTTTGTACCTGGGCACTCACTTTTCTATACGCTAGGTTATAAGATCTCAGCAATCCTTGGGCAGAGGACTCTTAACCAGTCAGGTGACTAATCAAAGCTGAATTACTTCCCTGCAGGTCAAATCCAGAAAAACCTTGCTTTCTGAGAAGCTCTGTTCAGAGGCTACTAATACCTTATTCAGGAACAAAGAACTGGGCCAGTCTCACTTACTAGAAAGATTATCAATGAAGGAACATACAGGAAAGCATGGTAGTTTCTCAAAACTCCCATTCCTGAGGGAAGACCACAATCTATTCATACGTACATCGAAGGATGGATGAGGGTCCATAACTGGCTTCTCCAGTTGGCCATCCCAATGACTTCTGGATAGTCAGGAAAGTTCTCATCATCTAAGTAAAGTCTCTTTCCAAAGGCCTCAGCAGCTTTGGAAATTCCACATTAGGTATTTATTCATTGCCTTCTTCTGAACTTCCTTTTGAAATGCAAATTCCCCTGGGAGATTCAGAATCTCAGTGAATCACCAACACATTACTGTGAATGAGTTTATCAGATTACTCTCTTCCCAGACAGGTGGTTCTAGGTCAAGGAGGGGACATCCATTGAAAGAGGGACAGGATGCATGTAGGGAAGAATCACTCCATATTCCACAACTTGGCCTAGGACCAGACCCTAACTTTATTGTATAATGATTCTCTTTTCAAATATACGACTAAAGTATATATATGTGTGTGTATGTGTGTGTGTGTGTGTGTGTGTGTGTGTGTGTGTGTGTGTGTGTGTGTGTATTTTGTTTCCACAGTAGATATGTTTCCTTCTTTCTTCCCCTAAATGTGTTTATTAACGGTTTAGTTCAATTTGAACAATTTTTAAGTGTTTGTTATTCAGGACACTGTTTTTCTGTCAAATGCTGTCTGATAAGGATAATAACTTAAATTGTAATGTGAAATGTGTTAAATCAGTTAGAGAAACTGGGACAGGCAAGTAGATATAGACATAAACCAGTCTGGGTGTAAATAGTGACTTCCTAGGTTAGCCATTACCCCCACCTTGTCCTTGAGATAATGTTACCTGAATGGGATTGTAGGAAGGAAAAAGAGTGGATGGAATATTGCCAGGGTTTTTCCCCTACAGAAAAAAAAGAAACATTTGTGACTGAAAGTCATCTGATACCTTATAGTGCTTGCTCACTAAGGAAGAGGATGGGGCAACCTCACACAGGAAGTAAAGGGCACCTCCTACTGTATTCTACCTCAACGCCTCATTTCCAAGGGACATGCATATTAACAAGGTGATATGTACTAATGTTAATAAATTCTTCCTCAGGTCAGTGTTGGGGGGGGGGATGGAAGAAATAGATTTTATGAGAGTGTGAATCTGGTTAGGGGCTACCTTTAGTTTGTTTTGGTGTGGTTAGAGTAGTGATCCATGTATTAAGCAGAATTGAGAATTGAACTTTGATTGGTCTGGTTAACCATGGACTGTGCTTGTAAAATGAAGTTATAGTTGTCAAATTTAATGAAAGAAAAATGAAGAAGAATATCTGTGAGCTAAAGTATGGAAAGGGAAAGTCTATCTACTCTGATGATTAGAGAAGTTTTCAGGGAGCAAAAAGTATTTGAGTTGAGCTTTGATGAATGGGTATGTTTGAACACTTGTATATATGACCTTGGGCAAGTCATTTAACCCTGTTTGTCTTGGTTTCCCTATTTCTAAAATGAGCTGGCAAAAGAAATGGCAAATCACCTCAAAGTCTGCCAAGAAAACCCCAATTGGTATCACAGAACAATTAGACATGACTGAAAAGTAACAAGATTCAACAGGGCAGACATGAAATAGAAAGAACATTTTAGACTTAGAAAATAACACGAACAAAGATGTAAAGGTAGGAAAACGTAGCATGTGCTTGGGGCACAATAAGAAATTTGACATGTCTAGAGCATGAAGGAAAATAGTACTAAATGAGACCAGAAAGGATGAGTGGTGCCAGTTTATGGAAGGACTTGGAACCCTGCACAGAAGTGGATGACTCCATTCTTGCTCTAAAGAAGTTTGTTATCTAGTTGGTACTGTGATACATGTTCCTGAAAAGAATGACTTATAGAAGACAGGAAGGTCCCAAGGTACTTGCTGTACTCAGTGAATGTATGAGGATTTCAGAGATAGAGTGGGAGTATAGAGAGAGAAGCATGGGAACCTTGAAGGACAGAGAAGATTTCTTAAAGCATTTCATCAGTTCCACCTATAGGGAAGGAGCTACTATTTGTTTGATCTTAGAATCACTGATTTCAAGTAGGACCTAAAGGTTATTCAGTTATATATGAATACATGGAGATTCAGAGGAAGTGATTTGCAAAGGATTTGGTTGGCATCCTGATGACCCTTCTCATTTTTCTTTTAACTGACCCCAAAAGGTTAAAAGCTTGCTCAAACTCACACAAGTTAATGACAGAGTTGGGATTTGAGACAATAACAATGATAGCTCACATTTCTATAATGCTTTAACATTTGGAAAGCTCTATTTTATCTGATTTGATTCCTTCACCTATGAAGTAAAGGTACTATTATTATTTCCATTTTATGGATGAGGACACTGGGACTCAGAAAGATTCAGTGATTGCCCAGGGCGGCATAGTTAGTAAGCATCTAAGATAGGATTTGAACATGTCATTCTGACCCCAGCTTCAGCATTCTATCTACAGTATCATGATCCCTCAGACAATCTACCTTTAACCTAGTACTCCAAGATCAATTATATTTTTCTATGTTATCCTCACTGATTATAACATCAGAAATGACCATAAAGATGACTGAAAAGATTAATGCAGAACCAATGATCCTCTTCACTCCATTGACTTGGGAATATTGTTCTGTGGCTTTTGGCCCACAGGGCTTGTGCCTCTCAATGAGTACTAATGTTTTTGCTTTAAAATGGACTGTTTTGTCCATGCCTTCTTTATAGTAGACTGCTTTGTTTCCCAGGCTTTAGTTCATAACTTGGATCTGGGTTCCAAGAAAGCCTGAAAATGTTTCTTTTTAATTGCTTTGCCTGAAATCACTCCTGTTCAACTCATCCTGATGTAGTGTCAGGCATTCATTTCCTTTTCCCCCTTCAATACTATTAAACTGATTCTATCTAAGATATTGTGTCAGTGACCTTGTCCCACTACTCATCATTCTGTGGGATCTGTGGATGGCACTGATGAAGCTGCTTACGAAGATGTATACCAAAGGAAACGGCAAGATGGCAGAGAGAGAGGGAGTAAAACATAGTTTCCTTTGCCCAACTGTTCCATAAAATATCATTAGATTGAATATTGTAACAGAAATTAAAGAAGAAAGTACAATAGGTGAATTTTTCCAGCTCAGGTTGGTACAGAGAGACATCTATAAACCTTTAGGCATTGAGGAGAGCTCACAGCAAAGGAAGCCTTCACAGAATGTGACCTGAAGTTGCTTTGTTCTGACTTGGGACCAGATCTCAAGATATGCAATGAAATTGGAGCAAAAGCTGTGTACTCAGAGCAGGGACTTCAGACCTGGGACAGATCAATAACTATGTTGCTTAGCTGTATATTTGCCTGACACAGGGTCTGAGAATCTTCCAGTGTAAGGCTAGGAGTCAGATGTATACTGGGGGCAGGAAACATGGATCAGGGTAAGCCTGTACGTCTATTGCTCTGGCCCCCCATTGCCTTCCAATGTGCTGACAGATTCTAGACCAGAATATTTCTACTATATCTCTGATCATGGGCAAGGCTGTATCTATGTCATACCTACTATCTGACCTACAGTCAGCAGTCTACAAAGCTGAGACCTGGAGTTCAGTGATCAGATTATACCCTAGATCAGGTCTTTTAGGCTCATGTAAGTTTATAGCTTACTATCTAGAGCTACTTCTGAAATTGGTGAAAGAATACAACTTTGAATACATGGAGGGAATAATGACAGGACCCCAGATAATAAAGAATGGGACCCAATTAGGCTCTATCATTCTGTCCAAAAGTTCATTGATCCTGGCCTTGATACAAAGATCAAATTCTGTTAGCAAGGTTGGAAAAATAAGTAAGCAAAAGAATACATTGATGATATGAAATATTATGGCTAACCAAGACTCAAACCCAGAAGAGAATAGTTCCACAATATCCATAAGCAGAGATTCAAATAAAACACAGTTTGGTCAAAAGATCAAGTAAATTTATGGAAGAAAAAAATTTAAGAAAAGAGTTCCAGAGACTTTTAAGAAAAATGAATAAATTATTCATGAAGTTCAAATTTTTATCCAAGCAGTAACTCTGTTAGACAACCAGAAATATTGGAATAATGAAAAGAATGGAAAAAAGTAGAATTTAATATAAACACTTAAAATATAATCTATCTCCTATAAAAAAAGACTCACCTGAGAACAAGTCAAAGAAATAGAATCTAAGAAAGCTCTCCCTCTCCCCAAAATCCTAGATCATACATTTTAAGAAATTATGAATATGTTTTCCAGCTGTGCTCAACCTGTGACAAATTGGCAGCAGGTCCCTTGGGGCCCATTCATGTGACCTGCTTAGCATTTGTTGCTATGCTCATTGCTGGTATAGATTGCATTGTATTCATGAATGGTTACTGAATTCTGTTAAATGGCTCTTGATGATTTTTATTGAGTTTTGCAGCTGACCCAGAAGAACTAAAAGGTTGAACACTCCTGACCTAGACCATTAGAATCACATGGGAAAAGTAAAAATAGAAAGAATCCAGGGATCACTTTTTGAAACAAATGAAAATCCCAAATGAAAATTCTCAGGAAATTATAGCCAAAATTCAGAGTTCCTATGTCAAACAAAAAAAAATATTTATAGTAGACAGAAAAAAAGTTCAAGTAAGTAGTCACCACCAAACTGCCACAGTCAGGATCATACAAGACTTGACAGTTAATAGTTTGAGGAGAGGAAAGCTTGGAATATGATATTCCAAAAAGCAAAAAGTAAACACAAACAAGAATAATTTTACCCAGAAAAATCAAGTAATCCCAGGAAATTTCTAAGCATTCATTGAAAAGGCCAGAACAAAGTGCAAATTTTGAAATATAAACTCAGGAATCATGAGAAACATAATAAAGAAAATACCATAACTCTAATCTCAATCAAAGGTCATAGAAAGATTTGAATAAAATAAAGGGATTTTGAAAGAGGGAAGGGAAAAATTAATTGAATAGGGAAGGAGGAAAAAAGAGGTAGAAATTAATTCATATCATAAATATAAGCAGTAGGAAAACTCTTGTTTTTCCTTTGTTTTCAGGAACAATGACATTATGGGTAATATGTTACTTGTGAATTGAAATGAGACAGAGTTACACAGTCATCAACCTCATTCTCCTTGACTCTTTAAAGTCCTTTAAAGACAACTAGTGATGATTCAGAATGCAGTGGATGACAATAGTATTTTGATGCCTCACTAATCTGTAATCACTTGACAGTGCCTGCTTTAGCTGCCTTCATGGACATTGGAAAAAGTTCTTCTCATCTGCCTATTCCCTTGAGAATAGTCTTTACATGCTTGGGGTAGATACCTAAATTGCCTACCAACTTTAGACCTATTAGTTTAACCTGTCTGTCGAGATGGTTTACTAGAGTGCAATCAGTAGGCATTCTATAGCTTAATATAATAGGAAGACTATGCAAATATTAGGGGAAAGATAGGGGCAGCAGGTGTCACTGGAACCTCACTTCCATCTAAACTAGACAAAGAAGAAAAGAATACAAACACACATATACAAAAAGAGTTTGCAAACCATGAAAGAAGGACTATCAAATTATGATAAAATAAGTAAGCCAGAGTAAGATAAAGAATACCGTAGAGCAATATTCTTTATAAATATTGATGGAAGCATTTTAAATAAAACATTAGCAAAAGGTCTTATTATTAATATGGCCCATTATGTTTATAGCTCTCCTAATAAACAAAAAATAGAAATCATATGATTTTATTGATTATTACAGGAAAATCTTTTGACAAAATATAACATCCATTTCTCTGTTAAAACATTAAAAATTATAGGATTAAATGGAGTTTTCTTTGAGGTAAATCAAGAGTCAGTATTATATAAATTGGCTATAATTCGAGGTCTTTCTATTAAGATTGGAGCAAAACAAGATTATCCATTATTATCACTAGTATTTAAAAGTGATAGGCATGGAGTGATAGAAATGAACATTTAATTACATTCTTTCCAAATAACTCTCTATTGCAATAAGACAAAAAAAAAAAAGAAATTCAGCAAATAAGCATAGGCAAAAAAAAGAAACAAATTACTTTTTTTTGTAGATGATATGATGACCTACTTCAAGAACTCTAGAGAGTTTCAAATTAATTGAAAAGTAGCTTCCACAAAATAGCAGATATAAAAATAAACCTATACAAATGAACAACCTTTCTGTATATTACCAACAGAATCCATACAGAAGAGATAGAATGAGAAACTTCATTTAAAATAATTATAAAGTTTATACCATACTTGGAAGCCATTCTACCAAGATGCATTCAAGAATTCTGTGAATAGAATTACATAGTACTCTTTGAAGAAATAAATATGGGCCTGAATAATTGGAAAGACATTAATTGGTCATGGCTGGACCATGCCAACATAATAAAAACTATAATATTACTTAAATTAATTTACTTATAGAGTACCATATAAATCAAACAACCAATATATTTTAATATTGAGTAAGGAAAATAATAAAATTCCACTAAAGGAATAAAAGATCAACAATCTCAGAGGAAATAAATGAAAAAATAGAATGGAAGGAAGCCTAGCAGCACCATGTTTCAAATATTCTACATTAAAACTCTTTGGTACTTGTTAGAGAATAGAGAAGTTGATCTATAGAACAGATCAGGATATATTATAAAGAAGAAAATGAAAATTGTAGCACAGCATTTGATAAATTCAAAGACCTCAAATATTAGGCAGTTGCTGAGAAAATTGGAAAGCAATTTGGAAGAAATTAAGTTTAGACTAACACCTCAATCCATATACCAAGATAAGTTCCAAATAGATATATAATGTACATAGAGCAGCTCATACATAAAAAATTAGAGGAACAAGGAAGGGCATGTTTTTTAAGAACCTTGACTAATGAAAGAAGTAATGATGAAACAAAGGAATGAGAGGTTCACAGAAGATAAAGTGGATGGTTTTTATTATATTTAAAATAGCACATGCAAAATTAATACTGTTAAAATTATAAGGAATATCATTACCTGGGACAAAATTTGCGTAGCAAATTATTTTAATAAGAATTTTATATTCAAGATATATGAAGAACTGATTCAAATATATAAGAACAAGAGTAATTCCCCCAAAGATAAATGATTTAAAATATGAACAGGTGTTTCTTAAGGACAGATATCTAAACTAACATCAGATATAGTAAAAAATGCCCTAAAATGCTAATAACTAGAGATATGCAAATTAAAACAACTCTAAGGCCCCACCTCAGAGCCATTATTAGTCTTTCAGAAGTGAAAAAATAGAAAATGACAATTATTTGGAAAGTTGTAGGAAAATAGGCATATGAATATTGGTGTAATAAAGTGATCCAGTCATTTTAAAAAGTATTTTTTTTTGGCATGACAAATGGGGTTAAGTGACTTGTCCAAGGTCACACACACCTAAGTAATTATTAAGTGTCTGAGGTGAGATTTGAACTCAGGTCCTCCTGATTCCAGGGCCAGTGCCGTATCCACTGTGCAGCCTAGCTGCCCTTCCAGTCATTTTAGAAAACAATTTGGAATGATACTCCAAATGTCACAAAGCAATATATATCCTTTGGCTCAGCACTGTCTTTATTCCAAATGCATCTAAGAAAAAGAAAAGGAACCCATATGTACAAAAATATTTATAATAACTCTTTTATAATAGGAAATAATTGGTAATGGCTGGACCATGCCAACATAATAAAAACTGTAATATTACTTAAATTAATTTACTTATAGAGTGCCACGTAAATCAAACAACCAATATATTTCAATATTGAGTAAGGAAAATAATAAAATTCCACTAAAGGAATAAAAGATCAACAATCTCAGAGGAAATAATGAAAAAATAGAATGAAAGGAAGCCTAGCAGTGCCATGTTTGAAATATTCTACAAAGAAACTAAATACCATTCATTGGGAAATGGTTGAACTGATTATGATGAATGCTATGGAATGATCTTATACATTAAGAAATAATGAAAGGGAGAATTTTAGAGAAACTTGAGAAATCTTGTATGTACTGATGCAGAATAAAGTGTACAAAACCTGAAGGGAAGTTTATAAAATAATGACAAAATTGTAAAGAAAAATAACTAAGAAAATGTTAACAACTATATCACCAATTCTAAATCCACAGAACCAGACCATCCACTAGCTAATGCTGAGGTGCTAAGTTCAAGGTACAGAATAAATAAATAAAGTTGCTTCCATGGTTGCTATTCCTTAAAGGGACAAGTACTGCCCCACACTTCCACTAAACCCTACTTGGTCCTTCCCAACAAATATTTGGTCCAAAAAAGTAGTGTGTGTATATATACTACTTTTGGGTGAGTATACACATTCATTCAAAAAAAGCATTGATTGTAGAAGTTATACAGGAAGAATTTACCAGAAGATGGAGAGAATGAATGAGCTTTTTATCCCATTGACTCACACACCAAGAGAAAAGGTCCTTTTACCCAAGGGGATAGTCTCTAAAATTTCTATGGAGAAAAACTGGAAAATTAGGGACATATTGAGGAGCCTTCTTAGTCTCCATGTTTGTTGCTTCCAAATGTATTCTCTTTCCCTGGAGTTAGTCCCTAAGAGTGTCTGAAAGTACAAACTACTCTCTCAAAGAAGAAAATGCCTTTTCTCTTCAAATCCCTTGCACTAACTCAAACATAAAGGCAAATCAGCAATTTATCAACATTTTCTCCACCAATTAGAAGTCTCCTTCTGCCATACAGCAGCATACAGAATACCTTAGGTTTGTTTGGAAACAAAGTGCATTGGCAAAGTCTATCTCTTCTTGCCTTTATCTCCTCCCCCTTTTAACTTTACTCCCTTTTCATCTCTCAGGTTCCAAGTGCTCTCATATGACTTTCCTTCTCACTTTGTAGTTAAGGCCCTACATTCTAAGCCTATTCTGTCCCCTTCTCCTATCAAACTTTTCTGTTACTGTCCCAGTCTCTCAGAATCATGCTATAGGACTGATGAATTAATTCATACAAAATCATTAGTGATTATACTTACACCACTCCCAAGAATAGTTTGCTTTCAAACAGAAGCCACTTGTAAGCAATTCCTTAGCCTGAAGTTAATTGATGCCAAATAGGAGATGGGAGATTTGGGGCAGAGGTCCCTTCCACTATTAATACTCACATGATATCAGGTAGGTGGCCACCTATGCATGTCACCAGGTATTCCACCTAACTCTCTTTGCATCATCAGTAAACTAGTTTAATGTTCAACATTTAACATATTCTTCCCCAATTGCTTGACTTCAAGGTACAACCAAAGGCTCATCAAGGTGACATCCTTAGAGGTGATATTTCCCTTTCATACTGGAGTCAACTACAGTGATAAGTTTTATCCTTATACCTGAATTGTACTTGATTCATGCAGAGAGAAACAGTTGAAAGCCACAACCACTGTCAGCTTTGACATTAGTGTTACAATGGTCTCTTTTTCCCCCTGTCTTCTCTTTGATGACAGGCTTAGCTGAGGTGGGGAGTGAGAGCTTCACAGGAGTTCTACCTGTTGAACTGTACAGGTGAGAGTTTGGAGATCAGGTACAGCTGTTTGAAAGATGAGCCTTCGTACAGAATGACAGATGCTTTCATCCACCTTTCTGCCGTGGTTGTGACTATGCCAAGAGTTGTGATTGAGGCTTTAAGAATGTGTAAGGCTTAAATATCAAAATGCCATTACTCCTGAGCTTGTGTTAGTTGGAGCTACTGACTGCCTTTGATATTTTAAAACCAATCTAGGCAGCTCAGATACTCCCTGCTGGGAATCCTCTGTTGTCATGGCTGATTTTCTCAGGTTAAGTTGACTGAAGAAGTCTAACTTCACAGACCTGAACTTGTTCCTTAGCAGGGAGAGATATATTGCTATACTTTTGGAAGCACTGAACACCTAGATAACAATTTGACTGCTAGTAAAAGTTTAATTATATTTTGAGCTTGCCCCTAAAATGTAATTATCTGTCTTTTAGAAGGCAAGTATTATGATGGGTCAGAGTGGTTTTTACTACTTTTCCATTTCCATATCTTCTACTACATTTCCACATGTTGAAAAAACCAGTACTAAGAATGATTTCATTAACTATTTTCCTGAAATCTTGAGGAAACACAATTTCCTAATTTCATTTTTTAATGAGGGTGTTTGCCCATTTCTTATGAAAAGATTGGATGAGTCTTTCTAAAATTGAGAGAAATTCTCAGGAAAATTTTGAATCAATTGAAAATAGACCGATATGCACATACACTTGCAGGGTTGTTACAAGAATCAAATGAGATAATATCTGTAAAGTGCTCTCAATGTCTTACATGTAGTAGGCATTTACTATAGAAATGCTCATTCCTTCCTTTCTTCCTTTAATTCCTTTAGGACCTGACTTCGTTATGATCTTGTCAGTATCACTCTCTTGCTTTAATTTTTTTCATATGTAAAATGAAAAGGCTGAACTAATAAATTTCTAAAATCCCTTTGGGCTTTAATATATTGTGGTTCTATGAATAACATTTCACTGATTTATATGCATATGTCTTTCTTTTCAATTAGATTGAAAGTTCTTGGAGTGCCAGCACCGAGTTTTATGTTTCTTTTGTATCTCTTAGAATGCTCATTGACCACTTAAAAAATACTTGGATAAATGTATGAATAAGTTAATAAATTCTCAGTCATCAGGGGATTGAAATTGGATAATTGGGTATATTTTTATGCACAAAACTCTTCAAAGCTTATCATTATTATTATTATTATTATTATTATTATGTTATTCTTGTGATCATGCTTCATGTAGTTCAGATAAAAATGATCATGGAACCAGTGTTATTCTACTATTCTTTGCATTTGAAGTTCTAGGAACTGTTGCAAAATGAGATGAAATAACTTCTTTTTACAGATGGATAAAATTATTGGGATGTAAGTTTATCTTAAGTAAGTTCACTGAAAGCATCTTTGGTAGAACTCCAGGAGCTTATAGGATGATGAAGATGATATGTACCTTGTCTTGTTCCCAAATGATTTTGATTTCTTTCAGGATTCTTTATTTTAAAGGCTTTAGGTTTGTGTTGAGAGATTGTGGCTATTTGATATTGCTACAATCAATCTATGCAAAGTAGATAATTGTTTGGTCTGTGATAATGCTTTTATTCCAGAACAATTTATTTTTTGAGTTCACAGGAATATTTTGATGTCTGTATTTCTAGTGGGTCATATCCTGAAAGACAAGGAGCTTCTGATGAGTAAATCTGGCTACCAGGTCATATTTTATTAGTTATTCAGTTGGTGCTATATTTTTTAAACTCAAATGATGATATACAATTTCTATTCTTTCTTTATATAATCTGCATATATTACTTAGTCTAGGCTCTTTAAGGGATACCTTTTCATTTAATGTCAGCTAGTCAGAACTTGGTTTTGAATTGACATCATAAACTTCTTTATTTTCATGCTTTTGCCATTTGTTTAGCACTTCTATATTAATATGACTACATTCTTGTGGATGTTACCTGTGGAGGGCCTTTTAATTACACTTTTGGATCTTATTCATTTCATAAGCTCCAATTAGAGGTAAATCATTTTCAACTACAATTGATAAACTGGTGGATAACTGTTGCTAGCCTTTACTACTGTATTGTCAAGTGTTATCTGTTTTGTCCCAAAATTGTTCTGTCAGTTTCTGACCAGTTTAATCCTATGCTTAGAGAAAAACTATCGATTTTCTTCTTCATTTTCGGTAAGGAAGTATTAAGAACTATAGTTATAGCTATAGGTAACTTAGGTTGATTGCTTCTATAATTTGTTAATATTGTATGAATTTTTATTAGGATGCTTTCCAAACCCTTTTGACCTATTATATAATTGCAAAAGTATACATTAAGATGGGCATCACAGGATGCTAAGTGTTTTAAAGGCATTCTTTCCACTGACTGGAATTGTGTTTAATGTATGTGGGTTTATGTATGTGTGCATATGTAAACATACACATAGCTTTGTCTTTGATAGCTTTATTCACAGTCTTTTTTTGCCTGAAGGATAGTAAGATGTTTGTAAGTATTGTCTTTTTCCCTTGGCTCAAATTTATTTCCAGATTATAACTAAGATTTCAGTCTTTATCTTTTCTTGATATACATTAAGGATTTTGCATTTATTGAATCCAACTAACTTTCTGATAACACTTGAAATTAGATTCCATGAAATTAAAGATCTGGTTCATGTGTTTTTCAGTGGAGCCATCTAGCTTAATGTCATCCATGTACATCAATATTTTAGTTTAACCAACTCTTTAAATTGGAAGTTTTTCTAAGTTTTGTTTAGGGGAGATAATAATAGGTTCAAAGCTAAACAGAACCATAATGTATTTAATCCATTTCCCTGAAAAAGTGCCATATTTTATATGAAATCTTCTTGATATTATTATATTGGTAACATATTTTAAATAGTATACTATTTTCCATGTGGACATCAGATTCCAATATTATTGCTATATTTAGGTATATCTTTTTAATTGTCATACATGAACAAATCATAAGTATGAAACTGAGTTAAGTGCTTTGTGATGATCAGTAATGGATGAGGAAGTATTATGATGCTTTCAGGTGTCTTGTTCAATAATTACCAAATAGATAAATTGATTTTTATACCATTGGGACTTTTTGGCCCATCCTTTCCCTTCTTAGTCAATATGTAGTTTTTCTGTGTGAGTACATACATGTGTTATATTTACATGTCCATATATACATATATTTGTGTATATGTGACTGTATGGAGTGTTCAAGGAGGACTTAGTGCCTCAGGGAGGGATTGCTGAGTCCTTTTCAGGTCTTCTCATTTACCTTTGATGTCCACTAGCCACTCATCTCTTAGGTGTGCCTCAAAGAAGCTATACCATGCATGTCAAGAACATAGCAAAACTTCCTCAGCAGATAGGCTGCCTCAAACTTGCAGGTGAATTAGGGGCTATCTACCCCAAGTATATGAAGACTTCTCCTGGCAGAGTGGACAGATGAGGACAATTTGTTTCAATACCAGAGCTTGGTCAAATATTGAAGATACCAAGGTCATATTCTGAAACTTGGGCTACCACCAGACAACTTTGTGCAACTATGTCTCAGTTAAATCCAATTTACATGAGTCAATACATCATGATATGATATCATTGGTCTTCTTTGTAAATGAATGTATACATGCATTTATGTATATATGCACATATTTGTGTATATGTATGTATATGGGCATATGTGTGTAATATGTCATAAATACTTAGTATAAAGTACATAAATATTCAATTGACCTGTATTTAGAAAGAACCCTGGTGTGATGCCTATTGTGAAGAAACATCAACTCAGGCTTATGTGAGAGAAAACTGGTAAAGAACTTTGCTCTTAATTTATAGACCACTGTGAAATATTTCTGTGAAATCATTGTGAACCTTATCTGGTCCCTGATCCTTTCTAGTTGTTCGGAGGGTCATAGTTTTAGTCATCTCCTTTCATGTTGCTCTTGTGAAGTTTGTTTTAATGCTACACAAGCTTTCTGTTTCTCATTTAATCTAACTTGCCTTTCCATCCTGTTGGGGAATCTTGCAACCATAAAGATAACTAAAACTTTCCATATCCTCCTGATTTATGAATTTTTCTTCTCCTCCATTTTCTTTACTTCTTTTACCTCCATGTTACATTTTTAGCTTCTGTTTAATTATTTTTTTATTGTTTGCACATTTTCACATCTTGTGTTGCACAATCTTTTGAGTTTTACTTTTAATTTCTGATTAAAAGGATCCAAAATTTGGAATATATTTTTCTTTTCTGGATTCTTTCTCACTTTCTTTTTTTACTTTTAAGTGGTCAATATGCTGTCCCAAGTTATTTATTGCTTACATCAACTAGATATTATTTTTTTAAATCCCATTGCAAGGCAATGGGATAAAGTAGCTTGCCCAAGGCCACACAGCTAGGTAATTATTATGTGTCTGATGTTGGATCTGAACTCAGGGACTCCTGACTCCAGGGTTGGTGCTCTATCCACTGTACCACCTAGCTGCCTCTTCAACCAGATTTTTATATAATCTTCCATTTCCTTTTTACAAATCTCTAATAGTTCTCCCAAGTCACGTCTTCCATGTTGGTGTTCAATGCCTATCTTAGTATTTTTGTTGGTCAGTCATTTCAGTCATGTCTTTCTGGACTGTTTGAAGTTTCCATGGCAAAGATCCTGAAGTGGTTTGCCATTTCCTTCTCCAGCTCATTTTTCAGATGAAGAAACCAAGACAAACAGGATTAAGTGACAGCAAAGTATTGACAATTTGATCTCTAGTTCCTCTGCCTCTTTGAAAACCAGTCTACTCCTCTAGTGATTCTAGGTTCACTTAGTGAAGTAGTTTGCAGAATCTTAAGTGCAACTTTGCTGCATTGTGAAATAAGCATAATTGATAATTCAAATGTTCTTTGGCATTGCCTTTAATTCTTCTTCACCTTTCACTTTCCTTCTCTCAACTGTAAAGCTTCATCAGACAACCATTTTACTTTCTTGAGCTTCTTTTTCCTTTGGGTTGCTTTTTGTTGCTGCCTCCTGTAAAATATTGAAAGCCTCTGTCTGTTATTCTTCAGACACTCTCACCATATTTAATCCCTTAAATCTATTCATTACTTCCACTTCATATTCATAAGGGATATTATTTAGGTTAAGCTTATATGTTGTGATGATTTCCTTATTTTCTTCAATTTGTCTGAATTTTGTAACAAGAAAGTCATGATTTGAGATACATTAGAAGTTTTATTTTAACTGCCTGTATAGAACTTTTCCAACTTTGTATCAAAGTATATACTCAGTCTGATTTTGATATTGATCATCTGGTGATAGAAATGAAGAGTCATCTTTTGCGTTGTTGAAAAATGGCTGAGTTATTTTGATAAAACTCCATTAGTCTCTCTGGTCAGCTTCATTATGCGTTCCAAGGTCAAACTTGCCTATTATTCTAATTATCTATTAATTTCCCACCTTAGCATTCCAAAGCCCTGTGAATACTGTGATATTTTTTTTTGGTCATTCAGGAGATGTTAGAGATCAATGTTTAGGAGATATTATAGGTCTTCATAGAAACTTCTTCAGCATCAGTGGTTGAAGTGGCCTTCCGATATTGAACTATAATGTTGAATGGTTTGCCTTGGATTCAAATAGACATCATTCTGTCATTTTTAAGATTATACCCCAGTAGTTTTTTTTCACCCTTTTATTGACTATACAGAGGTACTTCATTTCTTCTAAGGAATTCTTACCCACAGTAGTATATGTAGTGATCACCTGACTTAAATTCACCCATTCCTGTCTATTTAAGTTCACTGACACCCATGATGTTGATGTTTGATCTTTCCATTTCCTTTATAACCACATCAAATTTAAATTGTCTTTCATAGATCTTACATTCAAGGTTCCTATGCAATATTGTATTTTACAGCATTAGACTTTCCTTTCATTACTAGACATATCTGCAACTGAGCTTCCTTTTGGTTCTGATCCATTCACTTCATTAGTACTGGAACTACTTGTAATTGTTCTCTGCTCTACCCCAGTAGAATGTTGGACATGTTTGGACTTTAGGGCCTCAACTTCTGGTGTCATATATTTTATCATTTAAATAGTGTACATGGGGTTTTCTTGGGAAAGATACTGGAGTGATTTGTTATTTACTCCTCCAGGGTATCACTTTTTATCAAAACTCTTCACTATGACCTGTTAATCTTAGATAAACCTAAGATGGCATAGCTCATAGTTTCAATGAACCATGGAGGGCCTTCTGCCATGACAAGGTAGTAATCCAAGAGGGGATAGTTGACATTACTTCTTTTTAAACTTACAGTTCTTCTTAATAGTTTTATTAAATGCAACTACTCTTATTTTAATAATAGTTCAAATTTATTAGAATATATTAAAATACTCTAATTATTATGATATTTCTAATTGCCTGGTCTACTGGAAAGACTATTATACTCAGAATCAAGAAACCTGATTCTTCGTAGCTCTGATATAAATTATTTGTATGACTTAGGGCAAGCCAGTTAACTTCTCTGGGCCTTAGTTCCCCTTCCATAAAATGGACATGAAGATATCAGATGGATTGACCTTTCAGAAATTGTTGTGAGGATAAATGAGAAAATAATAAGATTAGTACCATGTAATATAGTACTTTGTTTATAATAGAGTCTTAGTAAGTATTTATTGAGAGGATAAATACTTAGGAAAGTAAAATTTTCCATAGAATTGAAAAATATAACTTTAGTAACTTTAGTGGTTACTATGTAATTATTGCCTGTCTAGCTTTTTTTTTTTTAAGTTTGCGGTTCACTTCTTTGGAGTGTCTTTTTTACTTAGATTTTTATCATCACTCTCTTATGAAGACATTTTGATTTCTGGTTCTTCCCTACTCCCCCTCCTTTCCTTCCCTCAAATGTAGGTGTAATTGGTTCTGTGATGATTAGTGTGTCTTTTGGGATTCTTTTCCTAATTCCAGAGTGAACTGATTTTATTCTGTCTTCCCATTAAAACATGCTCATTAGGCTTTGGAATTTCTCAGGGTTTGTTTTGAGTGACAAGCACTTTGTACTAACACACCTTTGTAATGGAGGCTTGTCTCTTCATAAAGAAGTATGGGCTGAACACCTATGAACAAATCTGCTTTCTGCCCCCTTACCTCGGCTTAACCAATCTCTCCTCAGCATCTATGTACTTTCCCTCTTCCAGAACATAGTTGCATGGTTAATTCCTCTAAGAAGTCTTCCCAGACTAATCCCACTTGGCTCTGGTTATTCCAGATATTCCCTTGGTATTTGCACACAACTGTAATGAACTGTGTTGTGTACATTCTTTTTCTTCAGTTCACTTCAACAAACATTTATTAGGTACTCACCATGGACTGGGTTCAGTTTTAGATTGTGAGCATGCTAACACCAAAATAAGAGTTCTTGCCTTCAAGGAGCTTCTGGCAGTGACACAACACATGCACATGAGCTCATTAAAATATATGCAAAACAATTTCAAGAGAGAGAAAGTAATGATTTGTCCCTGTCTATAATTTAATCTATCTTCCTTTTTAGTCTATTTGATTAGCAAATTCTAGAAGAATAAATGCTAGAACTACTACTTCACCTGTATTTCCTCCAAATCACATCTTTGGTGGGGACTACACTGATGTTTAGTGACCTACTTAACAAATTAGAATTAAGATTCCAAATTCTGACTTTATTATTTTGACTAAGGCACTTAACTTTGCTATAAACAAAATTGTGACAAAAATACATATGACTTTTGATTATTTATGTTAAAAATATTTTTAAAAAAATGAGAGGAAGAGCCTGAGTATCTTGAATAGCTCCCCTATGAAGGTCTATTGGCAAAGTGTGGATATAAACCATTCAGAATCATAAGGACAGGTTTAGATCTGTACCACTGATTATAATTTTCATGTAAATGAAATCATAGGAGTTGATCATAGTGTTGAAATATTAAAGAAGTAACAGTCATTAGTAAGTAGTTACTAGCATGTTGCAAAATTGATTGACTTGAGTTTCACCTCTCTTCCCCTGCCTCTTCCCTAATCCCATTTATGGGTAGAAGAGGCCTACAAGTAGTTTGGTTCCCAAATTGTTAGAGAAGTTTATCATTAGCCCCCAATTTTGGGGGCCTTTGCATTCCTTTGAACATTTCTTATTTCTCCTTCCCATAACCCTCTGTTGCTCATGCTATATATAGCTTTAGCATTTCAAAGTACTTTTTTTCCAAACATCCCTGTGAGATTGGCTATGCATGTATTATTTCTATTTTACAGGTGAGCAAACTATGGCCTGCCAGTGGTAGCATAGCAAGTGTCAGTTTGAGGTCTTGAATGAGTCAATTGTTTATTTTACTACATCCTAGAGACCTGTTAGAGTATGTCTAATCAAACGCCAAGGTGCTGGTATTTCGATTGGAAGTTACTTGTTCATATGATTATGGGCTTAGAGCAGGAAGAAACTTTTAAAGATCCCTGACTTCAACACTTTTATTTTACATATAAGGAAATTAAAATCCTGAGAGATGGAGTGACTTTTCTCTTCGAAGTAATGCTTCTTTCTTTTTTTAATAATTATTTTTATTTTCCAATTATATACAATAGTAGTTTCTACCAATTCATTTTTCCCCCAAGATTTTTTTTTAGTTTTTTTGCAAGGCAAATGGGGTTAAGTGGCTTGCCCAAGGCCACACAGCCAGGTAATTATTAAATGTCTGAGGCTGGATTTGAACTTAGGTGCTCCTGACTCCAGGGCCGGTGCTTTATCCACTGTGCCACCGAGCCACCCCAATGCTTCTTTCTTAAAAGAGATCTCTAATGACAGGATCAATCGCCAAAAAATAGAATTTTAGTTATTATGAGAAAGATATTGGTAGGGAAGGGACTTCCTGACATTCCTCAGTTTCAAGGATTCTCCCTTTATTGATTAATAAATTATCTTCCAAAGTTGTGGTGCCAGAAAAATTTATCACTCTGCAAGGTGATAGATAGCATGGTTGGTTCATCTTAGCTAGACTAGTCCTCAAAAATAGAATGAATGAAATGTTGAGAAGGCACCAGTATATAGTTAAAGGAATACTGACTTTAGAATTGAAAATATGGAAAATATTTAACAAATGCCTACTTTGACCTACAGGGCTCTATGCTAGGCATTGGGAGAGAGGTTGTTGGATCATAAGATCATACTGAATTGATTGTATTCACCACAGATTTTTGTTGTCCAGTCTCAACTGAGCTTTCATGGCAATAAGGTAATTTTTCTATTCCTTACTAGTCGATTCTTTATCCTTTTCACCACAGCAGTTGTTAAAATCCTAATGATAGTTGCCTCTTAAGGCATCCTCTTCTGCCTTCTTTGTTGAGGACTTCATTTAATACTTTATGAGAAATATTGATCTATTTTCTGCAAAGAACTCTTTTCTTTCCTTTTCCTTTTCTCACATCCCTCTGACTTGTTCCATCTCTTTCTTCACTCTAGTCTTTAATGAAGTGATAACCTTTTTACTTATCAATGCCAACCCCATTAATGAAATCTTGACATCATCTCCTTCTGTCTTTCCAAGAGATTGCCTTTATACTCATCTTCCTTCTTTCTCTATTCTTAAATTCTTATCTACTTGATCCTTCTCTAATACTTAAAAATGTCTTTTCCATACACAAAGCAAACTTATCCTATCATACTTGCTAGTTACCCTTCTAAATCACTGCCTCCTTTCTCTGCTAAATTCCTTGAAATACTTTTATTCCTTCTCTTCTCACTTACTCTTAATACTTTGCAATATCATTTCTGAATTCTTTATTTAATTGAAATTGTTCTTTTCAAAATTATCAATAATGATTTAATTGCCAAATTGGATGGTCTTTTCCCAATCCTCATTATTCTTCTCTGCAGCATTTTGGATTGCTGATGACCTTCTCCTTTATCCTTTTCCCTCTCTGAGTTTTTGTGACACTGCTCTCTCTTTGGTCTCTTCCTATTTATCCAACTGCTTCTCCATTTCCTTTGTTGGATATTCAACCTTGACCAACAGTGGGTATCTTCCAAGATTCTGTCCTGGGCCCTTTTTCCCCCTTTCCCCCCCTTCCTATTCACATTTTCTTGCTTCATCATCTGACTTCATCAACTCCACTGGGTTCAATTATTATCTCTAAGCAGGTGATTTTGAGATCTGTTATCCAGCAGAAGTTTAATGGCCATTTGTGGATGATATAAAGAGGCTTCTCAGGCAGGAATGGGTTGGATTATATGATATCTCTAGTCAGTTTAACCCCGGTTCAACATTTACCATCTAATTCTGAGGGTCTTTTGTCAAACTATTTCATTTATAGGTTTTGAGCTAGAGTCACTGAATGATCATGATCTTATATCCAAAGAAGGAAATTGAGTCCCAGACAGAAGAAGGACCTTGTAAGTAGAATTTGACCCCATCTCCTCTCATTCCAGAGTCTTTCAAAGTATATTAGAGTTCCTGTCCAAAGTGGATGTCTGTTGTCTGAAATCAAGACTAATTAGGTTTTGAGAAAACTGTTATCAGAAAGCTCGTTGCCAGGTGATTTTTTTCTTTTGGCTAAAGCAGTTAGAAAGGCAGTATGGTACAGTGGAAAAAAATCTATTTTTTGGCTGGTTTAGAGTGAATCACTTAGTCTCCATGAACCTTAGTTTTCTTACTTATAAATGCTGAAATAGGACCAAATCACCTCTGATCTGGTCATCTGGTCATTCCAAGGTCTAGATTTGTGATTCTGTGATGCCATAAACTCATTATGACCATCTTTTGATATGAAGAAAGATTGTGGTCTGAATTAGTGAAGTGAGTTACCACACAGGAGGTCTGGCTCCTTGGAAGCACTGGAGTGAAAGTCATGAGAAGAAGCAAATGATTCATCTGAACTCAAGATAAATGACATAGAATGCCTCCTGAAGCGCACTTTTTCCCCCTTTCAAAAGATTCATTTACAAATTATATTGGCAGACCACTCAAGAATAACTGCAAAAATGACAAAATATGAATAAGCTACTAAATTGAACAGAAAAAAATCCACAAGGGGAATCTGCCAGTAATCCAGTTATGACACCAGAGACAGTAAATGACTAAAACTTCTAAATGAACAGAGAAAAATTCTGTCATGTCAAATAGCTCAACTGAAATAGTCCAATATATACGCTTAATTAAAATAATGAAACCATCTGTCCAAAAGGGAACTTTAATTAGTTGTCTTATTTATTTTATGTGTCAAAGAGAAAAACCCGAAATGAGATCCTCCTCAGAAGATTTTAGAGATAGAGTGGTGATAGTTAATAGCCTGAATTTTTTAGTGACATTTAAGAAAGGGACTAAAAATTAGATTTGTGACATCAGAGATGTCACTGGAACTCCATATTGGATGGTGAAATCCTACAAGAGGACATTTTTGTAATGCTGGTATGAGGAGACAGGTCTAACACCTGCCTTTGAAGCCATGTTACATGAGACTGTAATGGTGTATAGTTCTTAGACTGAAGAGGATATTGCATTTAGAATCAGGGGATTCAGGCTCTGCTAGTTAATAGTTAACACTTATTAAGTACCTCCTGTATGCCAGACACTACAATAAAGACTTGGGGTACAAATAAGAAATTTAATGCTATTTACTCCCCAAATGATTTTACCTCTTTGGGCCTCAGTTTACTCATTTATCATATCTTAGGGTTGCTTCTCAAATCTCCCATGACATCCCCTTCTCCCACCTTCTCAGCTGAGGACCTCACTTCATACTTCACCAAAAAATTTGATCTGTTTTCTGCCAAGAACTCTTTCTTCTATCTTCATCTTATATCCCACTGATAGATTCTGTCACCATCTCTAATGAAGGCAGATTATCTTTAAGATTCTTTTTTAGTTCTAAATCCATGATACCATGATCATTTCACCTCTGTAATAACAAGCTATGACACAACAGATTCTTACTGTATTTACCTAAAAAAATTAAGTATAGTCCTTGAGAAATTTTGATATATATATATATATATATATATATATATATATATATATATATATATATATAACACCATACAATAATGAACCACACTAAATTGGGATTCTATTACTAATGGGTTGCATCCAGTGGCATTTGAGAAGAAAAATAGAATTTTTCAAGTATATGCTAGAGACTTAGTTTGCTGTGACTTTGGGCAAATCACTTGTTTTTTCATCTCTGTAAGTTAAGAGTTGGTCTTTCTAGGGGAAGCTAGGAGGCACAGTAGAGAGAGCAGCAGCCCTGAAGTCAGGAGGACTTGGGTTCAAATTTGACCTAAGACATTTGATACATACTAGTCGTGTGACGTTTGGCAAATTGCTTAACCCTATAGACTCGCAAAAAACCAACCAAATAAATAAAAAGAGTTGGGTCATAGTGAGGTATAGACTAATGGATAATTCTACTATTTGTTATGCTTTAAGGAAATCTTTTTACTTTTTCTGTCCTCAGTTTTCTCACATGTAAAATTAAAAAGTTGTCAAGATCCTAGAAACCTCAGGGACCATTTAGTCTTTGTGTTTTCAGCCTTAAGTAGTATGATACCCAATCCTTTATTGTCCTTTCTAGCTCAAAAGTTTCTTTGAAAGTTACCTTTAACTAAAATTAGTTAACAAACATTAACCACATTATGTTAATGACAGAAAGATGTATATTAAAGGAATAATCAGTCCAATTAGAAATAAGGACATTTTATGTAGGAGAAATATTCAAGTAGCTTCACAAGCATATCCAATTCACATCTCTAATTCTTGCTACCATGTGCTTTAGCTAGCATTAATTTCCCAATGAGTTCTGACATTGTATGGGCAATCAGAAAAGTGAGACCCAGTATGACCTAGGCTCAGCAACATAAATTTCTAGCCAACAGATACCCAGCTATGAAAATTGGAACAGTTACTGATTCTATTTTCATGGAGTTGCATAGAGAATTGAGATTATTCTAGCCAAGTTGGTATCCAAGGATTATTTTCATCTATTAGTGTGGGATTGGAAAATTCTACTAGCCAGTTTCAGTTTTCCATTTGCGTAAATAATCCATTTGCCTTTTGTCAAAGGCATTGAGACTCATTTTTTTGGCGTTTGCTGGAATATTTATCCCATTTCTGACCCTTTTATGCATTGCCAAAGGGAGTCCCTGTTGGTTTTTGGGACAGTAGAAATAACCCAAACTCTTCTTGTTCCAATATTTGAAAATTGTGTGATCCTAGAAATGGGCGCCATGGGATGGATTGAAAAAGTATGGATGAATGACACTGGGCTCTTGCTGTATTAGGCCCATATTATATAACCATTCCAGACACCAGAGATTTTTATGTAACATCTAATTTTGAAAGAATTCTTTTGGATAACAAATTGGTGCTAGGTTGGCTATTTAAGACAAAGTTCTTTTATTCTTTCATAGATCTAAAAATATTAATATATCTCATTCTGCTAAAAGTCTGGATTATTTAGGTGACTCTTCTATTGACATTGATGCCTGCCTAAGAACTACTGACTTATAATAGTTGATTTAAATTGATAAATAGTTGAATTAAGTCACCTAAAGTTTTTTCTTATATGGTATCTGTGACCATCTTTAAAAAATTATGAACTTGATAATCATGAACAGAAACAAATATTTCAATATTAAAGAAAAAAGAGGCAATTCTATATAAATTCAGACTGCTTATTCTATACCATACCAATCAAATTAGTAAAAAAAATTAGGAAAAAATAACAAAATTCACCTGGAAAATTAAAAGGTCAAGAATATCAAGAGAATGAATAAAAATATGAAGGAAGGTCACCTAGCCATACTAAATAATAACCTTTATTATAATGTGGTAATTTCAAAACAATCTGGTACTGACTAAGAAACAGGTGAGTAGATCAGTGGAATAGATTAGGTACACAATAGATTGTATTATATGAGCATATTTCTTATTTAGTGTTTGATAAAACCAAAGATCCAAGCTTTGGGGATAAGAACCCATTATTTGTTAAAAATTTCTGGAAAAATTTATTTTTAATGTTTTATTGATATTTTCCTTGTTATATATCTCTGTTACTATACACTAACTTTTCTTTCCCTTTAGTATATAACTTAAGGAAAACACGTCAACACATTGGCAATGTTTGATTGATGTTTATCACATTCTACTCCTCTAGGCAATCAACTCTTTGTCAAAAATAGCCATCTTTTTCATAAAAAGTTCATTACAACAAATTTATTTTTATCTTGAATTACTAGGGAATGGGACATCTTGTTTAAAAGAATCTATGGCTAATTGAGAATGGGAATTATATATTATATAATTATGTTATATATTTTAATATACATATATATTATATGCATGTACACACTCAATTTTTTTAATCCCATAAGCCTTAATGGATCATAATGCATGATATTTCTGTAGTGCTTTAAGATTTGTGAAATACTTAAAATATTTAACAATCTCAGGGCTATATACTAAATTTGCATTCAGGGGGCATGGGTCCCTACAGGTGTGACCACCTCTAGGTTCAACCTTTTTTTTGGGGGTGTTTATTCTCCTAAAACACCCCATTGGTGTGCCCATGGCTATTAATTAGTAGATACAATTAGCTCAAAGCAAAGGTATTTACTCATATGGTATCAAAAGATTAATGATAATAAAATATTCCCTTTATCAATCTTTGATACACTGTCCTACAAATACATACATAGTTTTAAAAGGAAGAGAGGGCATACATATTGAATACACTAGTAGGTAGGTGCACATATAAGGAGCACATGTGACATTCACATTTCTAACCATGAATGGCCCCAATGTTCTCATAATGTCTTTATCTAACTCCCCTTGGGTACAGGGTTCTTCCTTGGCATCCTGGGCCAAGTATTTCTCACTGCAGCTTAGTAGGGAGAGTCATGGCAAGTTCTTTTCCCTTTTAAATTATAGTTAATTTCTTCAAAGCTATTTCCTGCCCTGACTGGATTGATTTTTTTACATAGAATGTGTCTTGTTCTTTAAAAGACTACCAAGAGCATGACTGGGTCTTGTTCCACCAATGATTACTTGCCTTTTAATTTCATATCTCATAAAAATGAAAACTTTTCATTTCCTTTCAGACCTTAACACCTTTTTGTCTCTGTTTCATTGGCTTTGTTGGAAAGAAATTTGTTGATCATGGTGAACTGGTTGACTCTCCTTCCCTCCCCACCCCCAACTTCTATATATGTATTATTAAATAAGAGCCTCCCAGCAATCTTATGAAATAGATCCTATTATTAACCTCATTTTGTAGTTGAAGAAAACTGAGACTGAGTTAAGGGATTTCCCAGGGTCAAATAATTTCTGAAGTATGAAGTTTGAAGTTTGAACCCAGGTGGTCTTTACACTTTCATGGTTCCTCTAGCCTGGTTCCCTGAGACTAATTAAATTGCTGCCTTTTTTTCTAATTCATGACCATAATGGCAATAGTAAGGGGTGACTAAAATGATTACTTATAGGTCCAATGAACTCTCTTTCCATATCTTTAATGTGTGGAGATGGTTCTGTGGTATATGGAAGCCACACAAATTCTTCTTGCAGGGGTCTAATGCTTTTGTTTTAAAATCTAAGGAAGGTGCTGCTAGAGAACATTCTTATCATAAAATATCTAGGAGTTTTAGTGTCCCGCAGGTGTCATGAGTTATCAGTTTAAAATTAAAATAGGTTTAGCATAAGGGTTTAGGGTAAGACAAAATCAGACCACACATAGAATGTTGTGTACGGTTTTGGGCACCACTGACAAGAGTTTATACCTCTAGGTAAGGGTAATCAAGATGGTAATGGGATTGATGTCCATCATATATGATGATTGGAAGATCTACAATGTTTAGCCACCAAAAACACTTAGTGAACATATGATTACTATCTGTTCATATGAAATGGTCATATTAAAAAAAGGTTTAGATCTTTCCAGTCTTCTTTTTGATACTAGAAAGCAAAAATTGGTTAATGGATCTAAGTCACATTTAGATAGATGCTATCATAATCTAAGAAAAAAACAACTTGGTACCAATTTGAGCTGCCAAAAATTCCCCATTATGGATAATTTTCCAACAGAGGCCCATCATATAGAGTGAATGATGACTGGAATTGGAATTCGGACTGGATAATCTCTGAAATCTTTTCAAATGCTTGGAAACTAAGTTTCTATTGTATGATTGTAAAGATCAAGGGCTGCTTTGAAGAAGGAATCTGTCTTTGAAATTAATTTTAGTAATGTAGGAAGAGAAGTTGGTAATTCTGATGGTGGTGAAAGTTAGAAGTTTATAGACTGATTGTATGTTTTTGATTCTCAGCTTTTCTTTGTCTTTATCAGCTATCAGAGCAACCTCCCTCTGCTTTTCCGGTTGCTTCTCTGAGTCACTCACTAGCTGCCAAGCAGCACTAGAGGACAAAACGTACAGGGTAACAGACCTTAGGTTAATGTTTCCAATTTACTTTGTTCAACTGAGATTTGATTCATCCTGATTACATGAGACTTATCTTTGTTAATTGAGATTTACCATATATTGTCATATGTGGATGACCAATTTTCAAAGAATTCAAATGGTACAATGGAATACATTTGACTCTAAACCCAAACAGAATATAAGAGAATCTTCTTTTATGATTCAGAAGTTACTTTTTTATCTTTCAGTGCCTCAGGATCATTGTTACAAGCATCTATTCAATAAGTGAATAGAAGTACCAGTGAACAGAATGTTCCAAACAAAAGTTGAAACTGGATAGCCCTTTTATATTGTCTGTAGATTATAGAATTTACCTGGCCATTTGGAGCTTGCCTCACCCATGTTTTCACTGCTGATGAGCACAGGAGTGGAGGGGGGGGGAAGAGTATTTTCTTCCTTGAGACCACTTTCCTCCTTCAGGCCCATAATTAAGTAGGTTACAGATCCTTTCTGGTTTAAAAGTCTCCAGTTTAAAGGGGATGATCCTGTGACTTGGAAGTAAGAGGGGCCAACTCTTTACCTTGATAAGTCTAGATCCAAGTTAGATTTGGTTCTATAGGTGATCTTAATCTATCACATTATTTATAGCTCTCTCTGATATTCGTTTTGCCTGCTTCTCTAAACACATTGGGCCCAAGCAAGTTATTCTTCTTCCTCATATTTTGCTATATGTTGGCTATTATACATACAATAAATGGAGGCAAGTTATGTATGTACAACCTAGGGGGTGAAGAAGATAACTAACTAGGCAGGAATTTTTTGTTATTTTTTTAATTCATTACTTTATACATAGCTTTAGCCCAACCCACCAACATTCACATCTTCCCTAAGGATTATTTATTGGGGAGACATGATGTTGCAACTACACTCATCTTACTTACCAGATTCCCAAGTGCCTGCTTAATAAAGAACTAACCAGACCTGTCACCTCCCTAAGGGCTTAATCAATAAGGTTAAAAAAAGCTACCAAAATATTATGAAGGTAGAACTGATTTGATATATTTCTACCTCAGATTCACATTTCTGAAGTTTGGATTTATGAGCTTGTTTTAATTGTCCTAAAAAGGATCAGGTGTTTATTGGAAGAAATATCCTCTTTAGGATTAAAAAAAAACAATGAAAGGGAATCTTCTGATGATAGAAGGTCTATATCAAAGAAGTAGAGAATGAGAGAAGATAGTTTTAGGATAAATACTAATAGAATGGAATCAAGTGTGAGAACTTTTGGTTTAGACAATTCAAGTTCTCAGAGATTCAGGAAGAAGAAATTACTACTGGTTGGAGTTAATGGAGAAATCTTTGTAGAAGAAATTGAGCTGAATTAGATTTTAAAGGATTGATAAGACGTAGAAACCCTACAGAAGGTGAAAAGGAGAAATGGCTTTTCTGTGCCTTTCCTTGACTTCTTTTTCTCTTCTATTCCCTTTGAACTCTTGCCAAATTCAATATGTCAGAAGTGTGGAAGAGTATGATCAGGGCTTAGATTATTCTCAGAGTTATTTTAGTAGCTGTTGTTATTCCAGTTCCAGTTCTCTTTTGGTCCTATCTGCACCGATGCTATAACTTATCGTGCCTTCCCTGGATAAATTATAAACTTACTAAGGGTAGAAATTGTCTCACTCTATTTTCATATCCCCCCCCCAAGAGAAGTGTCAGACATGTGGGCCACATTACTGCCCCCAATAGTTTCTATGAACAAGATTAAAATGCAACTGGGAAATTTTTGATGAAATAAAGAAATATAAAATAGAACATAGATAATGAGAATGTGTAGTTTTCTAAGATAATATGCAACCTTCAGGGATCCTTATGTACACTTTAGTAGCTCCCATTTCAATTTGAGTTTGATATTACTATCTCACTGCTAAGCATCACAAAGGAGGTGCTCAATCAGTATTAGATCATTTGAATGGAATGTGTGTGAAAAACAGTGCCTTTTATAATCTTTGGTTATAAAGATTATAACCTGAATGACAGGTTGAATTATTCTTTCTTTTGGATGAAATGTAAATATAATAAATATTCTTTATAGCTCCTTTTCTTCTTCATCACAGCTATTCATTTAATTAGGAATTAGTTTAAAATGTTGGTAGAACACCAAAAGCCATCTGCAAGCAGGAAGCATCCTAATTGGCTAAGAATGGACCTGAAATTTCAGAATGAACAAATGGGCTCTGTCTAGAAGATCAGATGGGGCAATTAAAATTTGATGGGGGGTATTTTGATGTAGAAGGTACATGTTCTTAGAGATCAGATTGGGGATAGTCCAGTGAGAAATATTTGTAGTTTCTGACCCATAACATTGTTGGAAAGAAAACTGTTTGTAAGCTTTAAAATGTTATGTAAATGTGAATTCTTGTGTGCTGGCGTTATCTGTATTGTAAATGCCTCAAAAAGCTTCCCATTACATTGCTTCTTATTTGCTGGGAAACCAGTAGACCAATTCATTAAACATCATGTCAAATCCTAATGAATAAGAATCTGAGTGAAGCACTGCTGTTGAAATATATGGTTTTAGCAGAGGAACTTTGTGATACTACTTTGAATATTTCAAGTATCTTTTTTTAGGGGCTGTATTCCAGCAAGAGCAGGTTGCCAGAAAATTGGCTAAGGAAGGGTATTACTCTAATTTTAATAATTAATTCAATATTTGATATACATTTTTTATTCACCTCACAAAAGTACTCTGCTAAGTATAAGGAATATATGGAGAATAATAACTCATTTAATTAGTACTTTCAAAATTTGATATTTTGTTTTCTGTCAATTACATGTAAAAAACAGTTTTCAGAATTCATTTTTAAACTTGAATTCCAAATTCTCTCTCTCCCTCTACATTTCCCTCAGTGAGAAAATAAGCAATTTGATATAGGTTATATTTGTGCAGTCAGGAAAATGTTTCCATATTAGTAATGTTGTCAGAGTCATAGAACAAAATAAAAGTCCAAAAAAAATAAAGTAAAAAAATATGCTTTGATTTGTATTCAGACTTCATCAGTTCTTTCTCTAGGAAAAGATAGCATTTTCCATCATAAGCCCTTCAGAAGTATCTGGGATCATTGTGTAGTGAAGTCATACATATTTGATCATCTTACAATATTGTTGTTACTGTACATTGCTCTCCTGGGTCTACTCTTTTTCTTTGCATCAGTTCATATAAGTCTTTCAAGGTTTTTCTGAGAGCATCTTACTCATCACTTTTATAGCAAAATATCTTTCTATCTATTCTCTAACTGATAGTCAATATCCAGTTGACCTCAATATCCAATTACTCACCACCATATAAATATTTGGGCATAGTTCCAAATTGCTCTACATAATGGTTGAATCAATTCACAACTACACCAACAGTGCATTTGTGTCTCAATTTCCCCACATTTGTCACCTTCCTTTTCTTATTAGTCATCTAATGTGTGGAGTAGTTACCCAGAATTGTTTTAATGTGCATCTCTCCAATTAATAGTGATTTAGATCACCTTTTCATATGTTTATAGATAATTTTTATAACTTCATCTGAAAATTGACTTCATATTTTTGATAATTTGTCAATTGGGAAATGACTCTTATTTTTATAAATTTGACTCATTTCTCTAAATATTTGAGAGATGAAGCCTTTATCAGAGAAACTTGTTTCAAAATTTTTTCATAGGTATATCTGCTAACTCTATTTCCCTCAATCCCTGCATATTCTAGTCTCCTTTCATCCTTCCCTCCTCAAAAGTATTTTGCTTTTGACTACTTCCCCCAATCACTCTGCCTTCTATGAGTACCTATCCTTCTCTTATACCATTCCCCCCCTTTCTTATGGGTTAAGATAGAGGTTTATGCCCAATTGAGAGTATATGCTATTCCCTCTTTGAACCAATTTTGATGACAGTAAGGTTCAAGCATAGTTTGTTGCCTCCCCCATCTTCCCCTCCATTATAAAATGCCTCTTTTATTTGATATAATTTCTATCTTTCCCTTTTCTTTCTCCAGTGCATTCTTCTTTCTCATTCTTAATTTCCATTTAGGAATATAAATAGTTTAGCCTTATTAAATCCCTTGTGATTTCCCTGTCCTGTTTACCTTTTTATGCTTCTCTTAAGTCTTATATTTAAAGTCAAATTTTCTATTAAGCTCTGGTCTTTTTATCAGGAATACTTAAAAGTCTTCTATTTCATCGAATATCCTTTTCCCCCACTTTACTGGGTAGAAGATTGTTGTTTATAATGCTAGCTCCTGTGCCCTCCAAAATATCATATTCCAAGTCCTTCAATTCTTTTAAGTAGAAACTATTAAGTATCCTGACTGTGTCTCCATAATATTTAAATTGTTTCTTTTTGGATACTTGCAATATTATCTCCTTGACCTGAGAGCCCTGGAATTTGACTATTAATATTCATGGTAATTTTTATTTTGGGTCTCTTTCAGGAAGTGATTACTGGGTTCTTTCAATTTCTGTTTTACCCCCGGCCAGAATATCAGAGTAGTTTTTCCTTGATAATGTCTTGAAAACTGATATCTAGGCTGTTTTTTTTGGTCATGACTTTCAGGTAGTACAATAATTTTTAAATTATTTCTTCTGGATCTATTTTTCCAGATGAGTTATTTTTTCCAAAGACATGTTTCATATTGTCTTCTATTTTTTCATTCATTTCATTTTGTTTTATTGTTTCTTGATGTCTCATGGTGTCATTAGCTTCCTCTTGCTCAATATAATTTTATATGAAATTATTTTCTTTCTTTTTTTTAGGTTTTTTTTTGCAAGGCAAATGAGGTTAAGTGGCTTGCCCAAGGCCACACAGCTAGGTAATTATTAAGTGTCTGAGACCGGATTTGAACCCAGGTAATTATTTTCTTCAGTGAGATTTCTTTTTACATTTGATCAATTTTACTTTTCCAAGGAGCTCTTTTCTTCAGTGAAATGTTGTGCTTCTTTGTCCATTTGGAAAAATTTGGCCAATTTTTCAAGACTTCCTTTTCTTCATTGGATTTTTGTACCTCTCTTTATCATTTGGTCTATTCTGTTTTTTAAGAAAATATTTCCTTCAGTATTTTTTGTGCCTCCTTTACCAAGTTGTTGACTCTTTTCCATGATTTTTTATATCACTCCCATTTCTCATTTTTTCCTCTATTTTGAGATCAATTCATATTTTTCTTTGAGACTTGATTGTAGGACTTTTGATTTTGCTGTTTCCTTCTGAATCTGTTTTGATCTTTCTTGTCACCATAGCAACTTTCTGTCATCAGAATTTTTTTCTGTTTACTCAATTTTACGCCTTGATTTTTAACACTTTGCTAAAGTGTAGCTGTTTTCAGGTGGAGAGTGCACTGTCCCAAGCTTCAAGGGTGTTGTACAGCTGTTTTTAGAGATATTTCTAGGGACCTGTAAGATTTCAGTTCTTCCAAAGTGGTATGACCTAAGGAGAGGTGTATTTGCCATTCTCCTGGATAGTGTTCTGGACAGTGTTCTTGTCTGTGAGCAACCACAAGTATTCTTTTTCTGCTGTGGAACTGTGATGAGTGTCCCTGTTCTACTGTGGTCCCAAATTCTGGTATACTAGTGTTCTTCCTCATCTGGGATTGCCACCCAGGACTGTGACTTGGATCTAAGTTTGGGCAAAGTAATGATTCCTCCCCCCAGTGCCAGCAAAGAGACTCTGTAATTTCCTTCTGGTCAGCTGTTCAATCCCTTTAGAGTCTGTGGGCTGAGAATTCTGGGCATTCCCAAGACCTACTCCTGGTTTTCTGAAGTCTGATCTGCACTGGTCTGTGCTACACTCTCACCCTAGTGTGGCAAATCTTTCCTGCTGACCTTCTAAGTTGTCTTAAACTGAAAGATTGTTTTATCCAAGCATTTTTCCTCATCCTTGCAGATTTTGTTTTAGAGCATTATTTTAAAAACCTTTGGAGGGCCTCTTGAGGGCGAGATCAGACCAGTCTTTACCTTTTCTCTGTTCCCCCTATATAGTACTCCCGAGATAGGACAAATGTTACTACCACCATTTATAGATGAGTAAACTGAGACTTTTATTAATGGGCATATAATTTTAATAAAAGGGAATCAGTAAAGGAGACACTGAGAAAAGAAATAGGGGCAATAACTGTGGACTCTTGTCTATACATACTTGCTTCTTTGTTCAGTCATTTCTCAATTGTTTCCATCTCTTTGTTACCCCATTTTGAATTTTCCTGGCTAAGATACTGGAGGGGTTTGCTATTTCTTTTGTCAATTCATTTTACAGATGAAGAAACAAAGGCAAACAGGGTTAAGTGACTTGCCTAGAATCATAGCTAATAAGTATTTGAGACCAGATTTGAACTCAGGAGAATGAGTTTTTCTGCTCTAGACCTAGCACCCTATCCATTGTGCCACCTAGTTTTTTAGGGAAAAATTAATGACCAAGGTAGCTTTGTGCAATGAAAAGATAGGTTGGATTTAGGGATGAAAGACCTAGGCTTACATCAGGGCTCCAGACTCCTGTTTGATCTTGGGAAGATTACTTTATTTCTCTGGGTCTCCGTTTTCTCATGTGTAAAATGAAGGGTTGGATAATATTATCTTTAACATCTTTAATCCTATTACACTGATATATCCAGGTCTGCCTTATACACAAATTGAAATCCAGTTCTTTATATGTCATAAGTACAGAGACTGGGGGAAGGTGTCCTTAGTTGCCCCTCCTCTTCAAAAATGCCTTTGCCACTTGCTCACTCATGCCTAAACTTCAACTTTTATAGATTCTTTCCTTATTTATCCTGTGTTATTAATTCAGAACTTAGCACGGTGTCTGGCACATATTAATAAATGATTATTGATTGATGTGTTAAAATATAAGTATCTTTAGGAGGGCTAACACATTAAGTCTCATCAGTTATTAATATCTTAGTGTGAATGAAATGACCAGAGATTTTTTCTTTTTGAGAGCAAGTTTTGACAGGGGAGGAAAGGTAAAGAAAGGGAGGACACTGAAAGGTTGGGGAGGAAATAAGGGAGTGCTAGTGTCATCAGTCTTGGAGGGAGGCTGGGGTAGGAAAAATGCATAAAAGAAAAGTCTGAAGCTAAGGATAAATTGTATATCTCTTAAACAATTTTTATTGCTGACCATTCCTGGGTGAGATTATGGGGTTTCCTATAGGGACCAACTTCTACAAATTCAGAGAAGTAGGTGAAAAAAGCCCTAAGTTCAAGCTACAATAAGGCTTAGGCAGTAGGCAAGGACTGTTTTCCCTTGATTGATTCTTATTCTCTCTTCAACAAAGTGCCATAGCTTTAGACCTCATTCTATTGCTATTTGGCATGACCCAGAGAATAGAGCTCTTAAGCCACTTTCTTATCAGAGATCATTCTCTGTCTGAATTGGAGAGTTAGAGAGAAAAATTAAGGAGGGAAAAGAAACCATCTCTTTTCTACATGTTATTTCCCTCTCCAATTTAGTCACTCAAGCAAGTGTTACAGTGGGGGGTCCTCTTAGAGAGAGATTGGTCTGCTGACTTAGGCTATTTTATCAATTGACCCCTTTACAGCTCTGACTCCAGAGAAAACAAAGTGAGGTTCTTTAGCTTGTATCTGATAAAAGCCAAAAAGCTAAAACCAAAAAGCAATATCTCATTTTAAATTTAGTCCCATTATTTAATAAATAAGGTCAAAATTATTTTCTTGACATTCAAGGCCTTCACAATTATTTTTCCAATCATAATTCCAATTACTTGCCTTTGTTCAGACAGCTTGTAAAAATAGGCTATTTGCTGTTCCCTGATTATTATCAAAACTTTTGTGCCTCCATGGATTTTTATATACTATGCCCTCCAAATTATCTAAACTTCAAGGCCCCTATCAGATGACATATCTTTTCATATTTCTCTCAGCTGGCCCATTCTCTTTCTCCTCTGGACACCTATGTTCTTGTTTTTTCAACAAAGCTATTATTTTATTTTTCACAATTACATGCATATTTTCACATTACATTTTATTTTTCACAATTATATGTTGATAGTTTTCAACATTCATCCTTTTGCATGGTTTTGAGTTTCAATTTTTCTACCCTTCCTAATACCCTTTCCATGGAAGCAAGCAATTTGATATGTTTTACACAAATAATTGTGTTTAACATAATTCTATATAAGTCATGTTGTGAAAGAAGAATTAGAACTAAAGGTGTGTGTGTGGGGGGGGACCACAAGAGAGAGATAATATAAAAGACACTTCCAAAAGTGAACACAGTTTGCTTTGTTCTGTATTCAGATGTCATAGTATTTTCTTTGTGGATGTCATTTGATCACTGCACTGCTGAGAAGAGCTGCATCCATCAACATTACTGCTATTGTGTACAATGTTCTCCTGATTCTGCTCACTTCACTCAGCATTAGTTCAGGCAAGTCTTTTCAGACTTTTCTAAAGTATGAAGCTCATGATTTCTTATAGAACAATAGTCCTCCATAACTTTCATATACTATAACTTTTTCAGCCATTCCCCAATTGATGAACTTCCCCTTAATTCCCAATTATTTTCCACTACAAAAAATAACTGCTATACAGTATGTGGTGTTTATGGTGGCTAAGAATTGGAAATTGAGTTAATGTCCATCAATTGGGGAATGGATGAACAAATTGTGGTATATGTATGTTATAGAACACTAGTGTTCTATCAGAAACCAGGAGGGATGGGAATTCAGAGAAGCATGGAAAGATTTGCATGAACTGATGCTGAGCGAGATGAGCAGAGCCAGAATAACATTGTATAGACTAACAGCAATATGGGGTTGATGATCAACCTTAATGAACTTGCTCAGTTCATCGGTATAATAATCAGGGACAATTTTAGGGTATTTGAGATGGAAAATACCACCTGTATCCAAAGAAGGAATTGTGTAGTTTAAACAAAAACCAGACTATTTCCTTTAATTTTTTTAAAAAGTTATCTTATACAAGTTTTGTAAGTTATATTATGTAAGTTTGCTATCTGTTATATTTTACTTTTTTCCTTAAGCATATGATTTTTCTCTCAACACATTCAATTTTGATCAATGAATAGCATGGAAATAATGTCAAGACTATCAGACTGCCTTCTTTGGGGGGTAGGGTAGGGAAGTGAGATGGGGGGGAAGTTGTAAAATTCAAAAAAAAAAGAAAAGGAAAGAAATTTTAGGTCTTTTCTCCTTTTTGTGATTTATTTGAGATAGAGACCTAGTAGTGATAGTGCTGAATCAAAGGGTATGCACAGTTTTATGGCACTTTGGGCATATGAACCCACATTCTTATTCTCTGAACTTTCCTCTTTAACCTTGTGTTTTCATTACTTGGAATATTTTCTTATATTTTCTACTAAATGATACACATCATGAGAGCAGAAATTATGCCTTGCTTTTCTTTGAACTCTTAGAATCTAGTACAATGCACTCAGCAAGCAGTTGTGGAGTAACTGAAAATGTCTCAATGCATCTCTACTTCCTTTCTGCCACCTGTACTTATAGAACTAAATTCAGGAAAGGAAAACAAGGCCAATGAAGCAAAGTTTCAAGACTGTAGGAAAAAAATAGGCATTTATCATCTCAAGTATCCATACCATTAGGCTAGGGAGAAATGATTTTATAATCTCAGGGACAAAATTAGCGTTTGAGCACTTTGTAGATTATTAGAGAATTCTATCAATTTCCTCTTACTTGATTTATACTTGCTTTATAGTTGAAAACCCAGAATTTCATTTCATTACTCACATGGAATGGACCTCTCTAGTCTAATGGATTCATGAGGAAGGAGAGATGACTTCTAGGCTGGGCAGGAAGGGACTCAGAATGGAGAACTGGGCAAATATCTCCCTTACCTTAAAGGACTTGCAGAAGAGGCAACTAAATCAAACTCCTCCTTTATGTATATAGGTCAATTGTTAAAGTTGTTGTTGCATTGGAAGAGGCCTCAGAAGCCCAAACGCTAGAACTATGATTTTTGGGCCAAGATCAATTAGCCATCTTTAAATATTTATTATTTAATTTCTCTCTCTCTCTCTCTCTCTCTCTCTCTCTCTCTCTCTCTCTCTCCTTCCTTCTTCCTCTTAGTTCCTTTTTTTTTTAATTTTTGCAAGGCAATGGGGTTAAGTTGCTTGCCCAAGGCCACACAGCTAGGTAATTATTATGCTTCTGAGGTCGGATTGGAGCTCAGGTACTCCTAACCCCAGGGCCGGTGCTCTATCCACGGCACCACCTAGCCACCCCTTCCTCTTAGTTCCTAACCAATGTTTTCATACATTTATTAAATACATTCTAATGCCTGGTACTTTGTAAGTTACTGTAAGTCAGAAATGAAATAGTCCTTGCCCTCATGGAATGTACATATTATTATGGGGGGGGGGAATAATACAGATAAACATAACAAATAAACAAAAGTAATTTCTAGAGGAGGGGTGGGGTAGTAGCAGCTGGGATTGGAAAAGGGGGAGGATCAGTATAGGATGGGGCATTTGAGCTGAAGAAACTGGTAATTTTTTGAGGTGGAGATGAGTAAGGGGTATACTTTAGGCTTGGGCATAGCTTCTGCAAGGAGATGGGAGATGGGATATTATAATACTAAATACTAAACTTTGAAAGTGTATGTATGCATAAAGGCATACCTATATATATATATATATATATATATATATATATATATATATATATATATACCATATACATATTCTTTTTCTCTCTTCCTCGCTCTTTGAATCTGTATGAATAATAATTGGCTGATAATAGAGGATAGAGGTTTAGTGCAAAGTAGATTCTGTGTCTAGCTTTCCTAGTTTCCTTCAAGTCCTACTTAAAAATTCCACTTTTTACAAGAAATCTTTTCTGGTTCCTCTTAATTCTAGTAACTTCCCCCCATTGATTGTTTTCAATTTATCCAATATATAGCTTGTTTGAACTTAGTTGTTTGCATGGTATATCTGCCCTTTGGATTGTGAGCTCTTTGATGTTGTCTTTTTTACCATTTTTTGGATTCCCAATTCTTAGCACAGTGCCAAATGTTGATTGATTCATTTACTTTGCATCAGTTTATAAGTCTTTGATGGTTTCTATGAAACAATTCCCATTTCATTTTTTAAAGCAAAAAGTATTCTATCTCATTCATATATCATAACTTGTTGAGTCATTTACCAATTGATGGATGCTTCCTTAGTTTCCTATTCTTTGCTACCAAAAAAGAGCTTCTATAACTATCTTCATATGTATAGGTCCTTTCCCTATTTCTTTGATATTTTTGGAATAAAGACCTAGTAATGGTATGACTGGATGAAAAGGCATGCACAGAATAGCTTTTTTAGATACAGTCACAAATTGTTTTACAGCTTGGCTAGACCAGTTGTTTTGTTTCTCATTCAAAAATACCAAATGCCACTTGCCCCCCCCAACCTGGTTTCATTTTTTTGGGGTGGAGCAGTGGGGTTAAGTGACTTGCCCAAGGTCATACAGCTAATATGTATCAAGTGTCTGAGGTTGGATTTGAACACAGGTCCTTTTTATTCCAGGGTTGGTATTCTATTCACTGAACCTCAGTTCCATCAATAGTATATTAATGTACCATTTTTTCCACAGCCCTTCTGAAGTGTCATATTCTATTTTTTGATCAACTTTTTTAATCTGAAGGGTATTGGTTAATTCAGTATTGTTTTAATTTTCATTTCTCTAATTATTAGTGATTTAGATCTTTTTCTCAATGATTATTTATAATCTGTATTTCTTCTTTTGAAAATTTTCTACTGATATCATTTGACTATCAATCTTATAAACTTGATTGGTTTCCCTATATATCATAGATATGAGACCTTTAACAGAGAAACTTTTGGAGATATTCCTCTCAATTTCCTGTTTCTCTTCCAGTTTTGCTACATAGGTTTTGTTTTTAAATTTAGTGTTATCAAAATTGTTCTTTTTTGCCTCATGTGAACTTCTATGTTTGTCATGAACCATTTCCTTTTCCTCAACGCATGGATACCCAGGGACTACGGAATCTCTTGTAAGCAACGGCTAACAATGTAGATAGGGATTCTAAGAAACAGAGGTTGGGAGTGAGAAGAACATTTTAGACATAGGAATAGCATGGAGGTGGGCAATAGATGGAATATTATGTAATAGGCACAGTGAGTAGGTTAATTTAACTAGAAAATTGACTGTGTAATGTAGAATCAGTCTGGGATTTAGATCAGAGTCAAAAGAACTTGTATTTTGTCCTATAGACAATAAAGAGCCACTTTTATTGTGGAGGGTATCCACAGTCTGATGAATTCATTGAACTTTCAATGATAGCCAATAAGGTTCTGCTCAAGACAGCTATTATCTAAGTTATCAAAAATGCCAAGTAGCTAAATCTAATTTAATGTAGTATTTGGAAATTTGTTGTTAATCCTGATGAAATGTCTAGAAGAAAAATCCAACTTAATGTATTATCTTAATCTAACCAAGCCTCGTCAAAAGGCTATCCCTTTTACTCAAAGTTTGGAAAAATTAAGGCCATCTGACTAATATTGCACTGAAGCTTGTCAGGTTTGGAGGAGCCAGAACTCCTCAAGCAACTGCAAGAAAGAAAATGGACCAGGGCAAGAATATGGCTATTGACCCCTTGTGCTCTAGGGATAATGCTTAGATCAGATTTGCTATCTTACCCCCACCCTGATATTCTTTACCTCATTTCCCAGAAGGAGCCATTTCATTCAGCTAGTAATGAAATGTCTCACCAATGTCATGCCAATAGAAAGTGTCTCAGTGCTTTCATAAAAGAAATGTAGCTATGAATATGGTTAGGATGACATTGTGAGAAGAATAACATATCCTTTGTCAAAAGATCTGGGTTCTAGTTCAAACTTGGGCAACTTCTTTGCTGTATAAATGGTCATAAACCTCAGGGTGATAATACTTTTTCTGAGGATCAGATTTGAAAATGCATGTGAAAGGACTTTGAAAGCTATCAACCTCATCTGTTAAAGGGGGATAGTAACTACCGCAGAACTAATTTTTGATGATTGTTAAGAGGGTCAAATGAAATAGTGAATGTAAACATTTTGTAAATTTTAAAGCTCCAGTTATAAGTACCTGTGATTCTTATTGCTTTGATATTGTTGCTGTTCAGTCTTTTCAGTTGTGGCTGACTCTTCATGATCTCATAGACTTTTGTCTCTTGGTTTTCTTAGCAACAATATTGGAGTACTTTGCAATTTCCTTCTCCAGTGGCAAACAGAGGTTAAGTGACTTGCCTAAGGTCTTAAATTAGGAAGTTTCTGAGGCTAAATTTGAATTCAGGTCTTCCTGATTCAAACCTCGCACTCCATACACTGCAACACTTACCTGCCTTATTCTTATTGCTATTTAGGAGTAATTTATCTGTAGGTCCATCTGCATGATGTTTTCCTACAGGTAAATGTCAGATTATTGGTTTTTTTTTTTTTGTAGAACCAAACCTCAATATCTCAGTTGAAAACTCAGAAAGGAATGCTTGGTATCTGGGTAGTCAGACACAGGGACAGAATTACTGAGGACTTCTCTCCTGGGAATATTTGAAAGGAGCATAAGCAGCAATATGTTCATTATACTCTGTGGCAGGGTTTACTTGCCATGTGACAGAAAAGCTTATGCTTTCTTTTCTTTTCCTGCAGCACATCTTCCACACTCTTGGGAGATCACTAGTTGTATCTGGGTAAGTCCTTTCAAAATCCTGTTGGTACAATTTGTTTGAGCCAGGTCACTTAAACCAATCATAGGCAACTAGATTCTCTCTTATGATCTCCCTAGTTGTCTTCAGTTTTCACTCCTTATCAGTCATTTCTAGTCTGTCCTTTCTAATTTATTAGCTTCATCAATCAATAAGTACTTATTGTCTTTTATGTTTTAAGTATCAAAGTTGGCAATGAGAATACAAAGACAAAGTAATGAAACAAGTCCTACCCTCAGAGAACTTGCATTCTATGCAGGAAACAATATAGATACAAAATACAGGGTATTTGATGAGTAAGAGATGCATTAACAGTTTGTAGGTTTAGGAAAAATCTCATTGGAAATGATGCTTGAATTGAGCATGGAAGTTAACTTACCAGTGTTTAGATTACAGATGTGACTGTTCTTTGACTCAAGGAAACTGAGACAGGCTGGGTTCAATGAGATGGATCCAGAATAGATTAATCAATTTTTTTTAGGGTCTCAGAAGAGGCAAGAGATCACCTTGAGATCCATGCCTCCCTTCAGTTTTGGTTATATAATTCCATTACTAATTAGACCAATTGCTTAATAGATTTTAGATTTTTGTTTTCAGTTTTCTCTTTTTCCCACACAGACGTCCAGAGCTTTCTTCCTATTCCTCTGGTAGAGAAGTGAATTTGTTCAAGTTATTCACCTTAAAATGTCTGTGCTTCAACGTGCTATCTTTTCTCCTTCCTTCCCAACCCCCAGTATTTACATTTGGGGGGAAAGTAGAATAAAACAATCCAACTCAGGTAGAGAAATTTAAGACTGTTAAATTAAGAGAAATGTGAAGTTGTTACATTCAACCTATCTGGGTCATCCTTACCCTAAAACTCTCCTGGGACCTTAGTGGTTGCTCTATTCATATTTTCCTTCATCTCTGGAATCAAAAAAGTAGACTTTTTCTATTTCTCCCCCAAATCAGCAGAGTTCTACCTATAATTTGGGGAAATTATTTTTAATAGGTTAATGGTAATCCCAGATCTACATTGCTCAAGGTATGCAAACATATCAACTAGCATTTTAGACCTTAACTGAAAAGAAAGTAACCACTTTAATTTCACTCCCAGAAGGGAAAAATTCTTCCTTCTTTCCAGTTCCACGTAACAAAATAATTGAATTCCTTCTAAAAGGTAGACCCTTCCCCTAAGGAAAATGAGTCATCAAGGATGTAAAAAAATGCAAACTGTCTTGCCCATTTCCATCCATCCATTCTCTTATTCACTGTACCATAGCTGCTTACCACTATAACTCCAAATTTTGCTTCTTTACGTTCCAAGGCCCCTCTTTTTTTTTTTTATCTAATCTTATTTCTTCTAGCTACCAAAAAAAGTCACTCTCAAATTAGGCCAGTCTCCCCACTGTTCCCCAACCCATAAACCATGTATATTCTGTTCCCCTCACTTTTTTTAATGTTTCTTCCCTAGACTGAAATATCCTCCATATTCTTATCTGCCTTTCTAACTTAACTTTAACGCTTGGCCAAAGTAAGAGAACACAATGTTGGCATAGTGGGAAAAAGCAGAGCTCTGTATGTCATCTCATAAGACTTGGATTCATGTCCTGACTCTGCAATTACTGGCTCTATGACCCACATATCATTTAAAATTATCCATTTTTATTTCCATATGTATAAAAAGAGGTGGTTGAATATGATCCTCATATATGTTACCTTTCAGCAAAACTATCCCCAGTGATGGTGGCAGAAGCACCAAGTTCAAAGGAAGCCTAATGGAGGATGAAGGAAGTAGTTTTAATGTAGAGCCTCCTTGTCTTGTATCCTGTGTTTTTACAGATATGGTTTCATTTGATCCTTTCAAACATAGGCGGTTAAAGTTGTTATTCCCATTTCATAGTTGAAGAAATTGAGACAAACAGGTTAAGTGTCTTGTCTAGGGTCACACAGTAAGTGTCTGAGACTGGATTTTAACTCAGGTCATTTTAAATCCAGACCCAGAACTTTATCTATTATACCATCTGAAAAGCATAGTATGACCTTTCCTTCTCACATGTAAAAAAATCTCTTTTCATCTTTGGGGCCATGTACCTCATCCCCATCTACTGCATCTCTCTATTAAACTATCTTGGAAGGAGTGCTCCTGCTGCCATCACTCTTGTTGAATCTCTTATTTTAGCTTTCTTTCCTATTATTATAAGGATAGTCTTTCTTTTTCCTAACTTGCCCCACACATGAGGGTTTAGACATCAAGAATAATAATATAATAATACATTTCTTTCAGGCTTCAAGGTATATATATATACATATATATATGTATATACATATATATATATATATATATATATATATATATATATATATATAGCACTTTACTCACAAATTCTGTGAACTAAAGCATGAAAATTTTGTTATCCTTATTTTTGCATTTGAGAAAACTGGAGTTCAGAAAAGGTTACAATGATTAATTTAGCCAAGATTGCCCAGCCACTAAATCAGAGAAGTGATTTAATCTCAAACTTTCTGAGTCTCAGATCCACCACCTGTAAAATAAGGAGTATTGGACTATGTGAACCTTCTGGTTCAAAATCCTATGATTTGAATAGATATTTAGCTTAAAGATTTGGACCTGAAACATTTTCAGATTGTTCTAAAAGTGATGTAGCATGTTCCTCTATTCTCTGTTCCTAATTCCTATTTTGCATTAGCTTTGCCCTGCTCCTCTCCTGCCACTCAAGGAGTTGCAATTTACACTTCTACACAAGGTTTGAATTTCAAAACATATTCTCTCTCCTCTTCTTATTTCATCCTCAGATCTAAAACCTAGTTGACAATGGTTTCCCTTGTTTTTTTCCTTTTCTCTCAAACTCCTAAATGCTTTTATATTTCATTGTTGACAAAATCAGACAATCAGCATGTTTTTCTTTGTAAAGTCCAGTAATAAAAATTTCAAAAGGAAGAATTAATTTTCAAAACCTAAACCTGGACTAAAGAGAATGGTGATGTTTATTCATTTAATAGAGGAAGATCATTATCTGTAAATGACTGAATTATTCTATAGTTTAGTTTATTTTTAAATAGAAAAGATATTGAAAAGGGGTATATGACTTTTTTTTAAAAGATAGTTCTGGAGGTTTATGTGCATCTGGATCATTTGAAAGTTCTATGAAATATATTTGTGAATATCAATAATTGTTTTCATATTAATATAATTAAAGATTATGTTCAGATCTATCCATCAGCCTAGGAGAAACAGTGAGTAAATAAATCTTCCAATTATCTTCACTTTCCAGTCTCTCTTTCTCTCTCTCTCTTTTTTCAAAATATCTCTAATTATCACTCTTGCTACAAGTATAATCAACTTGCATAAATTAGATTCTATTCTTAGCTTTGGTTTAGCCATCTCCTTCATCTTTTTTTCTAGCACTTTGTATGTTATGGTGACAAATTTCTAAGCTAACACGTCTATTCAACACACAACCCAAACTTAAAGGACCAAACTAAAATGACATATTTACATACAGTTTCTTTGGAAATAGTCTAAACACATAGAAGAACAATGAGCACTTATTTCTCCATTTTTTCCCTATGTTCCTGTCTATGGAATTATGTTAATTATCCATACTCAGTTGTATTTCTCACTTTCACCAACGACTGACCTTTTGCAATTTCAACACATATTGAGCTAGGATCATCTGAAGTTCTATTCCCATGACTCCATTCTGCCCAAACCTCAATCAATAAAGAGGTCAGATAATTACTGAGTGTTAACTGTATTACTAACAACGTACTAGGTATTATGTACAATACAGGAGAAGTAAAGAGATTCCTGCCCTCATGGTCCTTATCTTTCATTTAGTGGACCATGCATACTAAGTAAGGAATCAAAAAGAGCACATGGTCCATACTGGCAGTTCAGCCTAAAGATTTAATAGGAGTTTAGAGAAATGAATCAGAATACAGCCTCCAAAAGGCTTTGTTAGAGGTGGAAACTTGGATTAGGTCATGAAAGATGGAAGCCTGAGTTAGGTGTGGACAGGTGGAGAGGAAGGAGAGATAGTCCAGGCTGAGAGAGGAGTCTGGAACAAATCATTTTTGTATTGCACAAAGAACAAGTGGGACTTAAACATAACTATTCCACCACTGATCACTTTCAATTCATTGATCTCCCATTAGTCTGTAATTCAATTCAAAAGAAAGGTCTATAGGCCAAATATTAGAATCTTCATAGAGATCCTAGGTTACTGGTGCTTTTTCAGAGCTTTTTTAGGCATAACAGTGTGAATTGACAGCACCCCTTGGAGTCCCCTTTGAGTGCTACCTGAGTTTGAATCTTCCTTCTGCCTAGTCCCACAATATTAATTAGGACCCTGGAAAATCCACCTTACAATGCCCCTCTCTAAAACTATAAATATGCTCTAATATTATTTTTAATATATATAACATTATTTATGCATATATTCACATACATATGTAAAATGCTAATAATCCTCTCTGAGAATATAAATTGCAAAAGAAAGTAGTGATCTAATTTAGTAGAGAGAATTCCTCATCTGGTAAAGACAAAACTATACTGATGAAATCATATGTCTTACTAAAAAGAAAAAATTTAAACAGTACTAACTAATGGTCTCATGGTAAATAGAATCTTAGTCTTATGTGGCATCAAAGAGGGCTGTTTCTTAGCACCATTTCTTTTTCAGCCTATATCTTAACTTGGAAGAATTATAAGGTTAATTGGATGCCTGTCTTCCTGTTATAAAAAACAAGATAAGCAGCCTGTTTTAATCTGACAACATTATTGACCAAAAACTATCTTAAGAAGCAGCTTAGATATTTTAATTAATTGGCTATTGTTAAACCTACCATCACAGCATTAATTAGAGGGAAGCTAAAATTGTTGTATTTGATGGGTATTCACAAACATCTGCATGGTTAATATTTCCCACACCCAACAGATTATTTCATTCATTAATTTCTGGGCACATTTGCTACAAACTCATCTTGATGAGCCTACCAAGAGTTTACATCTTAGAATTAGAACAGGGCCAATACTGAGCTTTCTTTTGTGATTGGGGTGTCAACTATTACATCTTCCCTAAAAATGTTTGACTAAAGTTTTATATTTTTTATTTCCAATTCTATAGTTGTCATCTCCAAACATTTGTGGTCAGGCACCTGCACATCTATTGCTGGAGGTGCCCAGGTTGGGTTTAGTTTGTAGCTGCCTTGAGAAGTCAATGACTAACTTAGAAGAGGGAGAGTTGAGCACTAGTACAGGGGCTAGAATGGGGTAGAGTAGGGGAGTTGGGGTAGACTGTGAAAGGTGAAGGGTAGGTGAATTTGAGTTTGAAGCCAATGTCATGATTGGCCAGCAGGTTAATCACCTTTTTTATTTTTGAGGTCATGATACACTGAAGCCTTTACTTTGTAGATTGCCATTATATGGGTTAAAGTATTTGTCTTAATCAAAGAAGATTGAGAAGATTGCAAACTTTTTTTTTGCAAGGCAATGAGGTTAAATGACTTGCCCATGTAGCTAGGTAATTATTAAGTATCTGAGGCTTGATTTGAATTCAGGTACTCCTAACTCCAGGGCTGGTGCTCTAGATCCCAAACTTCTTGAGGAAAATATTGACTTTACTTACTAGCATCCCATCCCTGCAGGACAAATTCATGTTGAAGTGGGTTAACTTTCTGTTTTGGTGAGAATTAGAAGGTCCTGTAACATTATATTATCAGGATTCTATAACCTTTGATAAAAGTATTCCAAAATTAAAGGTTCAGAACAATGTACCTGAGCCTTGGACACAGAATCATCACCTAGATTTCTAGTGTTCTTTCTCTGTCCCCAAGACCTCAGGCAGCTTTCGACCTACTCCAGAACATATAGTTCCCCTAGAGGGACACATAATACAGAGAAACAGGAACAGCAGACTCCTGTACAATAAATATTACTCTTGCACAAAGAAGTTTTAGTGGCTTCTCTGCTTCTCCCTCCTAGTGTTATCAGCTCCACAACTGGCTTAGAAACACAATAGTTCAGCGATTATTTGCTTCTGTTTATTGTCATATTTAGACAACTGCAGATCAGGGCAGAGGATGATGAACTTCATGCTATTCTTCATAGTTGATACATTTTTTTCTGCCCCACAATTTATTTGCCCTGGCTTTCCTAATATAACAAAAATCACTAGTCTGACTCGAGCTTTTGTAGCAAAATGACAAACTTTCCGCTCTCTATTCTGATATCCGAAGAATATGTCTTTTTAACTAATGAAACAGAATATCTGCATGATATAGGTATTTATGTAGAGAATTCAATCATGAAATGACTGTGATTCAGCACCTGCCAAAGGTTCACTTAAGACATCTGATATTTGAAAGAGGCACTCTGTCCAATAGACATGTCAACTAGCTGATCTTCTGGAATCTCCAACATTTATACCTGTTTTAAATTAAATAATCAGAAAATAAAGTATCTGGACCTCATGATGTCAGCTCCCTGCAGAAATGCCTTCACTGACCTATGATGAAATGTTATGCCTTTGGCCTGTTGAGGTCACAGACCTTTGTAATCTTAAGAAATTTTTTTTTCCAAAAATTTTCTTTTTCACCTTTTCCACAAACTGAAATGAAAATAATGATAATAATAAAAATAGCATATGAGTTCAATGAAGCCAAAAAATTCCCACATTTGCTATTTCCAAAAATGCATGTCTCATTCTACGTATTAGTCTATTATCTACCTTTCTCGGGGGAAGTAGTATTTTTCATAATCAATCTTCTGGAATCATGGTTGATCACTACATTGTTCAGAGGTCTGTGTTTATAGTCAGAAGTTCTGGGGTCAGGATGTATTATTGCCTGTGTGACTCTGGGTGAATTTTAATTTTTCTGGTCTAAGTTCACTTGCTTATAAAATTAATTACTTGAACTAATTGATCTCTGATGCCTCTTTATAGATTTTATACATTAAGGAATTTCTCTATATCTCAAGCAAGGAGAATCTCTAGGGTCTATAGTCACTGAAATCACAAATAGATTGTTGACGCTTTGTGATTTCAAGGTGTTCTCATACTGCTCTTCATGATGAAGTCTCATACTGCTCTCCATACTGAACTCACAGAACCTTTGAATATCTGTATATGTGCAAGGCGTTGCGCTAGCTCCAGAGAAACTGGGTTATGAATGGGATCTAAACACTGGGCTCTTTTTGATTGTCCTTTATGGATTTCCTAAGGTCACATATCCATTAGTTGTGAAATAGGATTTGAATCCAAATCTTTCTCTACTTTACCTCTATACTATATTGCTTATTTGCTTTGCTCAAAGTGGATGCTTAAAAAATGTATGTTGACCTATTGCATGTCTCATCTTTTCTTCTGGTAGAGGAAAATTTTAAAGTCAATAACAGTGTAGTATAAATTAGCATATAAAATTGCTTCTGGTAACAGGAAGGATGGCATACCAGAAGAGGGCTATGTACTTGAAGTTGAGCTGGGAAGGACAGGGTCCAAAAAAGGTAGGCAATGGTATTGAAGATAAACTTTACCTGCCTCACATTTTTGCTTAGCCCAGCCCCAGCCCCAGCCCCAAGGGTCAAAAAAAAAAAAAAAAAACCCTGCTCCCCCACCCCAATCTGAGCACAGGGTGGGGCAATTGGAGGGGTTTGCTCTCTGGCTTACATTTGTTGTCCTGAATGTACTCTGGGGGAAGTACCAAGAATAGTGTTAGTCAAGGGGGCAAAATGCAAGATTCTTTTCCCCCTCTTATTGGAGGACAGTTTTTTTTAACATACTAATCTTAAAACGCAGAAAATATATTTACTCAAGTGTTTCTGACCTTTATCAAACTCATCAAATCCGGCCAATCCTTTGTAAATATGAAACTACCCCAGTATTCTAGGGATTTTCAAATGCCTCATTTTCCTTTTAAAATTGGTGGTGTCCCTGGCTTAGACATTTAAATCCTATGCAAATAGTGATGGCAAAGGTATGAATCAGAAAAAATGCACTTTGAGGCCTGCTGGCCACTCCTTTCAATATCTCCTTCCTTTTGAACGTAGGCAAACAGAGAAGGAGCTCTCTATTTGCTTTCTCTGCTGAATATTTTAATGGTTTGTTCTGTCTGAGAAAACCTGCTGTTTAGCTAAAGTTGACACAAACCACAAGTGGACGTGTCAAAACAAGCCAGGGAGAGTTACTTTTGATGTGTTTTATTAAGATATCTGTGGTACTTTCCAATTACTTTATGCCAGAGAAGGTAGTTCTGCTCAAAAATGATTTCTTTTGAAAACCACCAAGTGCAACTTGACAGACCTTAAATATCATTTAAATATATCACAGGAGAAAAGTTCTAAGGCAGCGCAGTCCTGCTCCTGGCAAGAAGAAGAAAGAACAAGGAATTAGTAGAGTTGGTTCAGTCACCTGAATATGTGTGTGTATGTGTATGTGTGCATATACATGTGTCTCTATGGGGACAGAGGCATTGGGAGACACAGACAAGCACACATACAGGGAGACAGAGAAAGTATGTTCCAATCCTAGATTGAGAACTACCTACAAAGCCTCTTAGAAATCATTCTTAGTCTAATTCCTTCCTAACTAATTAAGGCCTGAGAGAGGTGGTGGCTCACCTCATATCCTATAGGTATTAAGAAGCTAAGATTCAAACTCAGGGCTCTGAAGTTTAAATCTACTGGCTTCTTGAGTCCTTCACACTGTCCTTCCAGAGTTTGAGTGGCAGTGTCCAGCATCTCCACCAGTAACTTCACTGGCCTTCCTTCCTCTCTTTGGAGAGAGTAGGATTCTTCAGGTCCGATAGAGAAGACAGAATGGCAGTGTTGGGGGGCTGACTGGCACCTGAACAATAATAGAAGAATTCTCTCTATGATATCTTTGTCTTTGTAGCCCAGATTGAGCACTTGGTCATTGTTGGTTGAGCTCAGCAGAATTGCTCAACCTATTTTGCTTGCATGTCTGTAGAGCACCACCTCCCTGGGTAACTAGTTTCATTTTTGGACAGTAGGAGATATCCAAAAGTTTTTCCTCAACACTCTAAATTTGCTTCTTAATTTGTTAATGAAGCTTTGATCGAAGCAAACTCATTTGTCTGAAACAGACAACAAAATGGAATATAAAGGATGATACTTTCTATATGGCACCCTCAAGATTCATGTGATCCCCAACTCTGACAATTTCCTCATATGTAAAAATGAAGGATTTATACGAGGTGATTGCTGAGAGCCTTTCACCTCTAAAAATATTATCATTTGATTCCTTTATCTCAGAAAGAGCCTCTCTTCCAAAAACATGCTCATATTGTCTCTCATCTCCCTCTCTCTCACACCTTGGAAGTTAAATAATTGAAACTTTCTACTCTAAATCTCATTCAAACTGCTGTTACTCTCAAAATTTTGCATAGAGAAATAAATTGTTCTCCTTGGTCTCAAAGAATAATGATCACATGATGCCGGTGAGAAAAACACAATTTCCTAGTACTAGTTTTTTAAAAGATGACTTAAGACAAACATGAACACATACACATACATACATGCATATACACACAAAGCATACAAAAAGCAGCCCAGAGAAGACAATGGAAATGAGAGATATGTTCAGGTTATATTGAAACTAGATGAAAGACTTTCTGAACAAGGAGTAAATTTTAAACTTGACTCTTAAGTGGGTGGGAAACCAAAGATGAAATCACTTAGAACCTACACTTCTTAGATGGTATAGTGACTGGGCTATATTTCAATGTACTTCAATAAAAAATACCCAACCAATTAATCATTTAGGTGTCAATTATGTGCACAGTGAGAGGTAGCCTGACAATAGCAGATAGAGGGTCAACTTGGAGTTAAGGAAGACCTGAGTTCATTTCTTGCCTTTGGCACAGGCTAGTTGTGTGACCTTGGTTTATCAGTGGATTGAGTCTGAAGGTTTCAGATTCCTCACCTATCAGCAAATGGAGGGAGTTTTCTCATCACAAGTTTTCCACTGATGAAATCCCAAGCATTGTGGGAGTAGTTATATATGGGGATAGCAAAAGGGAGTCTGTTTGAGCCACAGAGCTAGCTCACATCTTCTATGATGTGAAGAAAGAATAATTCAGGCTACAGTGGGAGACAGGGATGGGGAATAAAGTTATGAATTTATTGATACTGGGGAATCTGAAAAGGGGAAATTTCTATTATTCATGCAAATTAGCTTCTTTGTAATTTAGTCTTTTGAGAATTACTAGAACATTGAATGTGTTAAGTGACTTGCCCGAGGTGACACAATTGGGAGAACAGCTATTAATAATATGAATTAGTTTTTGTTTTATTGCCAAGGCAATGGGGTTAAGTGACTTGCTCAAGGTCATACAGCTAGGCAATTATTAAGTGTCTGAGGCTGGATTTGAACTCAGGTCTTCCTGACTTCAGGGCCGGTACTCTATGCATGGTGCTACCTAGCTTCCCCAAGAATTAGTCTTAAACTGTGAAAAGTACTTTATATACATTCTCTCACTTCAGACTTATGATTCCATGAGGTTGGTAGTATAGATATCCTTATTAACCATTTTACAGATGAAGAAAACAGAATTCTGAGAGACTGATGTCTTGTTCTGAGTGACAATGAACCTAGATCTTCTGACTCCATTTCTAGTACAACTGAATTAAACTGCCTCCAGGAAGTCTAGCTTGCCAAGAACATAGATGGGGTGCCGTGTTAAATGAGCCTGGGCCTGGGACTGGGGAGGGGTTGTCTAGCTCTTGGAAGATCATTTGAATGGAAACAAAACTGGAGGAATAGATAGTCACAATCTTGGGCAAAACTGTGAGGTAACGTCACCCCTTCCCAGCTCTCTTTAGTGATAAAATATTTTTTTTTGTTTAGTGATAAAGGGAATGTCAAAGAACTATATAATGTTAAATATTGAAAACAACTTCCAGATTCGCTCAATCAGAAGTGAACTCTGCCTTCTAGGTCCTTTTCAGACATTTACTACATTATAATATGTGTGGTAGTTATTTATATGGAATCTCATGTTCCCTATTAAAAGAACATACAAAAAAATAGAAGATGAGAGGATAATGTGAATTCAAGACATATGGCATCTTCCTTCCAATTCTTTTTTTTTTGCCAGGCAAATGGGATTAAGTGGCTTGTCCAAGGCCACACAGCTAGGTCATTATTAAGTGTCTGAGGTTGGATTTGAACTTAGGTACTCCTGACTTCAGGGCCAGTGCTCTATCCACTGCACCATCTAGCTGCCCCTTCCTGCCAATTCTTTAGGGAACAAATAGGTTAATATTGTTCCTAGGTGGGTAAAAGTAGGGATTCAGGTGGGAATTAGCCAGGGGATGCACAGAGACAGTTTAAGAAAATATAAGAGTCATACAGCATTTATCTGTTCACAGATCTTGAGCTTAGCATCTCTTTCTTGAACTATTGCAATAAACTCCTAACTTCCTTGTCTCCAATCTCTCCTTCTATCAAACCACCCTCTTCACAGTTACCAGTTTGATATTCCTAAAGCAAAAGTTCCACCCATGGTCTTCTGCTCAAAAATTATAGTCATAGAATCAAGAAACTCCTGTGTCTCCCAGTTGCCTCTGAATAAAATATAAACTCTTCTGTTGGCATTTAAAACCTGTCAGAAGTTGCCTCTAGCCTATCTTTCCAAATTTATTTGGAAATGCCATTTCCCTTCATACGCTTTTTAATGTTCCAGTAAAACTGATGTTCTTACTCTTTCCCATATACAACCTTACATGTCTCATCTCTATGCCTTTGCCAAGGCTGATCTCTAGACCTGGAATGCTTTCCCTCTTCTACCTCTCATTATCTCTAGCATCTTTCAAAGTTCAGTAGGACAAAGAAAATCCACTCTGAGCCAGACACCTGCCTCTTTGACACTATTTAGTTTGAACACTTTATGTTCATGATTCTCCTATATCTCCTCCAATAGAATGTAAAATAATGAGAGCAAGGACTGTCTGGCATTTTTCTTTGTATCCCCAGTGCTTAGTAACTGGCACATAGCTGGCATTTCATAAATACTTATTGAATGAATAAATAAATGGTCTGATTCCCTGCAGTCTCTCATTGAATTCTTCTTCTTCAGCACACCCTTTCTAGAGAGAGCCGAGTACTTTAGATCATTCTCAGCCCTTTCCTCCCACCTACCCCCCCACTTTATTAAGCCTTATTTGTCTTATTTCCCATTGCTCCATGGCCCTGAGAAGTGCCTAAAACTGATCTGATAAGCACTTATAATGAGGTAAAATATTAATGATAGATAATGCCTGGTGTGTTATCTTTTCCAGATACTAATATATCTTAGTATTAATTTAGAAAATGTATTAGTTTAGAAAAATTATGTCCAAGATGAGGGAGGAGATAGAACTTTCTGCTATGAGACCCAGATAGGCACTTGATCTTTTTTGTCTCAGTTTCTCCATCTATAAAATGTCAAATCATGTTGTTCTCTTTGGAGCACAATGTTAAGAGGTATATTGACATCCTAGAGTATGTTCAAAGGAGAGTCAACAGGATGATAAAGGGAGGGGACGGCTAGGTGGCGCAGTGAATAAAGCACCAGCCCTGGAGTCAGGAGTACCTGGGTTCAAATCTGGTCTCAGACACTTAATAATTACCTAGCTGTGTGGCCTTGGGCAAGCCACTTAACCCCACTTGCCTTGCAAAAACCTAAAAAAAAAAGAATGATAAAGGGACTTGAGACTATGTCTCATGATTATCAATGGAAAGAACTAGAGCTATTTAGTCTATGGACAAAAATATATGGTTGAGAATATGGCAATATTAATTATTAAAATGTATGAAATAACATTATAAGAAAAGTATTAGAATTATTCTCTTAGATGATAAAATTAGAACCAAGGGGTGGAAGTTACAAGGAGAAAGATGTTGACTCAATATAAGTCAGAATGTTTTAGAGCTACTTAGTAACAAAATGTGCAGCCTTGAAAAACTGATTCAAACATTATGTAGAACAATTTGGAACAATGCCGAAATACTTAATAGCTGCTCTTTTCTAGTGGCTCCAGTAGCTCTAGTGGCCAAGAATTGGAAATTGGGGAAAATTTTCATCAATTGGAGAATGACTGAACAAATTGAGATGGAATAGAAATGATGAAGTAGATACTTTTTAAAAAATCTGGAAAAGACTTACATGAACTGATACAGCAAGAAATGAGTAGAATCAGGAAAACATTGTATACAGTAGCAACAATAACATTGGAGGATCAACTGGGTTATTCTCAGAAATACAATGATCTAAGACAATGCTGAAGGACTTATGATGAAAAATATTATCCATTCCTAGAGAAAGAAATAATGGTATCTTAATACAGATGGAAACATACTTTTTATATTTTTATACTTTATTTTTCTTCTTGGACTTTTATCTTGTTCTATGATGTCTCTTAATGACTAATATAAAACTAGAATTTGGAACTCAGGATTAAAGATGAATGTTGAAAATTGTTATTTATATGTAGTTAGGGGACAATAAAATACTAATTTTATAAAAATAATTATATATAAATTCCATATAAAAGTATTCAATTCCAGTGGAGGCTTGTCAGGTATGCTGAAATGAGAGGCTCAATCTATTAGGCAGGAGACTGAACCCAATGACCTCTCCCAAGCTCCTTCTAAGGTTGAGATTCTAGGATTCCCTGAACTAAGTAATATGAATTCAAAACAGGGGAGATGATTGAGGATCTAGAGTGTCAGAGATCTTTAAGTCAAAGAGGTAGGCACTTGAATTGGATTTTGAAGAATGGGTAATATTTGTATAAACAGAAGAAAAAGCTTTTTTAGCTGGGTAGGGTTTGGAATGATGTAAATTATAAAAGCAGGAAAGTGGGGATGGACATGGTTTGTTATTGTGATAATGAGGAGACTGTAACACAGAAAACATCATAGTGAGAAAAAATTGTATACGTAGGGATGATGCTAGATTTTGAAGAATCTGAAAAATGTCATTATTAAATATTTATTAAAGAAAGGGAAAGGGAACATGAATTTATTAAGCATCTCCTATGTGCTAGGATCTGGGAATGATACAAATACAAAATGAGATCATCTCTGATATAAAGGAGTCTATGTTCTCTGTGTGGGCAGGGAGGTATTAACAAGGAGGAGACATTTCAGAGACATCTAGGTGGGAAAGCCCAGGACCTGGGTTTGAATTAAAATTTGACTTTAGATACTTTCCACTATGAGACCCAGACAGGCACTTGATCTTTTTGTCTCAGTTTCTTCATCTATAAAACGGATAATAATAGTACCTATCTCCTAGATTTGAAGTCCTCACTATAAGTTTTGTGCTTTACAAAGATTATCTCATTTGATCTTTCCAATAACCCTGAAAGATAGATACTATTATGATCTCCTTTTCACAGACAAAGAAACAGAGGAAGACAGAGGTTAGGTAACTTGTCCAAGGCCACATAGTTAATAAATATCTGAGATCAAATTTGAATTCAGGTATTCCTGAGTATTCCTAGAATACTCGATCCACTGAATCACTTGCTTGTCTATTGTTAGTTATTAGATATTATTAAGTAGGCGGGGGAGGGAAGATTGGGATATATTTCTTTGAAGAGGTGTCTCTTGTACTGAGTCTTAAAAGGAGGTAGATAATGGTTCCATCAGGCAGGGAAAGAGGGAAGAGTTCTCTAGGCAGGGGGATAAGTTCCTTTAAAGAAGCTCCTTTCTCCTGAAGGGAAAAAACTGACCAAGGATGGGGGAAACATCTCAATTCCAAAGGTTGCTGAGTGTTTATTAAAGTTGTGGTTGTTCCCTAGAGAGAGAAAATTGGAAATATCTTTTGATGACCTGAATCAGTCAACAAATAAACATTTATTAAGTGCCTACTCTGTCCATAGTGCCTCAAAATAGTTGGATTGAGACTTGAGATTAATTTTGAATAGTAAAATTTGTAAGCGAAGGATGAAGAAATAGTAATATTCTAAAGTTGAGGGCACAATAAACATCATATAGATCAGGGATCCTTAAATTGGGAAAGGTGGGTTGAGTTATGAAGGAGGGTTGTACATAGGGAGATTTCAGAAGATCTGTGAATCTGAATGGTAAAAAATTACATTTTTTAAAACCTAGAACTGAAATTGAGCAATTCCAACAATTATTTAAAGACATTATTCTGGGAAGGGGTCCATAGGCTTAATCAGATTGTCAAAGTGATAAAAAAGGAGGTGAAGAACCCTTGACCAAGACCAATTCTTTTATTTTAGAAATGAGAAAATTTGCTCCTAGTTACACAATTACCAAGTGACAGAGTTGGAATTTGAATCTGACTCTGAATCTACTTCTTATTCCACTTGCCTAGAGGTAATGCTATCTATGTAAAGAAAGAACATTATCCTAAAAGGAAGGTAACCCACAATCTATAATTCTCATTGCCTAGATGGATAACTTTGTGCAAACCACTTACTTCTCTGGGCCTTAATTTTATAAGTTGTAAGTAAAATAATGATTGTGTTGTAAATGAGTTTTAAGATTTCTTATAGTCATAAGATTATATGATATTTTCCTTGATCTTTCTGTATATCTCCCCTCTACCTTTATTTTCCCCTGACACTCCCCCAACTCCCAATTCCCATCCACCTGGAGACAGCCAGTCACCTTGTCTCTTTGGAGAGAAATGTGCCACACATGTCACGTCCTGGGAACTCAAGCATAATCATTTCATATGCTATCTTCTCCTCATCTTCTCCCTTTTATCAGCCTCTTTGTAGCTTTATCCCTTTGTTACTGTTCTGTGATTTCTAGATGATATATATTTCAGCTGGTGGACTCCTAAATCTAACTTTCAAAAAAGTTCTAGTTAAAGCTGTTATGATGGGATTAAGGTTGCTCTCGTCTCTTTCATACAATCATTCATTAAAATACTTTTCAGCTAAATTATACTGTACATTTCGCCAAATGCACCTCTCACCTGGAACTCTGGTATTTGCCACTTAAGTCACATTGCCTGTGTGATTAGCTGCTGTCCATGCATGTAGGTTGGGCTGAGCACATCATAGAAATCGGGCCGACAGGGCTACCAACTTCTCCTAATTCTGAAACTGATTTTTCAGGAGAATATTGATTTATGTGTGGCACTCATCTGACTTTATTAAAAGGATGTGACTCAGCAGTGATCACATTCTGGAAAGTAAGAAAACAGGATTCAATTCATTATTGTTTAGAGAGCACAGGAATGCATATATGTACTCATATGTGTGCATTTCTCAATGTGGAATTCACTGATTCAAACTTATCCAACCAGAGAAATGGTGGACCATGGATGAAGAATGCCACATACCTTGCCTTCAAGGGAGGCTTTAATGGAGAACATTGTATTGGAAAATGATTGTGTTAAAAGTAAGAGATAAAAATCTAAAAATTAAGACATACAATCAAATAGTATGAAGGCTATTTGGACTTGAGTAGTAGAGTAGTAGTAGTAGTAGTAGTAGTAGTAGTAGTAGTAGTAGTAGTAATAGTAGTAGTAGTAGTAGTAGTAGTAGTAGACTTGTGAATGGTGGAGAATACCATGAAAAATGGAGATCTTACTGGAAAACAGGACTCTCTTTTATCCCCCTGGTAACAATGGTCATAATATTAGAGAAGAAGGTAGGGCAAACAAGTAGAGGTCAAAGAATTTTAGAGGCAGAGGACCTTGGAGATTATCTGATTCAATTTACTCATTTTATAATTTAAAAAATTGAGACCCAGGAAAGAGAACATCATTAACTCTGATTCACATCTGAGACTAACTTCTAGATTCCCGATCTAATGATCAGGATGAGATAGGGTTGTCTGAAGTTGAAGAGAAGCCCAGTGTGTGGCTTGGTCAGATACCTTGGTCAGGTAGCGTTGGATTTTATTGAGGGCTGAGGCTCAATGAACCTTGCTACATTTAGCCTCAGTCATTTTAGTGTAAAAGTGTTATGAACTCTACAGTGATTTGTCCCTAAAGGTCCCTGTTCCAATAATGGTTCCATATTACTTGTATGACAATAATGTTACAAGATCCAGTGTCCTTCCCTTATTTGTATCTCTTCTAACTAAGGTTTGGAAGTCACTGATATTCTAGAATTTTTCAGTGCTCTTCTTTAGGTTTTCTGCCTGCCCTTTGATCTGGGATCAAAGTTGTACCTGATAGATGCCTCAGGAGGGATCTTCTATTTTGCTCTGAGAGATCCTGCTGTTATGATTTCCAGTCCATGTTCATTTCAGATCTGATCCCTTGCAGACAAGGAACAAACTTTCAATACAAAAACCATGAGGAAAGAGAAGTCCATTAGTTTTCTCTAGTTATTAGTACACTGTCATTGCCCTTTTACTATTATCTGCAATTAAGTCTAAAGTTAGCCTGAGCATTTAAGGTAAACTATTTGATTCTGACCTGTATTAACTCAAATTTATAAATATTTCCATCTGAAAAGCATTTTCAAAGGATCAAGGAAATTAAAGGGGGGAAAAAGTTTTAGTCCATCTTCCTCTTGCAGCAGGTCAGTGATATCTTAATATTTCATTAATAGCAAATAACAGCCCTTGAACCCAGGTTTACTGACTCCAAAATTCAGTAATCTTTCTACTACAATGTATTCTATCACATTTCACAGACATCTGTGTTTAAGGAGCAAAATATGATAATTGCCTCTTTTTTCTCATTATCACTGCCATATTAAACATTTGCTAACGACCTCAAATGAACTGAATACTGAATTTTAAGAAGAAAAGATATATTCTTTTTTTTTCAGGGAGCCTCTCCTACTTCATGCCTCCTCTTCCCTCATGTTCTATTCCCCCGTGTCCTCTTTCCATGTTTCTACCTTGCACTTTTCTAGTTCATTTGGGGAAGGCCTGCATTGTTTTGGCTAATAGGGTAGCCTAGTAACTTCCCATGTAGTCTTACCAGATGACCTTCTGGGATTCTCACTCTTATAAAACTTGTTCTTACTTATTTTATTGACATTCTTATCAAAAAGCACCACCCACCCAACCTTAACTTCCTAGACAGGATCATTTTGTTTGTTTTTCCCCCTCCTAAAGTGAAAGACTCTGTCCTCTAAGGCAGGGACGTTTTTATGGCTCATATTAGAACCAAAATTTATTATTTAGATTATAAGAACTTATCCAGTGCCAAAGCCTTGGGGCACATGTACAAGACAAGGGGGGGTAAGAGGTGAGGGGGGCTATGATTAACAAGCAAAATCAAACTCAAACTAACTACAACTTTTAGTTTCCTTCCTCTTCATAAACTAAAAAAAAGCCAAATCTGATTAAAACAATCATCTTTCTTGGAAAATGCCTGACTTGGAAGCCCAATATATGAGCTTCCCAGTGAGAACATCAGTAGAGTTCTTGAATTCTACTAAGTTGCTATGGGAAAAGATTGGGTGAGAACTTATTTCTAACATAATATGAATTTCACTCAGTTTTGGATGGTGTATCACTTGGGTTTCATGTGAGACTATTTCTTGGATAAAAATATTTGTCACTGTATATCTAGAATCCCCATCCAGTGCCTACTTTACTGACATGTGAGGTAGGAACCAGAAATCAGAAGCCAAGGTACTAGTTGGGACAGACTTGTAAAGTAGTAAAGATCAAACAATAAAATCATTCCTACCCCCCCTTTGTAAATGTGAATGCAATTTCCCACAGGGGAAGGATTTAGGGTATCCTCCACAAATACATACCTGGGAATTTCATGCCAAAGTGTGGTTTGGAATTATTATAGCTAGAATACTCCTGCCTCAGTATTTATGGTCCAGCCACTTACCATGTTTCACTGCATCTCTGTCTCCCCTGTGGGATCTTCTCGCATAGTCCTGAAGCTTCCCCATTGTTGCTGCTCTATTCTTGTTGAGGTTTGGAGCTTGGAAGTCTATTGCTCTGCTGTAGTACTCTACTTCCCTCACAGGCAGCCCCTGTGGGATTGTCTGGCTGCTGGTTCATGAATTGTCATCACTTCTTGTGATAGGGCTCTGTGTTTCATAGCTAATTCCCACCTTGTCAGTTCTGTGGTTAAGCCTCTAGCAAACTCACCTGTCTGGCACACCAAAGGGTCACTCAGGCACCTGTACAATTTTGCTCATATGTCCTTCACGCTTTTAGGCCTTAGACCTTGCTGAGTTAGAAGGACTGAATTTCTTTCATCTTTTCTACAACCTAGGGGGTTTAAGTAGTGCGCAATATGTTTCCCTCTCATCCCCACTAGCATCAGCAATGTCTATTCAATCCTTGGTTATATATAAATGTATTCCTTTCTATTTGACTTTTCAAATCATCTCATATCCTGCGTGTCCTCTCCTCACTCCCTTCCTCCATTAACTATTGCTGTGGTCAAGCAAACTGTCTCAAAACTTCAACAAGTCTCACAAAAAGTATTAGAAAGACTAGGATGATGGTGGGGAGAAAGGGAAGCTACTGGCCTTCCCCAAGATTCTTACTGCCATGACAAAATCCCATATCCCCCTCATACTAAAGTAACCTGGCCTCTATCCCTGCAGAATATTTAATTATACTCTTTCACTATACTGTTTGGAAGGAAGTCTTTAATGTCTTCTGCAGATAAGGAGGAGTACCATTTTGCTGAGGATCAAGGGGCAAAGCAGCTGATGAAGAATGTTTATAATTAGAGTAGCCTAGGTGGTGGTGCTAATATATACTTAAAGCTGAGTTGGTCTTTGCAGTGTCGATATTTTGGGTCTCCTCAAAAGAAGCCCTACAAATCTCAAACTGAGATCAGCATTTGTGTTTCAGTTGTTTGAAATTTCAGGCAGCAGAGTACTTCTAGACTTCCTGTGAATGTTTACTAGGATTTTAGGATTGGAGGGATCTCAGGGAAAATTTATATTAGTCCACATTTATATTTTACTGATGAAGAAGTTTATCAGAAAGATTGGTTTTCCCCAGGAACTATTAAATCAACAGAGCTAGGACAAAAAAGTCAGCCTCCTAATTTCAAAAGCTTTTGGGAATAATAATGACAAAATGAATCACAGGTCATTCCCTTGGAAAGGTGCTAATAGCAGCAGAGGTGGATCTCCCAAAGTTCATAAAGTAGAGAAATGGTGTTTGGGAATGGGACAGAATAAGTGTTTGGAAATCATTATAATTCAAAGGACTAGGAGTAATAAAATAGAAAAAAGTGATTTCTGTGGTCTTCCTACTGAATGTACATTTTGGGAAGAATATGACATATTGTATCAAGTATCCAGTCAATCGATGTTCAATCAATAAACATTTATTATGCACCTACTATATATCAGACACTGTGCTAAGCAATGGAAATCTAGTAGGAAATACAAAGAATGAACTCTTGAAGCAGCAGGCATAGTGGATAGCATGTTGGTTGATTGCTGTCAGAAAGACCTTCATTCAAATCCCTCTTCTAACACTTTGTAGCTATTGTTTAACATCTAAGACTCAGTTTTCTCAACTGAAAATGGGAACAATAAGACCTTTAGAAAGTTTTGAATGAAAAATTTAAAAACTTAAGATGCTATATGGGATATTATTGAGTAGACCTTGTGATTTCAATTCAATTTAGCAAACATTTACTTATTTATTAAATATGTGTGAGGCACTGTGCTAAAGGAACCCCAGGTGAGGAATCATTTTCTATCTTCTCTGTAACTTAGTAAGTATCTGAGGTCAGATTTGAGCTCAGAAAGGTGAGTCTGATCTCAAGCCTGGAACTCTATCCACTGAGTGCAATAGGTAAATTAATGTTTGTAGATGCTCTAAAATTTGTATGATTCTTATTGCCATCTAGCCTTTTTGCACTACAATAATACCATTACTCTCACCAAATAACTTTACTCAATGACCATTGGAGTCACATTCATCTTGATTTTCCTTTTATAAATGAAGTCAGAGGCCATAAAGAGCTTGCAGCTCAGTGGAAGAAGGGCTCAAAGATTTTGTTCTAAATGCAAATAAAGGAAATAATAGAATTGATTTCATTCTGTGCTTAAGAGCAACAAGAAACCTCATTTTGGGATATATTTGACCATTTTATCTTTTAGTTCTAATGATGAACACTACATACTAGCAGATAGACTACCATGAAGATCATTCCAGTTCACATACCAATTATTGTTGATAAAAGATTTAAAAAGTAGAAAGATTCTATCAATCTTCTAAACCAAATGAACATATCACTTGTTAATGACTTCAATGCAAGAGTGGACGAAAGGGAGCCCCTCCCCCCTTCTCTCAACAGAAAGCTATCTAACTGCATCTAAGATTTCACTGATGTGTGGGATTCATGGTGAAGCAATATCTGCAGTTTTCTGCCTACAAACAGCAAAATGTGTCAGAAATGGATCCTCCTGGCATCGAGTCTGGCTCTGTCTGTTACTTTAAGCTGTCTCTCAATGCATATGTCCAAGCATATATAAACAATACACATATAATATATATCTAGCAAGAGAGAAAATACACTTCATCTGTCTATATATATTTCTTAAGGCCAAACTTTATTTGGATAAAGGCTAAAAATGTATAAATTTTTTTTAGGTTTTTGCAAGGCAAATGGGGTTAAGTGGCTTGCCCAAGGCCACACAGCTAGGTAATTATTAAGCGTCTCAGGCCGAATTTGAACTCAGGTACTCCTGACTCCAGGGCCAGTGCTCTATTCACTGCTCCACCTAGCTGCCCCCAAAATGTATAGATTACTAAAAAATCCTTAAACTTGTATATTACAAAGTAAATCTCCTTCTTCAAGATGAAAATTGAATGGACATAGAAAATGCTGAATATCATTTAAAAAGAATATGATTAGATCTTAATGGGGAGCTACTGATAAAATTTTCATAGTTATTTTTAGAATAACTATAGGCATTAATTTAATCATTGGTACTCAAAGTAGTATTTTAATCTATGTGAGTGCCAGAAATTAAAGTAGTGTTCATAGGAGTCTAGGTTTACTGTGATTCTTATAGTCTCGGTTGGATTATAATTTAGATTCTTTTGCTTCCAGAATGGAAAATATGGCAACATGATGCGTTGTGGATAAGACCTGTCAGTATCTTTGTGCTTTTCTGTTACTGTGTTTTCAAAAGTCATGAAAAGTCAATTTAGAAAGACCTATATTCATATAGTTAAATCTTTCTTTAAAGCAAAAAGTCATCATTAATGTGACAATGACATAGTCTGGTTATGCATTTTGGTGGATACCTCAGCCAATAGCAGTGTATTGTAATATCATTAGCAACCTCCACTGACTTGTTTTCTTTTTCCAAGCTTGCAGAAAAGCAGGCTGTCACCTAATTAATTAATTAATTAATGAACAATTGTGTATTATATATAATTTGTCCACCAGATGGCATTAACTCAAGGCACAAGACAAGTAGTTTTTGTTACATTCTGGGGCTAATATGGGGCTTTTTGCAAAGGCTCTAGTACCCTCCTTGTTCAGTCTACAAACTTTTAGCCTCATTCTCTCCCATTGCCCCTAGTATACAGTACTCTTCCTAGTGTGGTCTGCATCTTGCAAGGATTTTGCAATGATGTTGAGATATGCAAATGAAATACAACTCCAAATATTAAAAAAAGAGGTTGACCTTTAACTCTATTTTCTTCCATTCTTTAAATGTGGGTAATCTCCAGTTCTCTATTAACCAATTTCATTCATAAGAATTAAGCATTTGATTCACCACATGCTTTATTAATACATAATTACATAAAATCATGAAAAATCATAAGAATCAACATTATAATTCATCCAAGAGGTCATGAAAAGACACATGGAGAATCATACAGGATTGGGTTTATATTAATTAGATTGAATTGGATTGAATTATGAGAGCCATCCAAATACTAAATCACACATAATTATTATAGCAATTTCTGAAAGTTTCCTCATGTCCAAGACCTTATAAATTTCATTTCTCAATTTGTTCAGTTCTCAAACTGAGCAAGTTTATCAGTAATTTTCAGTCTACTCAGTTTGAGTGATCTCTAATTCCTCATTGACCCTGTCAAACACCACAGAAACTTGAAAGGAGATTTTTGAATCTTGAGTATCATTCCTGGTCCAGGTGTCTATAGACATGACTTTATTCTGCTGAGAGAAACATCAATGGGATTTGATTAGATGTGTGGGCTTGGTGAAACCCACTTGGGCCTACTCTAGAAGAAAGTAACCAGAAAATTAAAGAGGAAGATTGGAGTTAACTTTTTCTTCTATAAGTGTGACTTGTTGTTATTCATTCATTCCAGTCATTTCCCACTCCTCGTGAACTTATTTGGGATTTTCTTGACAAAGATAACGTAGGGGTTACTATTTCCTTCTCCAATATTTCCTTCTTTAAGTGTACAGAGTGACCCATTTAAATTTCTAGAAAACTCGAAAACTCAGTGTGGTTTTAAGTTTTGGATATAGAAATGTTGCAAACTTACCAAAAGCATTAATTGAAGATTTATTTAAATTTACTTTTTACTTATTTACTTTTGTAAATTGTGAATCATTTAAAAATTTTAATTTTAACAAGATGGGGCAGTATGCATTGTGTGTGGGACAATTGCTAGATGAAAATTCTTTCAGTCCAGCTAGTTAGTTGAAAAAGTAATCTCCTGATCTATTTTCATTAGACTTTTTTTGGTAAGATCATATTGAAATGGTTACCCATGTATTAAAATGTTTTCCTTTGGATGATTTTAAGGTTGAGATTACAAATGTAATCCTTTTAGTCACTGAGCAGCAATTGAAAGTTTTTATAAAGTTTGAAAATTGATTAGAGCAATTTATAATAAAAGATGATAGTTATGATAAAATTTTATACTTAAACAATATTTTAAAATTTTAAATACTTAACCTAGCAAATACTGTATTTGTAAGTTTTTAGCATTTATACTTCTGCAACAATTTGAGGCTAAAACTACACTAAGAACTTTTAGGATACCTTGTATGAAGCTTCACTATGTGAAAATTGTTACTCTGGCTAAGGCTATAGCTACCAAGGAAGCTGACATTAGCAGACCTTTTGAGATTAGGTTTTAAACTTCAGTTTTCACATTAAATTCATCATTAATATGAAGAACCCCCCAATAGCAGGGGCTACCGAAATGCCTAGGGAGGGATTGAACCAGCCCAGATTGGAAATGGAGCTGGCCCAAATTCCCATTCAGTCAGTAGTAGGATTGAACATTTTCCATTTTGAGGGAGACACATATGTACAGTATACATACATACATACATACATATATATACATATATACTTATATATATATTTATCTATTTAGAGAGATATATGTATGTAGATAGATAAATATATACATACCTTATAGATGGGTTGAGTCATCTGTTCCAGTGGCAAGTCTAGAGAGGGCCCTGGATGCTGTAGGAGATCTTGCCTTTTTAAGTCAAAGTCTTTCCCAGATCACAGTTTGTCTAAGATAATACCCATTCAGTGATTTAAACAAGGTAAGAAAGGAGGCAAAAAATTACTTCTCTTACTAAAAAAATAAATCTAGGAGGGGAAGACCTCAAGATTTCTGATAAGAATGGAAACAATTGCTATTTATATTCACTCAGAGTCATCAAATAATGAATAACAGCATCTTGAGCTGAGAAGTATTATTGGGTACCCATCAGTTGGGGAATGATAAATAAACTTATTCATAAAAGTAATGTTATATTAATGTATCTTGATAAATGATGAATATAAGGTATTATAAGAAACATAGGAAGACATAAAATTGATAAAGAATGAAGTGTGCAGAACCAGGAAAATAATATAGTGAAAATAATATTGGATGAAGAAAAGATCAATAAAATAAAACCAAGCATTGTTTAATAATAATGTCTGGTTTTGGCTTCAGAGACAAGATAAGAAAAAGTATCTCTCTCTTTCTCTTTTTATTGGAGAAGTGGGAAAATATGGATGTGGAATATTATATCCATATTTGGATGCTATTTATATGTTAGTTGTTCTTATTTAACTTTTTTTCTGTTATAAGAAAAGATTACAGATAATGACGATGGGTTATATTCAGAAATGACTGAAGTAAAAGCAAAAGGAATTAATAAAACCTTAGAGATATTTTCATATGAATAAATAAGAATATAAATTAGGAGAAATGTTAACTCTTAATCAGTTACCTGATTATTTTTCTCTGATTTAAGCATTATATTTTGCTTTTCAAAGGTGTATGGGATTAAATATTTTTATATTAATTCAAGAAATACTTGGTAGGGACCTAATATATTCAGTGCATGCCAGTTCCCTTGATGGGGAAATAAATGTAAGGGGAACCTAGAATTTAGGGAAGGAGGATATGGTCTCCTCTCCCATCTTTGCTGATGTAGTCATATATGATGAGGTTTTAACATGTAAATAAAATCTATTCCTTATGATCCGTTTATGAAGTACAGATTTCTTTCATTGGGTTAAAAAGTTAACATAATTGACTGGCTAAACAAACTTGCCTCACTTCTTGGGGGCTTTAAAAAATTGGATGGATTTCAACAGAGGAATTGGAAAAGTCAAGGAAGAACCTGACTCCTAAGAAAGAATTGCTCCTGAGGAAAAGGAAGGAACTTTTCCTTCTCCTCTCTGCCATTTCCTCTCTGCACTGGCCATATTGTTAGAACTACTAGACCTGTAAGCAACAACAGCACAAACCAAAGGACAGACAGATACAAGAGAGCCAACTGAGAAAGGAGACATTTTCAAGGAACAAGACCCCTTGAAGCAGAGGTCTGAATTAGTTATGTACTCAAGAAAGGAATAACACAACTGAATAGCCTACTCAATAGAGATGAGTACTCTCCAATGAGAGAAGGGGCTTTCAGGCCTTGGAAAATCAGTAGCTGTGTGTTACATTTTGCTACGTTATGTCCTAGATGGTTGCCTCACTATCACTGCACTCTGATCTTCAACCCACTCTTTCTGTGGAAATTTTGTATATTTGCAGGAGAACGTATCCTGGAGTTTAAGGACAAAAATTTGTTTTTTAGCAAATGTTCTTATCACACCCAAAGTTAATCAAGTCTATTGATTGCAACATACTCATGGGGGCTTATGAAACTATAATGTTAGGAGTAAAGGGTAGCAGTCATTCCTCTAGGGACCCAACCTTCAAGTGCAAGTGAAAGTTGGGAAGTAGGCTCAGAGTGGGGGGACTTGCACAAACATTAGATAAGACATGAACCCTGTCCTGAGGAAGCTTACAATAGTATGAAAGTGACATATGCACAAATAACTTTAATACAAAATAATATATGCTTCATATATTAGAGATACAAAATGTAAATGAAGGTTTTATAGAGTCTACAATGTTTAAAAATTAGTGCTAGAACTTCTCCTTTGAGATTAGATGTCCATTCTTTTATTAATGAGCACAATGTGTTAGAAATTTGTCAGATAAACCCACAGAAAGAGACCAGTTCTTGACAGGGAGAAAATAAGAGAAGATTCTACATGGATCAATGGAGCTTAATGAGCTATATTCTAGTCCTTACTCACCACAGACTATGATATTGGTGAAGACTTTTAGCCCATTTATATTGCAATTTTCTCATCTGTGAAATGAAGCCTTTGGACTAGATGTTCTTCCAGATGTTTGTACATCTAAGATGAACATTTGTAGCTAGGTTGAATGTCTAAAATGTCAGACTTTTCTGGTGGAGTTCAACTGATAGTTTCATTCTTGTTGGAAATAAAAGGTATAAAGCTAGCAAAATATGGGAAAAAACGATCAAATCTCCATATTGATTACTCAATAGAAGAGGAAATTAGTACATTAATCTGTTTGAATTGCTAATTGGGGATTTAGTTGTCTAATAGAGAGTTATAAAGTGAAAACCTGGATTTTTGTTCTTTTCCAAAGATAGAATTATCCATAGGTCCTTGTTCTTGGAGACAAAATGTAGGAATTGTAGAGAAGGCATTACAGTCTCATATCCCTAACCATAGTTAGGTTCTGTTTTAGTTTTTTAAAGAAGTAGAAGAGAGATTTTTTATCAGTGAGATATGCCTCTTATTTCACTTTTAATTGAACCCCTTCATGAAAATGAGGCCTAAAGAGAGGAGATGACTTGCCTAAGCTCATATAAGGAGGAAGTAGCAGAATTGGGATTCAATTGCAGGTACTCTAATTAGGAAGCTGGTATTGTTTTCACTAAGCCATATTGTCAAACTATTTGATGATAGAAATGAATGTATGCTATCCTTTGTTATGGCATAACTGTGGTCAAAGCACTTTATAAGCAATAAAGACATATATAAATGTGGGTTACTATTATTGTTATTATTATTGCCTTGAATGCTAACAGATAAGAACCAAGGGGATAAGGATATAGAAAAAAGAAAAGGATAGAACCCATGGATAGAGTCAAAGACCAGTGATCACAGGTGTAGCAAGAAGTTCACAAAACTTGACCGTCACCAATCTGTCAGTGTCTGAAACCTTATTTTTAGTACTTTATTCCTCATTAAAATTCAATTGGGAAAGAAAAAATTTTCTATCAATCATTTGCCCATTAATATCAATGTTTTTACTTAATTATTCCTAAGAAGATCCTGCTAAAAGTAGATTTTTATTGGGATAGAGGAAGACTTTTAGAAGATTTCCCCCCTCCCCACAACCCCATTCCATTACCCACACTCATGAAAATGAAAAAGAAAGCTACAAATTGAAGGGGTAGCAATTGAAGATAAATCTCCTGTCATATTTTTATTTACGACATGAAGACATACATTTGGGTTCCTCACTGTAGCTAACAAGGTTCACTTTGTAAGTGCTTTGTAAACACTTCACTGAAAGTGAAAATGTCTCTATAAAGTTGAATTTTGAAACAGGAAGGGAACATAGAGACCATCTAGTTCAATATAGGTGAGCATGTAGAGAGATTTTTGCAGTGGTGAGAATACAGTGAAAAATTAAAGAATTTTGCTATGGATAGATATAAAATAAAGCCAGAGATATGGGTTAGGAGGATAGATTGGGTTAGGATTGTCTTCACTTACATAACAATCAGAAGGAAGCTTGGCAGTGATGTGAGCTATTTAGTCTGAACCTCTACTAAATTCCTGTGTTTGTTTTTTTAGGAAGAATTACTGAAATGGATTTGGGGACACAAATTCCCATCAGGGATTTAAGAGAATTTAGAATGAATTTTGTCAACTGAAGTCTAATGTAGGGACCAGAGAATTCACATTAGCAGCTATCAAAAACAGTCTTAAGTGTAGACTTCATCTTCAGCTCTGGGAACACTTTTGTTGCCTGTTCTTAACTGAATATGGTGCTTTAGGAAATGGACAAAGAAAACTCTCAATCTTTTCCCAGGAGGCTTTCTTTTCTTTTTTTTAAAGAAAGATTTTATTTATTTTGAGTTTTACAAATTTTCCCCTATTCTTGCTTCCCCCCCCCCACAGAAGGTAGTCTGTTAGTCTTTACATTGTTTCCATGGTATACATTGATCTCAGTTGAATGTGATGAGAAAGAAATCATATCCTTAAGGAAGAAAAATAGGGGCAGCTAGGTGGTACAGTGAATAGAGCACTGGCCTTGGAGTCAGGAGTACCTGGGTTCAAATCTGACCTCAGACACTTAATAATTACCTAGCTGTGTGGCCTTGGGCAAGCCACTTAACCCCATTGCCTTGAAAAATCTTTTTAAAAAAAGGAAGAGGGGCGGCTAGGTGGCGTAGTGGATAAAGCACTAGCCTTGGAGTCAGGAGTACCTGGGTTCAAATCCGGTCTCAGACACTTAATAATTACCTAGCTGTGTGGCCTTGGGCAAGCCATTTAACCCCATTTTCCTTGAAAAAAATAAAATAAAAAAGGAAGAAAAATAAAGTACAAGAAATAGCAAAATTGCATTATGAGATAACTGTTTTTTCCTCCCTGAAATTGAAGGTAATAGTCTTTGGTCTTTGTTCAGACTCCATATTTATTTCTCTGGATACAGATGGTATTCTCCATCGCAGATAGCCCCAAATTGTCCCTGATTGTTGCACTGATGGAATGAGCAGGTCCATCATAGTTGATCATCACCCCCATATTGCTCTTAGGGTATACAATATTTTTCTGGTTCTGCTCATTTCTCTCAGCATCAGTTCATGCAAATCCTTCCATGCTTCCCTGAATTCCCATCCCTCTCCTAATCACATCATCTTGTAATTGAATCTGAATGCTTGGCTGTTGACTCTGAAGACCCATAGCCCAGAAAGTTGTGGCTGCAAGACTAATAGGGATGATACATCTTCCATATATCAGTAGAGTGCAGTGAGATGGCATCTTAACAAGATATCATTGACCTTGAGGTGGCATAGATGTGTTTCCTTAGCTGGGTATGGGCCTTGGCCATGAGTATCTTCTATGTGTATGCTCTTATTGGGTATACTTGACTACCTTGATGCCTGCCAGATGCCTTATCACACATGTTTCCTGGCTACAGAAGTTCTTCATGTATGTGCCCTCTGTGTAGGTTCAATGGTCATGTATGTTCTTTGTGAGTGCTACCCTACTGGTAGTGTGATAAAACAATTAGGAGAGTAAAGCCCATGTGTTCCTGGAAGTTGGGGAACCATTTTTTTGCTCACTTTGTTAACTACTTTATTTTATTCATTTGATTAAACATTTGTTTTGAACTAGTGTTTCCTTTTTGATTGAAGGAAACACATTTGTGAAAGTTTACAAACTATGTTTTGAATGAATATTAATCCTTGGCACCTTGCCTTGAAACTGGGGTGTCTTTTCTGCTCTTAGCAACCCATGCACAAGAAATTGTATTCTAAGTACTACTTATAGCAACAGAAATGGACATCTAGAGAGATGAAGGAATTTGTCCAAGGATACAAAATGGCAGAAATGGGAAGAATGAATTAGAATTGGGGGGGAAACCTAAAATTAGGAAGCTATTACAGTGGCCTAGAAGTTTGGATGATGATATATTAGGAATAAGGAAAAGGACACAAATATGAAAGAAATAGAACATGAAGGGCCTGGTAATGAATAGTGTAAAAGAGAAGGGTGTAGATTCAAAGATAACATCAAGATTTTCAATATGGGACACTGAGTGAATAGTGGTACACCTTCCAGAAACAGTGAATTTATATGAAGGAACAGATTTTGAGGAAAAGACGTTCAGTTATGGATATGCTGCAACCAACCAAACTTCCAGGTTTTATATTTCATGATCTCTCAGGAGTCTACTTTCCCTGCCAGGTAATTTGACAAACTAATGTTAAATTAAAGTGTTACTGGCTTGGTATATTTTCCCTTTTTGAAAAAATAATAAAGGGCTATTAACTTTACAATGCATTTTCCACATTTCTTGTCTTGCTTAAACCATTCAATTTCGCAGTTGTATCTTGCTCAGAATCTCAGTAGATTAGCAACAGACCTGGGAGGAGAATCCAGCCTGCCCCTCAAACAGCATTCTTTCTATTGCATCAACCATGCAAAAGTCATACATTTGTGTTTTCAAAGGTTTTTAATTTCTTAGCACAAAGGAATAACATTGATAGATGGAATATCAAGACACCTTATAGAATATATGGAGAATATACTTTTTGACTAGGGAGACTTTTCCTGGAGCCATTGAAATAATAAGATTATTTTAGTGGTCAGGAGAGGGAAGAATCAAAGCTAATAACAAGGTTTTGAATGTAGGCGACTGAGTAAATCCTGTTTTTATGTAGAAAATAAAATGCATAGGGTTTCCAAGGAAATGAATCATTGAAATAAAGACATGATTCCCCCCCCCAATAATTGTTCAAAGACCCTCTGGTTCTCTTTGAAGAAATGATCCCCTGTTACACACCCCCTAGAATTAAACTGTCCTTGGGCCACATCATTTAATACTATTCTGAGAAATCAGGTGGAAGCAGTACCTATCCCAAATTTAGTACATAATAGGTTATTCACAAATATTTGTTGACAGATTGATTACTCTTCACTTCCATCAACATTTTTCCAATATAACCTATGGTTAGTTTGGTGCTTTAAGAAAAATTTTTTTGACTTTATAAAAATGGCAGCTCTTCTTACTATAAGAATCCTTTCTTTAGTTACATCCTCTGTGATTTCAATGAAGCAAAAACAGCATGTTGATACATTCCTCTCCCCAGAACCCTTCCCAGTGGGAACCCCAATACTCAGAGGAAATCTGCCTTTAGCTCTGCCCTCCCTCCCTCATGCTCAAATCTGGGTAAACAAATGAGGCTTTTTCTTTGCTAGGGAGATCAACAAAGTTGGGAGCTTTGTTGATTAATGGGGACATTGACTTACTGAGTTGAGAGTCCTCTGACAAGAACATGCCATCCTCAACCCCCAGAGTTTCAACCTAGGTGAGCAAAGTCCCAAAGGAGATACAAGATCGAGACCACATGGAGCCTCCTGGATTAAAAAAGCCTCATTGAATTGCACCTGTAAGCATGCCAGGAGGGAGTGCAGCTGGTGCACTGAGTTCCCCTTAGCAAAGAAGGGGAAGTACTTGGTGCTAATGGTGAACAATGAATGCTGTATACCTTAGGATGAAGATACTGATCCACCTTCAGAATGCCTTTTACAGATGAAGGAGCTAAGGACATGAGACACTAAACCAAAAATCGGTAGTTTCTATAGTGTTGAAGAAGGAGGTGTGAACCTGGAGCCAAGAAACATTGCCACCAATGAACTCAGGGACAGTGGGAAACCATCTCCCTTTTCTGGACCTGTTTCCCCATCTATAAAAATCAGTGGATTACATGATCTCTAAGGTCTCTTTTGGTTGTGCCATTTTATAATGGTCAAATTATACATGAAATTCCAACTCTTATTTACAGACCTTCTCATAAGCTGTCCACCATTTTTGAAATGCATGTCCACCCCCCCACCTATACCTCTTAGAATCTCTAACTTCACTTCTCCTAAAACTCATGAAGGCTTTACTGATGTTTCCAGTGCGTCTTACCTCTGGAGACTATCATTCAACATATTTTGTTTACATATTTGCTTCATAGACTTATACTTACCAAGAAATTCCCTTTTAATTACTTCTTGTGTGCTTTGTATATAGTTATATGTGTGCATGTTATTTTTCTTGAAATGAACTTCTTTCATCTTTGAACTGTCGATGCCTTCCACAGTGAATTAAACACAGTAGCACTAAATGCGTGTTGAGAGTGAGGGATAAATAATAGTTGGACATTAGGAGTGTCCAACTTGGAGGAAAGAATATATCAGTTATACATGTAAAATCATGCAAAGTGAATTTCCCTATTAGCCATGTCACAAAAAACAAAAAAGCAAGAAGATTATACTTCAATTTGTACTCAGAGTTCATCAGTTCTCTCTCTGTAGGTGGATAGCATATTTTTCATCATGTTTCTATTGAAATCATGTGTTAATCAGGGTAGCCAAGGCTTTCACAGTTGAACATCATTACAACATGCTGTTATTATGTACAGTGATCTCCTGGTTCTTTGCATCAGTTCATATAGATCTTGCCATGTTTTTTTCCCTCTTAAAGCATCCTCTTAATCATTTCTTGTAGCAGAAGAATAACCCATCACAATGTCAAAACTTGTTTATTCCTCAATTGATGGACATCCCCTCAATTTTCAGTTCTTTGGCACCACTAAAAGGATTATATAAATATTTTTGTACTTAAAGGTCTTTTTCCTTTTCCTTTGATTTCTTTAACATACAGACCTCTTAGTGATATTGTTGGATCAAAGAGCATGCCCAGTTTTATTTCCTTTTGGGCATAGATTCATATCATTTTTCAGAATGATTGGACAAGTTCACAGTTCACTAATTTACCTATTTTTCCCTTCATGTCCTTCAGCACTTTCCATTTATGATAGGTGGTATGAGGAGGTACCTTAAAGTTGTTTTAATTTATCCTTCTCTAATTGATGATGATTTAGAGCAGTTTTCATAAGACTATAGAAAACTTTTATGTCATTGAAAACTACCTGTTCATAGCCTTTGACCATTTAGCAACTGGGGAATGACTTTTAAAAATATTTTTATTTTATTTTTTTCTAAGTTTTTATAGGATTTAGAGTGAAAAGAAACTTTAGAAGTATCATCCCCTTATTCTACCTGTGAGGAAATTGAGTCTCTGAGGAGAATTCATTTGTTTTATACCCTTTCAGATCTGGTCAACTGATGTGTTACATTTTAAAAGTCAAAGATTATTATTGTTGCAATGACAGGAATGCTAGATCAGACGTCATTGGTTTCAGATTTGAATCTTGGCTTTCTTATGTATTAAATGTGCTATATTGGACAAACACTTTAAACTCTCTGGGTCTTAGTTTCTCTATCTATAAAACTGAGAGGATTAGTCTAGTTGACCTGCCAAATCACTGAAAAATCTTTGAGCAGAAATACCACTCTGAAAACTGTTTCTAGATGTTTCTATATAAGAAATCTTGATTTTACTTATATAGCATTCCTTATATTTCCCCATATTTAGAAGCACCTTCTTGCTAACTTAACTAGCCCCAGTGTAATTTCAACTTCTGGCTGCCATTGTGAAGATTTCAGTCTGCCCATTCTTTCCTTTGAAAATGGAGGTAATAAATTCCACCCCCCCACACACACACACCTCAAGTTAACAATGGGGCCCTTTTCAGTAATCTAGGAAAAACTTTTAATGGAGGAGTTATACCATACAGAGAAATACATGAGCTTCTGTATTTAAAATGTTACTTACTTTTGGTATCAGGCTTCTATAAATCCAGGGTCCATTTTCAGTGTATAAACAAAAGAAATATCTTCTCCGAAAGTGATGAAAAAATGTTTGCTTGATTTAATCAAGTTGTCAGTGGGGAGGACCTCATTGGGGATTTCTGTGACCAGTCTTTCACAAGACCTTGCTTCCAAGAGGGAAGGAAGATGAATGGTGTCTGGAATCTTGGGTTTTGTATCTTTCCACTGTCATCTTTATTTTTCTGAGGTCAGTACAAAGTGTTTATTGAGAATAATTTCTTGATTTTTCAAAAATAAAAGACACTCTCTCTGAGGTTGCCTGCTGAGATCTGTACTCCTAAAGGATGTTAGATTTCTTTTTAAAGGGTTGATTAAGCTTTCTCAGTATACTAATTAGGTGATTGCACAGTGGATTAAGCTGCTATACAGAACATGATCCAATGTCAATCAATCAATATTTACTAAGGACCAAGGAGGTACCAGTTCTAGATGTGCAATATAGAATAGCTATGGACCTTAAACCAAGTAGTTTATAATTAGGAGAGCTTGATGGACATGGTGGAAACTAGACTTTGCTTTTCTGTTTTATTCTCTTGTTTCTGTTATAACTTACTGTATTAGAGTCAAAGATTCATGGAATATTAAGACTGGAAGAGATCTTAGAGATCAATTAATAATTCAGTCCTTTCATTCTGCAAGTGGAGAAACTGAGACCCAAAGAGCTTAATGATTTTCTAAGGTCTCACAGGTAATAAATGTCAGATCCCTACCTCAAACCCAGACCATCTGGTTCCAAGTTCAATATTCTTTCATTTTTCATTTCTTTTTCTTTCATGAAACCCAAATTTCCCCTTTCCCCCTCTTTCTTCATAGAGAGTAACAAATGGAAAATAATTTTCAGCATTCTTTCAATATTTATTTAACTATATTTCATATATTGAATGAGAAGAGAGCTGGGTTTGGATACCTCCTGATACTACTTGTCACCATAGATGACTTGATTCAATTCTCTGAAACTTGATTTTTTTCTCATCTATAACAAAAAAGATAAGATAGTGTTTTCATAGAGTGGTCATGAAAATCAAACATAATTATACTGATAAACTTTAAAGTAATAGATAGTAAAAATGTGAGATATTATAACATTTTTCCTCACAACAACCCTATAAAATAGACAGTATGAATATTAGTGCTATTTTTCCAATGACAAAATAGGGTCCAGAGATTTGAAAAATGATTAATCCATGATTACATAGATAGGAAAATATCGGAGCTGGAATTTGAACTCATGTCTTCTGATGCCAAGGCCAATATTCTCTCCCTTGTTGGGAAAAGGCAAGACAAACACACATCAAAAATAGATAATACAAGGTAAAGTGCAATCAAGTATGAGTTTATGTGGTATTGGTTAAAAGGGCTATATGTAGTAGCACAGAGCAACATGAATGAGGCTTGGAGTATTTGGGGAATTCTTTAAAGAGAAGGTGGGGCCTAATAGGATCAGTGAAGGATGAGTAAGATTTGGACTGGCAGAGGAGAAAGAGGAAGCCATTCCAGACAAGATCTACAATATGAGAAAGGCACAAAGAGGATGGGGCATGTGAGTATTGTAGTGAGGGATTAAAATGGATAGGCAGAGTCGTGTCTGATAACTTGCAAACTTGCAACTACATTCTGTAGTTTTTTTTTTTAAATATCTTTCTAAGTGACTACACTTTTTCTTTACAAGTGATTTTTAACACCTGTTATATTGCTTAGGAAACTTTTCCCTGGTACTAAGGCTTATTTTTCTGTTTTATTTTCTTATCTCTGATATTGTTTTGAGTATCAATTTAGGCCCTCAGATTTATGGAATGTTAGAACTAGAAAGGAACTTAGAGTGCATTTAGTGTACCTCCTTCACTTTACAGATGAAGAAACTGAGGTACATAAAGGCTAACTGGTTTACCAAAAAATCACATAGATAGGGAATGCCAGGGCCTCATGCTGAAGCCAAGATCTTTCTCATTCCAAGTCCAGTGCTCTCTCTCTCCATTTATAATAACCATCTTTCATATTTTGAATCTCATTTTGGCTAAATGAGGATAACAAAACCTTTTTTATTTTCCATGTAGGTCAGTTCCCCCAGATAACTTCTCATTCCTATTATCCAAATAGTATTATAGAAAAGTGTTGGTTAGCGAATCTAGGTTCACCTCTCATCTTTGCTACTTACTCCCTGTGTGACCTTGGGTGAATCCCTTGGCCTCAGGTTTCTCATCTGGAAAATGAAAGTATTGGATTAGATTGACCTTCAAGGTCTCTTCCAGTTCTAAATCTATGATCCTTTGACACCTTTCAGATTCAGCTCTATCACTGAACAGTAGGAAGATGAGACAGCATGAATTATGCTGCTTCTTCCTCCTCTCACTTTCTATCACTATCCCTTGTACTGTAGAGAGAGAAAAACTATGAAAATGTTTCTATATGATATCAAAACATTGTGAATTCAATCACCAGTTTTGTGGATGAGCATCTTTTCTTTAAAAGATTATCAGGATTATTTAATTTCCCCCTGAATCAACCAGCTGAACTGGTTGAATCCTCAGGGAAGCCTTGATCTGGGCATTGAAGAATGGGAAGGATTTGGACAGACACAGAGGAGAATGAAGGACATTCTGAGACGGACAATAACATAAGGGAAGACACACATACTCTGATTCATAACTTGGTCCTGGGACATCTTCAGCTTATCTCATTAAGATTATTCCCTAATTCATGTCTAAATGTCAACTTACCATACCCTCTGGAGATTCCTTTCAAGCAACTTCTTCCCATTAAATAACTCTGTTTCAGGTCATTTGTCCTTTGATGAATCACTAGGCATCTTCAAGGGTAAAACTGTTTATTTTCCTGGTGATGGGCCAAATGCTCATCCCTCTGTCACTCTATGGCATAATTCCCAGAGAATTATCGAAGATGGGACTCTGGCCCAGTATTACTAACCTCTTGTGTTTCTTTCACATTATGACTCTATCCTCATGGCTATCCAGAAAATCACCCCACTTAGTATTATTAGAGAGTTTACTTATCCTTTATCTTTCCTCTGCAATAGTTAAAGAAGAGATATTATCCTGGAGTCCTGGGTTCCATTTCTGGCTCTGCTGCTAACTGTGAACTTGGGAAAGTCACTTGACTTTTCCAGGCTTTTTCCTCCTTTATTAACTGGAATGACTGATCTTTAATGCCTATTCAAGTCAATTCCAGTTGTATTACACATGAGGGGAGACAGTATAAAGGATTGACCTTGGATCCAGAAAAATATTGTCTCTTAAAATATTGACTTGTAACCACTAGTAAATCACTTAAAGTTTCAATGATCCAGGCAACTCTCTTAGAATCTAACTGATGAATTGCCAATCTGCATCAGTAGACAGTGTTTCCTCTCTCAGAATTCTCAATTAAGACAAAATCACAAATCCAAGTTAAATGAGATTAAGCCACTAAAATTGTGTAAAATATTGTCTAGGCACTGGGATTACAAAGATGAGAAAATGTGCTGGTTTTGCTCTCATAGAGCTAATAATGTAATAGAGGAGAGCCAAAACTGAAGAAATATGATTCATTTGTTATTTTTTTTAGCATTTATGATGGTCTTATGCTGGGTATTGTGTTAGGCTATTGGGAGATGCTTGGGTTAGATAAGACACAAGCTCTGTGTTCATAGAGCATACAATTTCAAAGGGAGAGGAATGGATGAATGAAAAAAAATTTATCAAGTTCTTACTTGTACCAAGAGCTGTGATGAGATAAGGCATAATATAAATAACTAAATTATTCAGAAGTTCAAGGAGAAGATCATTATTGAGAGGAGAGGCAAGGAAGGACTCATGTAGAGGGCAGCATTTGAGTTAAATTTTTAAGAATTAATCAGCACTCAGAAAATGAATTTCAAGCATAAATAATGATGTGAATGATGGTGGACAAATGTTGGTTGGGGAATAAAGGATAATTCCCTTTGACTAAGGCTATATCCTATTCCCTTCCACTGGACTTGATCCTTGATAATCCTAAGCTGTGACAGGTCAATTTGGGTCTTTTCTTGCTTACAGCCTTGCCTTTGCAGTCCTTTCAGGTTATTTTCATATTATACCTTTATGCACAAACCCCTCCTCCAATATCCCCCCTTTCTAACTCTATTGTTTGTTATCTGAACCCTTGAGTAATAAGTTCTTTGAGGGAAGAAACTGTGATGCTTGTTGGTTTTTGTATCCTCAGTTTCCAGGACAATGACTGGAACATAATAATAAATACTCAAGCTATCTTTTTTGGTCATCTAGCTATATCTAGCAAGGAGGTGGGAATAATTAGAAATATTTAGTTTTACTTAGTAAGCTATGGGGAACTATTGAAACTGTCTGAACAGAGGCCTCACCTGACTTTAACTCTGCACATGAAAAATTAGTCTATCAATGATATGAAGGATGTAGTCAACAGTACCTTCCATTTTCATAATCTTTACCTTGTATCTTCAGTTACATACACTGTCTCCCCCATTAGAATATAACCTTCGTGACCTAAGGCACCATGATTTGTCTTTGTATTCTGAATATTTGGTATCTGGTCCACAGCAATTATTTAATTAATGCTGCATCCTTCAACAAATACAGATCATCAATTATTGTCTTAGAGAATTGCCTGAATCATTGTAAAACATAAGTGATTTACTCATTGTTAGAAGTCAGTTGTCAGCAGGATCCAAAGCCAGCCCTGTACCCTACTCCACATTGCTTCTTCTCATGCTTAATACCATTGGATAAGTGGAAGTGACATGAAGAGACATTAACAGACTGATGCAATGAGGCCTAGATTCTGTTAAAGGCCAAGAGAGATCTTTAGTACTCTAAGAAAATCTCTCTTTCATCTTCATGATTGTTTTCCCCTTTATTCCCCATAAACTTTCTCCTCCCCAAATTGCCTTGTTACCAATGTAGCAACAAGGTTTTGTGGAGTCACAGAATGCTAGGATTTTAATGTTTAAAGGGGCCTCAAGCAGTGTTCTAATTCAAAACATACTTGAAGGAAATTCTCCCTGACAATTGGTCATTCAACTTTTGCTTGAAGACCCTCAAGGAGAGGGAACCCACTCTCTCCTGAGGTAGTCCATTCTACATCTGCTTAACTATTAGAAAGATTTTCCTGACATCAAGCTTAAATTTTCTTCTTTGAAACCTTCCACTTATTGGTTCGGCCTTTTAGGTACAAAAAAATTTAACCTCTCTTCCATATAAGAATCCTTCACACACTGAATCATCTCCAGCTTCTTCAATCAGTCTTTGTATGACATCCTGGTTGCCAGGTTCTCTGGATGTTCTCTAGTTTATCAATGTCCTCTAAGCAGAGGACACTAGTTGTGGTCTGACCAGGGAATAAAAGAGAACTATTACCTCGCTATTCCAAGAAGATATGACTTTCTTCATGTGAACCAAGGTCAGATTAGTTTTTTTATTGTCATATCGCATATTGAGTGTAGAGTTCTTCTTCATAAAAGCCTTTAGATCTTTTTGCAGACAACTACTATCCATCCAGCCATATCTCAACTATTCTATTAAATCAACCCTATTGAATTTAATATTATTAGAAGTGAACACGTAGCTCATAGAGATTGTTCCAGCAGTGGAAGAGAGGAGAGTCTCTCTCTGCAAGGACAACATTCCCTCTGTTATTTCTAAAAACTATGCAAAGGGCTTTCAAGGTTTCTAGTCCTATGTTGCTTTCCTTAGCTTCTTGAAGGGTTTGAGAAGCAGAGTTCTTGTTACCCTTCTGGGTACGCTGAAGGCTCTTTGCAGGTGTTCACTTGAAGGGCCATGATGGGAGGGGTCAAGAACCTCATCCAAGGATGCTTGATATCAGAATAATTAGGCTGGAGTCAGGTAGGTCATAATGTTTTATGTTTAATTCCTTTCTTATTCTAGTCGTGTTAATTGGACACTGAGTTCTTGAAGGATGTTCAGTTGGACTTTGAGTTCTGGGGTGAGAGCAAGTCAGATGATGTTTTGCATACTGACTCAGTTTGGAGAAATTTGTCACAAGTGATTGACTAGTGTATATTTTCACTAGTGATTGGCTATGGTACATTTTTACTCACAGAATCTTAAAGAGAAAGAGAGAGAGAGAGGAAGGGAAGGAGGAAGGAAGAAAAGAACATTCATTAAATCCAAATTACTTAACTTTCTCTTCCTCAGTGTGTGTGTGTGTGTGTGTGTGTGTGTGTGTGTGTGTGTGTGTATATATATATATATAATATTACATACATATATGTATATACACATATACACATACATACATAATGGAATTTTTAGACTAGAAAATTAAGAGATTCTTCATTACCTCTAAATAGCAGGATCCATTATCCTTTTTCTTTCTTGAGAAGTAAATCTCCCATTCCATTTTTTTCCATTGCTTTCCTTCTACCACCTCTCTTCATCCAAAATTTGTTGTAATACCTAGAGAGGGAAAAACTTCAGACATAGGTGACCACTCCCCCAAATTTTTTCAGGGAGCTGCACCTACATCATACAATCTAAAGGCTTTTTGGGGGAAATGGTAGATTATCTTCAAAAAAAAGGTTGCGGGCTACTGATTAGTATGACCTCTCTCCCCTCCCTCCCCAACCTCATTTTACATTGTAGGAACTCTTTAGCCTAGAGAAATAAGTGATTTTTCCCAAGTGAATTATTTAATTAAATTACTCTCTGACTCCCCTCCCTTCCTCTCTCCCTCCCTCCCTCCCTTTCTTTCTTCCTTCCTTCCTTCCTTCCTACAACTCTTTATTGAGTGTCAATAGGAAACATCATGGTTTAGTGGGAAGAGTGTTAAACTTCATGTCAGCAGAAATGAGTACAAGGGCATTAGAAAAGATCGTCTCTAAGGTCCCTTTCAGCTCTAGGTCCTATCATCCTATGATTCCCAATTCTGCCATCTACTAGTTGGATGATGTTGAGCAAGGTATTCAATATCTATGAACCAGATTTCTTTTAGTGAGAAAATAGAAGTAGTGATTCTTGCCTTAATATCCTCAAAAGGTTCCTATGAGGATCCATGTAAGATATACATTATATACATTATATAAGTAATTTATAAGCTCAAAGCTATTATATGAATGTTAACTCCTCAGTGATTGAAGGTTAAAAGATCATAAGATTATAGATTTAAAATTAGAATCCATTTTAGGTATAATTATAATCAACTCCACATTTTACAGATGAGGTGCTGAACTCTAAAGAGGTTACTTGTTTAAATTCACAGATATGTATGCAGCTTGAGTTTGAGTTTGAAACTGGACACCAATATCATTAAGCAGAACCCTTTCTCTCATGGAGCTCCAGCTCCATGTCCTATTCTCATGTATAAATATGTATAAATATGGGAACATGTATAAATATGGAACATATATTAAAAATAGTTGTGACAGAATCTTGACAGGTACAAAATTTTATTATATTATTATATTGTATTATATTATTATTTTTCGTTTAAAAGTAAATCTGGCTCAATATCAGTGTTTCTATTTGCTCTGCATCTTTTATGTATGCAAATGTAACATCTTCAAATGTTTATTATTATAATTTTTACCTAAAAATTGAAATTTTAACTTTGCATATAAAGTAAGATGATTGGACTAGATGATCTCTTAAGATTTTCACTAGCTCTGACATTCTATGATTTTACACTTAGCACACTAATTCTAATATTTCTGTTTTTCTCTCTGATAGCCTATGAATATAGAATAATCCCAAACTGAATTATTTTCCATAGTAATCTATGGTTTACACTAGTCCAAGAATCACATAATGTTGAATTAAGGTCCCCTATTCACAGTTTTCATTTATATATGTGAAGAAAGAAGGGCCATGTAATCTAAGGGACCTGTTCAAGGTCACAAAGCAAGATAGAACCTGAGGAGGGTGGGATTAGACATTTGATGATTAGCAGTATTGTGACCCATCTGTAGCCACGATTTTCGTTTATTGTTCAAAAATTATTCCCAGGGCTTTGTCAGTTCATTAGATATTAATACTTGGGAATGCAAAATATTTGGACCCTCTTGTTCAATTTTCTTCCTCTTGCCAATTATTCTTTCTCCTTACATTCTTCAATGAATAACGGATACATTAACAGGCTCTTCAGCAATAGTGACAATTGGGGGATAGTGGTAATTCATTAATTGAAATTTGCCAATTGCATTCATTACGTTGGAATTGACGGTTTGCTTTTTCTCTCTCATTAAAGCAGTACTTAACCTACAGCATAACGGTGTGACCTTTGGTTGGAATTTTCTGAATCAGGGGCTTGTCCATTAAACAGAGAGATGTCACGTGGTAGGGATTTTCAGAAAAGGGGAAGAGACTAAAAAGGGCGAAGACTTGTTTTATCACGTTTAGAAAGTCGGTGAATTCTATTTTCTTGGGAAAATTAAAGGCCTATCTATTTTCTTGGGGAAATTAAAGGCCTATCTAGTGTTTCTTGGGCCAACTGTTTCACATAGAGGATTATGACAGAGTCTTTGGATAGAAATGAAGGAAATGGTAATAATAAATACATTTTAGGAATACTTAGACATCTTCCCAGAATAAGAGTCAAAGGAAACATCTAGTGAATGAGCAGGAAGATGGAATTTTAAGAAATAAAATTTAGACAGAAACCTAGCTCTAGACTTGTCATTTCCTCTCACTCTTCTTAAGTGATCCCATGGCCTATTTGGTTAATTGTTTTCCACAGAAAAATATGATTTTGTCTTAATTGTTTCATAAAATGACACTGATAATACAGATTTAGCTTATTTGTTCTTTCTTTCAGTTTCCTACTTTAGTAGTTTTAAGATTTATTGTTGCATTTAATCACAGAATTAATTTTCTTGCATATTTAATTGGCTCAAAGTCTCATGTTAATTGGGTGGACTCTTACCTTGCAGGGTGTTTTGGTTCTAAGCAGTCTCAGGCTTAAGCACAGTTAATTCCCCTTTGAGATCCTCCATCTCTGACGACATGAGATCAAATAACCAACTAATTAAAATTGATGTCCACCTTCTATTGAAGTCATCGTTCATGTTCCCTGGAGTAAAGGAGTAAGATTCTGAATATATAATCTCTGGGGAATATTTTGATGGCTTCTCAAATAATGCATGTGAGGAAATGTGGGTTTTAAACTCTTTTTTTTTCTTTTTTCTTTTTGCCAATAGGGAAATTTTCATCTAAAGACTGGTATCATTAACCCAATAATCCACAAATATTCAAGACAATGAGAAATCCTACAGTACAACTGTATTAACATTGTATCATCCATAACTGCCAAATGTGTTAACAGGCATGAAAGTTTTGGGGAAAATAACCAGTATCAACCTGTAGTGCAAAAGAAAAAAGAAATCTAGGTTTTCTCAATATAATGTGAGGGTTTTTTTGAGAGTAGGAATGATTTCATTTCTGGACCCCTCACACAGTACCTGGAACAAAGGAGGCACTTATTAAATGCTTGATGGATTAAATTGAAATGGATAAGAGATGGTGGGGGTGCATGAGAAAGAACACAAGATTAGAATTCAGGAAGCCTTGAGTCAAACTGGGCAATGTGATCTTACGAGCCATGTGGTCTTAAGTTACAAACTCTATGAATCTCAGTTTCTTTATCTGTGTAATGGGATGGAAAAAAATGAATATTTGGATTAATCATGTTTCCTACCTCAAAGGAAAACTGTAAAATTCTAGAAGCCAGTTTATATCTTAATTAAATTCAGTAGGTGGCAAAGATTTACTGCTTATTGTATGTTGCATGATTTCTAATGTTTCCTTGATTTATTCACATTATCACTAAAATTATTTGATTTTTGGTTGCAATGGCAATGTGCTGAATGGCCATAGTAAACCTCCCTGTATTCATAAACAAATCCACTTAACTTGGATGTTTTTCTTGCCACTTCTTTCTCAACATATTAATGAATGCATTCATATACATTTCTCCCATGGATGGACTTTCTACATCCAGGAGTAAATCAGATTCAGTTACATTTAACAAATACAATAGTGTGTTTCTGTCATCAGCCTTCATTATTATTCAGTAAAGCAATGTCTGATTGTTCCAAAAGTTTTGAACTATTTATTATGTACTATGAGGATATTCATTCAACCTCTTTTGGTCATAAAATGTTATTCCTTCTATAGCTCTAGGATAGTACCCTTTGGTTTTGTTAATGTTGTGTGGAATGATCCATTTTATAGTTCTGAAAGTGTCCATTAAGACTGGTAGTGTAGGGGTGGCTAGGTGGCGCAGTAGATAAGAGCACCAATTCAAATCCAGCCTCAGACACTTAATAATTACCTAGCTGTGTGGCCTTGGGCAAGCCACTTTACCCCATTTGCCTTGCAAAAGAAAAAAAGAAAAAAAAAAAGACTGGTAGTGCAGTTATTGTCTTAAATGTGTTCTCCTTCATTTGAAATCTTTAAGCAAAGGCTGGATACTCAATTGTCAGACAAATAGTTCAAGAGATTCCTTTTCAAGGTCAGATTTTATGAGATGGTCTCTAAAACTCTCATATTCAGGAGAGTTCTTCAGAGATACCTGGATTTTTCATTCTCAACTTTCTTGATTTGGCTTTTTAGATTACTATTCTGATGCAGGAGGTCTGTTCATTTGTATCTCAACTCATCAATTCACACAAAACCTGGGTTCAGAAACTTCCTTTTCCTGGTCAGATCCTGGGTGATTTGGGTGATATTAGGAATGGGAGGCATTATGACAAGTGGTATTAAAGACCTGGAGATCAAGTAGATCTAGTCAAAGAGCAAGAAGTATGAGACAGATTAAAAAAACAAAGCATATAGTGATTAGTGATCAGGAATTGGCTCTTGGTGAAGAATTCAGACAGAGCAGTTAAGATACAGATAGATCAAGGAGTAAATAATTACCAGAAGTCAGGAATGGTCAAGAATTTTAGGAATTCAAGGAGTCCAAAATATTTAGTCAATACACAAATAATTACTGATATGTAGCTTGTTCAGAGGTATATATATTGTTTAATTTAGGATTTTTAATATTATTTCTTGGGAAGAAAACTGGGGTCAAGGATGTGGGGTCACAGATGGAAAATAGGAAAAGATTATAGCTAGCTTGGGAATAAGAACATTGTGGTTATGGATTAAGATGATATAGAGAGGAATGGGGGCAATGAGATCCTTAGAAGATAGATTATAATGTAATCTGATCAATTAACAACAATAATTATTTCTTGGATCTTGCCTATGGGCAACTAGATGATCCAGTAAATAGAATGAGGAATAAGGAAGACCTGAGTTCAAATCTTGCCTTAGATACTTTGACCTATAAAAAATCACTTAATTTCTCTTAGCTTTCATTGTGAAATGGGGATAATGACAACCTCTATGTCATAGGGTTGTTGTGATGATCAATTAAGATAACATGTGTAAACTGCCTTATAAACCCTCAAGAATCATCATCTAAATGCTTGCTAATAGAGAGATATAAATCTTAGGTAGCAAAGATCCTGCCCTCAAGGAGACTACAGGTTAGCAGAACAGTTGATAGTGTCATAACTAGTTTGTGGCTTCTTGCCATTCCTCCTCCTGTTCTAGAAGTTCTCTTCTATTTCAATAGTTATATTCAACAAATATTCTAGAAATGCCTGCTTATTAGGTAGGCCCAACTACTTAAAAAGTATTTTTCTAGAAAGTAGTGAGCTATTTTTGTTTTCCTGAACATGTACCTCAGGGCTGAAAATTTGGAGTCCAAATTTTCTTCCCTTTCCCGGAAGAAAATAATAAGCTTGTACTTGTAAATGGACCCTGATTTTTCCTGCCATTTAAAAGAAAAATAATATCAAAGTAAAGCAAGTATCTTAAAGTTTTCTGGAAACTCCATATGTTGGGAAAATATCCATCAAAACAATTTTTTAGGACTTTGAACATTTGAAATGAAAAGTTCTAAGGAAATGCACGTACTTACAACTTCAATGTTTACTGGAGTGAATAGTATAGCCTAGTGAGTAAATATTTCTATTACCCCAAAATCTGTGTTGAATAGTGGGCAAATGAAATTTAATCTCATTGTTGTCCTTGTTAAAGGATAGGATGGGGGGGTAGAGATGAGGAGAGAAAGGAATAGTACATACCAGGAGGTATTTTTGTTCCCCACTCCTAGGTTTTGCTCCAACTATTTCATTCCTCTTTTGAATCCTTACTACCCTTTATTACTCAATTCAAATTCAATGGCAGCTCTAATCTTCAAAACTCTCCTTGTCCTCTGAAATACCGGAATAGTTAAAACTTATTCTGCTGATTGGCACTGCCATATACTATTAATTTTCTTTTCATGGGTTTATAGATTGGGTACCTAGTGGATCTGATGACTTTCAAATTCAGAGGGTCATTGTTATAGGTCTGCACTTCTGAAACTATAACTCACAAGCCTACAAGGAAAGGTGAGCTGACCTTTAATAGCAATTAGAAGTTTAGTCCGTTAGTGTAGGAGGCACAATTAGCTTGAAGCAAAGTCATTTATTAAGATTGTATAGTATAGTAATATAGATAAAATGCCCCTCCATAACACTTTTTTCCACTCTTCCACACTTTTCCTCAGATTCATTCTCCCACAGATTCAGTGCCTTTGAAGAGTGAGCACAAATTTAGTAGTGAAGTAGTGGTAATGAGACACACATATAATGAAAAATATGGATGAGACTATTCATATCTCTGGAACAACAGTACCCAAATCCTTTCTCTTTTTATGTCCTTGATACAACATTTCTCCTAGGCAGGTCATTTAGCTGGGTTTCTTGGGTCTACTCTTATACATAGCTCTACTCTCAACTTCCAGGTCTAGTTGCCCTTTGATCAGATAACTCTTCTCTACTGTCAGCGTACCCAGTCCTTTAATTTATTTCCTGCCTCAAACTGCTCAACTCTCCAAACTGCTCTCTCTGGTAGAGGTGAAGAGCTCATATTCCCCAAATCTGCCCTTGAGTCCTGCCAGACTTGATTATTCCTACTGGGAAATTAAGTGACATTCATAGGACAAAGTGTGTAAGGAAAGATTTGAACTCAGGTCTTCCTTATTCTGATTGTAACACTCAACTAGACCACCTAGCTGTCCACAGGCAAAATCTAAGAAATAATTATTGTTGTTAATTGGTCAGATTACATTATAATCTCCTATGACTTTATATCCAGCTTGCTATCTTCACCACATTGCTAGAATTTAAGCTCCTGATGAGCATGTATTATTTTTGTTTTTGACTTGGTATATATAGCACATAGTGATGTTGTAGGTGCTTAATAAAAGTGTGCTAACATCTCTGGCTCTCTATGTCTTCCTTTGTGAAATGGAAAATTGGACTAGCTGTTCTGCAGACTGTAATGTGTGAATCTGGTTGTCGATTTATTCAGTAAGTAGGTAGTAGGTAGGTAATTTCATATGGTGATGAGGGGAGAGGTTGAGGAATCAATATCAGAAGAGAATGGTTGAGGTCACAGAAGGACTGTGAGCATCCATCAGTCAGGATGTGGTGTGGCCAAGAGGGGCTGGAGTGAGAGAGAGATCAGCTTAGATTAGACCAACAAGTGACCATGATCATGGATATGGTAGTGGTTGTTGAAAGCGACACTTGGAAATGGTGAGCTATATGAATAAACTCTATGCAAATAACCATCTTTGTGACATGTCATTCCTCACTCTCTGAGCAGGTGAATAATTAGGTTTTTTAAGAAAATAAAGATTCTAGTTTTCATACATCCCTATCCTTTTTTTCTACTCTTCTCCCTTAGAAGAAAATAGCTTCTTTGGAGTTGATCTAGCTCTTTGGAAAAGGAAACGGATGCATAGAAGAAAAACAAACAAACACAAAACCCAGGGCCAGATGGATTTAAAAGTAAAGTCTATCAAACATCCAAAACACAACTAATTGTAGTACTACAGAAACTCATGACAAAAATTCAGGTGATCTGAGTGTTTGCTTAAGAGGCTCTTCAAGGACAAGATAGAGGTGCTTGTCTCTGTGACCTGAGTCTGTGCTGAGGTGAAATTAATTTGGATGGAAGGAAAGGAGAATATGAAACTCAAATTAAACAGGCTGTATTTGTAAAGTGGTTTGAAGATGAAAAGCCCCTTAGAAGTTATTATTGTCATTATCATTAATAATAAATGAGCAAAGGCAGCCAAATTGTGCATTTTATACTTGGGAAGTTGAAACCTATCATGTTTTTCAGGTACAATTATTGCTGATATAGCCTCAGTGCTTTTCTTTTCTTTGGGGTCTCTTCACCTTGCCTTGCTTTAGTGGGACTCAGGGTGTGAGATTTCTCAGTGAAATTCGATTGGTGGGAACCGGACTTCATAGACATCAGAGGAGACTCGCACCTCCCCTCTTCTAAACTGTATGTGTATCCTTTGATTAAAGGAAGAACAATGGTTTTTCAGGAGACTAGAGTCTGTGGGATGTTCCTGGGATGTGTGTGTTTTCTTAGAAATTACAGGATACAGTAGAGTGACCCCTGGATTTGGAACCAAAGAACTTGGAGCTGAGGAAGTCGTTTAACTTCTCTGATCTTAGGTTTCCTCATCTTTAGAATGAAAGTCTTGGAATGGATGACCTATAAGGTGATTCAAATCTATGATCTTCAATGACATAGGGCTGTTGTGTGGTGGGGAATTTCAATGAATGCCTGGCTTCTATATGATGAACAGAAATCATCAGGGGAAATATCTGAATTTAAGTCTAGACCAACCTTTGAATTCACAGCGGTTCCATACTAGAGAGACAAAATCACAGTGGTTCCTTCCCAATCTGCAGACAGTTGACCACTTTCCAACTTTTCCTTTTCAGATGTTCTTGCATTGCTTCCCAGTTATATCAGAGAGGAGCCTCCATTATGTCTTTTCTTCCTTCGTGAAACCTCCTAATTTTCTTTTTTACATGAAGGTTACAGTCTAGGCTCAGGGAGACTCAGGAGGCTCAGGGAGGGGCATCAGGGAGGGTACAATCTAGGCTCAGGGGTTTGTTGAAACCAACAACAGGGAGCAGGAGGGAAATGAAGTCATTACAGGGCAGTCTGGACTACTTAATAGAGTGTGGGAACAGGAATTGGGAAGTTCTATGTCCAAATTCTAATTAAAATTTTTATACCTCTCTCTCAACCTCAATTTCCTCATCTGTAAAATAAAGATAACAATACCTGTAAGATTCACCTCTCCTGTTTTTACCTGTAAGATTCATCTCTTCTGTTTTGAGGACCAGATGACATAATGTATACAAAGCGCTTAAGTTCCTATAAAGTGTCAGCCGTTATTATTATTATTATTATTATTATTATTATTATTATTATCATTACTTTCCAGAAACTATTTAAAACTGATTCCTGACTGTATGTCAAAGGTTTCTTGAGTTTAGAGGGAAAAAGTAGCCTTGATGTTTGCTCAATGACTTACTCAGTCATTCAGTGACTTACAACATTGTGAGAGGTATCTCTTTGTAACAGGTATCTCTACTCAGGGTTCACAAGAAATTGATTGTGACCAAGTCGAAGGGCAATAAGTATGGTATAGTGAGTTCTTGAGTAGGGATGAAGCCTAAGAGGACATTGTTTATGCAAAGGCAGGGAATGCAACAGAAAGAGTATGGGACTTGGAGTAAGATGAACACAGGGATCAATAGCCTTAGAGCTGGAAAGGACATAAAAGATCATTTGATCTAACTTCCTAATTTACAGATGAGAAAACTAAGACCAAGAATGGTTACTTGACTTCCCAAAGTGTCTTGTGGTAATTATGGTTCAAATCCTGGACCCTCCACTTGCTGGCTATGGGATGTCAAGTAAGTCATTTAACTGCCTTTGAACTTCAGTTTCCTCATCTATAAAATAGGCAATAATGCCCCACTCACAGTGTTGTGGGGGGGGAAGTATTTTTATTTATAAAGAAACTATGAAATCTTGTGTAAGAGTGAGCTGCTACTACATATCGGCAGAACAGTCATTAGCCATTGCTGCAATGATTAACCCAGTGAAATAAAGTTTTTGTATGATTTGCTTTTTATCTGGAAGAAAAAATGCCCGATGAAAGTGATGAGTTGAAGAGAATGTGGATCTCTTTTTATTTAGAAGAAAGGCCACAAGTTAGAAGAAAAACATTGTAAAATTACAAGTACTTTTTTCCCCAGTTCTCTCTGAATTGGATTTTTATATATTGGCTTACCCTTTTGTTGATGTTGTTGTTCAGTCATTTTTTGCCTCATCTAACTCTGTGATCCTTTTTTATTGAAGGTTTTCTTGGCAAAAAAAAAAATACTGGTATGGATTGCCATTTCTTTCTCCAGCTCATTTTACAGATGAGGAAAATAAGGCAAACAGGATCATGTGACTTGCCCAGAGTCACCCAGCTAGTAAGTGTCTAGGGTCAATCTTGAACTCAGGTCTTCTTGCCTCCAGACCCAGAACTCTATCCACTGTGCCACTTAGTTACCTCTTAGATCATTTACTTTGACTTGAAATCTCAATTGTCTTTAGCTCTTCCTATTTTCCACACCCTGCATAAGCAGTTAGCTGACTCAGATGGGGGCGACCTTGACTTCCACTGTCTCTATCTTATTCCTGTCATCTCAGTTCAGGTCATCATTTATTTGCCTCCTAGTATAAGGTCTTTAGTCTTCTCAGACTTTATTCTTTTTTGTATACTTCTCCCTAATCCTCTGATCTGAAAAAGGTCTCTGTAACTCCCACAGTCCTGCAGACTTAAAAAAATTTAAGTTTTTCAGACTGAATTCAAGGTTCTCCACAATCTGGCCTCAACCTATCTTTCTAACCTTATCTCCTAGTACTTCCAACACAACAATGATGCTCCCAGTCCATCTTGCTCACTATTTGGAACACTCTTTTCTGCTTACCCTTCTCCTCTTTCTTCTTTGCTCATACCATCATTTAGCATCATAATTTTAAATCTTTCAATACCTAGGTACATCTTCCTTATAAAGTCTTTCTTGGTGGGGCAGCTAGGTGGTACAGTGGATAGAGCACCGGCCCTGGAGTCAAGAGGACCTGAGGTGAAATATGGCCTCAGATACTGCCCAGCTGTATGACCTTGGGCAAGTCACTCAACCCCATTGCCTTAAAATAAAAAAAAATAAAGCCTTTCTTGGTTCCCAGTGGACATTCAGTTCCCAGTGGAAAGAGTCCTGAAATAGGGGTGAAAACCTCTAGGTTCTAGTTCTACCTCTGCCATTATCAGGTTCTGTGGTATTGGGCAAGTCACTCTACCTCTGGGACTTCCTTATCTTTTAAGTTAATAAAATAAATTTAAATAGTTATTAAAAATTGAAAAGACCTCTACATATACTATCTCATATGATAATTCACAACAACCCTTTGAAGTGAATTCTATTATTATTGCTTTTTTTTTTTACAGATGAGAAAATTGAAGCTGAGAGAGGTTAATTGAGTTCCCCAGGGTTACACAGTTAATGTCTGATAAGGGATCTTAATTCTAGGCAGCCAACTGACACATTGGATAGAGCTCTGAGCCTAGAGTCATCTGTGAAATGGGGATGACCTGGCAGAGTTGTTTTAGGATAGGGCCAGGCACATAATTGGTGCTACATAAATGTTTATTCCCTTCCCTCTAATCTTTCAGAATCCAAATCTTCTACCTCAGTTTATGATGCTATTTTCTAATATCTCTTCCATTTTTAACATCCTGTGATTTACAGCTAATTTCCCAGATCATCTATTATCAACAATGTTTTGTCTTATTGTCCAGATGTCTGGCTTCCATTAAGCCAGTGTAATCAGGACTGATAAGGAGCTGCAGGATTTCCCACCCTTTGAATATTAGCAGTCTTTAGCAAAATGTTGAACTGTACTTGCATTTAATAATTAGATGACATACTATCATTTATGTTTCAAGGAAACCCAAAGTCTCCTATTTATAATTAAGGTAATAGTGCCATGAAGGAAGGATGGATGAAGAACTGAAGTCATGATTGAATACTTCCAACAGCAAAGAAGAGGCGCTGCCAGGAAATGCCCTGGAACATTTCAGGGGATGTTTCTCTCCTCTAGCTCTCCTGAGCATACCATAATTGGCACTTGATTTATTTTTCTTTAATTCTCATTTCCAACCCAATAGATTTCCCTGGTTATGAACTAAAACTCTACTTTCTACCTCTTTGGGGTCAGGGCTCACAACCTCTGGCTTGAGACCTTTATCCTTTAGCTTTTGTTTGGGAGAATAAATATATTGGCTATCTTAAATTTGATTGAATGAAACCCAGGGATTGGTTTGTCCTAGCAGTATTGGGGAAATAACAATCCTCCACCTGGAGATTAATACAACTTTCTAGAATGACTGTAATGGGTGGAATTTACTGCTACTTTAAATATTCTTCTTAATGGGTATGGCTTGACAGGAGAAGCACTTTTCTCATAGTGTTTAAAAGACAAATGCTACTTTATAACAGAATGAATGCCAGAGAAATGGCTAAAGAGACTGCCCAGATTCTCTCTTTCACCTCTCAAACTCTCACTGCATTTGACATTCTTCTTCCTAGTGTCTGGAGTTGGTTAACTTCAGTAGGAATTAACCATGGGAACCTCCAGCACCATGGTTGCTAGGGTGAGGCACTGGAGAGGTCCATATGGAAGATTTTGGTGATGGATGTGTGGAAACAGAAGAGGACTTTGAGGCCAGTGAGCACGTGTCCTTAGAGCAAGGCTGAATGATTCTCAGAGAGAAATGTTGAGGATAATTCTAGGAAATCAGTCAAGGTCTGGGTACGGACTGGTCAGGGACTGACAAGAGAACACAGTCTTGAAAAATTAATCATGAAACATTGTAGTCAAAAGTGGACTTTAAGGTCATCTTGCCTCATTCTCCTCATTTTTTTTTGATGGTCACTATCCCAGGGCAGAAGTGAACTAGACGTGTAATTCTTTATCCTAATTTAGCTTTTAATAGAGCAGACAAGTCAAGTAGAGAGAAAGATTGCTGCATGGAGGAATCAATGATGGGCTTCCAGAACAGATAGAGATCTAAGTAGGGCCAATGAGTCAGATCTGAATGAGAAGTGTCAAAGCAGAATGCCGTTGGGAGAAAAAAGTAAGTATTCACTTTTATATAGTGCTTTACACAAATATTGTTTTAAATTTAAAATTTTTATTGTTATCTCTTGCTCTTGAAGCATGGTGGCATAGTAGCAAGGAGCTGACTTTGTAGCCAAGAAGACCTGGGAAGACACATACTGATTGTATGACCCTGGGAAAGTCATTTAACATCTCAGACCCCCAGGCAACTCTCTAAGACCCTAAATTGAAGGAAAGGTACTGACCTGCATTAGTAGAAAGAGTTTATTCATATGGGAGATTCCTATATCAATGAAATCATGGGTTCATCCCTTATTCTATTTTTCCCTTCTTGCCTAACTTTCCTCTTGAATGTATCATGCAATCTTCCCTCCTCATTGAGTCATCCCTTATGATACAAAAGTAAAAAAGAAAAAGAAAAGGGAATAAATAAATTTAATAGAACTATCAATAGATCAACCAAGTCTCTCAGCATAAGCTTTATTCCACGGTAACCATAATCTACCATCTCTGCATTAAGAAGAGAGGAGCACATTTTCTCTTCTCTTCTTGGGCATCAATATGACCACTATCATAGCTACATCTACAACAGTTGTTCATATCACATCATTTTCCTAATCCTCCTTACTTCATTTTGAATCAGTTTATGTCTTCCTATGTTTCTGAATGTTTTATAGTCATAATTTCTTATTGAACAATAAAATCTCATTACATTTATGTAGCACCATTTAACTTTATATAATAAGACTTCTATTTTGTTTCTAGTTCCTTGCTACAATAAAGAAGTACTGCTACAACTACTTTACTGTGTGTAGGACCTTCCTGTATGAGACCTCCCTGGATTATATGCCAGTAGTAGAATCTCTGAATTAAACATCCTAGTCATAGCATAATTCCAAATTGTTTTCCCAAATAGTTGGACCAATTCCACTATTGTAGTCTATTGATTATTCATAATTTTTATTATCTTCATCAAATTTTAGGTCTTAGATAAAATATCAGATTTGGGTTGTATTTTTTGAATTTCACTAATTAATAATTTGGAATAATTTTTCACATGCATATGTGCTCATGAAAAAATATATATGTATTTATATACACAGATATTTTTCTCTTCTCTTTGCTCTTTTTCTTTTCTTTCTTTTTTCTTTTGGTTGTGGTTAAGACTGGATTTTCTTATCTTTCCCAGGTTGGAAGTTTAGGAGTTATTTGTGGATCTGATCCCACCTCTAGTCAGCATAGCAATTTTGACCTGCTCTGTTTCCAACTTGGGCCAATTTGCCTCTTCCTTAGGGAACCAGGTGGCTGTCTTGTTCCTTGTCCTCACCAAACTGATACAGTACTTAAAGAGGATCCCTGATTGGCCTTGTCCACTGCAACTTCAAATTCCCAAGCTCAAAAGATCTAGTAGCCTTATCTTCCCCTGTAGCTGGGAGGCATGTGCCATCATGCCCTATCCCTTATCATTGTTAACAAGTTTGCAATTCCTCTTTTGAGAGCTGTTTGTTCATATCCTTTGGCCTCTTATCTTTCAGGGAATGATTCTTAGTGTTATATATTTTTATTAGTTTGCTATGTATCTTGGAATTCACTCTTATCAGAGATATTTGTAGTCAAGACTTTTCCCCCTGTGAATAGTATCCACTTTTATCCTAGTGACACTCAGTTTGTTAGCACAAAACTGCAGTTTGTTTAATCAAAATGATCTGTTTCATCTTTTGTGACCACCTCTATCCCTTGTTTGATTAAGAACATACCTGTTTTTTTATTCATACCTGTGGAGAGGACTTACTCGACTTCCCTTCTAATTTTAAAAATATTCCTCTATCTTCATCTGATCTCCACAAGCTCATAAATTAAGTTCAATTCACATCTCCTTTGACTTCTTTGCATTACTTGACACTATCATGCACTCTCTTCTTGCTCTTTCCTTTCCATTGACTGCTGGGATACCCTACATTCTTAGTTTTTCTCTCCTCCTCTCCTCTCTTCTAACAGAATTGCTGAATTTTAGAGTTAGAATGGGGCCCAGTGGTCATCCAGACCAATCCAGGACCCTTACTACAAATAGTCAGTGGGCCTCTTTTTGAAGACTCATAAGGGGAATCTCATTACCTCACCTCTCTGTCTCAGTGTAATCTCTTCCTGACCACTCTCTTACAGTGAACATTCCACAAAGTTCTGCCCTTGAATGTGATCTTTTATTTCTCTGTGCTGTTTCTCTTGGCATTATTATTCATGCCTACAACTTCAACTACAACCTCCATATAGATGACTCCCAAATTTGTACTTATGTCTTTGACTTCTGGGATACCCCCTAGAGATGGTCACCATTAGACACTTGTAAAAATGAATGTGTACCCAACTTAGGTAAAGGTCATGAAATCTTTAAATCTCCAGTAGTATTAGTAACAGAGGAACTACCACATTAAGCCCGATGTAAATATCGTTTTGAATTTGAGGGGAAAGGGAAACAATATTATTTTTCTGCTTGTAAGAAATAAGTTCAGTGCGAGGACAGAGGCTGGTAACTCCTACCATATGTGCCCATACATTTTCTTGGGTGCACAGTATAGGTGATAGTGTTAGCTATGATCCTTTCCCCCTCCCTACCTTAAGGAAACCATTTGCCATTTTGGAGGGTTCATGGTTGTCCTGTGCTCCACCTTCCTACTCTGAAGTTGGTACATAGAACCTCAACTTCCCATGACAGTTGTCTTCCACCAGAAGGTAATTAGTTCCCTCTCTCTTCCCCACCTCCCCACATGCTCATTTTCTGTGACCCCTGGCTCAATGACAACTCCTGAAGATCACTTAGTATCAAGACCCCAAGGAAAGAGTGTGACCCTTTTAAATGTTGCTAATCACTGGCCTGGTTGGAGGTTCTGTTCAGAATCACTACAGCCACAGGAGTGTCCAGTAAACAGTCCCCAGAAAATGTGGTCCCCTGAACCGTTAGCAATGTCAAGGGGTGAGATTTAATTCATATGGTTTCCTTTTTTTCCACAATGCTGACATTTCTCTTCAATTTCAGCCATTAAGAAAGCCAGTATACATTTTTTCTTTGATTTGCTCTCATTGTGAATTGGTTAATAAACCTAGACAGGAGCTAAGACAAGAATTTCACACCACTCAGACAACGTGTTTACAAAGTGCAGATGTTGTCATTCAGTTACAGTTTTCCTGTTCTCTAAAAGCTGCTGTTTTCTGAAAATATACAAGAGAATGAAGTTAACTCTTTTCCCATGTTGCTCTGAGACTAGGATACTGTAGTGGTTGCTTTGAGCTTTGCAAGAACTCATTTCAAGGTTGTTAGATTCTATCTGCCTGTCAAAATTTCATTTTTAATAATCCACATTGGTACTTGCCCCAATGCCATCTTAAACCTATATTAATTAAGACAAGTGGTAGTTCCCTTGTATTCATCTCACCAATGCCCTCTTTGACATGGAAGTCATTTTTTTTCTTGCTTGTCAACTTTTTTGTCAGTTACAAGTAAATGTTAATTAAGTTTGGCATCTCTTCTCCATGTGGGTCATTATAATCATACACAAAGAAGACATTCCTTAAAGTTCAGTTGTTGGTTTTTACTTTTTATGGTATATCAGAAATTGTGCATCGGCAACTTCCTAAGCTAGTTAGTTGAGTTTAAATGATTCCTAGAGGCAACATGGAATAGTGAGAGGAATAAAGGCTGGGGAATTAGGAGATCTGGAGAGTCCCAGTTCTGCCACTAACTAGTTGTGTGAGCTTTGGCAAGTAGGCTTGCCTGGTTTTGAGCGTCCCTGTACAGTTCTCTTCTCTCATTTGAGTTTCCCATTCTGTTCCATTTGCTACTTGGAGAGTCACTCTGATTATCCCAACAGAGTATTGACATTAAATTCAGGTGGTTAGGAGTTCAAATCTGGACAAGTCACTTAACCCTGAGTGCCTTATATCCAGGGTCATCTCCAGTCATTGTGATTTATGTTGGACTACTGGACCCAGATGACTCCGGAGGAGACAGTGAGACTGGTGAGAGCACAGCAACCCCTCACTCAAATCCAATTCATGTACTAGTCATATCATCACCTCTCTGATGTCATGGTCTTCTTCGAGAATCAAGAATAACCATCATCCGTGGGAGAGTTAGAAGAGCTACTGGAGAATCTTAGGTGCTAATCCTACCTTGACTACTACCTTCACTTTGACTTTGGCTAATAACAAGAAGTTATGTAGACCTTGATGTGCATCATCTCCCTTAATCCTGATGACAACCTCCCATTATCTGACACAAATTGAGTCCTCTTCTCAGAAGCAGGAAAACTGTGAAGTGATTTGCCTAGGGTCATATATGTCTAGTAAGATATTCAGAACTGAGACTTAAGCCTGAGTCATTAGCATCCAGCTCAATTCCTCTCTCCCCTCTTATACCACACTGCCTTTGATGACAGGGTTGTTTTCCAGAAAACTATATTGTTAAATGTTCATTGAAGTGGTTTGAAAAAGACCCCTTGCAAAATAGATCCTACTACCCCAGAACTAGCCTCTCACTTGGTTTAAACTTCTGAATGGAGTAATTTCTACTTTGTTTTCGCCTTCCAGGGTCACCATTTCATTTAAAGTCATTTTGAGGGCATGCTCTTCAGAAAAAAATCATTATATCCATATCCCATTATTTTAAGCTGATCATAGTCATAAATTGGTCCATCAACATTTTATTAGATACCTGTTATAGACTAGGCATTTTTTTTAATAGTTGTTGAGGGTTTAAGCACTAAACATGAAAAAATTCCTATTCTCATTGTCTCGCTGAGCTGGGATTCCATCAAGGGAAGCTCTTCTTAATTAATAAATAAATGTGAGAGAGATCAGGTGATAAACTCTGTGTTTACTTACACACACACACACCCACACACACACATATATATATTTGGCTATATAGCTTTTTCAATATGTATGTGTATGATCAGTGTTCAGTTTAGATGTGTGTATATTCATACACATGCATACACACATATCTTCTTATTATTCACTTGTTTTAGTCATGTCCAACTCTTTGTGACCCCATTTGGAGTTTTTTTGGCAAAGATACTGCTGTGGTTTGCCATTTCCTTCTGTAACTCATTTTACACATGGGGTTAAGTGACTTGCTCAAGGTCACACAGCTAGGAGTTATCTGAGGCTAGATTTAAACTTAGGTCTTCCTGACTCCAGGAAGAAGATAAGGATGTGTAATACTAAAGTAAACAGGTCTTATTTTGTTATAATAGAGGAATCTTTGTCCTAGAAAACATGCATACCCTAGTATAATGAAACTGCCATTTTCAAATAGCAAGAGAGAAAAATAATACTGCTGAAGATGTGGAGACCCTCAGAGATGGAAAGGATTTGATAGGTCATCTTGTGGTCCATGCCTTTTATTTTAAAATAAGGAAACAGGGCTTTCCTAAGGTCTTACCGCTGGAAGAACTGGACTTGATGCTGTCTGGCACCAAGTTCAATGTTGTTTTTATTATTTTCTACTTGTCCCTGTACCCTAATTGATCACTCAGTTTCCATGAGTAGTTTGCAGGAAGAGGTTCTATAAGAAAAATTTTTTGTGGGAGTTGGGATAGGAAAAGGGGATGTAAAGCAAAAAGAAGTGCTAAGTGTTCCAGTAGATAGAGAGCTAGGTCAGAAGTCAGGAAGAACTGAGTTCAAATCTAGCTGAGACTCTTACTAGCTGTGTGATATGTATAGGAAGTGTCACTTGACTTGTCAACTTGTTTCTTCATCTGCAAAATGGAGAGAATAATAGACTACCTCCTAGAATTGTGAGCATAAAATGAGACAAATTTTAAAGCTCTTTTCAAACCTTAAGATAATATGGAAATGTCAACTGTTGTTATTGTTATAACCAACGACTTTTAAAAAATTAGTTAAGTAACTAATATATAGAAAATTGAATTCAAGCATCTAGGTTTTTCAGGGAAAGTAGAAATGAGAACTTTTAGTGTTTCTGGAAAGAGTACATCAAAGAAACTTTACTAATTTTAGTTACTTTTCTGCCATTTCATCAAATCAGAGAAATTTGGGATGAAACTCACTCCTGTTTTACTTTTTTGTCCTCACAATCTGACTCAAGATTGAACATTGTTTCTTTCATCCAGTATTTGTTAGTCACTTTAGTCACTTACTGTGGGTATATATATATATATATATATATATATATATAGCCCAATGGCACCAGTGATGACAGCCTTTTCAAGGCAGTTCTGGCAGGAAGAGAGGACCATGGTGGTAAGGTATGAGTACACATGGTTATGTAGATGCCATTCAAATCTTAACTGCGATTTTCAGTCAGAGAATTCTTAAAGTGGAAAGGGACGATATTGTGCCAGCCACACAGTCTTAGTTTCTTCATTGGGAAATGCGGAGATTATACTAAATCCCTTCTAAAATCCCTTCCAGTTTCAAATTTATGATTCTTTGTCAGAAACACATATCAGAAGTCCTGTTGTCTGACTCCCTAATTCAACATCTGGGGACACTGAGGCCTGCATACTTGAGGTTACTTTCTCAAGATAGCATACGGTACTGGAACCCAAGTCTGCATATTTAAATAAGGTCTCTTTCTAATATATCATGTTGTCTCCTTTTAAGTTTTCTAAAGGAATTTCAAATTTATGTAGAACAACATTGGATGGCTGCTGCATGCTACTATTATTGATATTAAAGGCATTATCCTTGTAGGGGTAATAAAATGCTCCTTTTCTTTCCTAAGATCTCTGTTCAGGAAATCTGTGAGATAAAATGCTCTGTAAATCTTAAAGTATAATAGGAATTTAAGATATCATAATAATTAATAAGAATAATTATGATTCCTATATTTATATTTAATATGCAGGTGTCTCATATTTGTAGCAAGTGGTATTTTATGGCTCACAGGGAGGCAAGAATAGATGACATCTCTAGGATTTCCTTCCCTAACCATTGCCCAAAAGAGACTTCTGTGCCTTCCAAGAGGGGAAGCAGGTGATCAGGGTCAGAAGCTGAACACTCAGATCTCCTCAAGAGATAGGGGGTATTGGGCTTGAATTAGATCTATCCCACTCCCTTAAATAATACTAGTCTGAGGTATGTAATTTTAGGTTCAATCTAAACTTCTGATCACTTTTTCTTAATGGGGAAAAAGGGACCCCAAATTTTATATCCAAGGCTTGACCCTCTTCTTACAAAATGCTACTTCCATAATGAACACACATTGCAATTCCATTTATCCAAGTTAATGGCAAAACAGATATTAGAGAAAGTATACATAGGAGAATACACACCAGACATTGCAGATGAAAGGAACTCTCCCACTGGGAGCAATGAAGCTCAATTAAGAGAGAGACAGTTCTATATCTTAATCAGGAGAAATTCCCTGAAGTCTCTCATGTAGCAAATTGGGAATGGGAACATGATAAAGGTTGTATATATTTGCTTCTTCTCAGTCTTTTTCTTCATTTAGTGATATGAAGAGAGGTTGGAATCCCTCATCTTCTTTTTCAAACCTGGAACCCAGAAGACAAATCCAGATAAGATTAAGAAACCAATCTATTGTCTCCCACTCTCACCAACCCTTCTCTTCCCTCACTTTGGTATATGGCAATCTCCATCAATAAGGGGAGAGTTCTATACCAATGGGCTTTGGCACTCAGGTAATATTATATATATTTTTAAAAATCCATTTTCCTTGAGTAGATTCCCCTTCCCTTCTCCTTAAAAACCTGTTGAATGAATGAATACAAAGGGATTTATCAACACCCCTTGGCCTCAGGGAGTTTGCATTCCCTTGGGGAGGCTACTTTAGAGTAGCCTAATTCAGATAGAAAGGTTTCAGGACCCTTAAAGTGCAATAGTAAAGCAGATGTTAAGGCCACTTCTTTAATATCATTTCCACCAATTTCTGATGTTTGACCTTTTTATAGGACCAAAGATTCTAGATTCTTGAATTTTCTTTTCTCTTTCATTAGGAACTGGGACTACAAGCATCTACATCTCCACAGCAGTTGCTTCCAGGTCTGCAGGGCCTGAACTAAAAACCAATAGGACCAGCACAGTTGGGGATGAAGGGTGGTAAGGTTTATATTATTATAGCCTAGGACTTTGGGTTCAGGTCCTAGTCTGTCTCCACCCAGTTTTGAGGGGAAAGGGTGGTTAAGTTAATGACAGTGATTTAACTTGCCTGGTGCAAATTCTGTCTCCTATTTCTTTCTCAGAGAGTCTTATTACCAACTAGGACAGTTTGTGTTTAATACTTTTTTTAATATACGTTATTCATTGTTGCCCACTGGTTTTTTTCATTTGTTTATTTTTGCAAGGCAACAGGGTTAAGTGACTTGTCCAAAGTCATACAGCTAGTTAATTTGTAAGTGTCTGAGGTCAAATTTGAACTCAGGTCCTCCTGACTCCAGGGCAGGTGCTCTATCCACTGTTAGCTTCTTCACCCCACTGTTTCATTTATATTTCTTTGATTCTCTAACTAGACAGAAAGTTCTTTGAAGGTTGGGAGCTTGTCTTAGTAACTACTATAGTCCTATATAATGTATATTCTTCTGAAACTATGATCGTCACATAATTATGACCAGAAAAATACTTGCAGACTGATTAATCTCAGCAAATTACCCATTTTATCTTCCATTTTGTGGAAAATAAGGCCAAGTAAGGGTGCCAACTGATCAGATTGAGTTAAGGGGAATCAAAAATCTGTTGATTGTCTTCAGTGATCCACTGTGTATAAACTCTTCCTCCTGTTGGCCAGCACTGTTTCCAAATCTGATCCTAATTAGCTACACAAACACTGAATATCTTTAAATTTGAATTTGCACATTAGAAAATCCGAAGGTATGTGCATGTTGGCAAAATGTGTCACTTTGTTTCTTTTGACATATGGAAGGAAAATTAACTACTAGATCAGTCTGACTATAAGCTATTCCCCAAATTTACATGACACCCCCTAAAATCAAATCTCTTCAAAATGAAAAAAAATATGGATCTGTACTGCAAAATAACAATGATTATAGACCACATTCAGGTTTTATATAGGCTGGAATAGGGGAAAGTGTCACATATATTGATATCATTGTCTTGTGCTGTCTTCAGAAACATAAGGTGTATTTACTTTTTTTGTGACTTCCATAATACCCAGTATATTGTAGACTGATGTGGAAAATGGAAATAAACCACTATCTTCACATTCATATCCTCCCTTATCTGGAAGACAATGTTGTCTGAGGTTTGTGTTTTGAGACTGGCAGAGATCAACCAGATTGTCTGACTCCGGTTCTTTACGGTGTTTCTTCTTCCCTGAATGGGAGAGCCACATCTACTATTGTATTTGTAGATTTTCCTGTTTATTCACACTGGAATTCTGAATAAATTCTATATACAAAATGAGTTTGGGGGATGTACAAGTCTGAAGGTTGAAACAAAGTATGAGTTATGTTCCAGCCAAATTGTTCTAATTTGATGTTCTTCAAACTTGGCATCCCATCTCCTACCTCCCAGCATTTGTACTAGTTGTCCTCCATGCACTATTTCCTTATCTCACTGGGAATTTCAACTCAAATCATTAAAACACTCAGTCTATAGAATATGACTTAATATTTTTTATATTCTCTAACACACGCTTACAATTCTTTCCAATATTAGTCTTATCCAGTCAAGTATAAGCTTCTCAAATGAAAGCATTTTTGTTTTATTCTAGAACTCAGTCCTAAAGGGAGGGTTTATAACACTTAGAATGTTATATGGCAATTCTTCTGTGCTAGCATTAGTTCCAGATAAAGTCATCGTAGACTAAACTCACTTATTTTTGCACAAGGTCAATAGTCTTAATAAATCAAGGAATTTCAACAGGGCAAAGGACAAATTTTCTCCTTGTGAAGAAGGTGGTGTAATATGTACTATATGATCCTATAGTTGGAGGAATTTCATAAGTCATAGATTTGGAACAGGAAGAGAATCCAGCCATCAATTTCTCTAACTCATTTTATAGATAAGAAAACTGAAGGTCAGAGAAGGAAAGTGACCTAGTCACACAGCTAGGAAGCAATTGAGCCAGAATTTGGACTGAGCTTCTCAGATGCCATGCCCAGCATGCTTTCTTATACCTGGTTGAATGATGAGATCCCCAAAATTATGATTGATATGATGTGTGTTTGTTAAGGGGGGCAGTTTGAGGAGTAGAGAGTAATTGAGAAATATATGGTATCCTGGAATTTGAAGGTCGAGCAAATTTTTGAGAGCAATTGGGTCTGTCACAATTTTTTAGCTAGAAGGGAGAATTGAGTCTGCTTAAGGATTTGGAGTTCAGATCCTCCTGACTCCAGAGTCACTGATCTAGCCACTGTGCCACCTGGCTATCCCCTATGCTCAAGTATTGTAACAGACACATCCAGAACACGCAAGATAGCAGACTGAGGGGAAGGAATGGGGAGACAGTACTTCTAGTCCCACCCAGAACTTGATTTATCAAACTGTTGAACCTTAGTGGCACAGAGACAACAACCTGCCAACAAAGCTGAAATAAGAGTCCAGACACAATAGAGAAGGAGAGGGGAGAGGGGAAAAGGGGACACTGGGGATCGTGTTCTTCAGTAATCTTGGAATAGAGGGCTCAGTCTGAAGCAGCTGGGTATCCTCACTACTTCAAGGGTTGAGGAAATCCCAAAGAAAAGTTCTGCATGGGGTCCAGCTGGATGGCACTGGCCTTGGAGCCAGGAGGACCTGAGTTCCAATGTGAATTCAGACACTTAATAAATACCTAGCAGTGTGACCTTGGGCAAGTTATTTAGCCCCACTGCCTTAAATAAAAAAAATAAATAATAAAGAGAGAAAAGTTCTACTTGTTCCCCTTTTTAGGAAGAGGAAGGAACCATGTACACCTGAGGACCATTCTATTGCTCCTTACAAAATCAATTTTGTGACTATAGGCTTGGTATGAGAAAGTCAGAAAACAATCTGATGTTTTGAAAAAGACCTGAGAATTTTAGTATGCCACAGATTTGCCATGACTCATCTGCCTAATGTGACTGCCAGAAAAACTAAGGGGATTTTAGACTATATGAACAGGCATACCATTTTCAGAACAAGGGAGGTTACACTACTCTGCCCAGAGTACATCTGGTATGCTATCTTCAGTTTGTGGTTCCATGTTTTAGAAAGAACTACTAGCTATTACTGTAGCCTGATCAAAGAAGGAAGGGGGGATACAAGGATAGGCTGAAGAACCTGGGAATTTCAAACCTTGGAATTGTCTTCAATACACAAGAGACCTTGGAAATAGAATTAAGAGCAATGAATAGAAATAATAGAAAGGTAAATCTAAAGTCAATTCAAGTAAAGGTTTCCTACTAATCAGATTAATGTAAAAATAAAATGGATTACTTTTATCGTCAATAAGTTTCCTAATAGTTGAAGGCTTTCATTCAGAGCCTAGGTGACCACCTAGGAATGTCTTTTAGGGGATTCTTCTTTGTGTAAAATTTGGACTATATGACCCCTAAAGTCTCCTAACTCATACCTTGTTGTTGTTCAGTAGTTTCAGTTATGTCCAACTCTTTGTGATCCCATTTGGGGTTTTCTTAGCAAAGATACTGGAGTGGTTTAACATTTTTCTTCTCCAGCTTATTCTATAGATGAGAAACTGAGATAAACAGGGTTAAATGACTTGCCCAAGGTCACACAATTAGTACATATCTGAAGCTGGTTTGATCTTTAGAAAGAGGAGTCTTCCTGATTTCTTGCAATATCCCTCATAATTCTAGTAGACAAATATTCCATCTTATTTTGATATATATGGCAACAGGTCCAAACACCTCTCATTGATAAAGAAATAGGGAATCATGGACATTTAGAATTGGAAAGAATCTCAAGAGAGCATATGGCAACCTTTTCATTTAATTAATAGAGGAATTGAGGTCCAGACAGGTTAAGTGACTTAGACTCATAGAATTTTATAGTTGAAAGAGACAAAGAACCTCATAATTCAGAGCTCATCTGGTCAAATCCATATGTGAATAGGAATTCTCTTTCCAACATTTCAAACAAGTGGTATTGCTGATCTCAAGAAATAGGCACTTCACTTCTTTTTGAACCATCTTTTTTTTTCATTTCTTTATGTTTTTCAATTATTTTCCATTATCATTGTTATGTGAGTCTAATTAGTTACTCTTCTACCTTCAGCTACTTTATGACAGCTATCATGTTATTTCCCCCCCACTATAGAATCATTTCTTCTCTAGAAGTCTCTTCTCCAGTCCCTAGAACAATTTCTCCTAAGATGTGGTGTCTGGTCCCTTCCTCATCTTAGTTTTCCATGATTCATTTTTTTCTTTATGAATCCTTTGACCATTCTAAAAATGTGTCACCTATAAATGAACACAAAATTCCTATTCTGGTCCAACCCTCCCTTCTTTAAACACAAGGAAATGAAGTCATAGAGAGGTTAAGTGCTTTGCCCAGGGTCATTCATGCATTGCGTTAGTGGCAGAGCTGGACCCAGGACTTCTGGGTATTCTCCATCCATTACCCTTTGTGCTATATTACAAACCCTGATTCTTAGAAGCTGAGGTTGAGATGAAGCATAAGGAAACTAAACAATCAAGGATGCCAGAACCTTTCTGCTTCCTGCTGAATCTGAAAAAAAGAATAAATTCTGATAATAGGAAAGGTGATTACCAGATGTCAATTGGATACCATGGGAACTGCTTCAATCATGAAAAAAAAATTCTTCAGGTTTATTTTCTATTTATCTAATACATTGAGGAATTGTTGGGGAAGGAGCTTCTTGTCATTTTATGTTACTATCAATCACCTGCAAACTCACCTAAACTGGAAATAACTGTAAAATTTGTAGCACTTTGACTGATCAGGGTTCAAGATCTCAACCATTCTCAACAATTTGTGTAGGATCAAAGATATGGCTGCCCTCCAAAAAGTAGTGATGCCTTACATCAAAGTTGTGAGTGAATCCCTTTCAACCTTGCTCTCTTTCTTCAGGATTTAGATTTAACTTCTTATTGTGAACTCCTAATTATGGGAGTTGTTTGTCAATTTGAATCCTCAGCCATAAGCCAAACGATGACAGTTTCCTGTAGGGGCAACTGAGGCTATAAGGATAGATTATTCTGGCTGCACCAGGCTTTGCCTGTCAATTCTCAAAAAAATAAATTTGGAGAACAATCCTATATTCTTTGGATAAATGTCCTGTACTCCTTTCAAGCTGAATTGATCTTTGCAATCACTGAATCACCGGCACATTATTCTAGTCAGGTTATGGAAAATGCTCCTGACAGAACAAATGATGATCACCTGGCCTCAGGTTTGAAAAAGGTCCAGACCGAACCTGCTTTTTCATAGGAGAAAAAATAACATTCGACTCATTTCTTTATCTCTTTCATGTGTGATGTTTTCACTAGAGCCTACTGTTTTAAGTTATTCTCTGACTTCTTCCCTCCCCTTCCCCCCATCCACCTTTCTTTCCCCCAGCCCCACCAAGTCTGGCAAGGCAAATATCTGGCGGGGAGTTCATAAAGGGACTGCTTTTTACTCGTTTCAGGTGCTGACGGCACAGGGAGGTTTGTTTTGTTGGGAGCTTAAAAAAACAAAAGTCAGAGGGCCTGGACTCTACCTAGAAGCAAAGAGAGTGAGAATTTCTAATAACTTAGAGTAACCTTGTGTCTACCAAGAGCAATAGATACTTGCCTTCCTTAAAAAAAAAAAGTGTCTAAAGGTAACTTACTCACAAAATACCAGTCATAAATACTTTCATGTCTGACTCACTTAAGCCGGAGTTGTAACTTAACATTACCATGTGCCTTTATATAATTGAAGTTTAAAGGAATGCCTTTCAAAACCTAATGTTTGGCTCATGATGAAAGAAAATCAAACAGCTTATTCTAAGTTACATTCAATAATTACATAAGTAACCCTTTAAATACTAGATATGCAAATAATGCCCTATTCTTTCTATAATTACTTTGTGTTACAAGGTTTGATTTGATAGGATCCTCCCCGCCCTTCCCCCAAATCATAATACATGTTTATGGTGAAGATTAGCAAATGTTATTTCTTTTCAGGTGGGAGGAAGTAGAATAGGAATTTTGAGATTTGTAATAGCTTAGCTTGACTACATGGAGCCTATTTATTGTCTAAGGGCAGAGGAACTGAAAGGCTTGGAACTTCCTTTTGGGTAAGGCATGCAAGGTCCTACCTTGCCTGATGTTCTGCCCAAACTGATCTGAATGCTCTAAGGGCTCCCCATCTTGTAAGAACAAATCTCCTCTATAAGATTACCTGTGCTTCCTGTTTCTGTTTGGGTGGAGATATCTCTTCAGTTTTAGTATTTCCAGTTCTTACCCCAGCTCAACCCTGGAGGAGAAGAGGAGTCATGAAACAATGAACTGAGCTTTATCAAATCTCTAGGAGAGAAACAAACCAATAAACACATGATTTGGGAAGGATATGCCAAGGACTCTTTTATTCCTGACTGAGGTGGGTTGGGCTTATCTTCATTCTCCACTACCAAATTGAAACTCCATGAATGGACTAAAATAATGTTTAGAAATCTTTTGCTTTTGGGAGACAGTTTTGATGTAGTGGAATGAGAACTAGATAGACTCAAAGACCTGGGGTTAAATCTTAACCCTACCATTATTATCTGGATGACCTTGGGCAAGTCACCTAACATGTTTAGATTTCAAGAACCTTATGTGGAAAATGGCGATCCCTGGGAGTGATACAAAAATTCTGTCCAAGCCATGGGCCCTAAAAGGCTAGAGAGGCCATAGTTTATTCAAGGCCCATATATATATTGGCTCCCCACAATAGGGCATTTTTCTTTAGCTGACTGGCTAAATGCATTGAAATCCTCTAAGATGGGAGAGTAGCTTTTCAAATGTGACAGAAAGATCTTTGTCCTGTGGGATGCTGTTGCTATTGGCCTAGGTGTGTCCATGAGACTGGAGCTCTGGTTGGTTTGTCAATGCCTAATTTCTTTGTTAAGTATTGATACCCTTCATTTACCCAGTAAAATACTTTTTTATCTTTTTTTGCCAACAACATCATCGACAAGAGTCTCATCAAATGTTGACCTGATACATAGGACCCACATGCACTAGATCCGCAATGAGAATAAATAACTCCTACTTACTTTGGAACAGGAACTCTATTTTTTTTTTAGATTTTTCAAGGCAATGGGGTTAAGTGACTTGTCCAAGGCCACACAGCTAGGTAATTATTAAGTGTCTGAGGCCAGATTTGAACTCAGGTACTCCTGACTCCAAGGCCAGTGCTCTATCCACTGCACAACCTAGCTGCCCCTGAACAGGATCCCATAAATACTGTTTTAGGGTAAATAACTGTGGTCTGAAATTCATGAGTACCATTATGCCCAGGCAGTACTGAAGGAGTACTGAAGTTGTTGGAAGCTGACATTGATGTTAACAACTTGCCCACTTTATCATCCTTATCATGCAAATATAGCCATTTCTTACCTTCATCATTCTCTTTCTGCATATTTTAGAAATGACCATCAACTAAGCTCTCTTTCTCTCTCTTTTCTGACAGCATGTTAGCACAAGGACACTCCTAGTTTGCATAGCATAATGCTAACATTCTGTTAATGAAATGTTTCATGTGTCTTGAACCAAAACTTAGGACCAAAGAGCATTTGGGCTGGAATAGAGCTGTCTTTAGGCTTTTGTCAAGGTTTCACCTTTCAAACCGGACCCCCCCCCCAGACTCCACCCACACCTTGTAGCAGACAAAACAACCTTGGACTGATGGTTTGACTTCAGGAGATTAGTGTCTTGTAACAAATCTCCTTAGATCACTGTGTTCTGTCTCTGGCACAGATGGCATCAGACCCCTTTGGGGGTACCTATCAATATTTGGGGGGTATGGTGTTACTTGGCATAAGAATGTGGATGTTGCTATGACAGTCCTAGGGAGTCTGCATTACATTTGTAATTTTTAGAAGAACTGACTTGCCAAAGTGCATTTTTACAGCAAAACAGTTGTAGGTCCAGCTGTGTTGGCTGGTTCAGTTGTACTTATGGAAAGATTACTACTGATTGGTTTATATCTAAGATTGAAATACAACCTTGGTTACATTCAGTTCCTTTTTTTAAAGAATTTTTTTTTTATTTAAGGCCATGGGGTTAAGTGACTTTGCCCAAGTTTACACAGCTAGGCAATTATTAAGTGTCTGAGGTTGGATTTGAACTCAGGTACTCCTGAGTCCAGGGTCAGTGCTCCACCTAGCTGTCCTGGTTATTTCATAGGATTCTAAATCCCTGGAAGAGACTCATAGAGGCCATTTACTTCAATGTTTTCATTTTATGATTGGGAGTATTGAAGTCTTGAGATCTGACTAAATGACTTGCCCAAGGTAACTCAGGTGATACTGTAAATGTCAGAGGTGGAATCTGAATTGTAAACCTATTGCTTCAGAATTGGTATTCATTCATTAAGATTAAATTCAAACATTTATTAAGTGCTTATCCTGTGCAAGATACTGGGATTACAAAGCAAAAAAGAAAAGAAAAAAGGAGTAGCCCTTGCCTTCAAGGAAATTATATTTTATTGGAGAGAGAGAATATGTTCATTAGAAAATAAATTCAAAATATATGCAAAGAAATTTCATGGGTAAGAGAGTACTAATAACTGTGGGGATCAGGAAAGGCATCAAATAGGAGATAATACCTACCCTAAGCCTTGCTGGAAGCTGGAGATTCCACTGGGCTGAGGTGAAGAGTGAGTGCATTCCAGGAATAAGGGACAGCCTGGGCAAAAGCACCAGCAGGAGTGTTGGTATGTTGTATATTGGGAGCAAGTTGGTCATTTTGATTGGAATGCAGACTATGTGAAGAGTAATGTACAGTGAACCTTGAATGGCAGGTGGGAGCTAGATTGTAAAGGGCTTTCAATGCCAATCAGAGAAGCTTGTTTTTATACTGGAAGTTTCATGGGCAAGTACATGGAGTGGTTATACCTGTTTTGTAAGAATATATTGAGAGGAAAGATTAGAAAAGGAAAGAGAACAGAGTCAGGAAGGCCAATTAGGAAGCTCTTGCATTCATTCAAACAAGAGGTGATGAGGGCTAGCCCTAGTGTCTGGGAACAGATGTAAGATATGTGGACAGAGAAGAGAAAGGCATGGAAATTGATCCTATATTGGGGAGTGAAGAAAAGGGAAGAATCAAGGTGGACTCCAGAAGCATAACTAGGGACACTTGAAAGGTCCCAAACTTGCCAGTCATGGAGTCTGAAATTCTGTGTTTGTAGATCGAGTCCTTTAGATTTCAGATATTCTGCTTTAGGCACTATTAAAATGGAGATATTGCAAAGAGGTCTTCTATCTTAAGTTTTCATCAATCATGGATACTTAAAAAGGAAGATGTGGTTTTAAAATTTTTTCTGACACTACATGGCTTTAAGGACACTCACTATTTTATGTTTTTGAAACTCAGTTTCCTCATCTGCTACACAGGGATATACAGGGAATGTCCAGATAGGCTATCATTTCATATTTCTTAAATTATCCCCTTTACTGCACAGGGTTTTGGTTGTTGTTGTTGTTGTTTTTGGGTTTGGGGGTTTTTTTAGATTTTTTCAAGGCAAACAGGGTTAAGTGGCTTGCCCAAGGCCACACAGCTGGGTAATAACACAGGGTTTTGTTTTTATGAATAGAGTACGTTGTAAACGTAGGTCCCCATAGCTATACAATGGGCCATGCTTGTTGCTTAGCTTACCCTACAAAGCTATTGTGAAGGAAGGATTTTTTCAACCTTAGAATGTTATATCAATACAAAATAGTGAGGATTATAAACATCTGGAATTGTACCACTGAGGGACTGGGAGAAGTTTTGTTTGTTCTGTTGTTTGTTTGCAAGGAGGTGGATAAGAGTTGTTTTGGAGAAAGGGACCCTGGACAGGGAAGCCATTCCTGATTGGAGCATGCATGTAGGAGACTCTGGCAGCTAAATCCAGGCTGAGAGCAATGAGTATAGGAGGAAACCAGGGCATTTGGATTATAATCTGGGTGCTAAAGAAAGTAATTTTCTTTGCGATTTTGCCCAAGTCTAGTTGTGAATAATGAGAATGGCACCTATTTCTGGTTTACTTAAAAGCTTGAATCCCAATTGATCAATTCATTGATTTATTGAAATGCAAGTTATTATCATTAGCTGAATTATTTTACTATAATATCCCAAAGACAATGACTGTACACTCTTTAATTAAGGTGAATTCTGTCCTCGACCCTCTTTTCTTCTCCTTCTATAATATTTCACTTGATGATTTCATCAATTCCCATGGAGTCAATTATCTTTATGCTAGTGATTCTCAGAACTATTTTATCGTCTTAATTTCTTTCTCTTAGCCTCCAAACTCTCATCTCTAACTATTTGTTGGACATCTTAAAGGAGATATCCTTAGACATCTTAAACGAATCTCTCCCAAACTGAACTCTTTATTTTACAACCCACCTCAAAACAAACAACAAAACTCCTCTCTTATTCTTGAGGATATCACCATTCTCACAAACTAGGTGTCACCCTTAACTTCTCCTACTCTCTCATTTTCCTTATGCAATTCATTCCCAAATGCTGCCATTTTTTTACTTTAAAAACATCTCTTTTATCTATCCCCTTCCCTTCTCAGACACTGTCACCACCCTGGTAGAGAATCTGATTACCTCACAAATGGACAATTTCAATAGGGTGCTGATTGGTCTTCCTGTCACAAATCTATCCCTTCTCCAGTCCCTTTCAAATGAAACTTCCTTAAGGCATAATATGACCATGTCACTCCTTCTCCATTCAATCAACTCTGATGGCTATCACCTCCAGGATCAAATAGAAATAACTCTATTTGGCATTCAAAGCCCTTTTCAACATTATCCCCCCTCCTACTTTTTTAGGCTTATACCTCACTTCACATAACCTTCTGTCTCTACACTGGAATGATCTTTTTCTGTGTCTGGAATTCTCTCTCTCTCTCTCCTTCTCTGTGCTTCCTGACTTCCTTCAAATCCAAGATAGAATTCCATCTTTGATGAGAAGCCCCTTCTGATCTCCCTCATTGCTAGTGCATTCATTAACTACAGTTTATCGTGTTTGTGCCTTCTTTGTACATACATGACTATCATATCTCCCTGTTAGCAGGGAGGTACTTTGAGAAGAGGGACTATCTTTTATCTTACTTCGTATTCCTGGTGCTTAGCACCGTGGTGTCTGTTATATAATAGGTGCTCAAGAAAAACTTATTGACTGGCTTACTGAGAAAGTAATTCCTGGTCATTTCAATAAAACCCACAACATTTGGTAAGAAACTACTGTGCTTGGATAACCTTGCTAGATGCTAATTAGGAGACAAGAGCCCTAACTTAGACCTCTAGGAGCCCTCCTGTTTATCAGCTAGTAGGGAAAATGGCAAATCATTGTAATGCCAGGGTAAATGCAAAAGAAAGGAACAACATGTTCTGTTATTCTATGGTGAGGTGGAAAGAGCCATGGATTTGGAGTCAGAATTCCTGGATTCCATATTTTCTATTAGTTAATATCTGTATGACCTTGGATAAATCACTTCCAACCTCAGGGTCTTAGTATCTTCATCTGTAAAGTAAGGGTGTTGATCCAATGACCTTTAATTTTTTTTTGAGCTTCACATTCTATGATCTCATTTTATGCAATGTGGGGACTAAGGGGGGAAATGGTCTTTGTCAATGAGGATTGGCTTCTTGGAAGAGGGAGCTTCTGAAAAGAGCTTTCAGTGTTGGATTGTAGATATGGAAGAGGGGAAGGGGCACATTCTAGGTAGAACAAAAGGACATACATACAGGCAAGGTGCCTGCAGGGAGCCCATGCACTTTCCCTTTTTTAACATCAGCAGTTGCTTAAAGAGGGGCCTGGCAGATAGTCTGAGTTAACTTTGCATCTCCCAGCTCTGGGGGTGGGTTGTCATAAGCACAATGTATTAGCTTTGGTTTAAAAGAAATGAAAGGACCTAAATGCCTTCTTTGGCAATCATAATGCATTTCATTTATTTGAGTGTGACCACAGCTCTAAACGATGGGCTGATGTAATTTTAGCTTAGGTACTGAGCGTCTCTTCTTGCATTTTCCAATGTAGATTTCTTACCCAGAAGGAAAGTAGTTCATCTTTATAGCGGAGGGTGACAAAAGAAGAAAGGTGACTTTGGTTGAGTCATTAAACCTCTCTAGATGGCAGCCCACCCCCAACTGAAAAATGAGGGGATTAAACAAGATAAGCTTTAAGGTTCCCTTCCAGCTCTGAGTTTCTGATTTCAATACTGTTTTTTCTTAAAATGATTTTTCTTGTCATAATTTAAATTGTGTAGTAGCTAACAGTAATTTGGGAAATCTGAAACGCCTCTTTGGCTAGCAACCTGTCCCAACCACCCCCCAGCTCTTAAAACAAAATTGTGAAGTATTTGTGGGATGTTTTCTCAAGGTCTCTTTGTTGCCCTTCTGCCTCCCTCCCCCATCTCAATACCAAGACTCCAATGTTCATTTGCCTAAGGCCCTCTGCTACGGTTCTGCCTCATGGCGGTGTCCCATATATCAGATCTTTCATGATTTCTGGCCCCATTAAGACTTCTCTGTTCTGTGTCCCATTCCCTCTCCCTTGTTCTCTGCTAGGGATTATTAATTAATTTGAGTTTAGATGTTACTGACTGATAATGTCTTGCCCCTCCCAGATAGCATAGGTTTATGAATATTCGCTTTTTTTTTTACTTCTGGGAAAAGGGGTTTAGAAGACACAAGGACAGGTTAGTGGGGAGGGGGAGGAATGTGGGCACTGGATTCTGTCTCTCAGCCTTTCATATCCCATAGACAGCTGCTTATCCTATTTATGCAAAAGGACAACCTTCCCTTCTGGTACCTTCCATGTGCAATACATTTCTTTGGCAATGTCCAAACTGGTCTGCTCTCTTGATGACCTTCTTTAACACTGGCATCTAGCAGAGAGAGTCCAGTAAAAATGCTTCCAGATTGGTCTCTAGATTCAGAGACTTGTCTAAACTTTTTCCCTCCCTAAGATGCAGTTTTTGTTTTTAGCCTATTTCTTCTTCTCATTCCTAGATTTGTACTCTAATTCACATTCTTCCTTTGACCTAGGTGGATGAGTGTGAGGGAACAATGTTTTTCCTCTCCTTTTTGTTTATGTAAATCCATCGTATCAGACACAATTCAGAGGTCAACTTTTTCCAGGTCAGCTTACCATATTGCTTCCAAAGCAAGATGTGTGATAGTCGAGAGAGTATTGATCTCAGATCAAGAAGGAATGCTTCTGATACTTATTAATTGTGTGACCCTGGCCAATTTGCTTCTGTTTCATCTTCGATAAAATGGGAACACAAATTTCAAGGGGCAACCTATCTTCTAGGTTTATTGTGAAATTTAAATACGATGATATACATAAAATACTTTGTAAAATTAAGGGACTATGTAAAAATCAGTTATGACTCTGTCCCTTATTGAGCTCCTTCTCCAATGAGCCACCTATAGTTTATAGAACCCTGAAGGCAGGGGATGTGTCTTCTTTGTTATATTTCACATAACTCCTAAGGGAGTTAAATTCATCACACAAAAAAGAAGTCTGATTGAATGAGCTGAACTGGATATTTGGATTTAAGGCTGAATTACCTCAGATCATAATAGAGCAAATGTTCTTTTGTATTTCTCAAGAACAGGGAGGGAGCAGCCAGGCCCTGGCAATGCTTCTCATAGGGGCCTGATACCACCTATCAGTTAGTTAATTAATAACAAGCCCCTGTTGTATATTGGCATTGTGCTAAACTTAAGTGATATGAAGACAAAATTAAATAGGTTATGCCCTGAAGGATCTTACATTCTCTGGGTATGGAGAATACATATTCACTTTATAGACATATTCTATACTTACAAAATGCTTTGTCCAGCCTTTTCTGCATTATCCCCTGCTGAGATACTTTGTGAGCTGTGAATTTTGGTTGGCACAAGCCTAAGAGAGATGGATTTGGAGTTCTGACCTCATGTGAGAAGACTTTCCAACCATACTGTGGCTTTGTCTGTTGAATCTGAGCACTGCTCTGCTGTCATGAAAAGAACTTTGGACTTGAAGTGGAGCCCTGGGTTTCCATCACCCGTGAGACCTAGGCAAGAACATTTCCCCCCCTCTAAGTCTCAGTTTCTTAGTCTGTAAAATGTAAAACCAAAAACAAAACCCCTCCATTCCTTTCCATCTCTAACATTCTGTGATGCCCATCCCTTTACTTAAAACCTGTCTTATTTAATAGATTGTTACTCCTATGCACACAGGTATTTGGGCACCCAATAAAAACAAAGAGTTCATAATGAGGGCTTGGAAAGTAATCAGAGCATGGGTATAGAAGGTTTTCTTTAAAGTTCAAACACAGAGCAGTAAGAACATCTTTTTGACTAATTATGGGTCACTTTTATTTTTAAAAAATTCAAGACTTCTTTTGAGTGATATCAGAGCCAAAATCATCTGAAGTTGGCAAGTTTTCATTTTATTTTTCTTTAATGAATACAAAATGGCAAAACTGAGATTTTTTTTTTTTTAGAAAAAACAAACCCAAAACATGTTCCCTCTCTTAAATGAATAGATGAAGGGAGCCACTGGAATTTTTGAAGTCCAGTTGAAGTCCTAAGGATTTTATTTGATGGGACATTCTTTCAGCATACTATTCAATTTACAGAATAATTCCCCTTAAGATTGGAATGATTAATAGTGAGGAGTTCCCTTTTATAAAAGTTTTTTTTAATAAAAGTGTGTTTATTGATTAATTGATATTGCTTTAAATCACTTTTTCATAGATTCAGTTCATGTTTCTAGTCCTACTTCCAGTTAAGAAAAATATAATTCTTTTCTGTTCCTTGATATGAGAAGTCCCTTAATATGTTGTCATTGAACAATCTGAGTCAAAGTCTTGTGTCTGACATGTACTGCCTTTGTAATTTATGAAGTCATTACCAGTGACTCCAGGTAATCTTAGAAGACTAGAAATTGCAGAATCATAGGCAACTTCCATTGGTAATTGGGAGAAGGGAAGTTTCCTTACTGGGAAGTTCCTCATATTGGCCTGAACCCTCTCCCCTTCATACAAAAGCATATAAGGGAATTTGACTTGATACCAAAGTAAATTTCACTGGCAATTCTTTATGCCTGAATATTGGTGGGAAGGGCTATTTCCTTGGAACAGATAGGCTAGAAAACAATTCTACTTTATTTTGCTTGTTTTCTCTCCCACTTCTCATTCCTTTGCATGTAGTATATAGAGCATGTCAATATTAAATAGAGACTTCATTTCCTGTAAAACTGTGGACCCAAGAACTGAGTGTTGATTCAATGAGAGGAGGGACATTTTTCCCCCCTCTATAGGCCATACTGTCCTATTGCTGATTCTGACTGGCTATAAGAGAAAGAGAAGACGACTGGGGAAATAAGAATACCAGGGAGAAGAAAAATGGCATCTATTACATTTCTCATAACTAGAGGCTAGTAGTGGAGATTTTGACTATATTGCCATCTATGGAGTATTCCCAAGAGAGATAATCTGATTTAGGTGAAGCTGCTAACCCTATTGAGACTTAATCGAAGCTGCTACCTTGACTAGGGTTTCCAATCCCTACAGCAAGACTTTACTTGAACTTCTCCTTTAGTAGTAATGTTCATTTGAAAGGGTTTAAGATATAAAATACTTTGTGGAGAAAGGAAATGAGTTTGTACATAAGATGTGGGCCATGATTAACAATTTCTCTTTACTATTCATCTTAATTTTTGTCCTGAATCAGTGACCTATATATCTAAACTTATTGTCAGTATGAGCTTGCTAATATGCCTAAGATTGTATATCCTAGAGACAGGTTAACATCAGAAATTCTTAGTCTCCCTAAGAGGTGCAGGAAAAAAAAGCAATGGAAGTTATAAACTACTGAGAGTTCTCACAATATGATCATAGCCCATTGTGTTAAAGGAAGAGTTTTGGCAATCTAGATTATACCTGCTTTTTATAGACTAACCATGTTATAATGGAGTTTTCAGTTATGGGAGAGTTTGATAGTATATGTTCTTTAATATATTTGTAGTATTTTGGAATTTGAAGGAACAATAAAGATCACTTAGTATAATCATTTTATAGATTAAGGAGAGTGAGGACTATAGAGAAAGTCATATGGTAGTAAATAAAAGAGTATTTCAGTCAACCATGCCACAAGAATTTTTTAAATACTTCCTATATATTAATCATTGGAGGATACAAATGCAAAAATAATTTATAGTCTCCCTGCCTTCACGGAGTTTACATTTTGACTATAAGTTCAGTATTAATTCTATTGAACTATGCTACCAATTTCTTTTTTCAGTTATTTTATTTTTTGTAAGGCAATGGGGTTAAGTGGCTTGCCCAAGGCCACACAGCTATGTAATTATTAAGATTCTGAGGCCGGATTTGAACCCAGGTACTCCTGACTCCAGGGCCGGTGCTCTATCCACTGTGCCACCTAGCCACCCCAATGCCACCTAGCCACCCCTAACAATTTCTTTAACAGATGTTTTATTAAATACATTTCTGTGAGAATACAACAAAGTATATTGGAGGATATGGTCCCTGTCCTAAAAAGAATTTACCATGAACAGAGGAGATGAAGTCTACACACCTGAAAAGGTAAATATTATAGACAGGATATGATTGAATGACAAATGAAAATTCATGCAATGATAAGACATGTAGAGTTCTATTTTGCTAAAATGCAGGGATAAAATGATAGCAAGGATGGGTCAACTTTGAGAAGAACACCAAATATAGTTTAAACCTTTAAATAAAACAGACTGTACATTGGTTGAAACTCCACTTTATACTAAAATCATATATATATATACTAAACTATAAATTGAAATCAAGTATAAGAACAAAAGCTAATGAGAAATTTTATATGTGTAACTGGAGTGTCATGTGATTTTAAAGATCATTTAAATGGAATTAATCAAGTGTCTTTGCGAATTGAACCTGAATCCTATAGCTATTCCATTCACTTTGATTCACTAGTCTTAAATATTTGGAATCGTGTCTGTGTGTGTGTGTGTGTGTGTGTGTGTGTGTGTGTGTGTGTGTGTGTACACACATGCACACAAGGGGAAAACTAATGAGTTTTTGGTGGTGATTGTGTTCTAATCCTACAGGGAAAGAAAGCATGGTTCTTGGGAAAAAATCTGATAATATAAACCTTAATAGGTTTAAATATAGATTTTACATGTGGGCTCAAAAAAATCAACTTCCTGGGGCGTCTAGGTGGCATAGTGGATAAAACACTGGCCTTGGAGTCAGGAGTACCTGGGTTCTGGTCTCAGACACTTAATAATCACCTAGCTGTGTGGCCTTGGGTAAATCACTTAACCCCATTTGCCTTGCAAAAACCTAAAAAAAATTAACTTCCCAAGTATACAGTGGGAGAAGTATGGTTATAGAATTATTTGTAAAAGATTTGGGGATTTTAGTGGATAGCAAGCTCAAAATGTATCAACATGGTGGCAGTCAAAAACCTAATTTCAATCTTAGGCTGCACTTAGAATTGATGAGTGTTCAGATCTAGTGTCACAACAGTTTCTCTGAAACTTGTTTTGTTCAGACCAAATTTGAAGTATTCTGTTCAGCTCCAGGCACCATATTTTAGAAGGAAGATCATTTAGAGTAGGGAAATCAGGTGATGAAGGGCCTTGAGATTATACCAAATGATGATTGTTTATAATGGTAATCTTTAGAAGGAGGGGTGTATAATGGATATCACCTAGTGTTTGTAGAACTGACATGTGGAAGAAGGATTAGACTCAATTTTCTTGACTTCAGAGGATATAGGACCAATGATTTGCTGTTCTTTTTTGATTTTTTTCTTTTTAGTTACCAGTTCACTTTTTTTCATATAGCACCCTGAGGACTGAGGCATGTAGGTCTAGATTGACTGATTCTATTAATATTGATGATAAGAATATTCTATTAAGTTTGAAATAATTGTTCTGTTTTCCATCTATTTGTTGTCCTTGTGTCATCTTCATACATGAATTCTCTTGAATGATGGATAGTATACCAAGATTTCCATAAACTTGTTTTCACTCCTACTGCTTTTTGATGTTCTATGAGGTAATATTATTGATAATCTTTTACCAACCTTCACTTTAGGAAGCTTTACAAGTTTGTTTGTGTTCTAAAGTCATATTGTTCTTGGCTGCCACATCTCTACTTGTCAAAGATTTACTGGCCAAAGATTTTGCATTCTTTTGACCTTTTTGCTGAGGTGATTATTTTGCATTAGTTATATTTTTGTAAGGGATTTTCTTTTCAGTTTCCTAATTTTCAATTCAATAGCTTATTTGAATAGTTTAGATTGAAGCTGTTGCATTTTACAGTCTTTTCTTCATTTAGTTTTTCTATTAATTTGATGTTTTTTACTTTTGTCCTAACCAATCCAATGAGCTAGTTGCATACTATCTCTGCTTTTTTATATGATTTTTACCTCTACAATTAATCATTTATTGTCAATATATAGTAAATTTTTATATGATAAAATTATATCTCTAAAATAAAAATTAGCATTTATATTCAACATGAAATACAGGAAGTATTCTCAAAAAATGCAAGAATAAATCACAATACAATTTGGCATTGTTATAGAAATGCTATCAATAACAATAGATGAGCAAAAGAAATTAAAGGCAAAAAGACAGGCAAAGAAGAATTAACTATCTGCATTTGCTGACCTAATGATGTACTTACAAAATCTTATGGAATCAGCAAAGAAACAAATTAAGATAATTAATAGCATCGTAAAGTAGTGGGATACTAAATTATCCCATAAAAATCAGCAGAATTTCTGTAGAGCAATAACAAAAATCAAGAAGGGAACAATAGATAATGAAATTCCATTCAAAATAATTCCAAAATTCATAAAATACATGCTAGTCAATCTGCTAAGGCATATAATTTTCCTTAAAAAAGGCAAATAACTAGACAACTATTCAGTGCTAATGGCTCAGCCATGACAATATAATAACGTAGATGATATTATATAAATTAATTAACAGAGCGCTAATATTATAGCAATCAAATTACCAAAAGAATACAGAGCTAGGCAAAATAATAGCAAAATTCAAAAGGAAGAACAAAGATCTAGAACATCAAAGGGAAAATGAAAATGAGTAGTAATGAATGGAAGCCTAATACTTTGTTACCTCAAATTATACTTTAAGGAAATAATCATCAAAACTATTTGACTGTTTAAAAAAAGAAAGATGGATTAATTGAATAGACTTGATAAGAGTCAGAAACTCAATAATGTTTGATAAACATGAGAACATAAATTTCTTCAGAAATATTCACTATTTAACTAGAATTGCTGGAAAAACTAGAAAGCACTCTGGCAGAAATTAGACTTAGGCCAATAAGTCTGCAAATGAACTGAATATTAAATACAAAACTATAAAGAATTTAGAGGAGAATTAGATCATCAGTTATAGATAGGGAGTAGAATTCTTAATCTAACAAGGTTTAGAGACAATCATAAAAGATAAAATAGATAATTTTGATTAAATGAAATTGAAAAGCCTTTTCATGAACAAAATAAGACAAATAGGATAAGGAAGGTAATTGATAATTTAAAAAATGACTTTGCAGCAAATATTTTTGCTGAGACCTTAACATATATATATTTACATTATAGATATATACACATATAAATAGTGTATACATAATACTATATATGCATATATATGTACATTTAGGTAAAATATATAAAATCAAAAACAATTCTTCAATGATATATTCAAATTCTGTGAACAAAAGGTTCTCTAAAGAAGAATTACAAACTAATAACTATATATAAGATTGCTTCAAATCGCTTACTAGTAGGAAAATGCAAATTAAACCAATTCCTGAGTTTTGTTTCACACCTAAAAAATTGAAAAAGATGATAGAAAATGGGATTAGCTAATGTTGGAGAATTGTGGAAAATCAGGTATACTAATATACCAACTGTGGTCTAAAAGTTCTGAAAATTTGTTTGCAATTATCCTAAGAAGGTGCCTGATATACCCATATCTTTTGACTTTGGGATACCCTGTGTCTTTTAAATTTCAGTAGGTCAATGATAAAAAGCAATGGTTCCATAAACATCAAAATATTTTCATATTAGCAAAGAACTAGAAGCAAAGCATAATCACATTTATTGAGAAATGACTAAGCAAAGTATGAGATGTGAATATAATGATATTGCATTGTAAAAAGTGATGAATATGATGAATACAGAGAAATGTGGGATTGTTTATATGAAATGATGCAAATGTGTTTATATACATCGGCCACTACTACTACATCAATGAAAATAGAAAGAACAGAAAAAAATCAACAAAAATGATAAAAATTGTGAAATTTTATTGATCAAGTTTGATCCCAAACAAGAGATATGAGACTGCATCTTCCTCCCTTTTTTTGTATTGGAATATTGCATATAATGAAATATTTGGTTAATATATTTGAAGCACCAGAGACATTTTACATATTTCAATTTTCATATAATATTTCAGTCTGTAATTATCTGTGACTGGCACAGAGACCCATTTTACCTCAGGCTAAAACAGAGAGTGTGACTTCTCTCATCATAGATGTTCTAGGATTACCTTGCAGAGTTCCTCTCCCATTTGGAAGCCTAATAGGCTTTGAATAACACAAGAGAAGTTCATCTCAGTCTGAAACAGATGTCGGAGATGAATAATGTTTAAAAAGGGATTAGATTTGTTGTAGCAGGAAGTATCTTGTGCCAGAAAAATATGACTGTGGGCTGACATGGTGCGTGCTGCTAACAATGCCCCCCCATGTTGGAGTTTCAAAGAAGGACTGTTATTTGTTTGTGATGATCACCAGACATCATTTCCTGACCAGAGCCTATAAAGGTAGACAAACAAGCAGAGGGTGGGACTTGAGGAGCCCATGCCCATTATGTTAGAAAAAGGGGAGAAGGGACACCTGGACAAACATACACTGGAGTTATCTCATCTATACTGTAAAGTGGAAGTCACTTCAGAAGATCATCATGGAGACACCATGAACAGGTTTACAACATGGTAGAGTTGAAAGGAAGACTAGACTTGGAGTCAGGGAAACCTTGGTATCGAATCTCATGCTATGTTACTTCCCCTCTGTGTCTTAGTTTCCTTATTTGTAAAGTGAGGGTAGTTTTTAAGGTCCCCTTTATTTTAAATCTATAACATTAAGGAAACCTCCTTTTAACTCAAATTTAGCTCATTTAATGCTAACTTTAAACAAGTCACTAGCATTTCAGTCAATTGACCCTTTGATAGAACTGGGGTTATAGTGGACAGTATACTCACTAATATTAGAATAAGAAAATGTGAGTTCTGGTCTTGGCTCAATTTAATCAATGGTACATCATGTATTCTCAGTAGTACAATGGGCATGTTGCTTCATGTCTTTACTAGGTAGGTGACCATGAGCATGTCCCTAATCTTTAAGTTACCAAGTCTGTAAAATGGGAATGTTTTATTAAAACATGAGGATTAGATGAGATGATGTCTATAAAAGCATTTTGTAAACTTCACATTCAGGGACCCAGCTTGTACCAGTTTGGGAAAGTTGACTGATACATTTTTATACCTCAGAAAGAATAATGGTTTTGTTGATTGTTTAAACTTTAAAACTGAAGAGTTTTTTCCTCCTGGAGAGCCCCTTGTTAATTTACCAGCACAGCCCTGCTTTCATTATTATAAAAATGCTTCTTATTCATCACACAGGTTTGTAAAAACATTTAGTGATCTCTAAAATACAATTGATCCCATTTGGTATAAGGAATAAAGAGCCAGTCTCAGAGTCAGTGAGACCTGGGTTTGTCACCTAAGCTCTCTGAGCTTCAGTTTCTTTATCTGTATAATGGGGCCAAAATACTCATAGTACTTTCCTCATGGTTTTGTGGAGAGGCTCAAATAAAATTATGTATCTAAATGTTTTGCAAACTCAAATGTTCTAAATAAATGTCAACTATGTTTAATGGACTAGTCTCCTAATATCTCCATTTTCTAGGCAATTGTTTAAAACTATAAATTGCAGAAAAGGTACATATTCTTACTTGCAGTAGGGAGGTTCCCATAACTGATTAAATCACAGTTCCAGGACCTATTCCTAGCTCCATATTAATATAAATTTGGTTCAAAAGCAAACCAGTTGTATTGGAGCAGAGAATTGTGTTTCTGAGATGAATATATCCAAAGAGATGAATATATCCTTCAATTTTAAAGACCAATTGGTTAACAACAGATAAGCACATTTAGAAAGTTAAGGAATGATAAGTTATTTGTGCTTTTGACCGGGCTGATTATATGCTAGTCACATAATGTTCTTTGGTGAATCAAATGGATCTGAAGAGATGGAAACTTTGAATTTCCACAATCATTTGAATTTCATGTCTTTTCCAACCTTCCAACTTTGGTCCAAAAAGACCAAAAGATTTGCTTGTTTTTGTTTTGAAGATAGTGTTTTACCAAAACTGATGTTTTGTTTGGAACTGATGCAAAAGCAAGTTGACTGATGAATTTGATGGTTGTTTCTCCATTTGATGGCTGTCAACTTGTGAAGTCTTGGAATAGCTGGTTACAGAAGATCTTAGTTTAATCTCTGGATCTCTCCTTTGTCTATCACATTCTGCTTTTTAGTTCATTTGCATTTAGGCCATATCCTCCAATTTGAGTGTAAGTTCATCAAGGTAGGAACCATGCCATTTTTCACTTTTGTATTTACAATACCTTTTATTTAGAATTTGCTTGTTAAATGCTTTTGAACTGAATTTGGATCGATCCACTCTTGTGAAGTCTTCTGAGAGATGTTATCGCTAGTTCAAAATGGTTTCTTCTGAGGAAGAGGAAAAGCCCTGTTGATTCATAGGATCATGGATCCTCTTTCAACCTTCTCATTTTACTGATGAGGAGCCAAGACCCAAATGAAAAAGCTGGGATTTGAACCAACACCTTCCAGCATCCCTCCCTCCAAATCCCTGGACATAGTTTCATTTCAACAAATACCTGGAAGGAGATACAACACCCTAATGAAGGACTTGAGGGAATGCTTTCCTTCCTTGACTCCTCTTCCCAATATTTTTCAAAGTTAATTTTAAATGCTAACTCCTTCAGGAAGCTTATCTGTAAAATGAGGAGGCTAGACTTGATGACTCTGAAGTCCTTTCCAGCTCTTTACCTTTGATCTTGTCATGCTGATCCCTGAAACTGCTAGTGATTCCACCTCAAAAAAAGCTGCATCTACATGTATGGATTTATGTTTATGTATAATATATATATATATGTATATATATATATGCAAGTATCTATAATCTTTTATTTATATAGAAAAACTTAAAACTTAAGAGAAACTTAAAAGGGCCTAATCTTCTTGAAGGCAAGATTCTTTCATTTCTGCTTTTGTATCAGTACCTAGTCCAATTTTTGTGGAATGAACTAATGAATATCCATGTGAATAGTAATACTGGAAGGACCATGGAAATAGATCTGATGGTGGTGGTGGTGGTGGTGGTGGTGGTGGTGGTGGTGGTGGTAATGATGGCGCTCTCAGGCTCTTCTCAATTGTCAGCTGGCAGATGTAATTTTTACGGTGGAGGCTTTCCTCACAACAGTCTCATTAGATAGGTAGAAAATACTGTTTTTACTTCATAGATGAAGAAACAATGGGAGAGATGCAATTTAGGACTTTTTCAATGCCTCTACATAAGCTTTCTGTGCTACTTTCCAGATTTAGAAATTCATTCACTAATTCATTGAATGTTTATTAAACACCTGAGAGACAATCAGTGAGACATGGTTGGGTCATTCTTGGGTACAATTGCTTTAGAACTGTCATTTAAATAGATTCACAGAAGCATTTAATGCCCATTATTTGGATTTCAGTGGTAGAGTATTATTTATAATCTATTTCCCTTTCCCATTATAAATCTGAAGACAATGTGAAATTTTAAAATTGCTGTAACTGAGTTCTTTCAAACCTGATCTTTGATCTTAATTTAACTCAGAATAATTTTTATTGTCTCTTAGATACCAGATGTTATGCTCATGCCCTTTCTAATTGCCCATAAGTTAAGTTTAAAGGTTCCAACTATTGCGGATTAATTCTATCAGCATTCAACTCTTGCCTGAAAGATTATGGTAGACTATTCAGTGTTAGACTATAGTGTGTTTTGGCAATTTACTTGCAGTTTCTTAATTTTTCCAATAGTAATTGTCCATTACTAATGATATCTACACCTGACCTCAGGCAAGTCACTTAACTTTTGTTTGCTTCAGTTTCCTCCTCTGTAAAATGGGGAGAAAAATAGGACCCCCTCTCAGGACTGTTGTGTGAATCAAATGAATTAATATGTTTCAAACATTTTAGTATCATGCCTGGTACATGATAGATATCATATAACATATAACTAGCTCTTAATATAAGCATCATATCTCACCCATGAACAATGTTAGCAGGCTCAATTTGAAGCATGGTTATAGTAGAGAAGGATGAAGAAAAGAGAAGAGATTTACTTGTTATCCCTTATTACTAGCAGAAAAGGTACTCTTATGTTCACTGGCTTTGGGGAACAAGAGTATTCCCATACAACCCGATCCTGTTAAGATATAGGTTACTTCTAGGGATATAGTGACTTAGGGAGGCCTGTTTTTCCTACTAAAATAGCCTTGTTATTTAACTCTTCATGTGCATATCCTTTCATCCTACATTTTGCATGTCCAAGAAAGTATTTTCCTTATCATGTCTTCCACAGTGCTTGCTACTTTAGAGTGGGCTGCAGGGCTATAACTAGCTAAAATTGCACCTGGGGTAAATCATTTTGGGGAGAGGAGGAAGCATGTACGTAGGAATACAGAAGATAGTCTTGGAATGAGGGTGGGAGGTGAGAACATGACAATGTAATAGGAAGGTGGGTAGTTAGAGAGTTTGTGAGAATGCTTGTGCTCCATATCTAGAATGGAGTTCATTAGGTCGAGGATTAGGAAAACTGTGTCCTTGGACAGAGCCGTGCTCACTTGGTCCTAGGTACATTTCTTAAAGGTATCAAAATAATATGTTTTCTTTCTTTAAGAAATGATGCTGGGACAGCTAGGTGGTACAGTGGATAGCACTTCCCCCCCACCCCACCCCAGAGTCAGGAGGTCCTGAGTTCAAATCCAACTTCAGACACTAATTACCCAGCTGTGTGACGTTGGGCAAGTCACTTAACCCTATTGTCTTGCAAAAAATCTAAAAAAAAAAAGAAATGATGCTTATGGGTCCAGAAGGGTCAATGCTTTCTTTACAAGTGTTCTCCCAAACTGTGATTTGGGAGTACAAATTAAGGGAATGCAAATTAAGGGATAAATTAGAAAACAGAACTCAAAAAATTCCTTTCTATGAGAGTGACCTGTCAAACAGAGGAGAAGTAAGCAGTTACCTGAACACAGTGGAGAGAGAGAGAGAAAGAGTGTTGGACTGAATTTGTGAAGAGAATAGACCAATATGCAACAGACCCTGAGATCTAAAGACAGACTTTCTACACAAGAGATGAGCTTAGGACAAAAGCCAAACTGAGAGGTCTGAACCATAGATCAGATGCCATGAAGTCAATGGACAAGGCCAAGGCAAAAAGGAATCTGCATCTCAGTGAATGAGACAATCAGGGAGATCATTTTTGTTCCATTACCCCCTGGGCTTTGAGCCTCAATTTCCTCATCTTTAAAATGAGAAATTGAATAAACATTGTATTACTCATGAGATCATTTATGGAAAGCATTTTGTAAACTTTCAAGGGATATATACATATCAATTATCATTATTAAATCATAATAGCTAAATAGATATCACATTCTAATTTAATTTTCATAACTGTATGATGTGGGTGCTAATAATATCACCATTTTATACATAAACTAAGATTCATAAAGAATTTACTTAGGCTGAAGCCATGAGGCAAGATTTGAACTCAGGTTTTTCTCACTCTTAGTTTGGTGCTTTATCCATTCCACCCCCCTAGCTTCCCTTATGGGTAAGTGAAGGGGGTAGAGGGTGAGGGGAGAGTTGCATCTGACCTTAACAACCTTGATGAATAGTGGGATCAAACGAAACATCCTTTAAAAGGGGCCTGCCACAAAACTGATCATGTGTAATTTCTCTTGTCCTAGTCTCTCAAAGTATCTGAGAGACCCTGGGTGCCCTCCCTCATGCTTACTGCAAGCAGTTGGCTGAATAAGGTCCTGGCTGCTATTGCAGAGACCACAGCAAAAAAATGAAACAAGCGGCCTTTTCATTTGTTTTCGAGGTCTTTGAAATAATCATGGCCCTGTCCAAACAACCCTAGCTTTGAAGCCATTCACTTACCTGGCTTGTTACTCAAATTGACTGTTGTTTTAGCTCCTCAGAGTGCTTCTGGCCAAGAAGAGTTTTCCTTGATGAAAATGCCTCTTTAAAAACTGTTTTCCCCTTAAGCCCCAATCCTGAAAACAGAACACCAAAGCCCCCTTTTTCCTTTTCAAATGTTTGTGCTTCCTCCCCCCCCTAATTGTAATGGCTTTTTCTTCTTCTCTAAAAAAATTAAAACAACTATTTTCTTTGAAACTTTTCATCTTTCTAAAATGAAAGGAGAGCAAATAGTGACTCACCAGAGGATGCTTGGGTGGGAGCTAGACAATGATGTCTCCTGCAAGTGCTTATAAGCTCAGTATGCCTTTCAAGGTGGCAATTTTGGTAAGGCTAATGAATCACAGCAGGGATCCCAGTCCTCTGTTCCTTCTGTTATGAGCAGGGCCAGGCCTTGTGAAAATGGGAAGGAGATAGAGATTCTCTTCCCCACCTCCCCACCCCCAGCTACCCCAGGCTGAACCCCTTTCTCTGCACTGCTCTCACTGAACAGTTCTTTCTCTTCCCTTTAAAATTTACTTTGAAAAAAAATCTAGGTTCACATTCTAGCTCCCCCACTTATGACCTTTGTGTTCTTCAGCAAATCCCTCAATTTCTCTGAACCTCGTCTCCTCAGCAGCAACATGAAACAGGTGGACTCGTTCAGAAGTTCTGAGCTTTTTCTGTATCTTGGACTCCTTTGTTGGGCTGGTGAGGCCCATGGAGTCTTACTCAGAACATACTTTTAAATGTACAAAATAAGATAGAGTTAAAAGAAGAATTTTATCAAATTTTATCAAAATAATATCAAAGCTTTTCTAAAAAAAATTTCAAAGCCCCTAGTTTAAGAACTCATGAATTAGATCAATTGTGTGTGTATTGTGTGTGTGTGTGTGTGTGTGTGTAGACAAAGAGACTTAGAAAGCTACATGTTTATGCATTTCATTTGTTAATAAATCAACACATTAAAATCAGATCGCAGCTACATTTTAATCTGATTCCAACTCCACTCCAGAATATCGTGGGTCTCTTCTGGGCCAGCTCTTTGACATCTCTGGACTAAATTTCTTCTAATGTCCTTTTTGGTTTGAAATCTATGATCCTGTGATCTTTACAATCCCTACCAACTCTACCATGTGTCAATAGTTCTATAAACTCAAAGATTTCAAATAGAAAGGGTGGCAATCATTTAAACTCTTGAAGATGAAAAAGATAACGGGAGATAAAAAGGGAAAAATTATTGGAGGTGATATTATTAATGACATGGAGAAAGATATAGCTTTTCCAGTCTGAACATCCTTTAATGGATTGCTGCTGATTTTTCATATATTTTAGAATCATGAGTGATTTCAAAGGAACCAAAGCATAGACAGGGTGAGCACTTAACTGGGGTAATTCTATTGACTCTGAAAAACATTCTCATTTTCCTCCAAACTTAAGATATTCCTTCACTATTTCCCCCAAAATTCACTGGAAGAAAATCACAATATTATCCCTTTAGTTTAAGTCTTTGAACCTTCTTATCATACCCTAAATTGTTGATCATTCACAACTTAGTGTGGCTAAGACTGATTCCCAGGGGAATTACACAGTGAAAAGACCCAGAGACTTTCTGAAAGAGGATCAGTTTGGAGAAGAGAAGACCTAGTGGCTGGGGTGAATTGTAGTTGTCATTAGGAATTTGTGAGAGACCAGGACTATGAAGTTCCTTAGGTTACAAAGAGGTTAAAGTTGGTTCTAAGAACTAATTAACAATAAAAACCGCCCAAAGGGGAATGTAATACATTAATAGGTGGGGAAATCTCAATAATTGAGGAAAGTCATAGAGAGGGAAAGTGGCCTGAAGTCTGTCAAAAACAGCATGAGAATTCTGGTTCTCCTAAACCCAATTGGTATATGTTTTACTAACCTCAGACTACATCTCTTTGTCATATGCTTTTTTTTTAAATTTGGAGAGAAGTACTGAGTACAAATTTCATATTCTGGACAAAGTCTACTTTCTTATTGAGGAAATCATAGCAGAGTATGACAGGGTTATACAGTGAGACCACAGAGAGACTATTTGGGTGATCCAATAAGGAAGGACAGAGTGTCAACAGAGCTTTACTGAATCCCAGGTCTTCTGCATCCCAGTCAACCTCACTTTCCCACACCATGGGTTATAAACTAAGAGGCAGCCAGTATATTTAACTGAGCCTGTTTATTAAGGAAAGGAATTACTCACTGGTCCCCAATTCGATGCTGTGAGGTTAAAAGGACAGTTGCCTGGGCATCCTCTCTATGGCCTGTAGTCCTTTCCTGAATGAGCCCAGTGTGTCAAGTGTCTGTGTGTGTGTGTGTGTGTGTGTGTGTGTGTGTGTGTGTGTGTGTGTGTGTGTGTGGAATGAAAGAGGAGATTCCAGTGCCTTGGAACGCCACTTGAGAGGCTCTTGTCTTAGCACAAAGCCAGGGAATTCTCTGTAGACAACCACAAGAAAGGAACTGCACATCGTAAGCTAACCTTAATTCTGGAACAAATATAACCTTCAGGTTGATTTCTTTCTTTCTTTTTTAAAAGGATAATGCCCAGGTAGTGGATGTGACTTAATTTTTTAAAGATAAACAAGAATGAGAAGAATAGAGAAGAATTTATTTTGGCAACAATTCTTTATCTTCTTTTTGAAAAGAAAGTTAAAGACATAATTTGTCCAGGTGCAAAAGCTGTTTGAAAAGAGGTTCCCTTAAGAGATCTAATGTGTGCACTTATATATTTATTTGCAGTTGGATATATATTATATATATATTAATATATGTAAATACATAGCTATGTATTTAAGACTAAAGACCATTTAATTTTTAAGACTAAAAAAACCATAAGCAAGGGAAGAATATTTTATAGATTTTTCACTTTCAAGGAGTGACAAAAATCAAAAAAATAAGGAAAATGTCAATAAAGTTGATATCATAGGAAGTTGGAGAACTTGAACAATAAATTGTCTACTTCATTTACAATGAGATATAGAATAGACCACAAAGGCAGTCTAATTTGCAAAGAGTTTTTCTTAAGACAGTGTGAAATAATTGGAACGACAACAAAACAACAACAGTCACAAAACTTTGAGGCTTTGTCCTGGCTTGGTCTGTAATTAGCTGTGTGATCTAGGGTAAACCCTCTACCAAATTTGGACATCATTTTTTTTTTTCCTAATCGGACAAGACGATCTTTGTGGTCTTTCATAGATCTAAAGTTTTCTTGACTCTGTTGGTTCAGCTAATGGTCATGATCTTGTGAGGCTTTTGATTTTCGTGATAGGTAAGTGGTGACTCTGGGAGAAAATTTTAGTTCTTCAGAATATTTTGACATTGATCAAGACATCTTTATAGATTGGACAATCTGACACATTCTCAAAATCAATCTTGAATCTGAAATCCTTCTTACAATAACTGTTCTTTTCTTTTGGCTTCCTTCCTCTCTCCCAACCTCCTTCCATCCTTAAAATTGTTAACTGGAACTGTCTTTTTAAGCCAAACCTTCTTCTTTAATTAATTTGGCACACTTTGGAGGTAGCAAGGGGTTGCTGTTGCTAATTGACGAGAACCTTAATTAGGGCTTGGGGCCAGCCTCTTTGCTTCGGCTGCACAGAATCTCACATTGGGTTTGCATTTCCTTTAGGGAATGACTGGCCAAATTGCAGTTTCTCCCAAAGCAAGCAAATTTAATTTGATTGGCAACTCACAGTAGCAACAACTCTGGATCTCCAGGGACCAAGTCCAAGAAATTGCCCTGCATCATCCAGGAAGGTTCACAATTTTTCTGGTTTTATTTCTGCCTTCTACTTGAAGGGACCTGCTTGGCTTTTACCACTCTTGATCTGTGTTGCTTATTTTTGCTCCTAGTTTATGGAGATAATTTATTTTATGTTGTCTCTTTATTTATCTTCCTTTTCTCCCTTCTCCTTTCCCCTTCTTCCCTTTATTCTTCTCTCCCCTCTCTCTTTTCCCCTAGTTTCCCTTTCTTCTCTTCCTTTTATCCTTCTCTTCGTTCCCCCTCTTTCCTTTATCCCTACCCTTCCCTCCCATCTTCTTCAAAACCCCTTTCCCCCTTCTTTCCTTTACCTTCCTTTCCCTTTCTCCCCTCTTTATCCTCTTTCTTCTCTCCCTCCCTCTCTTCCCTGTATCTCCCTTTCTCTACCATGTACAATAAATGCCTGCATACACATGTACATACATGGTTAATCTGGAAAACTATGTGAAGGAATGGAAAATGGAGAAAGTAATGACTCTACACTTTGAGTGGACTTGCCTTGGGACAAGGTTATAACAAGAAGATATTTCCCTTTCAGTCACACTGCTTCTCTAATTATATGCCTTTCCTTGCAAGGGAAAGCAGGAGTGAGTTTTCAAGGGTTATAAAGTTAGTTGACTTCAATGATTTCAATGTGGAGTCTATGCCTGTTAGTCATCTGCATCTACCATTATCAAGTAAAGCACGTGGTCATCAGAAAGTAAGAGGAAAGCAACAATCCTATTTATTGTTTGAATTACTTTTTGTGTTGGATTATGAAAAGCTCATGGCATATTGTTCACCATCTCAGACATAAAGCTTTTGTTTTTGAAGAATGATTTAACTAATGAGGTTGAATTTGTCTGCAAAAATGTGACAGTTGAGACTGTCCTGGAGTCTGAGGCTATGACTATTGGGGACTTTGCCTTCTGCTTTCCCGAGCCCATGTACCATCTTGGTTTGAAAATAATCTTCCCAGCCCTCATTGGGTAGGTCAAGCTAAAGGCTGCTTGACTTTATGTCACCCAAAATAAAGATTTCTTTAGTGTCTAGCATGTATGGAGGACCGAACTAGGTGCAAGGAGTGAGGAGGAAGAAGATGAGGATTAAAAAAAAATTACATAATCTCTGTCCTCAAGGAATTTACATTTATTTGAGGAAGAGAAGGGGCACTACAGCATGCCCACAATAATGGATAATAAAAGGTAGGGAGTGAGGAGGGCAAAGGAGAGATCTAGAAGTATTGTTCTATAAAAATTAAGGAAGGAGAACACTTTTATTTGGAACTGGAGGAGGATCAAAGCTGGTTTTAAAGAGTTGATGACTTTAAGCAATGACCATTCATGAATTGAAAAAAATTGAGGATGAACCATGTTATCTATTATAAAGGAACAGATTTCAAGAGCAGAATGAAAAATACACACACACACACACACACAAACAGACATTGAGGGAACTTGTTTTACTTGACTATCAAACATTTATTAAGCAACTACTATAGACCAGGGACTGTGATAGACAATAGAAATTCAAAAAGAGAAGAAAGACAATCTCTGCCCTCAAGGAGTTTATAGTCTAATGGGGGAGATAATATGCAAACAAATAGATATAAAGTAAGCTATATACAGGAGAAATAAACAGAGGGGAAGGCACTAAAATTAAGAGGGGTTGGGGAAAGCTTTCTTTAGAAGGACTTTACTTGGGATTTAAAGGAGGTCAAGGGACATCAGTAGTTGGATCAGAGGAGTACCAAGCTTGGAAGACAGTCAGAGAAAATTCTGGGACCTAGGAGGCCAGTACCACTGTTTCAAAGGGCACACATTAGGCAAAAGGCAAAAACAGATGGAAAGGAAGGAAGAATGTTATGAAGGTTTCTCAATGACAAACAGAGCATTTTGTGTTTGCCCTTGGAGGCAATAGGAAGCCACTGGAGTAGACCAGGGACTGCGCTAGACAATAGAAATTCAAAAAGAGAAGAAAGACAATCTCTGCCCTCAAGGAGTTTATAGTCTAATGGGGGAGATAATATGCAAACAAATAGATATAAAGTAAGCTATATACAGGAGAAATAAACAGAGGGGAAGGCACTAAAATTAAGAGGGGTTGGGGAAAGCTTTCTTTAGAAGGACTTTACTTGGGATTTAAAGGAGGTCAAGGGACATCAGTAGTTGGATCAGAGGAGTACCAAGCTTGGAAGACAGTCAGAGAAAATTCTGGGACCTAGGAGGCCAGTACCACTGTTTCAAAGGGCACACATTAGGCAAAAGGCAAAAACAGATGGAAAGGAAGGAAGAATGTTATGAAGGTTTCTCAATGACAAACAGAGCATTTTGTGTTTGCCCTTGGAGGCAATAGGAAGCCACTGGAGTTGATTGAGTAGTAATCTGATGTGATTGGACCTGTGCTTTGGGAAAATCACTTTAGTGGCTGAATGGAGGATGGGTTGGAGTGAGGGAAGACTTGAGGGAGGTTGACATCATTGCAATTAATATTCCAGTCATGAGATGATGGGGACTGTACTACAGTGGTCAAATCATCAGGTCTTAGCAACAGCTTGGATAGGAGGAGTGAGAGATAGTAAGGTATCTAGGATGACTCCTAGGTGTTGAGCTTGAGTGACTGAGGGGATGGCGTTGCCCTCTCCAGTAATGAGGATGTTGGGCAGCCAGGTGGTACAGTGGATAGAGCACTGGACCTGGAGTCAAGAAGACTCATTTTTGTAAGTTCAAATCTGGCCGCAGACACTTATGTAATTGTGTCACCCGAGGCAAATCATTTAACTCTGTTTGCCTCAGTTTCCTCATATGTAAAATTAGCCAGAGAAGAAAATGGTAGGCATTCTCAGTATCTTTTGTCAAGAAAATGCCAGAATCATGAAAAGTAAGATATGCCTGGGCAACAATAAAACCCAGAATAGCAACAAATTACAAAAAAATCATTTTTTCCTTAATTTTTTCCCCAAAGGTATAGAGGAATGGGGGAAGAGAAAGAAAATAGATTTCTATTAATTTTTTAAGAGTACCACAAATGCATGTACTTTCAGTTGAAGTCACTTTATAACTGGTTTTACTTTGTTATGACACCTTACAAAATGGGTATATGTAAATATTTTTAATGTAAAAGAAACATGAATTAATAAAATTTTTTTAAAGTCAAAAACAAGTATTTTCTCCACCTTTCAATCAATTGTATGGTCTGCTACAGAATATCATCTGCAAAACCCTGTTTTCTCATTCTTTCATCAAGGATACCCTTGATATATCTATATCTATATCTATATCTATATCTATATCTATATCTATATCTATATCTATATCTATATCTATATCTATATCTATATCTATATCTATATCTATATCTATATCTATATCTATATCTATATCTATATCTATATCTATATCTATATCTATATCTATATCTATATCATCTATATCTATATCTATATCTCTCTATCTCTATATCTATCTATATACACATATATACACATATACACATACACATATATGTGTTTGTGTGTGTGCATTTTTGTATGTGTGCATGTGTGCAAATTATTCTCATTAAAATGTTGGTTAGATAGGAAAGAAAGCATGAAGGTTAGTCTTTGTTAATATTCTTTGTGACCTTTTCCATGATAATTGGGTCTGAAATGTGTTTTTCCCATATTAGTAATATTTCTTTCAGATGCCTCAAGAATTTATTTGATATAATATATTCAATATAGTATTTCAAATCTGCCTGCCTTCCTTTACAATGAGAATACCTATTCAGAATGTTTATAGTAATCATAATTATGATTCACACCAATATGACACATTCCTTATATTTTATTTATTTAGAAGTAATATAGTTAGTATTATTTCAGGTTTTCATATGAATAAACCAAGGCTCAGAAGGGTTGATTGATTTGTCCATGGTCACACACCTGTTTTGGACCCAGGATCCTTATGCTGGGATACTATACAATCCTTAGTCATCAAAGATCTGATTCTGTCTGCCAGTTGTATTAAGTAGAAAAATGGATTGAGACTATTTAGAAAGATTTTTCAGTATGTGAACTAGCATCCCACAGTTTCCTGGAGTAAATAGAAACTCATATAGGTAAGTTGCTAGATGTGTAATCTATAGAATTCACGTACTTAAAATGCAAAGACAGAGAGTTGTATTTTCTTAACTCTTCTCCAGGGCCAGACTTGGTCATTATTACACAGCTTTAAATTTGAAAGTTTGTGGTGTTGTGATTATTACTGTTCTTTCTGTTTCCATTAGTATAGTCATAGATGGTGTTTTGCTGGTTCTACTACCTTCACTTGAGGATAATAAATCTACAGCAGAGGAGGATCTTGGAGACAATATGGTCTTCCCACTCCCCTTCTTTACTTGATGGGGACATTAAAGACCAGAAAAGTCAATTTCTTCAAAGTCAGTGATGGAATCTGAATCCAGGAACTCTGTCACCAGGGTTCTTTCCACTTTACCACGCTCAGATATTTCTTCCCATGTTTTTCTGAATCTTCCGATTTGTCATTTCTACTATTTTCTCCTCTTTCTCCTCTTTTCCCACCACTGCCACACTTTTTCTTTTATACTCTTCTGTTTACACCAGGCCTCTGCTCCAAAGTCTTTAACAGCCCTGAGTGACCTACTGAATACAATTCAAGGTCTTTTGCTTGGCATTCAAAGCCCTTCACAACTCCAGACTAACTTAACTTTCCAGTCTTATTTTGTTTTATAACTTTCTAATACATTTACAATGTATTCTCAGTTTATTAAGATGAGAGTTAAGTAGCTTTTCAATCTGAATATTCAGAAAACAGCTATAATATACAATGTATCATATATCACATCAATGGACTATAGGCTCCTCAAGGGCTGTCAGGGACTGCTATCTATCTGAACTTTATAATCAATCCTAAATACTAGCACAGTCATCTGTACACAGTAAGTAATAAATAAATATTTATTGAATTGAAATGTGTCATCTTGGGCAAGTCATTTCCTTTTTCTGTGCCTTAGTTTCCTCATACGTAAAATGAAATAAGAGTTATTGGACTAGATGAAATCCGGTGAATAATGTAAAGATATAATTACATTTCTCTAAACCAAGTTTCCTTTGTACTCATGTATTTTAAAGCATTTAAGATCGTTATGCTGAGAAAAGAGTCCATAATTTTCTATCAGGCTGCCAAAAGGGTCCAGGACCCTTCAGAATCCCTGCACTAGTTGATTCAAAGGGCCTTTTCCAGTTCTAAATGTTTAAATAGACTTCATGTTTAAACAACCACAGGTCTGCATTACCAAATAACTTAATATGGATATGACCCTACTCACCAAGAGTTTATAATTCAAAAGACCCATTGGAAGAGACAAAACAGGCAGACACTGAAGGAATATGCTCCAACAAGGTATACTTTATTAGTCTTTAGGATTAGGATAGCAATGGTATTTTTGATTGCATTGAAATTTGCTGATGGTTCTCATGATAATAATTTTTTTCTTTCTGATTTTATTACATTTTCCTTGATCCCTGTGTTATTCTGATAGTATTATAAGGCTATAGTAATACCCTTTCTCCATCTCTTCCTATTCTCTTCTCACTTGGATATTGTTGCTACCCTCTAATCTCTTTTCAATCAGATTTCCTAAGTCATAAATCTACAACACCAGCATGAAATATAATAAGGAAATCTTTCAGCATACAATAATCAGTGATTGAGGCAAAAGACTTGTTGATAACATAGATTTTTGGATAGACTTTATTTCATTTCAGAGGCAATCAGTAAAACTTTGTTACTGACCCTTTGAATCTTTTAGATAGGCTGAGAATTTTGACAGTAGGAGTTCTGAACATAGGTGCCATATTTGAAAAAGAGATCAGAAAGGTTGGAAGGAGTATAGCCCTGAGTAAAATTGCATATCCTGTCCACTCTTGGGAATGTCAAGAAGGTTGCTTTTTGAGGTCACAGAGGACTAACAACCTCTCTCCAAACACTGTCCAACCCAGGAATATGTTGTGAAAAATACTATTGTGAAGTTGGTGATCTTTAATTAGGGTATTCTCTTCCGTTCTTTCCACTCCCAACACACCTTTTTTATATCCTTCTTTCAACTTCTTCACCCTTTGATGATTTCTCCCCAACTTTCTTTGGTTTCATGCCCTCTTACAGGTCAGCAGTGCCAGCTCACTCAAAATTTGGGTAGCAATCTTCCAGATTTATGGAATCAGAATTGGAAAGGTCTTCTGATGCCCTCTAGACCAATCTTTACCTAAATCTGATCCCTGCTTTCTCAGTTCAGAAAGATGAGAGTAAAAAAGCTTTTAAATTTGAACACTCAGAAAACAGCTATAGTCGACAGTTGTTACGAAGATCAAATTAAAGAAATGCTTTGAGAAATATATTTTACTAGATATTACTTTTAATATTATTACTAAATATTATATGATAAGTTATTAAATTATTAACTGATACAATAAACTACTCAGGATGCTTGACTCAACAAAGAGAACTCCAGAATCATTTTCTCCATCCATGAGCAGAAGTAGTCATTTAACAAGCTTCATTTCCACTTTCTAGACTTCCCTATTTATAAGTTGAAATGGCAGTAATTTTCTATCCCTGAATCACTGGCCAGTGATTACAGTTTGTAATTTCTTCTGATGAATTGGTAACCAAAAGAGGGAAAACTTAAAGAAATGGCAAGTATAAATTGTTTATGTTACCTGTAAAATTTTGGAAAAGAAAAATGGTGAAACTTTCTTTTTTAAGACAGAAGAAAGCCTTTGCAAATTTTAAGCCTCTTAGAAGCCACCCCAACCCAAAGTAGACATCTACCCTCAAGAAGAGTTCCAGATCTGTTGTTATACAACCTAGCTTTGATGGGGGGAAACCTGATCTCTAGAAGAGGGAGTCACCCTTTGTTCTAACACTCCTTGGCTCATTAAACTCACCACTCATGGGTTTATTTAACATGGGAAAATGTTAAATAAAGTTTCTTCTTGGCTCATATCTAGGTTCTCTTTAAATGGGATTAACAAGATAACTTCTAAAAAAGTTGCTTAATACATAAAGTAGTAGATAGGCATAAGTAGGACAGCTATTTATTTCTTCTGTCTCAAAAAATATTTAAAACACAAATTATCCAATTACTTAAGGCATGAAATAGTTTATGAAACTGCGAAAGAGAGGTTTCATTTTCATTTCTGACCTGTATGTCTTATACAACTCACAAGTCCAGCTCTCTTGACAAGCTAAGACATGGCTTGGGCTTAATTTAGCCCAGAGCTGCACAATTTTGTTGGCACTGGTGCTCTTCTCCTCTGAGAAATGCAGTTTCAGGCATCACCTCTTGCTGGCAGTCAAGACCTGACTCTGGATCTCCTAAACTCTCAAGTTCACAAGGTAACTGTCAAGGCTAGAAATATCCATCTTATGATCATTGCCCTATCACATTTGTTTGGAAGACTTAGCCAGGACTTGGGATCTAGTCTTAGGCTCATGTTGACATGTACCTATTCCCATAGATGGCATTGGCTGAGGCCCAAAGAAACTTCTTGAAAAGTAATTAGAAACCATCTTTTCTCACTCCTTGTAGACCATAGAATGGGCAGCTCTTCCTGGATCAGTGTTTGATTCTCTTTGATATAGTATTTTCTACCATCATAGTGACCAGAGGACCAAAGAGAAACCATTGATCATGCTTGCCCATTAGCAGCAGTTCAGAGTACAACTCATGAAGGGCTAGGGCATAGTCCCAGGCCTTTGTATTCTCCATAGGATGACTCTTGATAATATGTAAATTGGTATATTTGGGATAAGACTGGTGGGACATGCAAATGAAGTCAGATAAAGTATATAATTGGCTAAAGTAAATAATGACTACTAGGGAAAATCTTCCTCCTGCCTCCAAATATTTTGGTTCAATTTAATAAATATTTACTAAGACCCCTGTTCCATATTATGGGGATACCTAGACAAAAATTAAAAACAAACCTCTCTTCCCTCAAGGAGACTACATTTTACCTGCTATTACCCAAAATACTATTCTTGATTAATTCCTCTTTTTGACTTCTTAAAGTACAAATAATACCATTGGAAAAAAATAACATTGACAACTTGGTTCAAATGAATTCTCCTGGCAGGAATACTGAAGAAGCAAGAAATACTGAAACTGAAGAAAGGAACTCAGAATAGAGAGGGTGGAGGGGAACTGACTGTAATCTCCCTGGTAGTTGGAAAGTTGTTTAACTCTGTTTGCCTCAGGTTCCTCATCTGCAAAATGAACCAAAGAAGGAAATGGAGAAGGGTCAGATATGCCTGAAATGACTGAACAGCAACAATAAAGGATTAGTAAACCTCTAGAATAGGAAATGGTGACCTCAAAAAACAGCATTTTTTATCACTGAGTCAAACTAAACTTATTTCCTTATTTTGGAAAAGTTAATAAAGTGACCAAATAGGAGGAATACTGTTGACATAGTTTATTTAGATTTTAACTAAATATGTGACTAAATATCATGTATATTTGTGAAAAAGATAAACTCTGAATTGGTTGTCTGACAACCAATAATGGTTCCATGTTGGCTGTGAAGGAGGCCTCTATTGGACAGCAGGAGGAAATCTGTGCTTGAACCTGTCTATTGAACAGTTTTATCAATAATAACCATAGAGGACCTTATCCCTTTTCCTTGCAGTTTGACCTTTAAGATTACATGCCAAATGCAAGAACAGCCAAGCTGAATAGAACAAAAACAGAAAGGTTCAGATGACTTATCCAATTTGCAGATTAAGTAAAGCCAAGTGGGATAACTAACATGTTGAATGAAAGTATCCCAACATTTGAATTGATATCCTTGAGGACAAGGACTATTTTATCTTGTCCTTGTATCTAGCAAATGATACACATTAAGCAGCCATTTAATAAATACTTTGATGAATGAGGTTCCAGAAAGATCTTGGCAAGCTTGAATATTGGACTTAAACTAATAAGATGGATTTTAATGAGAATGCCTACCAAGTTTTGAACTTGAATTTTGAGAAATTGACATTTTAAGTCTGAGACTAGGGAGGCATAGTTAGATAATAACAAACACACAGGGGTTTCAATGAATTGAAAACCCAGTGAGTCAACAATTTGATACAATAGCCCAAAAAGTTTAATGTGACCATGGACTATATTAGGATAGCATGATTTCTAGGAATGAAGAAATTATAATTCCACCATCCTTCTTCTAGAAAGATTTGTTCCCTTTGTACCGAGGGTAGAAGTAGGATCAGTGAATCAGAGTTGAAGAGAATATCAATAAAGCCTTGATTCTAGGGGGAAAACCAACAACGGCTACTTCCAAAGGTGTAGATTACCAAGAAATGAAAGTCTTCAATTCAAGCCCATATGACCATTTTTTGGATCTGTTATCCTGGGAACCATTTTTCTAGTTGGTCTTCATGGCCACTGAGGATTCTTCAAGTCTTGAAATGCTGTAATTATTTAAAAAATAGAGATCTGAGAATATTTTCTTTTGAGAAGCATATTAATTGAAATTATTAGCATATAAATGATAATAGAGAAGGGCACTCTGAAAGGCAGAAAGCAAAGCTATGCAGCATTTTGACACAAACTCTATAACTAGGCATTTTCTATTCCAATAATAAATTATGGTGATGTAATTGGGTCAATTAGTCCTATATTGTGATTTGATCTCCTTATTTTGGTCCCTTCCTATTTTGTCCTTGCTTCTGGTAATTTTATTTCCTTTTCATATCATTTCATGCAGGAATCATTCCCTGCCAATGGAAGTGGTTCTTAAAAAAAGTTATTAATCTCCTACACTGTGCTATTACCATCATTAATAACCATAGAGGACCTTATCCCTTCTCCTTGCAGTTTGACCTTTAAGATTACATGCCAAATGCAAGAACAGCCCATCTAAATAGAACAAAAACAGGATGAGTCTATATCCTCAAGACGTAAGGAATTTTATTCTGGGCTTAAACCCTGATGACTCTGGGATCTTTTCATGTTTAAAACATTCATTTATATTGATTCAGTTTCGAGAGTTAGATAGACATCATGAACAAATGGTGACTACAATGGTATTGCTTGGTAACTTTTATAATTCAATTCCAACATAAAACAGTCATCTATTATGATTTTCTTATCTAGGCTAGATAAGAAAACAAATTATAAAAAAAAAAAAAACAGAGAAGCCACATTTCATTTGGGACTATCCCCTCTATCAGACTTGAGATGTACTTTCTCTGTGATGCACTATAAACTTAGAATGTAAACTCTTTGAACCAGGGACTATTTTTGTTTTGACTTTTGTATCTCGAAAGATTAGTACATTACCTTGCACATAGTAGGTTCTTGTTAAATGCTTATGGAATTAAGTTGATTTTGAGGTTTCACAATTAAGAGCTCATTCTCCTAAATTTCTCCAGTGGTATGATAGAAAATGCCCCTGAGAGGAGACAAGGTTCAACTTAGTTCTAAAGGTCAAAGTAGGAATGTTGGATGGAAGATATCAAGTTGCAGCTCTCCTAATAAGCAGAATTGTCCAAAAGGGAAATGGGCTACCTTGGATGATTTGAACTTTCATTCACTGGAAGTTTTAAAGCAGAGAATAAACAAACATTTATTGGAGGTATCGTAAGAAGGATTCACCTGTTGTTCAGGTGTTGATTGGTTTAGGTTGTCTCTGAGGTGTCTCTCAACTATGATATTTTATGATCTCATCCTCTCCCAGAAGAGGAGAACTAATATGTTGAGGAATCTGGAAATCAAGTTATATGACAATGACAAAACTTTTGGCATTTGAAGCCTTCAAAGGAATTTAGAGATATTTAGCCTGGATGAGAGAAGATTCAGGTGGCACATGATTAGTGTCTTAAAATAGTTAAAGAACTTTCATATATAAAAGGAAATGGGCTTATTATGAATAATTTCAGAGGGGAGAAATTATTAGGAGGAGATTCTCACTTTTTGAAAGGAAGAACTTCCTAACAATAAGAATTGACCAAAGACAGAATCAGTTGCTTAAGGAAGTAATGAATTTTCTGTCATTCTAAGTGCCCAAGTAGAGTTGGAAGGCTTTCCTGTGATGGACATTTTAGAGGTGATTTAAGCATTAAATAGACAGTTGGACCAGAGGCCTCAGCTGTCTTATAACTCATAAATCTTTTGCTTTTGTAAGAAATGTATGGAACTCAAATTGTATTTTCTCATAGAATATTTCAATTTCCAACATTTCATTTGTGTGGGGATTTACTCTGCTGACCTAGATTTCATTCCTTCAGTAGATGGTCTTAGAGTATTGAAATGAAAACAAAACCACACTCTGAACGAGAGAAAAAAATATTTCTGAGTTACTGTATCCCCTGTTCCTTGCAGCTTCCATTTTTCCATGGAAGCAATGTAATAAATGGTGGTCAGGTTCTCAGGCCAGCCTTTAAAAGCATATTTAACCTATAATGTCACTAAAATTAAGTACTACATTCCTTTTCAACAGTATTGTTTTATACTATTTGTCATTGAAAATGTACAGTATTTCAGGGACATTATAGTTGAAATTAGCTTTTGTGGGTTGGCCTGGAAAACTAACCACCATTTATAAAAGGGATTTTGATAAGGAAATACATTCTAAAGCAAGTGGGGAGAATAAATGGAATTCAAAGGATATTTCTTATTCTCTGGAATTCTGGGAGAAAGTTACCTATCTCTCAGTACAATTTAAGTAACTGTCTACTTCCTAGTTTACATTATATGAATCCACTGTAGAAATTCAGAAATCAAATGTTCATGTATCAGATATGCCTGTGTTATCCTTTACATTTCCATAGGGAAATGAGAGTGAACGAGGCTTTAACGATGTCATAGGATAACATAATGATGTCATAGGATAACTTGGATTTTAATTAGCAATCTAAGTTCTAGTCTTCTCCTTCCAATGTGTGACCCACTCGACCTTTCAGTAAGGTTAGACATGCAGGTGGTAATGAATAATATGCTCCTTTAAATTCTTACCTATTTAGGTACCTGGATAGTGCAGTGATTAGGTCTGGTATCAGAACAGACTTAAGTCCAGTCTTAGATACTTAACTATGTGACCCTGGGCAAGTTACTTATTTGTCTTAATCTCATCTATAAAATGGGGATCATAATAATACCTATTTCCCAAGTTTTGAAGATCAAGTTAATTATAAATGTTTAAAACAGTATCTAGCACATAGTAAGTACTATATAAATGTTAATGATGATGATGATGACTTGAGTTCATATATGACTTTAAATGCTCTATGACCCTGAGTAAGCAATTAACCATCATTTTCCTTCATTCCCCACTTTCTCCCTCCCTCCTTCCTTCCTTCCTTCCTCCCTCCCTCCCTCCCTCCCTCCTTCTCTTCTTTCCTTCTATAGCAGCTGTCATCAGTCTCTTAGCTAAGAGATCTTTAGATACCTAGAGTAAATGGGAGTTGAAATTGATTTGACCAAATTTAGCTAACTTCATTTGGAGCTGAATTTTAAACCATAATCTCCAGGGCTGAAAGTACAGTTTCTCATTTTTCTGCTTCATATTATCAACCTACAGCAAAGGTATGAAGTAAGACATTGAGGAAATTACAAAGAAAAGAAATGGGGGGAGTGGATGCTGATGTCAGATTCAAATGCAAAAAAAATAAAGAATAAAAAGACTTTTTGAATTGCCTATTCATGGTAGCCTTTCAGGAATTTCCCTTTAAATTTTGTTTTAAAGATTAAGTTCAGCTTTTGATCATTGGTTAAGAGTCACCAATATGTCTCTAAATAATTTTCCCAGCAAGAAAAGTTTGTAAAATTTGTTAATATTCAGAAAGTTTACCAAATGGCTTTATCTTCCCATAATGCACAGGAGGTGAAAAGGGTAGCTTCAGAAATTGTCTTTAGAGAAAGAACTTCAAATCATGGAACATCTCCTGTTAATTTCTCAGTCAACCTGAATGCTAATTTCCATTGAGACATAATTGAAGACATTATGGAAAGAATGATTTTTTCAACTTGATATACTTATGAATCATGATCTATCACCAAAGCCCTGGATTTTCAGGGACGGAGTTCATTACCTGAGATCTTTAAGAAAGATAAAGGACTCTCAACTCTTCTGCTAACATACAAGCTAACAAGACATCAAACCCATAGAAATACTTTTACCTAACCTGACAAAAGATAAAAAGGACTCATGTGTGAGTCTATAAACAACCAAACCACTCTCCTTTCCTTTCTGATGAACAACACTTCTAAGAGAACTTAGGCTTACAGTCCTTTCTTGGAATTGAAGTTTTCCAATAAGGATAAAGAACCTTAAAGGGTTTGTAGAGCACTGATTTCTCTTCCCTAGGCCTCCATAGTCGCTATAACTCATAAGAGTTAATGAGAAGGGAAAAGTCCAGATTTGTTCTTCTACCCCATGACTTTATCCCTCCTTACTCCTTTGTTTTACTCTCTTTTGTGTCTACAAATTGTACCATTTGTTCAGGAATTCTTTTGTTGCTTTTCTGTTACCTGTCTACCTCTTTAAACTCATGTCCCTGAAGTATTTTCTTAGCCAAGGAAGTCTTTACTACTTGACATCTTCATCCATCCCTTGACATTTCCAAAGTTATATGCTCATTTCCCTGGAATTCACAAATTTTCCTAGGGAGACTCTTTATCTGTATAAACTTCCTTGCAATAAAGTTATCTATGTGCCAGTGAGTAACTTCTCTCTGCCTATCATCCCATCTTAGATGTGTCACTACTATCTGTTTAGATTTTTTGAATTAGCTTCCCACCTGGTGTCTCTGCTGCTATTTTCTCTATCATCTAGTCCATACCAGAATTAATCTCTCTCGTCTACAAATCTGATCATGTCCTTGTGCTGATTTAAACACATCATTGGCTCCTTTATGACCATAAATGATATTCAGACTTCATTGTCTGGCATTTGTGGCCCTCTATCCTTTTATATCTTTATTTATACAGCCTTTTCTGATAATACTTCACAAAGTAACTAACCATTCTCAGTACAACACAGATAGAAATAGAATCCATTTTGGAAGCCTGAATGAGGAAGAATTTAAGAATCTAGGCAAATTTCAAACTCTGTGCTTTCTCTTCTCTTCTCTTCTCTTCTCTTCTCTTCTCTTCTCTTCTCTTCTCTTCTCTTCTCTTCTCTTCTCTTCTCTTCTCTTCATGCATGTATTTATTTATTCAGTCATTATAGTTCCAAAACAGGGATTCTTCACCTTTCGGAAATCTAATGAATACTATGGACCCCCTTCTCAGAATGCTATTTTATGCATGATATAAAAGACATAGAATCACAAAAGAAGACAATTATATTGAAATAGTTACTATCTTATTTTTTAAAAAATATTCAGAGATGTCAAGTTAAGATCTCATATATCCAGGGGATTTGCAGTAGGTATAAAATCAGATTCCTTCCCTAGCTGAGACATTCACATGAAATAATTAAATAGTAATGTTATCTTCACTGGTCTTATCATTAGCTAGTATGTTATCTTGATAGGAATTTTTGCCTGCTGAAGTGAGATTAATTAATAAAGGATCAAGTCTTTGAATTTATGATTTGTCAACTTTTATCACCATAAGATCTCTCATACATATCTACACATATATGTGTCTGTATATATATATATATATATGTATATATATATATATATATATATATATATATATATATATATATATATCCCCCTTTCTATACTCATCTTAGCTCAGACTCTTGTCATATCTTTCCTAGAAAACTACCATAACCATCCAATTACTCTCCCTTCTTCAAGACTCCCTCCACATCTTTGCCAATCCATCCTGAAAAGACTTCCAAAGTAATATGCTTAAAGCCTAGATCTGACCATGATGCTTCCTTGTCTGATAAACTCCATTGCCTCCCCATTGTCTTTAGGATCAATTATAAACAATTTTGTTTGGCATTTAAACTAGTTTGAGCCTATGTTTCTAGGTTTTTTTGTTTTGTTTTGTTTTGTTTTAGGATTTTGCAAGACAAATGGGGTTAAGTGGCTTGCCCAAGGCCACACAAGCTAGGTAATTATTAAGTATCTGAGGCCCAATTTGAACTCAGGTACTCCTGACTCCAGGGCCAGTGCTCTATCCACTGCGCCACCTAGCCACTCCTGTTTCTAGTTTTAATATACATTATACACATATTCTATGTTCCAGTCAAATTAGATTTCTTATTGTTCCTCACCCATGATATTCTATCTCTTGCCTTCATGTCTATGTCCAGGCTGTTTCCCTCATGAGTGGAATCTGCTCCTTTCTCATCTCTGATGTTTACAATCTTTGTGGTTCTTTTTCAATCACTTACCTCTCTTTTGACCCCATTTGGTTTCAAAGAATAATGAAGTGGTTTGACATTTCCTTCTCTAGTTCATTTATAGATGAGAAAACAAGCAAATAGAATCAGGTGACTCCCAGGGTCACATAGCTGGTGGGTGTCTGGGGCCATATTTGATCTGAGGAGGATTCTAATCCTGATTCTAAGCCCCGTACTTTATTCTCTGAGCTACCTAGTCACCCAATTACAAACCTTAGACTCCTTTAAAACTTAGCTCAAATGCTACCTCTTACTTGAAGCCTTTCTGATCTCCTAAACTTCTACTCCCTCTTCTCAAAAATGCAATTAATTTATATCATTTTGCATATAATTTACTTATTTGCAAATATGAATGCATATTCCCCTTCCTTTATAGAACTGAAGCTAAAGGGCAGTTATTATTTCAATTTTAAATCCCCAACATCTAACACAACTCCCATTTTGGGGTATGTGGCAATGTATGAATATTAAGTACCAAATGAATATAAGAGACAGAAGTGGGCATAGGAGTTCAGAGAAGATTATGTAAGCTGAAGGAATGAGGGAGACTGGTCATACCCGGTCTCCTGGAAAGAATATGGGAAACACAGAAATATTCAAAGTGATTAGTGGTGATTTAAGGCAAAATTCACTATCAAAAACAAAAGCAAATAAAATCCCAAACTTACTAAGGTCATTTAGGGTCAGTCTGATTCCTTGACAGGACTGACCAGTTCCTAGTTAAATGTGGACAGTAAATGTATCCTTGGCTCTTTGAAAGACTGGACCTCTGGGTGGTTAGATTACCAAGTGCTAAGTGTCTTTCTCCAGGTATCCTTTGCTTCTTCATCAATAAATTATATTATATAATAATAGAATAGAATAGAATATGTAATAGAAATAAATTTAAAAGCAAAAACAAACCCAAGAAACAAAATTGTAACTAGAATGGGACTTTGACCTATATAATCCTAAATATTTTAATGATCTCATAGATTTAGAACTCATACCATATCTGATCCAAACTTATTCTCCCCACCATTTTATAGATAAGAAATCTCCAGACTTTAAAAGTTAAGGAATTAATGCCATACAGATGGTAAATAACAAGGTCAGATTTTGAACCCAGCTCATCTAACTTCAAATTTAGCATCTTTTCCATAATAACTCAATCCCTCTGATGAATGTCTACTGCTTCTATGATGGAAAGAGAGCCTATTTTTTTCTTCAAAGAACCTACCATTCCTGTGTGTTGTGGAGTGGACTAGAACCCCCCTGCAATCTGACTGTACTTATATTGAGATGGTTCTTCACATTTTCATATATCTCACTCTTCAACTGAATTTGTTGCACATATAGTTTAAGCCTACATTTCTAGTTTTAATATACATTATACACATTCAATGTTCCAGCCAAATACATACTTCTATGATAGAGAGAGTTTATTGACTAAATTACTTTTCTACTTCTATGTATTCTGTGTTCTGGCTAAAATGGACTGTTCTCCTGGATACACCCCATTACAGCATACTTTTTGCAACACTATGCCAGGAATTTTTTCCATTCTTTACTGTTCAGCTCATTAGCTGCCTCTTTCAGGAAGCCTTCCCTAATATGCCCACTTCAATTATTAATAATCCTCTTTACTGGATTCATATAACAATTTACTTTCATAATTCTTATGTACTTACCATTCATGGTTTTATATTAGCTATGTGATTCTGTGTGTGTGTCTGTGTGTATGTCTGTATATATGCATGAGAGAGCCAGAGATGGCGAGAGAGAGAGAAGAGAGGGAGATGGAGAGAGAGAGAGAGAAGAGAGACAGAGACAGAGACAGAGAGAGAGAGAGAGAGAGGGAGGGAGAGAGAAAAGAGAGAGAGGGAGAAAGGGAGAGAGAAATGGGGAGGGAGGGAGAAGGGAGACAGACAGAGATAAGAGTGGGTGGAGACAGAGACAGAGATCAGTCATCTTATTAGAACAAACTATATGAGGGAAAGAGATTAAATCTGCCTTCCTCAAGTTTTTAATAATTTGCATACAACAAAAGATTATTGATTTTTTCCATGTTCAAATATATATGTACCGTCATATACACATATATGTTATATACATGTGTGTGTGTGTATATATATATATATATATATATATACATATGTATATATATGTTATAATGTCCTAGTAGTTCTCTGGGTTTTTATTGATTATAGAAAAGGACTCCCTCCCTTACCTGTCTGGAGAACATTACTGAATCAGTGTTTTCGGTCATCATTAAAAACCTACCATATAGATGACCTTAGCTACTGAGTATAAGGCCAGCTCTGAGTACTATTCTCTGATGTTTTCCAGAGTCTATACTCTTCTCCCTCTCACCTTCCACATATACACATATATTTAATCGCATAATTTTAAATTTATTAATTTAGTTTAATAGTTCCCTGATCATCTGACAATTAAATTCTTATAGGTTTTTGTTATTTAGTCATTTTTCATTTATGTCTGACTTTTTGTGACTCCCTTTTGGGATGTCCTTGAGAAAGATATTGGAGTGCTTTGTCATTTTCTTCTTCAGCTCATTTTATAGATGAGGAAACTGAAACAAATGGGGCTTACCCAAGGCCACACAGCTAGTATGTGTCTGAAGCCAGATTTGAACCCAGGAAGAAGGAGTCTTCCCAACTGCAGGCCTGGCATTAGCTCCATTGGGCTATCTAGCTGATTCTTTTAGGTAGGGCTACCTTTTAGAGCAGGGATCAGCTAATTACCAGATGCCTGACCATTTTTTTAATCCAAAGTAAGAATAGTTTTTACATTTTAAAATAAATCTTTATGGTATTTAAAACTGAAAAATAATTTTAGCAAGCAGGTAATACAAAAATGGGAAGCCAGATTTCACCTTTGAGCCATATTGTCAGCAACTGTTTTTACTTAGAGAAGTTCAAGGATTTCCAGTGTCCAGTTAGATTTTAAAAAAGTCATTGGTGGGACTGGTTCATGTTAAAGCTAAATAACTTCTTTCTTTCTGCACTCTCTCTTAGTTTTCCTCTTATCCCTGAAGGACTTTTGGAGGTCCAAGAAGTCCTCATGCTCTTCTGCTGAGTGGAAATGGTACAAAATAAAATAACAATATCATTGAGATATTTCTCTGGATCCAAAGATATAACCTCACTGCACTTTGGGTGGAGAGGGTATAAATATTTACTCATCTGGGATTTTGAGCACCTTAGATGAAAGTCATTTCCCCTGGATATGAGGTGGGAAGGGGAGTAAAAAGGACTTTTCTGTTTGGCAGTGTACTTCCAATGGAACAAAGAATACTTTGCTTCACTGGCCTAATGTCTGGCACCTGCTCCTTGTTTTAAATTAGTGGAGAGAAAGGAAGGGAAATGTCATCATGTTGTAGTAAAAAGAACTCTCAGGTTAGTGTCAAAGGAAGGGTCTTGGCTCCTTACTACTTTTGTGGCTTTGAGTAATTTACTTTGCATTTTTGGTATCTTCTTCTTCAATCTCAGTAAGGTAAGACATTTAAATGAGTTGTCCTGTCAAAAAGAAGAAGCAATATTAAAGATTTCATCAACACTACATTGCAACAAAAAGTTAACCAAATGGACAACTCTGAGCTTCCTTGCTATATACTCAATGCCAAAAGAACAGAGCAAGGTCCTCCTTAGAATGATTCATGAGAGGACATGGGCCAAAATTCCATGGAATGAGAAGGCAAAAGACAGTTTGGGAGCTCTGCCATTGGAGGGAGAAGGTCTCTCTCTCTCCAGAGACAAAGATCCAAGCAAACCACTTAAGTTCTCTCTGCCTTGGCTTCCCCTTTTATAAAATGAGGAGAGCGGAATCAATGATCCCATCAGGAGATCTCATCTGACTCTAAGACTCTTATGTTCCTATGACTTGCTAAATGGAGCCAGCTTCATTAGATAACAATCTCCTTCTCCATTTCCTTTTATCCAGCTTGATGAGGGGTCTACATACCACAACAAGCAACAGGAACAGGCTAGATTTGACTTACAGACTATAGGTTTAGCTCATGAGCCATTTAAAAATAGGCAGCAGACTGGTCATAGTTCACTGACTCCTGATCTAGACTAAGAGTTCTAAACTTGGGACCCATGGATGGACCCCCACAGCTATCAGTGTATATATTTCAAGGGATCTATGACCTTGGATGGGGAAAAATTCATCCTTCTTTTTCACTAATTGCTAATTGAATTTTATCATTTTCTTCAATGCTACATACATGTAGGACACTAAAAATTCTGGGAAGGGTTCCCTAAATTTAGCCAGATGACCAAAGGGATCCATAACAAAACTGACTTAATATCCTGATCCATGACTTAGAAGATACACCATCCCTCAACAACTGCTTCTAGTATTCCCAATTCCTTGCAATGGCAGGGGTCCTGCACATATTCTATGGTCATGTATAAAGCTATGTGAACTTCATTAAAGAGCCACAGACTGACAAACTGTGGGAGAAAATGAAAATCCCTTTGGCAAAGCAAATGGCAGCAATCAGTGACTAGGAAGTTGGCATCCAGTTTCCAGTTATAAAGAAAGCCCAGTATGGGCAAATAAGAGAGATTGTGTGGTTCATTTTTTGGTTGTTTTGGTCATGGACTCTACAGAAACAGACTAATTTCTTGGAAAGAGGACCATGTCCTGAGTTGGAGGAATTGGAATCTAATTATACCTCAAGTTTTACTCTCTGGTTGACTTTAGTCAAGTTGTTTCACTTCTCTGGAATCAGTTTTCTTACCTGCACAATGACAGGGTTGGATTTAATGAGCTTTTAGTTTTCTTTTGTTCTAAATCCTTCTCAGCCAGGCAACTTAAGCTAGAAACCACCACTTCTGAATGAAGTCTACAGATAAGTGAGTTACAGATATTTAGATAACATATAAATATATGTATATAGGCAATACATATAAATGGATAGATATTTATAGAAGGATAGATAACATTAGTTATCTATGATCTTCATACATCCCCATGCTTCATGGGAACTGTAAACTTCAGGAGGTCTGGATTCCACCTTCCCCTGACATTAAACAACTGGATCACCTTGGGAAGGTACTATTCCTCTCTGCACCTCAGTTTTCTCATTTGTAAAATGAGTTGTATTAAGTGGTTCCTTCCAGATGTAAGATCATATATTCCCAAGTGACTGCCCATTTTCCTGATGGGAAATTTCATGAGCTCAGTTTCTTTGAAATGCATAATGGAAGGGAGGGAAAACTGAGGGATAGAATGTCAGAGTTCTCATTTTTCTTTTAGACTTCTAGATCATGTTCTTCTTCCAGGATATTCTAGATAAATAATTCAGGTCATTTTCTTCAAGAAGGAATGTATTAATATGAATCATCCACAGAGTTGGGGCTCATTGCCAGGCTCAGTAACATTATGAGGCATGCAGCATGTTTGTTTGAGACATCTCTAGCTGTCTGGTTTCTTTTCCTTTTCTCCCATCTCTGAATGGAACATATTCCATTCTGCCTGCTGCTTTCATGTATTGTCCCACCTAGGACTACCTTCACTATCAGTGCTCTAACCTCCAGGTTTACCTCCGCCTCCCACATTCCAGGACCAACCTTTATGCTGATGAACTAGGAGATGCTAACAAACTACTGTGTTGGTTACCACTCTACCAGGTAAACCATCTCTGTTCTATAAGGGACAAATCCCAGAGACAATGTCCTTGACTCAGTGGAGTGACTCTCAAGATAGGAATCTTCGGTACTGGCCATGTGAAGATGAAGAGGCTAGAGATTTCTGGGGAATGGATTTTTAAGCACTTCAAAAATCTCATCTCTAGACAGGTGACTTGAGGTAGAGGTAGGACTTGTATAAAAAGAATGTGTTAAGTTAGGATGAAACATCCTGCCACTAGTGACACAAGGGACATATTTTTAACTGAGAAAAAGGTGTAATGTTAGAAATTATAGAAATCAAGTTTCAGTTATTAACGTAGAAAGGATCTGTCTTTCTAATTTTAAAAAAGAGGCCACACTTATCACAGGGATATTCTTATTTGGAAAAATGTTGAATAAATCACTTTCTCATTTGTCATTGCTCTACTTTTGATGGGAAGTCTGTGGGGAAAGTGATGTTCAAATAGGGAGCCAGCTGAGATTCAGAAGCATTCCCAGCAGCCACTGGGAAATTTTTACAGCTTGTCTCCTTCTTAAGTTTCTCAGAAAATCCACCATTCATTATAGGTAATATACATTGGCAAGTTCAAAATAGTCAATATTATTCTGGAAGTTGGAAAAATAAATATTTCTAGGATGGAAATATTTGTGTAGTGAAACTGCTTTAGATCTGATTGGGGGGGGCAGGTAACAAACAAACACAAACTTGTTAAACTCTGTTTTAAAAGGCCACATCAGGCAAAGCTATGAGTTTACTCTTGAAGAGGTAATGACCCTTTCAAAAACTGATTTTGAGGATTTCTTTTTGCCACAGAGGCACATTATGAAAGACATTATGAAAGACAGGAATGCTCAAGGTATTACTGAAGGGAGCTTTCTGTGACCATATAAACCAAGTATCTTATAGAGAAGAATAGAAATGAAGTCTTCCCAAAAGGACGAAAAAAGGAATGGGAAGGCAGTCAAGTAGAAAGGAATTGATTAGAGAGCCAACGTGAAGGAGAGCAATAGCTAGGAAATTTTCACAATTGGGTAAAAATAGTTATACATATATAGATATCTACAGATCTATCTATCTATCTATCTAATAGGTAGAGGGACATGGGTGATGGGTATCAGTGGTAGCTGCAATGGCACAAAGAATATTCCAATAGGGTGGGTTCATGGTGCTCCAACCACAGGCCTAATCATATCTCCAAAGAGGAGTCTGTCTGGCTTTTGTGCTTGATTAGGTTGGAATAGGGGAAGAAGAGAACCTAGAGGAAGGGGTCAAAGTAAAGGAACCATAGAGGTGATAAACAGTGGGAAGTTGTTCTGAGATGGGTTCAAGCCACTGGAGGACCATCAGGTGAAGTTGTGGGTTCAGCCTTGACTCAAGGAGGGATTGATTCCCATCCCCTCAGGGGCAAGTTCCCTGAGGTCAAGCTCCATAAGTAATTCTGGGCTTATTATGACACTAGTTAGGAGGGTTCCCACTGACAGATAGAAAGAAATTGATCTTGGGCTTTGTGTTTGGATTATAAAGAAGACAAAAAGGAACTTTTAGTACTTGATGAACTGAATGAAGATATTGAAAAGCAAAGCAAGCTTCTTTCTCTGATTTGTGAAAAGGCATCACTACTGCATATGTAGAGAGAATTTAGCAATGCAGATATAAGCTGATGTATATGAGACTTTAAGTCACAAAGACCTAGATTTGAATAACCTTCTAATACTTCCTGGAATTTGACATTGGTTAATTATTTGATTTCTGTAAGACTCAGTTTCTTCATCTATAAAATAGGGTTAACAACTGTAGCACCTAATCCTTAGAACTGCTTTGGAGTTCCAAAGAGATAATGTAGTTTATGCATTGCTTATATGTCAGCTGAAGATGATGATAAAAGACTCACTCAGGAGAGGCATCCAACCTACAGTCATTTGATGGATTCACTGGCTGCAAGCCCTCAAATAGTACACATAGCCCAAGAAATGTTTTATTCTAAGTAAAAATATTTAGAATGTGCTACAGAAAGCTTTCTGGTACATGTTGGGGGTGGGGAAAGAGAGAAGTAAAATGGGTAAAATATAAGATCCACAACTAACTGATCAAAGGACAATAGGAAATAATGAAAGAAGATCAAATATCCTAGTTATTAAAGAATCTAATAAGTGAATGGCTTCAAACTATGGTTTTCTTAATTGCTTTTGTTGTATTATAAATGTATAGTGGTGCAAATAGAGGATTATAATTTAAGAACATACTTCTAGAGTTTTGTAGCCCCACTCATCAGCAAATAGTAATGTTCTAATGCCAATATGGTCTTGTTTCCTAGATAAATAATTTTATAAGCTTTGGTTATAATACAATAACACTTTTAAAACTTTGTTTTAGTAATAAATATTTTCTCTAGAGAGGAAAACTCAGAACAATCGATGGAATTTGCAGAAAAGTAGTTTTATGCTAAATTTTAAACATTTGCTTGAAGAAATCCCCTATTCCAGTATCTTTCCACTGAAAATCCCATGGACAACTTTCATGAAATCACACAGAATTGAACAAAACAGAACAACAAAAAATGGATTATAAGCTGTCTGAGGATAGAGTGTCAAATCTAATTTCATTTTACACCTAGCCATTTCTTGCACATATACAAATGTTTAATGGAGCTCTGGTTTTTGTAATTTCAATAAATCCCTCCCTCAAGGCTGGTTACAATTCTCCCGCTTAATGAATAAGTCCTAGGAAACCTCCTAGATTCACATAACTAATAAGTGCCATTGACTGGGACTAAAATCCATGTCTTCTGGATGTTAATCAATCAATCAATCAATGAGCATTTATTAAGGAATACTATATATCAGATACTTTGCACACTGAGATTTTTTTTAAGGGCAAAAGCATCGTGCCTGCTTTCAAAGAGCTCAAATGAAAGAAACAACATGTAGACAACTGTGTCCTTACAAGATGTATATAGCAGAAATGGGAAATAATCCTAAAAGGAAGACATTAGCAGTGAGGATTACCAAGAAAGGCCATGTTCAGAGTGGAAGATCAGTTGGATCTTGAAGGAACTACACATTGATGAATTTGAGAACTGAGATAGCTACTGATGGCACACTTGATTACATCCATAAAGATGGAACTGATGTTTGTAATGATCAGCCAAAAAAATAAAATTATATTTTGTATACTCTGTTTAAGATTGTCAAACAAAGTATAAAATACAATTTATAAAGACTTCTACAAAATGGGTAGATGAGAAATGGTATAGATGAGAAAACTGCAACTTAGAGAAATTAAATGAATTCTTACTAATAAGTATCAGAGGTAAGGATCAAATCCCAGTGTTCCTCCATCCATTACACCCATGCCATCTCTCACCTTTGTCATTTTATGAGTGTAGTCAAACATTTAGCCACAAACTGTCTTGTATACCACTTGGGTCTGATATTCTAATTATGTAATCCTTTGGTTTCCTTATTTGTAAAACAGAATAATTGAACTAACTCAATGACCACTAAAATTCCTTCTATTTCCATTTCTATGATCCCTTGATATTAAATACTACATTTTTTTAGAGGAACATAAGAAAATGAAACCAGAGGACTATGAGCAGGAAGACCAGGTCATATCAGAGTTGAATGAAAGAACTGAGGATGTGTAGGTTTGAGAAGAGAAGGCTTAAGAAGGGGAAGGAGTGGAGGATACAAAATAGCTTTTTTTTTTAAAGCATTTGAAAGTATGTTGTGTAAAAGAGGGAGAAGATCCATTATTCAGTTTTAGAGGACAATACTTGAATCAGATCTGGGCCTAAGTTTTGTCAAGGTAGGCAATTTTCTTGGGCAGAATATAAAAGAAAAGGTGTTTTGGGAGGGAGGGGGAGTACAAGGGATTAACTTGCCATGGAACATAGGTATTTTTCTTGTGATGTCTCATTGTCAAGGATTGCAACTGCTAGTGGACAGTAACAAGCCTGAAGGGAAACATCAATACCTTGTCCCAGCTCTGACAAAACCTATTGGGCAGAAGTTAACAGGAGACAGATTCCTATTAAAAATGAGGAAGAGGATCCTAACCCCTAGAGCTGTATAAAAATAGAACTAATGGCCTTGTGTCTGAGGTTCACCTCCTATGAATGATGTCGTATTCAAGAAACAGAGACATTGGATTCCTGCTTATTGGTGAGGAACTTGGTCTGTTTGGAAGGGGACTGGAAAAGATGGTTTCTGACATCCCTTCCAACTTCTAAGACTGAATTTTTTGCATTTCTTCTGCCACTCAGGTCACCAACACTGTGTATTGATGCCTCATAAAAATCTGAATGCAGACTACAAATCAGGATTATAGTTCAATGTAAATGCTTTCCTTTAAAAAACCCTTCATTTTGGGGGACAATCCTATATTTGAACCATTGTACTATTTGTTAGAGTGAATATTTCCTGAGGTATATTTTCAGTGCCTTTCTTATCTCCCTTCCTCCTACCCATAGTATATAGTACAAATATATCTTCTTTGGTACATAAAAGAACCTGTGATTTCATTCATTTGCATATTTCTTACAATGGTGGAAACCATAATCTATCAGAATCTAGGTGATACAGTAGATAAGAGTACAAGGTTTAGAGTCAGAAAGACTCATCTTCCTGAGCTCAAATATGGCCTCAGAGAGATACCAACTAGGTGACCCCGTTTGCCTCAGCTTCCTCATCTGTAAAAATGAACTAGAGAAGGAAGCGTCAAACCATTCCACTATCTTTGCCAAGAAAATCCTAAATGGGGTCACAAAGAGCCAGATGGACTAAAACAACTGAGCCACAACATAATTCATCAATATTTTTCCTGAGCAACTTATGCCCATATCTTCTCATAAACCCACTATAATGAGTCCACTCCAGTCACCAAACCTTTCTCTAGCTCTTTGGATATTACATGGGTACCAGGTCAGCAACTAGGCCTTGCAGCTTTTATCTTTTTCTCCAAATACAGAACCAGTCCATAGTGTTTTCTGTTCTTACATTTCCACGGAGATTTAGAAGCCAGGAGACCTTCAAGGCTATTTATTCTCCACTCCCCGCATTGCTCAAATAAGGAGATGAAATGACTGAAAGGTGAAAGCACCACAGTCACACAAATAGAAACTATCAGAATCAAGATTTGAACATGTTTTCCAACTCCCAATCTAGTATTCTTTCCCCACACTTCTTACTTACAAGTCAACATTGATAGTAGTCTGCACCCTATTTATATATTTCCATTAGTCAAGAAACATTTGTTAAGTACCTATTATATGCCTGGGAATACAAAAAGAAAAAGAGACAGACTCTGCCTTCAAGGAATATACAATCTAACATGGGAAGTCAGTACACAGAAGGAAGCTGAAAAGAAGGGGTAAAAGGGTAAGAACTGTCTTTACCCTTTAAATTAGATTCTTTAGGGATCAAGGTGTCCCATTATTTATAGCCAGCTAGCATCAATGAACAGCTATTGATCGTTTTAAAAATAAGAATTGGAGGGTGTGTTATTTTTTCATCTAACAGATTGAGACTGTTGAAAGTCCTACAAGAATTCATGGTTCTTCAGTCACATCTGACTCTTCATGATTCTATTGGGGTTTTTCTTGGCAAAGACTTTGGAATGCTTTACCATTTCCTCCTCCAACTTATTTTACAGATGAGGAACTGAAGCAGACAGGGTTAGGTGACTTGCCCAGGGTCATATACTAATCAGATACTAGTAAGTGTCTGAAACCAAATTTGAACATAGGGAGATAAGTCTTCTTGACTTCAGGCCCAGTACTCTATCCACTGTGCTGCCTCATATCCTGCAGATACACAATTTCCCAGTTCAACCAATTTATTATGTATTGATGAACCAACTCAATGGGTTGTCTTTCTAAAATCATTTTATAATCTGTACAATATCTACTTTTCATCCACTTGATTCTCCTGTGTAGATTGGTAAGCTAAAGCCCCTTTAAGCAATATAGATTTTACTAGGATTCTCTTTTGTCTTATAGAATTTAATACGATGCAAATCATCAACAAATAAAAGCATAGCTTGCTTACCTTATGTAAAGGATATTTTTTTCCCTTTGAATCTACTAGACATCCTTTGTGGCAGTGTCAAACACTTTGGTAAATTTTTTCACTATTTCATATTTTGCTTAATAATAACAGGATCTATTGCTATCTCTGTTTAGAGCTATCAAGAAACCTTTTTTAATATTAACACATGCATGAATAACATCACTGGAAGAAAGTCTTTAAAGGAATATTTTGCTCTACTAAATCAAATATATTTTTATAATCAAGAAATAATAAGCATGTGATCTTTTTTCTGTCTTTCATTCAGTTGTGTAACTTTAAAGATGTTTTCAAAAGCCTACATGTTACTTCTATTTTCACAAAAACAAGAGCAGCTAATTCTCAAAACGACTTTTCTAAAGGTGAAAAAAGTAAGTATTTGGGTCGCTCACTGCAGATGTCCTCTTGACCATTGCTCTTTCACACAATATTCTTTGTGATTTTTTTTCCAATATAAGTCACAAGATCATGAGGATTATAGGATTGCAGCACTAGAACTAAAACAGATTGCAGAAGTCATCTTGCCCACTTCCTTCATTTAAAAGAAATACTTTTTATCTTTAGTTATTCCTCACTTGGCAAACCCTAACATGCAAACATGTCTATATGCAAAGAACATGAAAGGAAAATTGCATACAAAACTACAAATTTCTATTACATACAACTTACTTCTTCATTACTGAGATCATCTGATTCTGAACACAAGCTAAGAAAATCATAGATTCCACTGAAGGAAATTAACTGTCCTTTTCTTTGGAAAGGAAATTTCTAGTATAAAAGTATTGACTGAATTAACTTATTATAAGACTTAGTGTACTATGAGACCTTAAAGATCATATTCTATTCCCAACTTTTACAGATGGGAAAACTGAGGTTATGTTAAAAAAATGTATCCAAAACTATCCATCAAATAAATAGTAGAGCAGAGATTTGTAACTAGCTTTTCAGATTCCACATCCATTGTCCAATTCACCCATGACTTCCCTGAATTCCTTCAGGTCCAATCTAAACTCCCATCTTCTATAAATGCCTTTCCCAGGCCCTCTGTTAATTCCTCCTAATTTATCCTATCTAGACTTTGTTTGCATGTATTTTATAGCATGTTGTCTTGTCCATTGGACTATCTTTTGCCTTTCTTTCTTTATATCCTCAGTATCTTAACAAAGTACATGGGACATAGCAGTCACTGAATATATACTTTAATGAATGATTGGATGGTGCAGAGGAATCAGTAATCTTAGAAAGATGGGTACACTGATAGCTTCAGTTATTCTTGCTGATATAGCTATTCTTGATAATTGCTTAGTGGAAGACAGGTATTACATATGATTTGGGAGCTATTCTAAATAGTTGTTTTTGTTCTTCATGGAAACATTCTAAAACTGATGTAGAGAATGTTATTATCATTATTATTATTACTATTATTTATAATAATAATTGATTTATTTTGCTTTTAGACCAGTGTTCTATGGGAAAAAGGAATGATACATGTCCTTGATTTTTTTACGGAATCTATTTTCTATAAAAACCACAGAAAATCCAAGCTCTTCAAATTTGACGCAAGCCATAGAATATTCAGTTTTTTAAAAAAGAAAATTCATTATTTTCATACTCAGATGCTTTGAAGCATCACTAATTTCCTTAGTATGTCTCTTCTCCACTGACATGGATTGTAGTCAATATTTTATGAACTGTTGTGGATGAAAATTTTAGCATCTTTCGGTCAGTCTCCCAGGGATGAGTCTTCCTGAATTTAGCTGAATTTGTCCTCGGATAAGACACACAGCCTTTTAATGGACCAAAATGCAAAGACCTTTCCAGAGCGCAATTGGGACCTACCCAGGTTTGCCATAGCTTTCCAGAACCCCGGGTCATCAACAAAGAGTACATTCAGCTGACTATAATCTCTAATCATCTAATCCTTCTAGCTCATATCGACGTTGCTTTGACTACCATGCTTATTCACATTGGCAGGGTTGGGGATTTTGTTTAGAAAAAAAGAAGCACTTAATTTGTCCCAAATGCTTGATCCTTTTTTTTCTTCACTTCCCTTAAATCCTGTCAATTAGGGTCATAAAAAGAGGAAACTTCATCATGAAATGAAATCCTTGCAACATCTTTGAACAGTGCAATAAGTCTCCTTGTTTGATTGTATTAATAAATTTTCTAGCAGCATAGTTTGGGGGATCAATGCAGTAGGCCCCCCTGCCAATCAAAGACGTTTTTTTCTACTTACTGAAAAGTTAGCAGCTTTTTCAGTTTCTTTGTGTCTGACTGAGGACAGGCTGAGTTACCCCCAGAAGATTAAATCTTTAATTTCACATTATTTCCAGCCATCTCTGTAGAACAAAGTGGGCTTTACCTGTTGAATATGGGGCTTATGCAACTTGAAGTGCTCTTGAGACATTAAGAGGCCGTCTTGAACAGTCTCTGAGATTTAAGCTGAGGGGAATTCTAAAGGGATTACCACTGCATTTTCCATAAAACTAGAAATAAAAACAGACTGGAGCAATGTATGATCATAAATGCATTCCTGCTGTGATGAAGAGCTCCATTCCCACTGCCATTCTAAGGCGGAGGCAGGAAGAGCTGTCAAAGGGCAACCATACTTGTAAGGATTTGTACAAGTTCAATTTATAATGAAATTAGGGTCTGAATAGTTTGGAAAGATTTGCTTTAAAAAAAATAGAAACTTTTCCATTCCCTCTGGTCCAAAGGTGAGAAATATCCATGTTACTCTGACTCTATTAAGACATCTTTTGTACAAGTTTTGATCCCACCATGACCAGATCTGGATGACACCCTCTCTGTGAATAAGTGATTAAGGGAAAGGGAAAATAATCAGCCACAATTCCTGGGAAGATTTTTTTTAACACAACAACAACAACAAAAATGTCAAAAATGTTGTCTTTGAATTGTTTGGAGGAAGAAAAGGGTAACTAACCCCATTGAAATTCCTTCTTCCTTAATAATCATCTGGGAAACCCAACTAAACCCCAACATTTATTTTAAAATTGTGCAGTATTATAACATATCTCTGTGATATTTGCATTTGTGTTTATGTATGTGTTAAACCTTACATTCATGTGAGCTACTTAAATTGAGTATTAGATCATGATTGTGAAAAGATATAAAAATAAACATCAGAAAATATTAAATATGAATTCTGAAATATGTAATGTAAGAAAGTCAACTTTCATTGTGAAATCTTTGCCTTTGAAGAATTGCCTATCTTTTTCAGATTGTATTATCAAAATGTAAGGTTTTTGAGCCTTTTCAAATTTTTTTGAAACCTAAAAAATAATTAAAATATACAATGGGAAAACCAAACCTCTAAGATCAACTATCAGATTTGATCAGTCATCATTATGAATTAGACTTAACAATTCAAAATTCTATGAACTGGTATTTTTTACTCTCATTTTTAAACTATGAAGTGCCCAGTTATTGCTATTGTTGTTGAGGCAGCTAAGTTGCACAGTGAATAGAATGATGATCTTGGAATTTGGGAGACCAGAATTCAGATCCAACCTCAGACACTTATTAGCTCTGTGACCCCTGAAATGTCCTTGATGCTCTGCCTGCCTTGATTTCCTTATCAAGAAAATGGGGATTAAAAGCTTACCTCCAAGGATTGTGATGAGGATAAAATGATATGATATTTATAAAGTGATTTGCAAACTGTTAAGTACTAAATGCTCACCCTCCATATATAGTAGTCAGGTAAGTTCAAGGCAAGTCCTAGAAAGTGCAGACTCACAGACAGGGCAGCTCAAATATGGCATGAACTCCAGACTATTTTCTCCCATTGGAATAGCTGGCACTCCTAAGACTTCAATTGTGTTTTATGTTTTATAAAATATCTTCCTCACAATAGTTCTACAAGGCAAGCATTAACTGCCACAATTTAAAGCCCAAAGAAGTTCAAGATCCCCATAAAGTTGAAATGATTTGCCCAGAATCAGGACTAGAATCCAGGACACTGAATAAGCCACTTGACTTCCTGACCCCATTTGCCCAGTTGTAAAATGAAGGGAAGAGTAAGTCAATAAACATTTATGAAGGGCCTGTTATGTGTGCCAAGCCCTTTACTAAAGCATGGGAATACTCAGAAACTCAAAAACTGGTCCTTGCTCTTGGGGGGGGCAGGTTTATGATTCCAAAGGAGCCTTTAAAAAACTTTCAGTTTGGTGAACCTACCACTGGCATTTGAATTGCACCTTTGAGTTTGTTATGGGTTTTATGTCTAATATTTCATTTAAACCTTAAAACATTCTTTTGAGATAGGTACAACTTTCCCTCTACTACAAAGGAGGATGCCCTATCTATCACATTTGTCATTCCCACTTTTGGAAGGGACAGGAATTTGCAAGTTTGCATCCCCTTAGAATTTAGTGCAAGGTAATAAGGCACAGGGTCATAATTTTCAATTTCCTCTACCAGAAAAGATCTTAGAGATATTAGAAATCCAAATGTATCATAAGGAAGAAGAGGAAATTGAAGTCCAGGGAGAGTGAGGGACCCACTAAAAGACACTATATGGAAGAAGGGAGAATAGAGATTTACATAGTACCAACTACTGACTTTGCTTTAATATTATCCCCCTGAAGCCTGGGAGGGGAACCCAAGAACTTGAGGCAGATAAAGCTTAAGTGATTTTCCCAGGGTCACACAGCTAATGTCTAAAGGTGGATTGGAATTCAGATCTTTCTAACTTTAGATCTGGTGTTCCTTACTCTAGCTGTTGGTTCTATATCACTCAAGTTTTATTCCCTGTTTTTATGTAATTAAAGTCAAACAATACATTTTAAAATGGGATTGCAACATAAGCTGGCAGCACTGCATTTTCTTAAATGAATGAATTTCTCTGAAACAAAGAGACACAATCATCTTGCATTACTCAGGCTTGGCCAATTCACTGTAGGGACTATTTTCTTCAAGCAAGGGCACCATGGTTTTGGAAGGACTTGGTTAAGTCAGAGGTTATCTAAAGCAGGGTGGTGAAGAATTTCAGACCTTTATCCCATGAGGATTAGCTGAGGGAACCCAAGAGATTCAGTCTGTAAGGAGTAGGGGAGAGAATCCAATACCCATGTTCCAGTTTTCAAAAACCTATCCTAAAGAAGACCAAAAAAAAGACCTGAGGGGCCATTTGGTCCAGCTTCTCATTTTCTGTAGCTGTAACTAGAGAGGTTAAGTGTCTTGCCCCAAGTCATATAGCTAATAAGTGTGTGAGGTGAAATTTGAACCCTGATCTTCCCTGAGTTCAAGCCCAGTGCTCTCCCTATTCACAAGACCGTGTTCCCTCTCTAAGAAAGAGGAAGGGACTGAGAACAATTCACACAAATTGCAAATTTAGGTTTATCATCATGAAAAAACTTCATAACAATTAGAACTTTTCAAAAGTATTGCATCAAGTGGTAATAAATGGACAGGTTCTGGGGAGGGATGCTTCAAGCAGAGACATTATGGGTACTTACCCACTTGTCAGGGATATTAGAAAAAAATTACTGTAGGTACCAGCTATGTGACCTTGGGCAAGTTACTTAACCAAATGCCTTACAAAAACCAAAAAAAATTTTTTTACATTATGTTGCCTCCCCCATTAGAGTGTGACCTACCTGAGGGGTGGGATTCTGTACTTACTTTTATATCCTCTGTGCTGAACAAAGTGTTTGACACATTTTAAGTGCTTAATAAATAATGACTGATGATTACAATGATCAGTCTTCTACTCTGCAAATTTGATAGTCGATAACTATTACAAAATCCAATTCATTGTTTGGAGGTGAGAGGGTATTTATCAGACATGAGCTTTGTCTTCTTTCCAATTCCCGGAGTTTAGTGGGTAGAGTGGGGTGGGGTGTTACTTTCTTGTCTCTTTTGCTAATATTAGCAGTTTAAACCATTCTGGCTTCCATGCTGGTAGAATTTGCTGTTGTCCTCAGAAGTTTTATTAACATCTCCTTTACATTATTCTATTTCATTAATAGCATTTAAAGTTGGAAGGACCCAAAGTATAACTAAGCCAACATCCCACCTACATAGGAGTCTACTCCATTCCCCCAAACTGAGCATCTAATAGTAGGAGCAGTTCAGAACTTGCTCCGTTCTTCTATTAAGACAAAAATCTTCCCCACCATGTTAACTTCCTCTGCTCCTTGGGGAAATAAAGAACAATCTACTCCCAGGGATAGTATGAAGATACAAGAGATCAGTATCAGGTTTTTTCCTACTATTTTCTCTATCCTAAACCACTTTGGATCTTTTACCAATAAAAAAAGGAAAGAAAATACAGGTTATATATACATATATATGTATATATATATATATGTATATATATATATATATGTATGTATGTATATGTATAGTGCTTTAAGTTTAAATTTTGTCTCAAATACTTACTAGCTGTGTGACCCTGGGCAAGTCATTTGTCTTTTGATTTTCCTTAGTTTTCTCATCTATGAAATGGAGGTATTACCTCCATCTACCAAACTGCCCCCCCCATTTCTTGGTCATTTTTCAATTTGTCAATATTTTTTTTTAGAAATGACACCCACGATAAATCACAATGTTCCAGATGTATTCTGTTAAGCAAAGAGTGAGATTATTGCTTTGGACAATGTCCCCTCAGGCAGGCAGCATAGGATTATGTTGTTTCCTCCTACCCCCACTTTTTGGTTTTAAGTAGCTGCTTTTCGATGTTGGCTCAGATTATGGTTAACTGCAATCTAAAAACCTAAGTTTTTGAGAGTTTTTTTCATATGAATGGTTGCCAAACCAGATCTCCCCCACCCTATATTTGGACAGTTGCTTTTTTTCAAAGTCTAAGTATATTTTTTTATATTTAGTCCTGTTAGAGTTCATCATTTACTTTTGTTCTGCATTTGAATCTTTTGACTGCCACATTTATGCTCTGATATGGCCATGGTTGGGTAGTGATGAATAGTGAAGTGAGAGAGAAACAGGAAGAAACTCCCAGTAGTCTCTATATTTCCTTGGATCAGTGGAAAGGGCTCTAGAAATATTCCTTGTTCTCTCCTGCCCTTCTTCCCTATTATCACATCATTAATTCAAACCAATCTGTTGACTGACAGATACCTTGATACCACATCTCAGCCTTGGTCTACACCCTATAGAGGATATACAGAAGCAAAACAAATCATTCCTGCCCTCAAGGAGTTTACAGTCTAGTTAGGAAAGTAAGAAGTTGACAAAAACAAAAGTTATTGAATAATACTAGCTAATAATGAATGGAGGTTGTCGAGAGAGGCTTTAGAGAAGAATTAGAATTCCAGATGTTACTTAATTGGGGATTAGAATTTCAGTTATCTTAGCCTAGTGTGATCACCATCCCTACTCAAAATCATCTTTCTTTACTTTTATCCCAACCGATCTCATCTTCCTATAGCCTACATTGCCTATCTTGCTCATGTAGAACTTATATCCCTTATTTCAGAGTTGGATGAAGCCAGAACATTAAATACACCACAGAACCTCACATATATTCAGGTTTTTTGAGAGTTGTTTTAAAAAGTCTCTTTCTAGGGTCAGTTAGGTGGCACAATGGATAGAGTACAAGCTCTGTAGTCAGTAGAATCTGAGTTCAAATTCAGCCTTGAGCAGTAACTGTGTGACTATGGCAAGTTGCTTAACCCAGATGTCCTTGTAAATAAAAAGTCTCTTTTTAAATTCTTTTTTAGAAGGCAGAGAAAGGGGGATGGATATATTCAGTAATTAAAGTGATGAAGAAAGCAACTTTTTAAAAACTGTTAAGAAAGTAGAGTAAGGCTTGCCCCTAGAACAAGGGGGTGTAATTAATCAAAAAGAAGACCATGACATCAGGAAGGTGATGCCATGACAACCACATGAAGTGGATTTGAGTGAGGGGGTATTATGTTAAGTCAACAGCCTCACTTTCTCCTCCAGAATCATTTGAGTCCAGTGGCTAGATGTAAATCAGGATGACTGAAGATGGCCCTGGATGCAAGGCAATCAAGTTTAAGGGACTTGCCCAGGGTCACACAGCTAGTAAGAGGACAGTGTCTGAGGTCTCATTCGAACTCCTGTCCTCCTGACTCCAAAGTTAAGCTGTTAGTCTGACAACAAATGCTTTTGAGCATACATATAAAAATACATTTTACATTTTTTGAAGGGGCATAAAATGACCATCATTGATATGTCCTAATGAATCTCTTTAGTTTCAGAAATGCAGAGAAGGCTATTTTTCCCATGTTGGGTTATTGGGAGAGACATCACAAAAATTCCAAATCTGGAAAGCTTAGAATAGAAAATATAGCTATGTCATTTCTACTACATTCAATTATTAGACCTTTCCAGTCACATATCCTTTTATGCTCAATTATGACAAAAAGTCTGTAGGAAACAGTTGCAAAATTTTCCACACTTAATTTTCATTAAAAACCTTTGCAGCCCTGGCCCCTGCCTAGTGATTCTCATTAGAAAAGTAGAAGGCAAGGTCAACAGAGAGAGCAATGGGCAGGGGGTTCAGACAAAGGATTAAGCAAGGATTACACATTTTAATTACAGGAAAGATGTAAAAGAATCAATTTATGGTTGAACATTAAAAAAGGCAGATTTCACTGAAGTTCCTTGTACTCTATGTGAAGCATTCATTCCAGTGATTCCATAACATTGGGTCTTATACTGGGGATCATGAGGAAGAACCTTCTACCTACCCCCAACTCTTGAGGTAGGGCTGCACAAGCAGAGTGATGAGCAGAATTGTGCAGTTTTACTGTCTGCTTTTTCCAGAGTGCTTCAGATGGGTTAGTCATTACCTTACATGTTTGACCAACCTCAAGGAGCCAGAGCCTTCAATTAATAGCACTCTAGCATTTCTCTGTCCCAAGTAGAATCATTCCTTTTGAAGCAATACTTTTCAAACAGATGACAGTCACTGTACTAGGTGATGAGATAACAAAGATAGAAGCCTCAAGGACTTATATTCTAGTGGAGGGAAAACCACTTGTATGTAGATAAAAGCTGATTCAAAATAAAGTGGGGAAAGGCAGAAGAACTCAGTAAAAGTCTGATTGTAGGAGCTTTTCACAAGAACTGAACCTTGAAGGAGAATGGGGATTCATAGAGGCATGAGTGAGGTGGAAGTACTCAACACAGTTGTGAAGACAACATGGTTTGATATTCACTTCCCCAATCTCCTGCACTTTTGCTCTCTCTTCTGCCCCAAGCACCAAAGTCCTTATTTTCATCTTTTGGGATTGGAATGGAGAGAAAGCTCCCTAAGCACTCAGTATTATGAGCAAAAACAACCAGGGAGTGTGGGGAGCTGGGTTCAAATCATCAATTTACTACTTGAGGCAAATCACAAAATTTACATTTTGGGGTTTTAGGTGTTTTCTAGCTGATGAGTGAATGGGTTAGAATGGATGGTCTAAAGCACTAAAAAATAATTTTCTTTCATGAGTTTATGATATGGAAATGAACTTGGGAAAGAGCAATATGCTTTTGAGATCTTACAATGTTTGAGTTATTTTGTATTTTATAAGAAGGGTTTGGATTGTTCACTTTTCTTCAGGAGTAATTACCTTCGTCTTTCATATCTCCTCATTGCCTAAATAATTTTTCCATAGCCTTCTCTAGGATAACTGGGAAAGTCTTGGCTGGTTTTTAATTTTAGCAGGGTGTGATCTGAAAGTAAACCTGGAAACTATGAATTTCTATGACTTGTGAATGAATGACTGAACAGCGGGGAGCCTTCCAGAGATTCACAAGAAATAGAATATGTATTTCATATAGCAAAAATACAAAATAGTAATAAAGTTTTATATGAATTTTCAAGTAAAACATTTAGACTTTGGGTTCCCTTTTACCCAACCTCTCATAAGTAAAGGCAAGTTAGATCCCTAAAGAAAGGCTACTACTTTGCTTCTTCTCAGGGTTCTGGGGGGGAGGTAATCCTAAAGGGTTTGAGTCTCTAATGCTATTTATTACTTTTGAGCTTCTCCGCATAGCAAATGTTATATTCCTCCCCATTTCAATTGACCTGTGTCAGTTAGCATTCTTTCAATATATTGAATTAATAATGACTGCTTCAATATTATTTGATTCAATATTATTGATATCTTCTTAATAGAGTTACTTAATAGATGACTAGTTCACACCCACTTTGGAAAGGGCAGCTAGGTGGTACAGTGGATAGAGTATTGGGAAGACCTATCTGCTGAGTTCAAATCTGGTAATTCTATGAAGATAATTTATAGGATCCCTTTTATTACTAGACTTTTATGTTTCATGAACTGTCATATATATAGCTTTATATATACTTCTTGTTTCTAGCTTGATGAAAAATGAGAATAAAACTTGCATCATCAATGTAGACACCTCTGGTAAAAGTCAATCAAGATGTCAATAGAAAGAATAGGGGATTGTTGGGTGCCAACGTATAAAAAAGCACAGGTGCCACAGAGGAGTTTATCCTGGTGTCATGTGGTAGGATTACCAAAAACAGTTGATACAAGTAGCCCTGATTGCACCAACACTTCTACTGGCAAATTTCTGTAAAGGAGTCAAAGAATGGGAAGGTGCCTGGGGAATTATTGGGCTGCCTGGCCTGTACTTAATGGCAATTCAGGATAGTAATTCAGGCAAGATTAGTTGAGGCTCAGATGAATGGTAGAGCCCTGGGGCTTCTAAGCCCAGTAGTCTTTGGTCCTGGAAATCTTCCCCTTGTGCTGTCCTTGTGGACTGGAGGTGCCATGTGTACCCACATTAGCCACATGTTGTACTCATGATACTTTGGACTCACAGTCATTGTGTCCTAGAATTGGGAAAGTTAGTGATGAAAATCATAGTCCTATTTCCAACTTCGTACTGTACATCTGAATTGTACCAGGTAAGCTTATTCCCAATTTCTATCCCCAGAGAAGAATGATTGGTGGACACTGGCCATTTACTACCTCAGACCAAAGGGTTTTGAATTTTCCATTATATTTAGAATGGTAGATTCTTGGTTTTTCGGTTAAATATGAAATCACTGATGTTTCCCCCCAGCAGAATTAATTTTATTTTCAAGTAGATATCAGTACATTTTCTTGTTACTGAAATATCAAAAGAAATGTTGGCTTCTAGATTCAGGGATCAATAGAGCTTTCCATGATGATGGTCATTCTGCTGTGATCTATCCCTCCTCTAATCTAAACTCCCTTAGCCCTTATTGTCTCTTCTAGTCTATTGATAATTATACCCAGCTTGGTTTTGTTTATCTTTTCTTGAGTATATCAATGTCTATGCCTCTAATTTGGTAGCTTCTGGGACCCATTTTTCTACCCTTCCCCTATCTCTTCTCTCCTACAAAATAGGCTTTGAAATTAAGGGACTTGGATTCAAGTTCTGGCTCTTCTATTTGCCACCTGTGTGCCCTTGGATTTTTTGGGTTTTTTGGACCTGTTTCCTCATTCGTAAAAAAAAAAAAAAGAATGAGGAGGGTTGGACCAGATGATCTATGAAAACCTTTCCCCCTCATTACTCCTGTGATCTTTATGATCCTACCACAGGGTTGGGCACATGGTAAATGTCTGTTAAATATTTGTTCAATTGATCTGAGGAAGATCTTAGGTCTCCATTTGATACATAAATGGGATTTACAATAACTTAAATTTCCAACATCGAAGGTCTTTATGTTTCTTTTAAAAATAGCTTTTAATGCAGAAAAGTTCATTTTTTTAAAATAGTTAAAAGTGTATAATGGACTCTGCTGCCAAAGTTGCATTTAGCAAACAGTAGGAAAAGTAAGTGCTTTACTTGGTAAGGAGGAAAGAGATGCAAATATTATTGATGTCCTATTAGAAAATCATCTCCTTTCTTACTTCCCCATGGGAGTAGCCAACAGGATAGACCAGTCTAGGCCATATTTGTTTTGTTATGTGGCAAGCGATATCTCAGTTGATTAAATTTTTTTTTTCAGATTAAAGACATTTTTGTCATTTTTAATGTCTTACTACTAGTACTTTATAAAAAGTATTTGAGATTATGTTGACATACATTTTAAAACAAGAAAAGCTTAAGTGGTATTTAATGGATAACTTATTACAAAGAAGGAATTCTCTAGACCTGCTTTGCCTTTTAATTCACAGTACCAGAGTTGAGCATTTTTACTGCACAGAAAGTGGGGGGTGGAATTAGGGTTGAGGTGGGGGTAATAATGGGTGAGAGAGGAAAGACAAATAGAAAGCATTTCGATGTTTGGTCCGGAAGCCTAAAGGAAAACTATGTTTGAGAACAAGCAGGAGATCACTTGGGAATTATGGAGAATCGGAAATGAATTTGCCAAAGGGGTTTGTTAAAGCACAGGTGTAAAATTAACAGGGCTATTTACTTATAGAGAGCTTAGTGAATTCACTTCTACAACACTGATCAAGTGACCCACATTGTGCAACAAGAAATTCAAGGTTTCCAGACTTGGAATCAGAAAGCCCCAGGTTCAAATCCAGATTCTGATATTAGCTAATGACCTTGGGGAAAGGCCCTTGATGGTCTTGGAACCCAAGACCTTAAGTTAAAGTCATTGAACATGTATAGACCTCTGGTAAATATATTACAGACTATATTAGAGGCAAATTGTATTGCAGGCAAAATTGTAATTTGCTTTGATGGGGGGAATAATCACCCCAAGGATAGAACACAGTACCACACTGTGTGCTCTAAATACATCACAAGAGGGAAAATTGGTCTGGCAAACATCAGGCTACAAAGACTTCATGGAGGAAGGACTAGAATGAAGTCATATGGATAGGTAGGAACTGGCGAGGAGAAACTAAAAGAAAGAGCAGCTCAGACAAGAGAAACATATTTAATTGCATTTAGGAAGGGGGAAAAATCCTAATAATAAGCTATATTTATATATTGTTTTTTTCTTTACAATATCCTTATGCATTCATTTTCAATTGCTGTGCATATTAATTATAGAATATTTAGAAGGAATGTTGTGTGATTATTTTCAGATACATTCACAGAAATTCATGCAAATTCATCATAGAACATTTATCTTCCTTAAGGATTAGAATGTTCCCACCAGAAGCTTTTTCTATCCCTGCAGTTAGTGCTTTCTCCTTCCTCAAATTATATCTCTAAATGCTGTATCCTCCTAGTAATAGCCAGCAATTATATATATATATATATATAGCACATTAAAGTTTTCAAAGTACAAATATTATCTCATTTATTCCTCATAATAATCTTGGGAGATAGAGGCTATTATTATACCCATTTTACAGATGAGGAAATTGAGGATTGAGAGAGGTTAAGCAACTTGCTCAGGGTCACACAATTAATAAGTGTCTGGAGCTAGGTTTGAACTCAGGCTTTCCTGACTCCAAATCCTATATTCTACTAAAAATGACTTGTAAGATCATCACTGATTGATTTGGTCAGTGATTTATTTTATTTGGGGTAGGGGGACTTTATGATAGTAGATATTTAATAACTGCTTGCTAAACTGAATGTCTGTGGCCTTATCTCAGTTGATCCATCTTCCCCCAACCCTGTGAGGTTATTAGATATTATCAACTTACCTTTACAGAAGAAAAGTGAAAAAAATGTCTAGCGTCACACAGCTAGAAGGGATAGCATTGAGACTTGAAACAAGGTCTTCTGATCATTAGATTCAAGTTTCTTTACATCATTCTATGCCACCTCTTGAAAAGGAATTCAGATTTCACACCTTTTCAACTTCATGTTATTCTTATCAAAGAAGTTTGTTGAGTCCTCTTCTTTTTATATTATCTCAAAGGAAATGTCCAACAGATCTGGAAGAAACTATATGATTGCTAATTTCTCTGGGACTCAGTTTCCTCTCCTATAAAAATCACCCATTTGAGGTAACTGATAAAGCCCTTCCTAGCTTGAAATACTATGATCCTGACTCTTATTAGCAATCCCTAGCATCCCTTCAATAAATTTTTATGGAATACTCCTGAACACCAGATACAAAAGGGAGAGAGCTTCTGGTACTTGACCTTGAAGCTCATATAATCAAAATGGGGGGATAAAGCATGAAATCAAGAACAATTACAATAGTAATAGAGGAAGAAAGCACATTATAATTGGGTTGCTTGGTTTGCATTAAAGATAATACATATCTACTTTCTGTCTCTACTGTGTCCAATTGTATTGAATTCATAGATGGAAACTATTGCAAAACTTCTTATAACTGTGTTAAGATCTCCTGCATGAATTTCACATGTTTTAGAGATAAAAAATATTGGCTTGTTTGGGTCAAAATTGCTACTGTTCAGTCATTTCTGACATTTTGTAACCCCATTTAGGGTGTTTTTGGCAAAGATAATAGAGTGGTTAGCCATTTCTTCTCTAGTTCACTTTAACAGATGAGGAACTGAGGCAAACAGGGTTAAATGACTTACCAGGGTCACAGTCGTAAGTGTCTGAGGCCAGATTTGAACTGAGATAGATAAGTCTTCCTGACTCCAGGCCCAGCACTCTACAAACTGAGCCACTTAGTTGTCCTTGGATCAAAACAGTGAAGAAGATAAGGACTGGGCCCCATGCTCTGTTTATATATGGGACATCCTACATGAGGACAATCCAGTTTTCTAATGAACATCTTCTGCACACTTAATAGTCTTGGAGAGCCATCAAGAGCACAGAGAGGATTCCTCGTCTCTAGATCCACAGAGCCAATATGTATTAAGAGGCAGGTCGGTCTTCCTGTGTCTTCTCTTTTATCATATCCACTGTAGCACACTGACTCTCACCTTGGGATCAAGAACTTTGAAGTGTTGCCAAGAACAGCTCAACCAATACTGTAAATGGAAGCAGGAGTTTATAGACTTCTACTCTATGGCAGTAGCAGAAGGAGTAGTAGAAGTCCTAGGCATAATGGTGTTGCTCCCTTCTCTCAGCTGCCAATGTTCCATAGGTCACAATGATGATTAACTGGACTGCTAGTACAACCTAGACTTAAGGAAAGAGGCTGCTTATGAAGATGTTGTCAACTTAACCCATTGATCTAGAAATCACTGAACGTCATTATTTCAAAAATCTCTTTCAGGGTTTCTTATCCTGAAATGAAATCTTTTCTATCATCTTAAAGAAGCTCCAAGTCCAAGAACTGATCCATCCAACCTTCCCTCTCCTTTTGTCTATGATTCCAAAGTAGATATTAACAGAAACTTCAGTAGTTTTACATCCCTGTACCACATAATTTTAAAAATTTGCCTCCCTTAAATGCAGTTCACATGCAAATCGAGGACATCACCCTTGTGATGGTCCTTTTTGAAAAGAAAGGATGAACTAGAAAACAAGAGACTCTCTTCACTGCATTAGTCAGCATATATCCCTAAGGCTGGGGAACCTGGGGTGCCAGTCATGCCTTTTTTTGCCCTAGTCCAGACAGGCTTTTACCTCTGCCAGTTCACCTAGTTCATAAACATTTCTTACCTGCCTACTCTTTACTGGGTACTGGTCCTAAGAGCTAGAGATATCAAAAGAGGCATAAGATTGTCCTTTGCCTTGAGAAGCTAACATATGATGGGGAAAAGAAGCAAACAAATATATACAAACAAGCTATATCCAGAATGAATTACAAATAATTTAGAGAGGGAAGGCGCTTGAATTAAGAGGGGTTAGGAAACAGTTTCTTTAGAAGATGGGATTTTTGAGGGACTTGAAGAAAGTCAGGAATCTCTCTCTCTCTCTCTCTCTCTCTCTCTCTCTCTCTCTCTCTCTCTCTCACACACACACACACACACACACACACACACACAACACAAACACACACCCTTCCAGCTTGTCCATTTAGAGAGATGTCATCTCTCATGGTTTTACAGATGGGAACTGCAGATGCTGCAGGCAGCAGCTGCCACCCTGCTGCCCTAAAATAACTGGCACCTCTCCCTTCTCTTCTTTCTTCCCTGTACCTCCCCCTCCTGCCCCACCCCAAGCTCAGCTCCTGTTAGTTCCTTTCCGTCCCAAACTGGGAAGAAGCACAAATCTCAGAGAATTTTGTGGTCGGGCAACCCTTGTCAGGGATGGTTACATATTTATGTATGCATTCATTCATTCGTTTAATACAGTTCAAACAAAGGTCAAATGACCACTTTCCGTGAGTGCTGTTAGGGGTTTATTCTATGGGGGAGGGGAGTTTGGCCTAGATGACTCCTCTACTCTTTCACATTCTAGTATTCTAAGTCATTTATTTATACCTTCCTGTGATTTAGTCAATTGGGCTTGTTGCCACCTGAAAGGTTTAACTAAAGGTGAGGGGGGGAGGGAACATGAGGGCACTGGGTGCTTGGAGAAAGGGTGGGTACAATGACAGCTCTGAAAAATGAAGTGGGATGGCCCAAATTGAAACTTTGCCTAATTCACGGTTTTGTATATGATTTGCCTCAAGAAATTTCTCCAGGCCTACATAATAAGGAAGAAGGGAAGTACTTAGTTCTTGGTCTAGGGTACTTTTACTTGGCATTTGGGATGGGCCCAACTTTTGGCAAGTGCCAACTATATGAGTCATCAGTCTTCCCCTCCTGGGCCTCAAGAGTCTACATATGCCAAAAAGCAAGAACTTCTCCTTTTCTGACCCTTTCTATTGCCCACTTCCACTCCTTCACCATGGGAGACAAGGGCCACACATCAGATTCCTGCATAAGGATCTATATATAGTATTATTTTAGGGGCTAAAGAAATTTACCTCTTCCCCAAAAGATCATTCCCAGGTTACTCAAAATTCTCACCATTATTCATTCTCTATAAAAATGCAAAATAAGTAAAAAAGGCAGGGTTTACCTAGTAAATTTAATTTACACATGTATTTAAATTCCATCAACTTTAACAAAGCATAGAGAATGGGAGACAGGCATGTTTTGATGGTAGGATTTAGGAAAGATCCTGATCATGAGGAACAGCTAGCTAGGGCAATCATAATTAGATTTCTACTGTGGGACTCACTAGGAAATCAAGGATTAGCATGGCATGTTCCAAGAGTGCTTCCAAGGGAACTGGGCCACTGTTATAAATGGGTATGGACCTATTTAGGGAATGGATAAAAAGGAAGCAAAAAAAAAAAATTCAACCCCAAACCATAGGATCACAAAACTAAATTTGAAAAGAAACTTAGAAATGATCTTCTCCAATTCCCTAATTTTAGAAATTGAGAACCAAGACCCATGACTCATAAATTCCTTGCCCAAATTCAAACAAAGGATATTCATAAGAGGCAGGACTTGAATTCATAGTCCACTAACTGGAGTGCCGATGCTTATCAGGTTCCATGAGTTTAATTATCTCCATGTAGGTGATTCTCAAACCTTCCTCTGTTTAAATATGTACATTTCAACTTAATGTTTGAAAAGCAACTCAAACTCAACATGTCCAAAGTAAATCATTAACTTCCCTGACTCCCAACCCACTCCTCCTCCCAAACCTTCACATTATCATTGAAGATATCACCATCCTGCCAATCACTGAGTTCACAACCTCAGTATTGTCATCAATGTCTCACTCTTCCTCATCCCCACAAATCTAGTCAATAAATAAAGAAGAAAAGAAAGATGAGAACTTTAAACATTAAAATGCTCGCATAGAGGCACACAGAAGATAATTCAGAAGCCAGCACAGACAAGTAGGGCAACTTTGTTACTACTAGGCTAATTCTAATATAATTTAGAAATATTTTAGAACAAAAGTTTATTGTCATCATGCTTTTTTGTTCTTTGTATGAGTTGTTCATGTTTTTGATTTTTATGTAGTTCACATGAAAATAATTTTTAAAGAAAAATCCTCCCTAAAGTTGATTGCTGAAAACTTGTGAATTTCTTTAGATTATTTTAAACAAATACCCACTGAAATCCTATTCAGATTCTTCATCATGGTGTAGTAAAGATGACTCCAGATTTTTGAAAGTTATACTAGTGGAGGGCAGGCTCTGGCAAGTCCCTCCAAGTTCAAAAGGCTTTGAATACACTCTTAGAAAAAGTCTATTGTCTGAGGACCAGCCTAGCTAACTTTGAAGATGTTCATCCCTCATTCATTCAGTAAACAAGGCAAAGAGCACTTATTAGGCGATTGCTTGGCCCAGACACTGCTAAGAATTGGGGATATAAGCACAAGCAAAATGGAAAACATGTCCTGCCCTTGAGGAGTTTATAATCTAATTGTTGTTTAGTTCTTTCAGTCATATCAAATCCTCATGACCCCATTTGGGATTTTCTTGGTAAAGATGGTAGTTTGCCATTTCCTTCTCTAGATTATTTTACAGATGAGGAAACTGGCCCTTTTCTTCCCTGTACCTTCCCTATGTCACACAACTAATTAGTGTCTAGAGTACATTTGAACTAGGGTCTTCCTGACTCCAGGCCCAGAGCACTATTCACTGTACTACCTAACTCACCCACATTCTAATGAGGAAGACCATATATGAAAAAAAGTGGTAATTGGATGAGCAGAGTCTAGAGACAATCAGAAGCATAGTTGAGGGGAATGAAGCATGGCTAATCTGGACCTGTACCCAAAATGAAGGACCTGGAAGGAAGCTGGAAGAAGGGATGGTATAGAAAGTGAAGACCTTAGACAGGGATAATAATGACTTTTGTAGACTTTTCTTGTGAACCATACTTTTAAAAACCAATCTTCTGATTTCACATGTAGTTGAAGCTTTGAGGCATATAGCAGCTCCTGGCATGACCAACTTAAGCCTGTGCCACTTAAGGTGAACAAGAATTAATGATGAAGCAATGGAGACACTAGAGGCAGGGACTGGGTACTGTCATCTTCCCCGGTCCAGGAGGGGGTAACTGCAGGGACCTTATAACTAGAGGAAAATAACATGTATGTATGTATGTTATTTAGTTGTTCAGTAGTGTAAGATTCTTCATGACCCCATGGATATGCCAGATCCTTCTATCCTCCACTATCTTTTAAGGCCTGTTCAAGTTCATGTTTATCATTTCCATGATGCTATTTATCCATTTTATCCTCTACCCTTTCATTTTGTCTTCAATTTTCCCCCCAAATTAGGGTCTTTTCCAATGAGTCCAGTTTTCTCATTATGTGACCAAAGTATCTAAGCTTCAGCTTCAGTATTGGACCTCCCAATGAATAGTGTGAATTAATTTCTTTAAGTACTGACTAATTTGCTCTCCTTGCTCTTCAGTGAGGAAGTTGGACAGAACTATCTATTTTTATGTTCTCCTTCAGCAATATCATTGTATGACTCTATAAACATACACAATCCTGTTTGGGGTCAATGAAACATCTCAAACTATTTTTCAAATATTTGGGTCCTAATAAAAAACCACAGTACATCTTGCCAAGCATTATTTTCCTTAATTTTTAAACCAATATTGGGATGATGTCTCAAAATCATTTATATTTAATGCATCACAGTGTTGCTGTTTTGTAACAGTCTTGTAATCTCCAAGACACTTAAAATATTTTTAAGCTTGTTTCATTAATACCACCAGTGTCAGAATCTGCCAACAGGCAACAACATTTTAATACTACTTTCTCTCCTTCCCTAATCCAAAGTTCTGTATTTAGTTTCAATTTCATATAGCCAAAAATATGAGTTGGTTTTAAAACTGATAAAAATATTTTCTTTTGGTCTAGTGAAGATGTTACATAGATGTAGTGAACCTAAAGCTTTCTTGCTCCCAGTAAAATGCATAAGATTACTGGAGCTTAGATGTTCTGGAGATCATCTGTTGCAACCCTTTCATTTTCAGATGAGAAACCAGAAGCAGAGAGGTTAACTGTTTGCTAAAAAGGTCACGCAACTGGTTAATGAAAAAAATGGGACTCAAACCTTGTTTCATCTGTAATCTTTTGCATTTACACAAATGCTTAATACATCTTTAAAAAGTCTTTTGACATCCTTTTTAGGACTTAATCCTTAGCATGTCCCTATAAAGTAAGAAAGGTTGTCATTGACCTGTTTGACAAATGAACAAGGAAACAACTACTATGAATAAAGCTTTATTAATATTGATATATCATTATTGATAATAGCTCACATTCATTTTGTTCTTTAGCTTCAACTCTAAAGTGCTTTCTTTACAACAAGCCTGATATGTAGGTAGAATAGGTAATCTGATGCCCATTTTATAGCTGAAGAATCTAAATCTTTTCAAGGACAAAACAAAACAGTGGTAGAGCCAGTATTAGAACCCAGATCTTGTGGCTCTTAGACCAGTGCTTTTTTCACTATATTGTAAATCATCTTAGCTTGAGATCAATTACTAGAGACAAGGTTTTCATGATTTGAGTAGACTGAACCTGACTTTTGTGACCTTTTTGAAATCAATTTGGTATTAGTACATCTCTGAAGCTCATCTTCTAATTTCCATTTTATTAGATAAGATTTTCATGCTACTAGGAAAGGCAATCTTAGAAAGTGTCAGACAACATTGAAATCTCAGATGACTGCATCTGGCTAGAGTTAACAGTCGGACACATCTATCCTTCAAAAGCCCAGCTACCTCCTTTTTTCCAAATCCCTTTGGTCTAAAGAACAGACTGGAAAGCTGTTGAGATCAGGGGTTCTTGGAAACCTGTTAGCATTTGTTGCTTTGAGATAGTGGCCATAAGAACTGGAAAAACGTTTCTCAAGTGGTTGTCCACCGTTTTCTGATTTAGACAAAACAGCATTTTGTATTAATTTTCATTCTGAAAAAAAGCAAATTTAGAAGGCAAGCCCAGCAATGCTACACACAAGAGCAGGAAGAAGGAATTAGCTAAACCCAGGTTACTAGGCAACACTTAGAAAGTCACCTTCATATTTGGCTCTCAGACAAGCTGCCCCCCCCCCACCATAGTATAAACCACAATCAGGGAGTAAATAGCCATTCTTACTCCTAACTTGAATATCTGGCTAAAAGTAAAAAGTTCAGCCCATCAACCAAATGTTTTATTCAAATGGCACCACATCATCTACTATTTGGTAATGCTAGCATTATGTACTTCAAAGCTAAGAATCAAGCAATTTGGTCCTCAGGCCTGGGGTTGATAGAGTGATAGAGATATTAGTCTGGTCAGTGTTCTAGATATGTGTATATATATATATATATATATATATATATATATATATATATATATATATATATATATATATCCTATACTGCCATAACCCAAGAGTAAAATGTTGTAGTAATCTAAAGGTTTTAGGAGTAAAGCTCTTAGAAAATCTGAAGTAATCAGCTAAGTGAATTTTCAAAGCCAATGTGATGAGACTCTGAAGCTAACATATGAAATGAATCCAGTATGGTAGGAACTTCAAAGTCTAATGAATATCTTGAACTATTTTGCCCTTTTCTTTCTCCCTCTTTCTTCTTCCATTTCCATTCTAGAGTTTCATATTTTTGTCTCTCTCCCTGCCCCCATTCCTTCTTGGTCAATCCTTCTCTTGCTCCTGTCAATTTTGCTAACATTCTTGTTAACTCAGTCTATACTTTGCATCCCTCTTGCTCTCCTGCTTCTCTCCTTTCCTCCTACCTTTTCACCCTCATTCTACCCATTAGTCATAATATGAAATAGAAATGGCTTTGTTAATATTTGGTGCATTTGTTTAATAAATATTTTATATTTATGTGTTCTTTGCTCTTAACTATGAAATCTGGTTAGTTGATCTAAGGGGGAAAAATCCATAAATGAAGAAAGAAGAAAGTAGGGAATAGTTCTAGTTTGAGAATAAGGACCAACATTCTGCTCCTTGCTCTGCCACTACGTAAAAATATTCATTTTTTTACACCATATTTATCATTTCATTGGTATAGGAAATTCTCAGGTATGAAAAGATACCCTTTTACCAATGCAGGTCAGAACCTTTTCTGTAACTTGCAGTCTTAGAGAATTACTTTCCAGGACTGAGAGATTAAGAGATTTGCTCAGGGTCAATCATTCAGGCAATGAGCTTATTTATTAAGTGCCCATTATGTAAGTTTAGGGGATACAAAGAAAAGCAAAAGACTGTCCTTGTTCACACAATCTAAAGGAGAAGACAAGATGCAAACAAGTATGTATAATTACTTGTTATTATAGGATAATTAGGAAATGCTCAATAGAAAGTGAGTTGGCAAAAGTCTACTGTAGAAGATGACATTCTCTCTGGATCACATAGCCAGTGTGTATCAGCCCTGGCAGACCTTCCTCAAGGATCATTCTCCATCTTTGTAGTTCTCAAACTTTGCAGCGAGGAACATATTGTTGGGGATACATGTGCATGTGATTGCTCCTGTAAATTCTATGACATGAAGCCATAACTCAGGGCATGCTGCCTCAATACAGCCTTTACAAAATGCTGCCTTATGGATAGCTCAGATGGAGAGAGCATGCTGACTGTATCTTGTCTAATAAATAACAATACCTACATTTAGATTATGTTTTATGCTTTAGGGAGTTATTATACTTCCAATAACTTTGACAGGTAGTTATTGCAAGTATTACTATCTCCTTCTGAAGGAAACAGAATCCCTAAAAGATTTAAAACTACAAAGGGGTGGTTCATTTCATGACCCATGCATGCACCTTTGGGAGAGATATCACGGTACAATGGATAGCAGCACAATGGACCTGAAATCAAATTCTGGCCTCAGATATTTCAAGCTTTATATCCCTGGACCTTTCTCAGTCTCATAGTCCTCATCTATAAAATGAGTAGTTTAAACTTCAGAGAATGTATAAAATTTGACTCTAAATTTATGTTTCTATAAATCTCAGCATTGGAAGGATTCTCAGAAGTCATCCATCTAGTTCCCTACTCATTTCTTGATGTACTTCCCCACCCCTCATGCATGGCTACCTCCATGTAACTGTCACCATATTGGTCTTCATTCTGCTACAAAGGCTTTCATATGACCCAGTCCTCTTCCACAGAAACAAGGGACACATAGCTTGCTTACAGTTACCAGAAGCAAAAAACTTGGGAAAAAAGAAAAATAGTTTCCTCCCTCTCCAGGGGTGCCCTTATGCTACCACTAACTTTATATAAATGCAATGGTAAAACTTATTTTTATAGTAAATTCAGTGGGGAAATAATTTGATTTACTAAAAAACATGCTAATAATGAACAAATTCCAAATTTTAAGCTATTACATTACATGAGATGACACTCTGCCACCCAGTCCATAGGATGAGTTTAGTTTACCTTCTATCAAAAATGGAAAATTAAATATCTTTAATTATGTTCATTGGATTAGCCATATCTCTGACAAAACCTTTCCTGTTCTTTGAAGATCATTTCAAAATGCCTTCTCTTCTGTGAAGGTTTCCTTGATGTCATTATCCTAATCCTTAGGAAATAATTTTAGAATAAGTGACTAACCCAAGGTCACACAATAAAAAGTAACAACAGAATTTGTATTCAAAGCCACATTTCTGATCTCAAATGCAAAAGTCTTGTCATGACATCATTCTTTCTTTCTAATTAGATTATGTGATCTTGGGCATTTAGCTACCCTGGTCCTCATTTGGCTTATCTGTAAAATGAGGGAGATGGAAATGATGGACTCTGAGATCCCCAAAATTCTATTCATTAAACACATCCACATACATCATTTCTGATATGTGGACCAACCAGTCACCTTCTGAGAAGGAAATAATTAGCTATTTCATAATTAATAATAATAATAATAATAATAATACAACTTTACAGTCAGAAAGAAACAAAATGGCCATTTAGTCAAACCTCCTTTTCAGCTCAGATATTTTTTCTCCAACCCTGGAGAGATGCTCATTCATCCTTTTCTTAACCATTTATAGTCATGAAGAAGTATCTTTATGCCATATGTAAAAGACTAGATCAGAAAGCACTTTTCTTATGCTTAATCAAAGCCTACTCCAATTCAGTTTCTACCCATTGCTCTTAATTCTTGCCACATGAACAATATAGAGCATCTTCATTCTCCTTCCTGACGACCCTTCAAATATTTAAAGATAACTTTCATTCACTCACTGTTCAACAAATATCCATCAATCATTAGCCATGAGTGAGGCTCATAATGTTCTTCTTTAGATCACAGCACCTCAGTTATTCCTCTTATGATGTTGTTATAAAGCCCTTTTGGGTTTGGTATCTGAGGAACCTAGTTCAGCTCCCAGTTCTGTCACCTATGTGGCCTTGGGCAAGACAGTTAAATTTTCTAGGTCTCATTTTTCTCATCTGTAGATTGACAGTTGGTGAGAGGTAACCTAGATACCCTTTAAGATACTTCAGTCTGTACAATCTGTGATCTTATGCTATTGATTTCCCTCCACTGGATACAGTGAATATACAACTTTAAAACAGCATCTAGTATTTGACACAATACTCCAAAATGACTTGCTCTGTGTCAGCTATAGTGATATCATTCAATTTGGGCCCCTATGCCTCTAAATTATCCTTGGTGTAGAAATATGCCTAGAACTGACTGTATCGTTACCATCTAGTTCCTTTCTAAAATTGGTTTTAATTGTCATCTAAAGGTTTATTACCTGGACCCTAGAAGTATATAGGTACTTATTCAATGTAATTGAGGTTGTCCTTGAGGTTCCTGGTTCCAATCCTTATTATTTGAGTACCTTCTAACTCCAAGAGTCACACCTTCTGTACCACCTTCTAACTCCAAAAGAAGTCCTAATGTGAATTATCTTTGGGAGAAGGTTACTTGACTCTGTTGTCGAGGTAAGCAGAGCAAAGACTAGGGAGAGTTGATACCAGGAAAAACTGGTAGTAATGAGACACAGATCCTTGCACACTCAACTGCCTATTGGAAACCTGATATCTCTGACTGAAAGCTAAGAGCAAGCTCCATCCAAGTGAAGACCTTGATGGAGTTAGAAGCTATTCATGCAAACTCAATTTCAAAGCCTGAAGTTTTGATGCATGTATAGCTCGATTATATCTAGGGGGGTTGAAAGGACATAGTTCCTAATTGCATGGTCTTGGGCAAGGCCTTTTATTCTAAGTCTGGTTGGACTAACTGATCTCTAAGTGTCCATCCAGCTTTATATATTTGATCAATCAAGTCTTCTACAGGAAAAAAAATAGTAAACTATTTCAATCATTTGAAAAGAATTTTTTTCTTCTCCTGATATCTCCTTTTATTCCCCCATCCTCCATCTCCCTTTCCTTTCCTTGTTGAAACCAGCTAAAGGAAGATTATAGGTAGGAAATATTTGAAACTTTTGTTGCATGTAATCTTTGTGGAGGGCTGTTTGGAGAAAATGTGTGTAAGATAAACACTGATTTTAAAGATTTGAGATGGGCCACTCAAGAATAGGATGGGTGAATTGCAATGGATTAGGATGCAGATGAGTGATTACCTGGGCAGAAATCCAGACCGTTGAAAATAGACATGGTGAGTTTTGTAGACTGCCATTTGTGGCTGTCTGTCTCTGAATATTTTTTAATGCTAACCTGCATTTGAGTAGGAATAAGGAGGAAGAAATCAGCTGATTTCTAGAAAGTAGAAAATATCTCCTAGGTGTTAATGTGGTCCTCTAATGAATACAGAATTTTTTAAAGTCAGTTCTAAGGCCTAAAAGTAGAGCTGACCCTTTATAAAATAGTAAAATAATTGAAATTAGTTTTTGGTTTAATTTTTTTTTCTGTTCCCTATCTCCACACCTACAAATGCCTACTTTCCCCATATGGTCCTCCAGCAGCCAGAATACTTCTCATATTGCCAGGCAATGCCTGGTATCCTTAGAATCTGGCAGGCTAATTTTATGAACCCAACAATTAGTCAACAAGTATTAAGCTCTACCCAGGTGTCAAGGACTCTACTAACCTAGGGATAATAATGCAAAAGTGAGCCAATAATACAGAAGTGTGAGAAGGGACTCATCCTATTGGGAGAATAAATAATTTCACAAAAAAGCAATTCCAAGGAAAGAAGCAATGGTTAATGATGACTGAATGTACAATACTATACACATACATGTATGTATAAAATACATATGCACATGTGTGCATATATACTTCAGCAAGATCTGGGTTCAGTTCCCAGGAAGTATCTGAAGTGGGAACTGAACCCAGATCTTGCTGAAGCCAAGTCCAACACCATATTCATTTGTGGAGTACAACTTCTCAAAATGGTAATGGATGTATGAAAGAATAACAAAAGCTCACATTTACACTATACAATTTAAAACTAGCTCAACCCCTTTGTTTAACAGTGGAAGGAATTGCCAGTCACTGAGATTAATTGACAGGAATAAATCACATAGGTCCAGGAATAGGTGGTAGAACTACAATCTGAACCAAGATCTCCAATTTGCTGCTTTTACTGCAATCACTCTATGAGCCTAGGGCTTTCCATTGGACAGAGAAGTTTTGGGAGTTGGGAGGGAGGACCTTAGAAGCCACCTAGTCCAACTCCATGGTTTTGTAGATGGTGATACTGAGGCTGCAAGGGGAAGTCATTACTCAAGAGCAGTGAGGATTAGAGAAAGGATTTAGCCCCAGAACCTCTGATTCCAGAATCAGGACTGGCCATTGCCCTATGCTGCTTTCTGCTCTGCAGAGAGTCTTCAGTTCATATTTACCTGTGACTCTTACAAGTTGTGTGTCTCCCATGGCCAGGTTATCTCACTTTCCTCATCTTCAAGCAACTCTCCAGAACTTAGCACCAATGTCAAAGATGAGCACTGATCCTGGAACTCTTTGGAAGGAATTCTCTCCATTCCAAAAATCATCTATCCTTTCCATGGGTATTCTTCATACCTTTTAGAGGGAGGTGATATAATTATCACTCCCATTTTATAGATGAGGAAACTGAGAAGTAGGTAAGGAAAATGTCTTGATGAACATCATCTAGCCGATTCATGGCAAAGTTGGAACTCTAACCCAAGCAGGTTAGGCCAACTTGGGAACTTGCATCTGTTCCCAGTAGGGCTCAGAACCAGGAATTTGAGAGCCAATTGCTGCTGAAAGCCAGGAGAAAGTGCAGTTAGTTGGAAATCAAGGACATTAAAAGAAAGTTTACATGTACAATTTGGCTACTGCTGCAAAGCCTAAGAGGGAATTGGGAAAGATTAAAGGGAAATATTTTAACATTGAAAGAGACAACCCCAGGCAGAGTCAAAAAAGACATACCAAGCTGCATATGATGTGGGGGAAAAGAGCCTAGGGGAAAAGGATGGTTTGAGGGGCATGTTTAAGATGATGACTGGGATAGTAGAGATAGTGTGCCTCAGAAAGGGACCCCATGCCCAGACTAACGAAAAGACCGTCTTCTGACATGGTTTTGCTGAGCAATAGACAAGAACAGACGGTGTTTTTACTCTGTCCTAGGAAGAGAGCCAGGTGTGATAAATAAGTGAGAAATTGGTCAGCTTCCAGGGACGACCATTTCCCACATCATTTTTTTAAAAACAACAACCAAACTCATGAGGATCTGCACCAGAAGTCATTGGCACAAAATGACTGGGACTGTGGAGAGTGGCATGAGGTAAAGAGAATTTACTAGAGCTGCCAGAAGAAATATTGCATAAACATATGGAAGGTGTTGGAGGAGAAAGGTAAAGGTGGTTTTCTGTTCCAAAAGAACCAAAAGGTTCCTCTGGTTAGGGAGAGGCTAACAGCAGGAAGGCTGAGCTCTTGCTCAGAAATGAGGTGAGGAAGGGAAGGGAAGGGTGGAGTAGAAGAAGGTAGTGGCAGGGCAGGGGTGTGGTGGTGGGGAAGAGGGATATCTCAGAGTTTTGACAGATTGGTAAGGGGAAAAGAGTGTTTCATGCTCAGAACATGCTAGCACATTGGGAGGGATTAAGAAGCAGGTACTCACATCCAGAATTCAAGTTTGGGCACAGGGGCAAAAATATACTCATTTTAGGTCTCATTCACAGGATGACTAATGATGGGGTCAATCACTGAACTCACTCAGTTCAAGCAAATTTTGTTTTGTATTCTAATAGTATCCCATTAGTACAGAAGGGACAGCCCTGACTTTCTACAATTTAAGATATATACACAAAACCAAACTTTTTTTTCTGGAAAATGATGTTTAAAAGCTACTCTCCCATCTCCATCCCACAGCCAATAATACTGTATACTGACTTAGTATTATAGGGTCATAGGCTTAGAGATGGAGGGGAAGTTGGAGGCCAGACAATCCAAAAACCTTTCTTTACTGGGGGAAATTTATATCAAGAGAGAGATTTCCATAAGTGGCAGAATTTGAACACAGGGTAACCTCTCAATTTAGTGATGTTTTTAACACTCTGACACACACATCACACACTCTGTCAAAATTCCTCCCCAACCTTTAAAACTCATCACATTCAAGTCCGGGGTTCCTAACCTATTTCATGTCTTGGACTCCTTTCTCTCTCTGGTAAAACCAGAGATCCATTTCACAATATTTTACATATGTAAAATAAAATACATAAAATTATAAAGGAAGTTAATTACATTGAAATAGCTATCAAAGATAGTTTTTAAAAGTTATGAATACATGGGGCAGCTAGGTGGTATAGTGGATAAAGCACCGGCCCTGGAGTCAGGAGCACCTGGGTTCAAATCCGGTCTCAGACACTTAATAATTACCTAGCTGTGTAGCCTTGGGCAAGCCACTTAAGTCCATTTGCTTTTCAAAATAAAAAAAAACTAAAAAAACAGTTATGAATACCACATTAAAAATATCTGCTCTAGAAAGTCAATATATGGTGGTGACCTTCCTTTCCTCCTCTATATATTTCATAGCATTTTGTTTGTCCCTCTCATATCCATCCACATTCATTGTGTTTATTGTGTTTAACTGGTAGCTTGTTTTTGAATCCATCCATAGGATGGATTTATTTTTTGCAAACCTTTAAATACCATGATTCTTTGACTCATGTCACCACTTAGGGAATTGATTTTGGCTAGTTTCTTCCTCTCTGACTCTTTCTGTCCCCTCCCCATTTTTCCATATGAATTTTAGGCTAACATGACTTTAAGTAGTTATTTTATTTTGTATTGTTTTTTCTTTTCTTGCACATTTTAACAGTTTGGGAAGTTTCTTCCACCTATGCAGACTGACAATTTACCATTTACTGTCATAAGACTGTTGCCCAGGACACTGAGAATTTGCGATTTGCTCTCGGTCACATAGCTAGCAAATGTTAGAGGCAGGGCCTGAACATGGATCTTCCTGATGATGAGGCTAATGTTCTCTCCACTGTGACATGCAGTCTTTTCATTTCATGTCCTCCCTCCCTTCCTCAGCTCCCGCAAACAATCCAGATGAACAATGCATGGGGAATTACAAATCTTTATTTAAAGAAAAAAGTGGAGCAGCTAGGTGGCACAGTAGATAGAGCACTGGGCTTGGAATTAGTGTGTTCCTAGGCAAGTCACTCAACCCTATTTGCCTCTTCCTTAAAATAAGGAGAAGGAAATGATAAACAATCCTAATATCTTTACCAAGAAAATCTCAAGTATCCTAGTTGGGGGCAACAAGGGGATAGTTATGGTCCATCTTCTGTGAATACTATTCCTTCTCTGATAATCTGCATTATGATGACTCTGATGGTTGTTGCTTTTATCCCATTTCTGGGTCACCATTGCCATCACCTTTTCAATGTTTGACTTGAGACTTACCTCTGCCCACTAGTCATTCACAAACCATTGCCTCTGTATAGTACTCCATCACAAGATAGCATGGGAGGTCAAACACTCTGACCATGGGAACCCATGAAACACATATTTTTAAAATGTCCCTTGATCCTTTGCAACCACCTTTTGTTTTTCATTGAAAATAGCCGAAAGCTGGGGAAATATACTAACAATCATGGAGGTTTTAGCCAACTGTTCATATTGTAAATATGAGTCTTGGCCTATGAACAATGCTTAGACATGCTACTAAAGGAAATGAATCACATCAATATTTGCATACTTACTATAAATTAAATAAAAAGACAAAAGAAAGTCTCAGCTAAACAAAAGGATGGCTCATAGCACCTCCTCCAAGAAGCCAATAAAAAATAAAAAAGGATTTGGCAATGTTAATATAATTATGTTTGCAAGGGAAACCAAAAAACTATTATAGGAACACTCATCTCATCTTTCATAACTCATGAAGAAGATTTGCAAAACAAGTCCCATGAAGTTAATTGCAGCTTAAATACATCTAGTACAGAGACTGAAGAGGTAGAGAAAGCCTATGAATTTGATAACACCTTCCAAGCTCAATCAACATGTACCTTAAATGTGTAGTTTGATAGTAGTATTTTCCTGGTTACTTTCTAAGATCATTGCTTCTTGCAAATTTGTATGTCCTTGACTGATGGTATGATTGTCTCTAGATCCAAGGGATCTGTCCCTGTGTTATTTGATTTTTTTCTTAAGGACTTGGATAAAATCATAGAGCATCTGTTTATTCAGTTTGCCAATGACACCAAGTTGGAACTGATAGCTAACACTGGAGGGCAGAGTTAGGATTCAAAAAGACCTTTCCAGGCTATAACATTGGACAGAATCTAATAATCTAATGTAATAATGAAATCGAATGGAAGAAATAGAAAGTTGTACCCTTTGATTCAAAAATCAATTTAATAAGTATGCAGTGAGGAAGGTGTATGTGCGACTCAATAACAATTTGAAAAAGATCTGAGGGTCTTTGTAGTTTAAAAGCTCAATATAAGCCAACAATACATGGTGGTTCAGTCTTTGGTTTCTTCCTTTTGTACAAATTTCAGAGTTCCTTAGGGCATGACCCAATCTTTTACAGAGTGATTTTGATTGAGGTGTACAGGCCCTGTTCTATCAGGTTTATAATCCTGGACTGCTTACTCTCTCTCATTCTAAATATTTAATTCGTTGCTAAATCTTCCTATTTGTGCTTTCACAACATCTCTTATACCTAGTCTATTCTTTTTACACATCTATCTGCAGTCTTAATACTTCTCATCTAAATTATTGTCACAGTTTCCTGATATTCCTGACTTGAGTCTCAGCACCCCAATTCATACTGCCCACTGCTGCCAATGTGTTTCCCTTAAACACAAATCTCCCTATGTGATTTCTATCTCAATACAATTCAGCAGCTTCCTATTCTATGTTATCTTGGGAATAAAGCACAAATTTTTCTTTTCTGCTATTCAAGCCCTTCCTAGTCTGGCTTCAACTTACTTTTGAGGCCCTATTGGAAATTACTCACCCTCCATCTCTTTCTGATGGAAGCAAACTAGACTTCATTTGGTTTTTAACACTGGACATTACACTTCCTATTTTTGTGTCCTTGCCTTGACTATCCCTCTTACCTGGAATGAAGAATTCTCTTCTTTAAAATGCAGCTCAAATTTCACCTGCATGAAGTTTTTCTGGATTCCTTTCAACTGCTAGTTTCCCTCCCTCACAAATTACTTTGTATTTCATTATTTAGTAAATATGTATATAAGGGATATATGTATGTGTGTTGCCTATGTAGGGTATATGTATGTCCATGTAAGCTTGTGCTAAATGTGACTCTTGGGTGGAGAATGACTAAATCTTTCTGTATCCTTAGAGAATTTTAATCTTGCCAAGAAAGGAGCAAGAGATTGATACTACCAGTTCAAACTCTCTGCTCTTGGGTGGGGGGGTACTAGACTGCAATTATATCTGACTTTCCTCATAATTACTAGTTTAGGGGAAATAATTTTGGGATTTATACTACTGTCCTTGATCCCTTAGCAGGGAAGGAATGTCCCCCAGTTACATCTGAAGAATGCTCCCTGCTCCCTAACAAATTCTAGTTACACAAAGACAGTCCTAAGAATGAATAGCAAATAAAACTATTCAAGCCAGTATATTAGACTATCAATGCTAGCTATTTTTTTATCATTATTCTTAGTTTTACATAAGGTATCTCAAAAACCTTAAATGACCCTATTGTCTGCAACATAAAAGTTCCTATTCTTTTTGCTGGCCCTCTAGTCCTGCCCCACATCTTCCTGTCCCGCACCCCCCCCCCCAAAGACTGCAGACGGACCTCATTCTTTTGCAAATCTAGAATCAGAGAGTCTTAAAATATCAGGGATGGGAGGCATCTCTGAAATCATCTAATCTGGCTCCTTTATTACCTGCCCTGTCAGATAATATATCCTCTCTCGCTTAGAAAACTCTTTTTCCCTCTATTTTGGAACATCTAGGTGGAGCAGTGAATAGTGCAGAAGAACTGAGTTCAAATTCAGTTACTTAGACACTTACTGGCTATGTGACCATGGGCAAGTCACTTAACTTGTTTGCCTCAGTTTCCTCAACTATAAAATGAGGATAACAGCAGCACTTCCCTCTCTGGGTCATTGTAAAGATTAAATGAGATCATATTTGTGAAGTGCTTTTGCACATAGTAGGCACACTATAAATGCTCATTTTCTTCTTCCTTAAAGATACACATAAAAGTCCTGCTCAGAAAGAATCTTCAAATCACTCATCTGCAATGGTTCACAAATGAACTGTTCTACTTGAAATTAAGTTGTTAACTATTATTGATAGAAATCTTTCTAAAAGGCATATATACATGTCCCTGCATCATTAAAGCATACTTATAGATATAGAATGTGAATTGTGCCATATTGATGAGTGCATAGAGTTGTTGGGCTTTGCTCTGTATACTAGCATAGCACAGAAAATCTCCCATAAACACCCACAATAAACAACAAATTAGTTCAGCTTTTAGAGGAGATAGAAGCTTAAATAAATCATAGTTTCTAACACAGAAGATAACTCTTAGTTTCTAACATTCTGGAACTCTCAATCTTTTGGGGAGTTAGGAAAAAAGAGATATAATAATATAAATATTGTTATTTCATAAGTTCAGTAGAGAGTTAACACAACAAAGTACTACAATCTGAGATGACTTTCTGGAAGAGGGAACATTTGAGTTTGGGCTTTCAAAGACAATAGAAATTCAATAAGCAAAGGACACTTAGGGTGGGCAAGTTTTCCAGGAATGGGTTTTGATTTTCCCTTTTCAATGAGTTGCTCACAGTCCTTCCAGATCTTCAATTGCCCACCATCACCTTCACTTCACAGCTTCAGTCAGATTTCCATTGTAATTCATTGTAACAGAGGAAAAAAAGAATGGGAAAATAAATTAAACATGTTTAGTAAATTAGTAACCTTAATTTACTTAAGTCAATAGACTCTCCCTCGAGGGTATCTCTGTACCTTGGTGGGAAGTGCATGAGCTTTGTGGCAGCTCTCAGTTTTCATTGCTTAGATACCCCCCCACCCCGGCCCCTTACTTCCAGGTCACCATGTAATCAGCAATGTTATTTGGTAGTTGAGGAAGTTGGAAACCTGACCAGCAGAAAAATAAGAAGTTATCTGTGATTTGAATTCCTTTTTAATTATTCCAGAACAACCCAAAGCAACCATACAGCCTTCAGCTTTGAAATATTCCTGCAACATCATTAAGCTGATGGTGATTATCTCCAGCCACCACATATGAAAGGGAATAAAAATTCTTAAGGTGGAGGAAAAGAGATCCTATCAGTGAGCCAGCTGAGGAGACCAACTGATTGAGATGTTCATGAAAGAGGTTGAGCCCAAAGGAAGAGGGGAACCACAGAGGATGTGCTGGCAACAAAGCTCCTAGGATCTGACAGATGCTCTTTCAGGTCTATCAAATCTCCTTCCAGGTGTCTGGATGGGGGCCTGCTAGGCCTGAGGCTTGCAGATGGATTGGTTATAAGCTTTGGAGGGCTGGACTTTTGAGAAATAATAGCTCCTGTTAAGCCTTTTGGGTTTAAGATGAACTTTCCCACCACCACCACCACCACCAGGCAGGTAAATAGTGAAAGGTAAAATGATTCCCATTTTACCGAGGGGGAAAGAGAGGCTCCTCTAAGAAGTGCCATTTTGTGGGAGGGTCCCTTTGCTATTACCTGATGCCTAAAATCCATTAGATCTCAGGAATCCCCCATTTCAAAAGTCAAAGCACCAGAGAGTAGTTACTCCTAAGGTAGCTATCAACTAAAACCTGAGGTCTCAATTAGCACCTCAGCAGGTATTAACCATTAACTAAGAGGAAACTAAGAATAAAAATGAGTCATAGGGCAGGTGGTCAGGGTGAGAAGAGTGACTAAGGGAGTGGGAGGGGGTGTTCCTGAGGGAGGACCAAGGTGCTAATGAGGGAGACAGAAAGGTGTCAGAATCAAAGTACTTACTTCACATTTTGGGCTCCAGTTTGGCTCTGGTCCTTATACTACTCAGGTGCACTAATTGGGTAAAGACTAAACCGGTCTCAGTAGAGATCTTTGTCTGACGGTGAGTGGTTCCTTTCAAACCAAATTCCCAAAACATGGTATCATTCATAGAACCAGTATTATCCACATGACTTGCCTTGAACTGCTAGCTAGCTGTGTGTGGATGTGTCTTCTACTCAATCAGATTGTAACATCCCATCAGGTAGGGAAGGACCATGTGGCCATTAGGATAGTAGAGTGTAAAATATGGTTTATATATAACATTGCATCTTAATATAGCTGTAATAATCTTCAAGATAATAGTATGGTATAATCTAGTTTAGTTCAAAATAATAACACCATACTTATATTATCTCATTTGATTCTCTTGAAAACCCTGTGTTTCATTATCTCCATATTACCAATGAGGAAACTGTGAATCAGAGAGATTAAAGGCATGTTCATGGTCATACAGTGGATGAGTAGAGGCAACAAAAGGTAGCTAATAAAGTGAATCACATTGGAAATTGGGTGACCTGAATTTTGAATTCTTACTTCAACTTCTTAGTTATGTGACTCTTTGGGTCCCTTTAGAGACAGTTATCTATAAAATGAGTAGAAAACCGGGGTGGTATTTAAAAATCTGCTAATACAAAGTGTGGATTTGCATATCTCCTCCCTCCCCCAACTAAGGGGTCACTTTCTTAAAGGAGAGCAATGTTTCTGTATTTAGTCCTCAACATAATTCTGAACATATAGTGGATGCCTATTTAATGTACTTCCAACATTACATTGGATGCCATAGACAGAAAATGTAGCATTTAGGAATCCATGGCACAAGATAATTCTTTCCCTATTCACTAAATCTTGCCTTTGGGTGACCCATAACAAGGCATTTAGCCTCAGTTTCCCCATTTATAAAATTGAGATAATAACACCTACCACCCATGGCTTAATTAATATTTTCAAGGTGCTTTGATATCTACAGATGAAAGGGGATATGAAGTTACAAAGCATCATCATTATTTGAGAATCCATCATTATCATTATTGCTGTCTTTTTGGATGATTATTATTATCATCAATAATAATAATAATGATAAACAATAATCAGAGGGTTGTTAGAGATTTTTTTCTTGGTCCTGGCCCTAGGTATACCCCAGAGGGCAACTGAGAATGTAAAACATCTTCCCATAGTGGCCCAATTTAACATAGAGGTACATAAACTATATATGTATATCTGTATATACACATATATAAATGTATAAATGCTTATATATATATCTACACATATAATTTTAAAATCTCATACCTATATCTCACATTTCAGTCTCATAATTTCCTGCAGAAATACCTTAAATGGTATGTAGTAGGCATTTTCCACTTTTATTCTTTTGCCCATGTTGTTCCTATGCTTGGAATATTTTTCCCTCTCTCTTTATCATTGTACCCATCCTTCAGTGCCCAGTTCTGATGCCATCTTTGTCATGAAGTGTCTCTGATTTCTTTCCCCTTCCCTCCTGATTCTCATAGCACCTTTTCATTCTTCTTTAGTATATCCACTTCAATGGATGTGTGATCTCTAGCCCTCTAGCAGGGCAGATTGAAATTTATTTTTTGTTTTTTTTGTGACTCATGTCCATGATCTCCCAAAATTGCTTTCAAGGAGTAGGTATAGCAAATATGCTTGGGACCATCTTCCTCTAGATCTCTCTTAAGTTGATAGATATTAATCTGGTCCTCAGATTATCTTTGTTATTCCCCACTTTATGTGAAAAATCCAGTCTTAAGTCATATATTTTTTATGACATTTTGTATAACAATTTATCTACGTAGTTTATGGTAACATACTGCAATCTATTTATGTTACTCTCCATTGCCCGTAAGAAGCCCTGAAATGATGATTATTCAGAGACTAGTGTTACATGATCTGCATCTATATAGCATCAATATTGATGTTGAGAACATGGAGCTGTGTTTCAAGAACTATTTTAGAGACATTAAATGTAATGTAAAATTCCCCAATCCTCTCTTTTCCTTCGATTCAGTTTTAGTCTCAGTTCATTGACCATCTTCATTGTCTGTACAAAGTATCTAAGACAATGTGAAGTCCTCCTCTGCTTGTTGTTTCCTGGGAAGATAGTTGAGCCAAACTCTTTTGAGTGACTGTAGATCATCACATTTTGGAGGCCTTGAAGTTTCAGAACTTGTGAAGGAGTTAACCACAAGGTCACCTACAAACAGGATCACCTGTAATTCCTCACAATATGGAGATAAAGCATGCAAAAATACTTTTCAAAACTTTAATGGTTTCTTCCATGGTTTTTATATGTGTAGATGAGATACTGCATCAGAGTTAAGTCTTTAAGACCTTAAAATGATTTTTATAGTCAAAAAATGATCAACCCAATGAAGTGCCTACACCTTTCAGTAAATTCTGTCACTAGCTCAAACCTAGACTATTGCAATTACAATAACCTGTTAGTTGGACCCCCTCCTTCCAGTCTTTTCTCCATTTCAATTCATTCTCTTTTCAGTTATCAAATTGATCTTCCTAAGGCATAGGTCTAACCATTCATATGACCCCAGTGCTCCCTGCTGCCACCAAGATCAAATTTAAGTCCTCTGATTGACTTTCAAAGTCCTTCAAGACTTGATCCCTTCAAACCTTTCCAGTCTTTTTACACTTTATTCCTATTGTTTTACTTTACAGTTTAGCAATACTGACCTCTTTGCAGTTCCTTCAATATGATATCTCATATCCATTCCCCAGGCATTGTGTCCCTACACTTTCCTCCCTCCTCATCCCTGACTTCCTTCAAGTCCTTACTGGAGTCTACTCTTCTGCAAGGAGCCTCACCTAATTTCAAGGTCTTCCCTCTGAGATTACCCCCACTTTATCCACTGTTTCTTTATTTGTAGGTGGTACATGCTTATTAAAGGCTCACTGATTGACACTTTTCAATCAAATAGAAGGACAATAGGTGAAAATCAAGCCATTTGGGGGACTGTTTACAAAATGTTTACCATTTGTTAGGATTTCCACCCTTTTGGGAATAGGAATATGTACTAACCCTATGTGCTGATTAAGGAAAGGAATTAAAGAAAAACTAATAAGGAGGAGGATTTTTCACAATGAACAATCTGTAATCTCTTTCCAGGCTTCTTGTTGTCCTTAGGGATTCGCAAGCAGACAAAAGTTGTCCCCTCTAGTGACAGTCAATTTTGTTCTCTGTTTTCATAAAACATTAGATTTAACAAACTCACCAGGATGGGGTTTTGCTTATGTAGGTTAGGTTTCACTGTCTCTTTACCATAAGATTTGAGTCATCCTTTTTTTTTTAAAAGATGGTAGGTGGGCTACTGGTATTGAGGCCAATCTGTAACTTGGTTTTGGATTGAATATGCATATGAAAAGAAATGTACCTTTTAGGAAGGCTTATAGAATCATAAACTTAGGGGGACCTCAGAGATCATTCAGTCCAACATCCTCATTTATAGATGAAAACTGAAGTCCATAGGCTTATAAATCATATGACTTTGAGCTCAAAAACACCTTCAAGATCACTTCATTTAGACAGGTGTAGAATCTGTAGAGCCAAAGAGGTTTATAGACTTGCCATTTCAGGTCTTCTGAAAGTTGTTTTGCTTCTAAGAGTAATTACATTTTACATAAGACTTTGAACTTCTCTAGGGTCTTTCATCACTCTGTATATACTGAAGTGTATTTCAGTATGTCCTGTGGGATGGATTTAAATGACTTCAACACCTGGGCAAAGTGAGACTCACAAAAAAGGAAAAACACCTTCCTAATAGAAGGTGAGGAAGTGAATAGGATCAGACTAGAATCCAGGATCTCAGATCTCTACCCAGTGAGCTCCATATAAATAAGATGAATTTTAAAGGAAATAAATATCTAATCCTATATTTGGGTTTTAAATAAAAACACAGGTAAAAAATGAGGGGAAACATGGTTAATTTTTAAGTTCCTAAGGAAAAGATTTGAGTATTTGAATGTGTTGCAAACTCATTATGAATGAACAGGACATTAAGGTGGTAGCCAAAAAATGCTAATTTCCTCTTAGCCTGCTTTAAGAGAGGAATGGTATTTAGAATAGAACCAAAACAGTTATAGCCTGCTGAAGTCACATCTGGAACACTGTTCAGTTTGGGGCATTGTATTTTAGGGAAAATGAGTCCAGAGTCCAGAGCGGGGTGAGTAGCACTGGGATTGGAATGAAGACTCATCTTCTTGATTTCAAATGTTATCAGAGGCTTGCTATGTGACCTTAGGCAAGTCATTTAAATCTGTTTGCCTCAGTTTCCTCTTCTGTAAAATAAGTTAGTAAGGGTAATGGCAAACCACTCAGTATCTTTGCCAAGAAAATTCCAAATAGAGTCATAAAGAGTTGGTCGGGACTAAAAACCAACTGAACACATTTAGTTTGGAGATGAAAAGTCTGAGGGAGGACAGGGTAACTGTCTTCAAGCATTTGAAAGACTATACTTTGGAAGAGATATTAGATTTCTTCTGTCTGATCTTACAAAGAAAAATTAGAAGCAATGGCTAGAAGATTCAAAGAGTCAGATTTTAATGCATTTTATCATAAGAAAAAAAACTTTATTACCATTAGTGTGGCCTCTAAATGATATGGACTGTCTTGGTAAGTAATGGTTTCCCTCTCACCAGAGGGATGAATGTTGATGAATTGAATGAATGAATTAGATGAATACTTGTTAGTGTGTTATAGAAGAAATATGGTCTTTTTAGGGCAGGTCTTGCACAACATTGTCTTCAATAGAGTTGCTTAGTCTTCAGATTCTCCATTCTTAAAGTTACATGTGATTTTATTTGGTGACTGCCTATCTCAAGGAAACCCTGATTCTATGTTCTTTAGTCTACACATTATTGTCTCTCAACCATCCCTAGTGTGTCCAAGGTCTTCACAATTCTAGCAGTTCTTCTCTACCATGAGCTAATATCCCTGAAAACTTAGAGCATTCTAGTTGAAAGAGCATCAGGTTTAGAATCAGAAGACTCAGATTTGAAGATAGTCCCACTAGGAACTATTTTTGTGAGTTATTGAATTTCAGTGTTACTTTAGGAACTATTTTGGTGACTTATTTAATCTCAATTTCCTTACCTACAAGATGAGGGAATTATAACAGATTGTTTTCTAAGTTCTTTCCTAAGTTTTCTAATAAAAAAATTTTTATATTTTCTGACTTCATTCTTTTGTTAAAACTTTTCCACCCAGTTATCAATTAACTCACAATGATCCTCTCCCACTTCCTTTTTCTTTTGACAATTTTATATACTAATTGAAGATAAGATGTTAATGGATGATAGTTTAATATAATATAAATAATATTTACATTCTAATGAATGCCTTTAGGCTCTAAACCAGAGTAGTAAGATGGAATTGAAACATTTCTATAACACGTATGTGTATGTGTATGTCTGTGAATTTTGGAAGAAGGGGGCTTTCGTGCCAATCTTATGCCATGTTCTCAACTCCCTACTGTACCCCACCCTAAGGCTCCTCCCAGCAGTTGGAAGCAATAATTGGAAATGAATGATATTATGAAGATTTCATGGCTTATGAATAAGTCACAAATATCTCACCTGACTATAAAATTTTAGAGTTAAAGTAGTCTTCAAAATTCTCTATTTCAAGTCTCTCATTTTAGAGGTAAGGAGCTGATATCTATCCAACGAGAATTATATAATTACTAATTTCAAAGAGTTGAAGACCATCTACTATGATCTGTATTTTGGTAAGAGGTCTCCTCTAAAACATCCTCAGCCAGGGTTTTTTTCAGAATTTTCTGAAAGAGCTCGGGGAAGGGGCAACCACTACTATCCCAGGCAACTTATTCTACTTTGTGACAAAGCAAGAAAGTTACAAGAAAATTGTTTCTTAAAATCAATTTAAATCTGCCTTTCCATCCTTCTACCTCCTGCCCATTGCTCTAAACTCTTGCCCTCTGGGACCAAATAGAATAAATCTAAAGACTCTTACACATGACTACCTTTCAAATTCTCCAAGGAAATTACCAAATTTTTCCATGACTTCTCTTCTCTGGCTGAACATCATTACTTCCTTCAAACTCCATCCTCACAACCTGATCTTGATGCCCTTCACTGTATCCATTGACCTTTTCCAGGCTGCCACTTAACTTCCTAAAATTTGGAACCCAAAACAGAACAAAGATCAGAGAATAGTAACTCTCTCATTGCCCTCATTCTTGGTACTTTACCACTCTTTGTGTAACCTAAGGTCATATTATCTTTTACAGCTTCTATGCTGCATGTTGTCACATTGTAAACTTGTACTAACTCCCCCCACCTCCAGCCTTGACACGTGAATTGTAACTTAGTCATACTTTTCCCATTTGTATTTGTGAAGTTGAGATGATTTCAGATCCATATTCAATCACCCGAATTAACTACCCTTTCTAGTTTTGTGCCATTTGTAAAGTTGGCAAGCATGGCACTTAGGTTTACGTGCAAATCAGAGATAAAAATTTTAAACAGATCAAGAAGAGATCCAGGGGGCATTTACCTAGAGACTACTCTATGGGGTCCATAGATATTAAGTCACTTGTTTAAAGTAACACAGCTCTTTGGTAGCAGGGCCAGGATTAGTATTTATGTTTCTTATTTCCAGGTCAATGCTTTTTCTATTTTACTATGATCATTTCTCATTTAGATATTAAACATTTATTAAGAATCCAGTTTCTGCTAAATTCTAGGCATACAAAGAAAGGTAGCACACTCTCAAGGAGTGACAAACAACTTATACAAACAAGCTATAAATAGGATAAATTGGAAATAATCAACAGAAGGAAGGGGCCAGAATTAAGGGGGATTAGGAAAGCTTCTTAGAGAAAATAGAATTTAAGCTTGAGACTTGAAGAAAGCCAGGAGGCCAAGAAAGGTAAGAAGGACAATTTAATTTTAAGTATGAGAGACAGTCGGTGAAAATTCCTCCAAATCACGAAATAAGATGCCTGCAGTCCACATTTCAATCTTCTAAAATATATTTTCAATCTATTTCTCCTTTTGAAACATAGCTATCACCAGTGTTATAACAATAATTTCCTGTATGATGGGAGTGCAGGTCTCAAAAAAGGACTCTCAATTGGAAATCCAAATCCTGGGTTCTAGTTCTTCCATCAACTAGCTCTATGCTTTTCAGGCCAAGATGCTATCTCTCTTAGGGTCTCTATTTCTTCAACTGCAAAAGAAGTGGGTTGGACTAGATCAACTTTATGGTCTTAGCTCTAAAATGTTATTATTCAATTTTCTTTTTGGCTTCTTGCTCCCATAAAATGCTTTTTTATCTTTCAGGGAAATCAAACTTCAGCCTTTTGTGTTTCCTTAAATCCCTTTCCAAAAGAACTCTTCTCCTTAGAAATGACCGAACAGGTGTGCAATTCAACACAAGACAAAGAGATGCATGTTCAGCTGGGCAGGAAGGAGGAGAGTGGAGTCGGAGTCCCCCTGTGAAAAAAAATCTGGCCGAGAATTGGCAACAACCACAGCTCCAAGAAATGTAACAATTTGCTATATTTTCTACAAACATCAGCTGCTTCTACAAAAGCTCCATGTTTTTCTCACATGAACAAGTTTCCCCCCTGCACTCCCCCATCCAGACCAGCTCTTAGCATCTCAGCCTTTGTAGTGTGTTTGTTAGTTGTTGCTTTGGATGGGTCTACTGGGGGAGGAGGTGGAGAGAAGAGCCTAATTTCTTTCTTTAGACAGCCCTATAATACACTAACTCTCCTATCCTGTAAATCTGTCTTAATCACCAAATCAAGATTCCCCACATACAAGAGGCATCTTGAAATTGCTTGAAAGTTTGCCAAGCGTCACAGAAATGCAACTTTCCCAGGTACACCAAAAGAATCTCTGTGGAGAGTCTTGCAAAATAGCTTCCTGATTCCCAGGTGAAACATCTGAGGAGATAGCATTGCACACAGTGCCTGGGCCTTTGTTGACTACTGACTGACTGAAGAACAGATATTTAACAAAGACAAAAAGCCCCTCCAGATACCAAGATGACCTAGCCCTTCCCTAACCTAAGGTATGTATTACAGTGTTCAGAATTCTAGGCTGTCCTATGGCTTTAGGTGATCCCAACCTGCTTCCTTGGTCACCTTATGGCAGCGATTAGAATACTTAGAAAGATTGACCATTATGGGAATGCAGTTTGGCAAATGCTTCTGGTAGTACCACAGCCAAAGCTGTAACCCAGAAGAAAAAAATTAATATTGTCTTTAAGCTTTTGGCACTGTTAAATGGTTCTGCATCAAAAACTACTAACATCTTAATCCATGGAAATTTCATTAAAGAAGAGCCATGAGCATCCCCTTTGCCACCGCATCCTAAAGACCATAGAGCCTTTCCTTCTGACTTCTTGCTAAAACCTTCCACTTGCAGTTTCTGCTTCATAAAATATGAACTCTTTGGGAGCAGTGATGGTCTCATTTTTCTATGCATATCCTCAGGGTTTCGCTGTAATAAGCCCTTGCCATTTGTGTTTATTTTCTTCATTCATCCAAAGAACTATAGTTTCTCCCAACCACACCAGACCCTTCCATGTTTCTGCAACTTGGATCTATGCCTTAACTCAAGCCTGTCTCCTCACCAAGCATTTTCACTGGCTATCTCTTATCCCTAGAACTTTCTCCCTCAACATCTAGACCTCCTGATTCTCTTCAATTTTCAGCCAAAGTCTCACCTTCAGGAAGTAATCTTTCCCATTCCTTCCCAAATTTATTTCTATTTTATCCTATTTATATCTTACTTGTACATCATTTTAGTGTTCTCCTTCAGTAGAATACAATCTTGAAAGAGTGACAATTTTTCCCTTTTCTTATTTCCTTGTTGGATTGTACTTCATTATGACACATAGGAGATCTTGGATAAATACTTGACTTTCTTTCCCTGTCAATACCTTTCTACCTTCCTTTCATTCATATAAACCTTCTCTATCCTTAGGGGACAAATGCCATCCTCACTTCTTCAGTTCTCTGACCAGCTCCAACACCAGGAATTATTCCATTCCAGAATGTACCATTGTACTTCAATGTCCTTAAAATGTCCCTTGGCACCCATAGATTTCCTTAAATTGTGATCTCTTTGGTAGCCTTCTCAAATAGATTGCTAGCTCCATAGGGACAAAAATCAGGCTTCATTCTTTGTGTCCCAACATCACCTAGTGCACCAGCTACATATAGAGGATCCTCTAGTGTATGCTAAGCGACTTAATAACATGCTACAAATCTAGCTACAAACTCTCCTAACCTATGATGAGTTGAAGTTGGCCTTTATATCACTTCTAATATTATCATATGATCATTTGATCATCACAACCACCTGAAAGGTAGATGCTATTATTATCCTCATTTTACAGTTGAGGAAACTAAGTCAAATAGAGTGTAAGTGACTTATCCAAGATCACAGAGCTAGTAATTGTCTGGGTGGATTGGAGTTCAGATCTTTCTGACTCTGGGCCCAGTGTTCTATCCTTTGTACCCCCCTAGCTGCCCCATAGTCTGACAGGATATTTGGAATTCCCCAGTTCATAGTCATTCTGCCTTTGGAAGTAGAGTTATGAAATATTAATGTCATTTTATACTCATAATTAATCAGAGAAAATTTTCTAACATTGAGCTAGAGACATGGGATTCTAATTTTACTATAGGAAAGGACACTATCTCCTATGTGGTTGCCAGAGCAATTCCATGTTTTCATATGGTAAACAGAGACACAAGGAGATGCAAAATCAAGGTCAACCACTGCAGTTCATGAGAAACAAAATTAAATCAGGAAGATGCCATCTTTAATAAAATAAAGAATAAACTAACTTAGAAATGGGTGCCAGGCCCCCCAAGTTAGGGTAAAACAGGGGAAGATGATAAAGACTGAGTTCTTCTGCATCTCCCATAGTATAGATATTTTCCCCTCAGTGCTCCAGTCATTTGAGTGCCTGCTACTAAGAAAGAAAGAAAAACAATTCTTGTACTTGAGCTTTCACATCTCCAATTTCCCTTGAGGGTTTGAGGAAGGGAACTGTAGATATGATTCCTGCTTCTACCATAACATTACTATTCCACCTAATGGAGGTAAGAGCTCCCACTCCCTCCTTTCCTGTGTTCTCTTCTGAGAATTTTTTTTTAATTTTTAGTTTTTTTTCCCCTGAGAACTTTTAAAAAATTAAATTATCCTATATAACTTCCTCTCTTCCCAAGCCCGGAAGAAATGAAGCTGAATTTCAGGGACTTTTAGAATATAGGGACTCTTGCAAGATGCATCACAGAAGTCAAAGATAAAGAGATTCCATATATATTTACTGTAACATTTTTTACAATGGAAAGGAACAGGTGCTCATCAAATGGAAAAATGGCTAAATAAATTTGCACATGAATCTGATGGAATTTTACTGTTCTATTTAAAATGATAAATAACTAAAATTCAGAGAAATGTGAGAAAACTGATTTCCCAAATTGATGCAAAGGGGGAGCAGAACCAAGAAAACAACACGTGTAGTTACAACAATATAAATGGAAAAACTGAAAACTATGATTATAATGACTAAACTTACTTTGTCACAGATCCCTTTGAAATCTATTTGTGGACCCCAGCTTCAAAATTCCTACTCTCAGGCACCTAGGTTGCACAGTGGTTAGAACACCAGACCTGAAGTCAGGAGGACCTGAGTTCAAATATGACCTCAGACACTTATTAATGGCCTAGCTGTGTGACTTGGGCAAGTCACTTAACCCCATTGCCTTAAATTTTAAAAAAAAATTCCTGTTCTCATTTTGGAAGTAGATATAGACAATAAGTTTGAGGGTATCAGGTCATTGGTGACTGAAGAACAGGAAAGCAAAAAAAATCAAAAATGGAGATCAGGGTCTAATAGAAATGTTAGATTGAAATCTATGAAGGGAATTCAGAAACAGGGTTATAGTTCAGAAAATTAAGGAGAGATGGAGGTTATAGAAAGGAAGAATTAGTTTAGTAAGAATGAGAATGTGATGCTTTACACCAGAGTTCAAGATTATTCTCTGCCTCATTTCATCTGTGGCATAGACTTTGACCTTTGAAACATGACCACCAAGAAATAAAATAAAACATGACCTCAAGGAATAAATATTTATTAATAGGTACAAGGTATTGTGGTAGGCACTATGGGAGAAATAAACTATATGAAACAGTCTCTGCCCTTCCTTCGAGGAACTTACAAAAACAGTAACATCATTTATTCATTTTATTAAGTTAAACACATTACTATTAAATTACCTCCAAGGTTATCAAATGAAAATAATAACATGAAATCTTGGAATAGTTTAGAACAGTTTGGGAACAATATGGAATTGATTTTAAAGGGAATATAAAATACATTTTACAGAGGAAAAACTGGTGCAAAAACTAACCTCAATATGTGTTTCAATTCAATGTTAGTTTATTTTGAGGCTTGAAGAAAGACATAACAAACTGGATTTTCAAGTCACAAGAGGGGATTTCAAAGACAAAAATCCTGAATTACCCCATAAAGTAGATGTCTGGTTGATTTGAAAATTAGTGGTTAGACCAGAGGCTTGTGAACGTATCTATAAACTTATGTCAAAAAAAAAAATTTAAAAGATGGTATCACATCAAGGAAGACCCTGATAGTGAAGTAATCCATAGTTCTGAGCCACTTTGGTGCTCCCCATTGATAAGTATATTCAGCTCTTAGTTGTAAATATTCTCCTTCAATGTCATAAGTCTTCTCCTTCAATGAACATCATTGAGACTTAAGCTCTTTGATAATGTTTTTAAAAATACACAGGGTACTTTTAAAATGACACCGGATATTGCTGTATTTGATTGCTATGTCTGAGGGCTTAAGGCATTTTATAATGAAAGAGTTATGATTTCAAAAATCCCCCAAATTATAAATAGAGTATTCTGCCTCCTGTTTGGTCCTTTGAAGGTGATACGGCTGCCTTGCTTGTGTACACCACCAGGAGAACCTCCTCTGTTAGGCATCTAAGGCTGCTGTTCATGGGTGTGTGAAACAGGATGGATTATGAATTCAGGTTCCTTAAACTTTCCAAAGATAACATTTGTAAGCCTTCAAATGGAATGTTGGGGTTGAACCATGAATTTCTGAGAGAGCTACAGCTGCTATCACAACCTAATGGTAGCCTCTCTTGGCTTTGTTTTGGAATGCCATCCCGTTATCATATCACAGCCAATTTAGCCCCTTAGGAATCATAGACTCAGAACTGAAAGGATCATTAGGGACCATTGAGTCTAATCCCCTTATTTTACAGATGAGGAACAGAAAGGTTAAGGGACTTGTCCAGTGTCACAGGGTATTAAGTGGCAGATCTGTGATTTATACCAGGGATTAGAAATAAGGTTCAATGAGTCAAGTAGACTGGTCCTACTGTGCTCCATTAAATGGTTTCTGACTAATAACAAATGAATCCATTCGAAGGGGAGCTTTTGGATTGCTAAGGAGCTAGGCCAGGTTGATGGACTGAGTCGTACTCTCCATCATAAAACAGTTAATTGGATTGTAAATAATACTAGCTGATATTTCTTAGAGCTCTTTAAAGTACTCACTAAATACTGGAAATGCATTATTATTAATAATAAGTAGCATTTCTATAAATATTTTAAGGTTTGCAAAGTGCTTTACATATACGATCTCATCTGATCCTCACAAGAATTCTGTGAAGTAGATACTATTATTATCTCCAGTTTGCAGGCAACGAAACTGAGGCAAACAGAGATAAGTGATTTGCCCAAGCACACATAACTAGTGTCTGAGATCAAATTTGAACCCATGTTGCTCTGACTCCAATACCAACACTTTAGCCACTGTTCCACCAACATTGTCTCATCTGAGTCTCATGATAAGCGTGAGAGATAGCTGTTCTAATCCCTATTTTATAACTGAGAAAAATTGAACTTTAGAGAAGTTAACCTGTCCGGGGTCATACAGTAAATGTCAGAGGCAGGAGCTGAACCCAGGCCTTCTTCATTGCAAGTCTAGGACTTTCTCCTTATATTTTTTTAGGTTTTTTCCCAAGGCAAATAGGGTTAAGTGGCTTGCCTAAGGCCACACAGCTAGGTCATTATTAAGTGTCTGAGATTGGATTTGAACCCAGGTACTCTTGACTCAAGGGCTAGTGCTTTATCCACTGCGCCACCTAGCTGCCCCAAGTCTAAGATTTTCTCAAAGATGCCATGTTACCTCTTTTATGTAGAAACAGCCCAAATGTTGATATATGTTGCAGCTTGGTTAGACAGAGAGGTCCTTGACTGGACACATGCACATACACACACACACATATACACACACACACACACACACACACACACCCCACTGAAAAAATGAAAACCTGGCAAGTGGGTGGAGGAGATCTCACTCATCTTCATGCCCCAAGGACATGAAAAGGGGAGATTTAAACTCACTATTCAAAAGAGTTTTAGAACCTCCTTTGGTCTTAGGTTCTTCCCTAATAATAATAATGGTAATAATCCCTTCTATTTGTATAGTGCTTTTAACTTTTTTTTTTCAAAACTGCTCTCACATCTATTATCTCATTTCATCTCGAAGAGAGGGTTAGTAAGAAGAGCATCATTCTGAAAATAAGGTCGGCCAACATCCCTTTCATTTCATGTCTGACACAGTTCATAGAGAAGCTGAGTTTTAGCTGAACCTTCAAAGAGTCAGAGATGTTTAAGTTAACACCGAGTTAAGTCCTACTGCCTAAAATGCCATTTGTGACCTCTATGCAGCCCACATTCAGAAACCAACTATTTGAATAGCATCTGATCACCTTATATTTCTTGGCCTGGAAACTTTGAAAACTGCTGTCTCTTAAAGTAACCTCTTGAAATCTTCATCAGAAAGATGTTGCTGTTGATCTGTCATGTTCGACGCTTCATGACCCCACTTGGGATTTTCTTGGCAAAAAATAAGGGTGGAGTGACTTGTGATTTCCTTCTCCAGATCATTTTAAAGATGAAAAAACTGAGGTAGTCAGGGTGAAGTGAATGACCCAAGGTCGCATAGCTTGTAAGTGTCTGAGGCCAGATTTGAACTCATGAATATGAATCTGTCTGACTCTATGCCTAATGCTCTATGTACTGTGGCAACTAGCTGCCTTAGAAAGATGGGGAGTCAGTAAAACTTATCCCTCTGCCTACCATCATCCTCATCCTCATTCTCATATTCTTCACCAATTCTTTCTCGGAATATGTATTTGACACCCCAAGCTAGATTGTAGAATTTCATCCCTTTATTCACACAAACATTTATTAAACAGTTCCTATGAGTTCAGCGAGGAACAGTTTAGATAAGATCTTTGTTCCTACCCTCATAGAGCTCATATTGCAGTCTAGTAGTGGGATAAGAACCCTTATGATTGTAATACTCAATATTGCATGATAAGAATGTTAGAGAGTTCCCAGTCTAATCTAGCAGGCTATTTTAGGAGGTTTCCACAAAAAAAGAAAAGACGTGACTAGATAAAGTAATGGCCTTTATTGCAGAATGCTTCAGCTCACTTATTAACCCCAAGACCTGAACCCATCATTCAGCAACATTTATTAGGTATCAGCTATGTGTTGGGTACTGGGTGGTGAGGGTGCAAAGATAGAAAGAAGCTAAGCAGTCACTGTTATCAAGCAGCATGCATCCTTATGGGGGTAGATGACAGATTCACATGTAGTTAATACAAAATAGATACAAAGGTAAGTTTTGGAAAAGACAGTAGCACATTTGGGGTGGGGGTGGAGGGACAGCAAAAGCTTCATGTAAACAAATGAGAGATATTGGAGGAGGAGAAGGGCAGAAACAGTCAAGGGAATGACATAATCAGGAAGGTCACTCAAACCTTGGGCGCTGTGGAAGAGGAGAATAGCAATGATCCTATGAGGGTCTCCCTATAGACTCAACGCAGCCCAATCTCAACTGAGCTCTCATACCTCTTTCCCTTCAATGTGTGGGATGCTCCAGTCTTTCAGCACTTTGCCAGAGGCAACTGGGAGGTGCTTTGTATAAGAACGGGCTGGGACTGAGTCAGGAAGATCTGAGTTCAAATGTGGTCCTCACTTATTAGCACTATGACCCTGGGCAAATTATTTAACCTCTATTTGCCTCAATTTCCTCACTTATAAAATGAGGCTAATGATATCACCTACCTCCCAGGATTACTGTGAGGTTTCCTTCTAGGCTTAACTCATGTGCCATCTGGAAACCTTCCCTGATTGCTTTTGTGATTCTACTTTCCTCTTTCTCAAGTTAATAATGTATATACTTATCTGTTTACAAGTGTTATCCCTTCTCTTTCCCACCCTCGGTAGAATATAAATTCTTTTCATTTTGTCTTTATATCTTTTGAACAGTATGTTGCTGTTACGGGTGCTTAATAAAGGCTTCTTAGATTAAATTGCTTAGATATGAATGAGATTGCCCAAGAGAAAGGGTATATATTACAAAGGAGCATCTGAGAACAAATTAAGGATTTAGAAAGGAGATGGGAAGTCAAAAGGTTTGGAAGTGACTTGATTTGAACTCATGAAGATTCCAAACCCAACACTCTATCCATTGTGCCACTTCGCTACAGTTTCTGCCTCTGCACCCCACCCTATTTTCACAGTCATCCCCCAAGTACAGTCAAATAAAAGGTTCAAGACTAGTTCCCATTTCAGCATAAAGATCCTAGCTCAGCTGAGAAATTGTAGCTGAACTTGTATTCAGAAAGACCAGGGTTCAGATCTTACCTCAGACACTTATTATCTAAGGAGGCAATTCTAGGTTTGAACCTTCCTGAGGTTCATTTTCCAATTCTAAAAAATTGAGGTAATGGTACCACCTGAATTTACAAGGTTGTTGGGAGAGAATCATGTACATAAAAAAGTTTGCAAATCCTATTGATGAAAGATACTTTGCCAGATCCACAAAGTCCAGAGTAGTCTGGGCTTTGAGTCAAATCCTAAAATGATCTTCACACTTAGAGTTGAGAGTCTCTGACCTTCAAGCTTCTTTGACTTTTGAGCTTCTTGCTGAGCTGGCTCAGAGACATAGAATCCCAGAAGGGGAACCACAGGAAGGTAAAACTATTACTGAATTTTATCACTGTGGAGTCTCTAAAACTATTAGTTATAGAATTTTGGTACTTCACGAACTATTTATGGAGTGTTGTTTAGAAATTTCTGTGGTATAGAATTTCTATTCCTTCATTTGTATGTATATTATGCAGTTTGTTAACTAATGCCAATAATCTCTTTTTAATAGGTTTGTTTGCTTGATCTGTAAATGCATGTTTTGCTCCACAGGAACACGAAGAAACATAATTTCCAACACGTTTTTTTTTTCCCCCTACTAGAAAGGTAGCTGGAAGCTTTAGTGCTTTCCTGCTTTGACAGTGAGCAGGAGGTTTGTGACTAGCCTAAACCTCTCTTTGAAGTCTAACATAATTGCCATGAGGACATGAAAAAGGGTAACTCAGCTCACCTTGATAAGGATTAGAAAGGGTCCAGCCTAGCTGAGAGCATGGAGTTCTTAGCCTAAGATCTGTGAACTTAAAAAAAATTGATAGTTGTATTTAATAGAGTTTCTTTTAGAATCCTTCATAATTTATTTTATGCATTTAAAATATTATTCTGAGAGTCTATAGACCAGACTACCAAAGGGGCCTATGAGCCCTTTAAATAATAATAATCAAATCCATCCTTTGTGTAGATAGACATACAACACTTCCCTTAGGATTGGAGGAGCAGCCAGACAAATACTAATCAAAGGACCCTAAATGACATTCAGTTTATTCTACATCTGCTTGGGGATGCTGGTTGGAAAGAGGGGACAAACTGTCAATATACCCGTTTTGATGTTCTCCCCCAGATAACAGAAGTCTTATTAATAATGAAATTAGAATCATAGAATTATAGAGTAAGGAAAGGGATCTTAAGAGGTACTTTAGTCTACCTTCCCACCTTCTACATTCTATGACACAAGTGCCAGAGGTCATCCATCCACTGTTAGACCATGCCAGTGTTGGGTAACTCACTATTTTCAGAGGCAGACTATTTTATTTCTGGGAAGCTCTCATTGTTAGGTAACTCCTGCCTTATAATGAGCCAAAATTTCCCCTGTAAAGAAGCACAAAACAAATTCATTTCCTTTTATTCATGTTAGTTCTTCACATATTGGGAGTTACCTATGTTTTCTTAAATCTTTTCTTCTTCCATCCAAACAATCCCAGATCCTTCAATTCATTGACCCATTCAATGACTACAGGCATATGATGTTTTATTGCACTTCATTTTACTATTGCAGATTCTGCATTTTTATTGTGTACGAATTCAAGATTTGTGGCAATCCTGTGTCGAGTAAGTATTGGTGTCATTTTTCTAATAAAGTGCTAACCTTGTGTCCCTATGTCATTTTGGTAATTCTCATAATATTTCAAACTTTTCAATATTACTTTATCTTTTATGATGATCTATGATCAGTGATCTTTGATGTCACTATTCTAATTGTTTTGGGGCATCACAAATTGTGCTCAAATAAGATGGTGAACTTAAGAGATAAATGGTGTGTGTATCTGACTACCCCAGTGATTGGCTATTCCCATATCTTTCCCTCTCCTCGAAACCTCCCTGCTCCTTGAGATACAACAATATTGAAATTAAGCCAATAAATACCCTACAATAGTCTTTAAGAGTTCAAGGGAAAGGAAGAATTATACAATATTATCTTACTTTAAAGGAATAACCAAAGGCACCCTGCTCAGTCAATAGCCATCAACACCAAGGCAAGACCTTCCACCAGCAAAAAGATTACAACCCACTGAAGGCTCAGAATATGGACAGCATTTTTAGCAAGAAAGCATTTTTAAAATTAAATATGTATATCCTTTTTAGACATAATAATTTACAAATTTAATAGAAAACAGAGTAGGGTATATGCAATGGGAAACCAAAAAAAATTCGAGTGGCTCTCTTTATTGTGATATTTGCTTATTGCAGTGCTCTGGAACCAATCCCACAATGCCCCTGAGCTTATTAAGGTAGCCCTGTACTTATTAAGCACTTACTGTAAAAAAAAGCTTGGTGCAATGCACATAGATGACATGGTTGTCATGCCCTTCATGTGAACATATTTCAGTTGTCATTCTCACTCATTTATTAAGTAGAGAAATGACATGGTCAAATCTACACTTTAAGTAAATTTGGGAGCTATGGGGAAGGAGTGGAGAACCTCTTTTTTGTCAAGGACAATTTGGATATCTATATCATTCACAGGTTATAATTGTTGAAACATTTAATTAATTTGGTCCCCAAGGGGTGGCTAGGTGGCACAGTGAATAGAGCACTGGCCTTGGAGTCAGGAGTACCTGAGTTCAAATCTGTCCTCAGACACTTAATAATTACCTAGCCGTGTGGCCTTGGGCAAGCCACTTAACCCCATTGCCTTGAAAAATCTAAAAAAAAAAATTTGGTCCCCAAAAGCTCTAGATTTATTGAAATTAGAATCCTACCTGTGTTTTGGCAACATCAGATCAATGTGACCAACAAAGGTTCCCTACCCCTGATGTAGGGGGACAAATTAGGGGGCCATTGTAACATTCTGGGCAAGAATCAATGAGGTCCTGTATGAAGACTTTTAACCATGTGAGTGGAGAGAAAAGTATTTATATGTATATGATGCTGTGACAATAAACATAATAAAATTTTACAACTGATGGGATACAGAAGACATGAGGTATCCAGGTTGATAGTGAGGCTGGGAACCTGTGAAACTTCAAAGATAATGAAATGCTCAACAGAAATAGGGAAATTTGGAAGTGGGGTGCCTTTGTGGAGAGAGATTAGTTTTCCTTTAGACTTGTGGAATTTGAGATGCCTCCAGGACATCCATTTCAAAATGTTCAATAGGCAGGTTGTGATGTAGGAGTAGAACCTAAGTGAGAAAGAATTTAGGACAGGATAGGTAGCTAAGTTTGGAGTCAGGAAGACCTGAATTTGAATCCTTCCTCATAGACTTACTATCTATGTCCCTGTGTGAGTCACTTTGACCTCATCTGTAAAAATGAGCATAATAATTGCACCTACTTCCTAGTATGTGTGAGGATCAGATGATAGATAGATAGATAGATAGATAGATCAAGTATTTTGCCAATCTTCAAGTGGTTGAATACATAAATGTTAATTATTATTATTATAATTTTAAAGAGATATGAGAATCATCTGCATTGTTGTGATAATACCATGGAGCAGAGTATAGAGAGAAAAGAGAAGAGAGAACAGGAAAGCCTTGAATTACACCCATAGATAGAGCTCATCGGTTGGCTGATGATCCAACAAAGGAGGGATCAGAGTTATCAGAATTAAGAGTTCTTGGTGGAGATAGGTTGTCAACCTCTGCTAGCTGTACTTGTGAGTAGAACTCGTCCAGGATTAGGATACAGTCACTAGAGAAGGCTTTTAGGAGATCATGGCTTTCTTTATAGTACAGGGACACCTATTGATAGATTCTAGTTAAATTCAGAAGTAATGAGAGAGAAAAGACTTGCTTGACTTCAAACATCTGGACACAATGAGCTCTGAGGTCTCTTATAACTCTGAGATTCTATAGTTCTAATTAAATTAGGGAGTAATGATGCTGTTTATCATCTATAGCAAGAATTGGTCCTCATCCAGAGATACCACTGAATGGCTTTAAAATTATACATATGGTGTTGGTAGATGACAAGAATTTAATTAAAAATAAGAAAATACAACTGGGCAGGGAAGATGGGTTGAGAGGTAAGCTATATATTAGAAGAAGTAATGAATGTCAAGCACTCTGCAAACCTTAAAATGGTATATAAATTCAAGATACTGTTGTTATTATTATTAGCTTTAAAAGCAGGGTCCCTGCCTTATTCATCATTTTGTCCTCATTAACAACTCCCTTTGTCCTCTGCTTCTTGAATGTTAATTTGTTTTTATGGCTCCTTGGATTCCCTATGATCCAGGGACAGTCAATTGAATGGACAATTGCCCCTTTTCTAATACTGATTGGAAGAAAGCAAAATTAGTGTGTGAGAGAGAGAGAGAAAAAAAGAAAGTGGGAATATAGCTAGCTGGGAGTGAGGGAGACCAAATGTTTAATACATTATGAAAGGAAGAAATAGGACTAAAAGACTAAATAGGTGTCTTAAAAAGAACACTGAAATTGGAATACAGTGATTTGAGATCTAATATCATCATTGTTCAGTCCTATCTGTGTAACTTGGACAAGTCAGTTAGCCAATCTGAATCTCAGATGCTTTATCTGTAAAATTTGGGGATTTAATTAAATCCTTTCCTATTCTAAATCCTATATTGTGCAGTTGGCACTTATTTCCTAGTCATGGAGAAACTCCAGGAACTCAGATGAAGAGGCTAATGTCCTAAAAAGAATAAGGAGATGTAAAAGGAATATCATCCACTGATAACAGAAGAAGTAAAGGCAGTGAGAAATAAAGTAAGAATCATCCTGGAATCAGGTGACCTGAATTCCAATCCCAACACCATTTTTAACTAGCTATGTGTCAGTGAGCAACCTAATTCACTTCCCAGTGCCCTAGTTTTGTCATTAGTAAAATGAAGAAGATCTAGATGGAGAAAATGCTGCCTTTTTCGTGTTAGTTTTCATTTGTTTTTGGAAATTAGAATCAGAACCTTCCTTTCAGATATGAGTGAAGCCAGTTTTCCTGCAGCTAGCACTGCCAGTACCCTGGACAGCTTGTACTAATTTTTTTTTTTTATGTTTTTGTAAGGCAGTGGTTAAGTGACTTGCCCAAAGTCACAGAGCTAGGTAATTATTAAAGGTCAAATTTGAACTCAGGTCCTCCTGACTCCAGGGCTAGTGCTCTATTCATTGTGTCACCTAGCTGCCTTCTTGGTCTGATTCTTCCCAAATCCTTCTGGCTATCCATTATAGATAGCAAATAGGCAGGCCACTGACAAAGGTTCCTAATCTAGAAACACAAAAGATTAGACTCATTTTCTTTGGAGCAACACCTAATGTGTTCTAGAGTGATATACTGATACATATTTGGGACAATTATTAGACTATACAAGGCCAAAGTGCCTCAGGACACAAATTTTAATGTAAACTTCTTCACTTTAAATGCATAGTCCCCACTGTAATAATTCTCCATCAAACCTGAGAAATAACTACTCAGATCACTAACACTTTATACTGATTGATACAGTACAAGCCACTTTGTTTCTGAGACAACAGCTAAATAGACATGGTTTTGTGTCCAGTTGTTTCTGAACAATGATTTCTTGGTCTTCATGCTCCTGGGTTTTTTTCATATCCAGGAATAATGCTCAGCTTTGGAAGCTCCACTGATAAGACACAATTTTTCCTAAGATCTCTTCCAGCTCTAAGTTTCTATGATTTTTTTTTTGTACCACTGTCAGCTTAGCCAAGTTCTAGATACAAGGTTAGAAACAAGAAAATGTTTCTATGTAATATGTGAGGTAAAAATACAAAAAATTGTCATTACCATGCATAATCAATTGCCAAATTAAAGTTATAGAGATGAACAGCTAGAACTTCAGAGAAGCTGAAACCAATGTAGACTGACATGGTTGGGAAAAGTTTACTGAGAAGAGACCAGAATAAGCTGAATTTGATCTGGACCTTAAAGAAAAAATGTCTTTTGTTCAGACTGTTTGTTTTGGGGTTTTCTTGGCAAAGATTCAATGGTTTCCATTTCCTTCTCCAGCTCATTTTACAGGTAGAGAAACTAGCAAACAGGGTTAAGTGACTTGCCTAGGTTCACCCAGATGATAAATGTTTGACACAGGATTTGAACTCACAAAGATGAGTCCTCCTGAATTTAGGCCCAGCACCTTATCTATTGTGCCACCTTGCTGCCCAAGGAAAAGATAACAAATACATATTGATCAAACAGGTGCTATGTGCCAGACCCTGTTAAGTACTGGAGATAAAATGAAAGGCAAAAGACAAATCCTTCTCTCAAGGACATAGTCTAGGGACAGGATTTGATACTGAATGATAAGTGGTATCAAAGGTGAAGATAGTACCTGGGAAGACTTGTGATCCCAGAGCTGCCATGGGGAACTTCTGACCAGACACCATGCTCTCTCAGATAAAAAAAATGGTGAAATGCAAAGTGCATTTGGGGGACAGGAAATGGATCACTTTGACTTAAATAGAGGATTTAACTGTTGTATAATAAGGCTGGAAAGGTCTCCAATTGAGGCTAGAATATCAAATTAAAGGATGTGGACTTTTCTCTATAAGTAATGGAAAGCTGTGGAAAGTTTTTGTTTGCTTGGCCCTCCGGGGTCTCTGGAAAATTTTTTGAGCAAGATAATACATCTCAAAATCAGTCTTTTAGACAGCTAATGACCAAAATAAATAAGGAGATGGTAAAAGAACTTGTCATAAATCGAAATCTGCATGGTCCAGATGAGCTACATTTTCAGGTACTGAGGGAACTGGCAGATATGACTGGTGAGTTAGTGATGATTGAAAAATTGTGGGTAACTGGAGATGTATCTACTACAGAACTGGCACAAAACATATATCATCCCAAATTTTTAAAAAGTCAAGAGAATATAGTTCACAACAGGCCAGAAAACTTCATTTTGACTCTTGGCAAATTGAAGAGCATATTATTGAGGAGGTCCTTAATTAACAACTAGAAACAGAAGCATAATTGCAGGGAGCCAGTCTGACTTTAGCAAAAACAGGTCATTTATAGGATAACTTTATTTCTTTTTTGAACAGAGTCAGGGCACTGCTGCATATAATTTATTTAGAGTTTGGCAAAGTATATAGAAAAGAAAACCATATTATTCTTGTGGAAATGATAGAGAAAGATAGATTGAATGTTGGTCTATAAAATGGATTCACAACTGGCTGAATATTTATTCTCAAAGAGGAGTCACTGATGGTTCAACATCAACTTTGCAGAAAGTCTCCATTAGGAATTCCTGACCCTGTGCTGTTTAATATTGTCATTGATGACTTTGATAAAGATGAGGACAGGATGCCTACCAAGTTTGTGCCTGTCTCAGATCTGTGAGTGTCAGTTAACATGCTGGATGACAATGCTAGAATGGTGGGGGGGACGTGATTAGATTAAGTTCTAACAAACTGAGGGGGAAGGGGAAAAGTTAAACAGAAATTAGGTGGGATTCAGTAGGAATCAATGTCAAGACTCACATCTGGATTAGAAAAATCTTTTACACTACAAAATGGAGGCCTAATTAGACAGTGCTTTCTCTGAAAACAAACTGGCATTGTGTATGATAGCTTCCTATTTTTTAACATAATGTCTTGAGAAGTATTCCCTTAGAAAGCCCTGGAAATTGTGTTATCATCAGAAAATCCTTTCCTTTATCCTTTATCTAGAATATTCCTATCAATGAACCCACAAATTCAACCTTTACTGAAGGTGGATCCCTGCCTCCATTGAGGGGGAATCTACCTTATCCTCTGGTAATCTGTTCCACTCTCTGATAGCTCCAATTATTAGGAAATACCCCTTCTTTAAACTTGAATTAGCCTATTTTTTATACCTTCTACCTTTTTGTGTCCTGTCATTAGCATTGGAAAGGAACCTTTGGAGTTCACCCTTTATTTTAGAGGACAAAACTTGTACTTTGTATGCAGGACAAAACTAAGAAACAGAGAGTAAGTGTTGCTTTCCCAATGTGCTTTATTCTTTGTCTTGAAGATGATCAAAGACCTCATGGGATGATGACCTGATTTGTATGTGATATATGTCAGACAGAGTTGTACAAAGTCCTAAGTCTCACTTTCTCTTCCAAAGTCATTGGAGTCTGGTAGCAAAGCAAAATCAGAACCTTTGGCAATGACCCAGGATATAGTGGATGACCTTGGCATCTTTGATGCCTGACCAGGTTCTAAGTACTCCTCAGCATCTGCTGTTCTTATCTTCCCCTTCTGCCAGAAGAAATCTTTACATGCTTGGGGTAGACTCTCCTTAATTGAACTACAGATTTTAAGCCCAGGTTATCCTCAACCTGGTTTAGCCTATCTGCTAAGACAGTTTTATCAAGGTACGGCTGTTGTACATGCTACAGCTTCTTGGAGCTACAGGAGAGAGTTGAGATATGGTGTCTGCCAAAAGTAGATGAACAGTTCTGGAAAGACATCAGCAAACCCTTACACCAGAGGTGTTAGTCCTCCCTTTACACTCATAGCAAGTTAATGGAAGGTCTAGAAGTCAAATATCTTGGGTAGTGGCTTCATTCAGGGTCTGTCCACAAAAAAAGAACTTTACTGGGATTGGAAGGGAAGAACAAAGTAATGTTCTGGAGTCCACACTTTCTCACCAATCATGTTAATATCAAGACCTCTGGGTAGCATCAGAGAGGAAGGCAACCAGTAGATGGGTGGTGTCAAAGGTGAGAATAACACCTGTCCTGTGGTCCCGGAGCTGGCTGGGGGAGCTTCAGGCCACACACCATGCCCTCCCAACCTTTCCATTTGTGGTTTGGGGTTTTCTTCATTTTCTAAAAGGGTGAGAGTATAATTATTAATATGTGTTACCACTTGTTGAATTGTGGTAGTAAACTAAGTTTCAGGACCTAGGAGTGTGCCAGAAACATGGTTTCTGCCTTAAAGGCTTAGGAGCCAGAGTTCAATGAGGCAGCCCTGGCTCTACCTACACCAGAGGAAGAAGGAATGAGAAGTTTCTGCTGTGGATAGCTCCTAGCATGTTGGGAGATAAAGGTTGTATTTTTTAAATCGTCCTTCAGTGAAGAATGTCTTTTTAGTTGTTGCTTGGCAAGTAGCTAAGGTTGACTAGGAGAAGGAGGAATGTGGAAAGAACATGAAGGAAAGACATTACCCCTAAATGGGAAATGCTTAGGCAATCCCAGAGCCAGGCAGAATAATAGGAAAGAAGTAACAAAAATGGGCCCAATTTTTTCCTCCAAAATTCTTTATCAGATAGTCATTTGTTGGGGGGAGAGGGCAGAGTAATTTGTGTATTTAACTTTTAGAAAAGTTTGTAGAACTCGGGTAGAGTTCAGCATCAATGTCTACTCTGGAACAAGTCTACTCTGGAGACTTTGCAAGGAGGGGCATTGACGACAGTAAAAACTAAGGGGACGGAAAAGATTATAACTGAAAGTTTAAAAAGTTGCCTTTACTTCATGTAGATTTTATTTTAATATGACTCCTATTTTAACCTAAAATGTTTAAGGAAGATGGTTCTTTTTTATTGCGATTATTATTATTATTATTATCACCAGAGAGAAGAAGATTCATATAGTCCAAGAAATAAGGGAACAATCTGCTAAGGCATTGTGCTGAGTAGCATCTCTGCATCAAAAGCTCCTCTGCCCAGCAGCATCAAATAAGGATGTTCCCTTTCAGAGTACAGTTGTCAAGAGCACAATCTAAGCCTATCAGTTAGCTTCTGATGCTGTATTGTTAAAGCCTTCAGTTTTCCATGTGGCCAATTCAATCATGTATCTCTAAAAGTACCACTTAAACTGCATAGGTGATATCCCAGGCATTTTAGCATGAAAATGTGGGTTCTTTGTCACTTTTCAGTAGAGACAGAAAGGGAATTGAAGGTGAATGTTGAAAAGCCATCACTTAGCTTCCACACCTGCCAAATCATTTCTATCCTTAATTTTCTTCATTTCTAGCAACTCCGATTGCCTATCTCTTTTCAATTGCTCAATTTTCTGATGTGCTCAAGCCCCTGCCTTTGCATGATTAGCTCTTTCCAGCGCCCCATTGTTCCATTGTCAGCTCTCCCACATTGGACCAGTTTTGCAATGATCTCGTACCAATCCAATCACTTCTCTTGTTTATCATTCCACTTAGAGACTGCTTGAGCACTTGGGTTTCCAGCTTCACAACTTTCACTTAATGCAGTCTGTAAAAGAGAAGTTAACTCAAAGTTAGACCCTTGGCCCAAACTTCCAGAGAACTGTGATAGTGTCAGCCTGAGGTTTGTCTATGTGGACAACAGCCAAGTGTTCCTGATGGCAACTTTCACTCAAAGTGATGGCACCATTTGTCTGACTCATCAGTGATGCATCTGCATCATTCATCCAATCAATCAATCAATCTTAGTGAGCTGAAACTCAACATGAGTCAACAGTGTGACATGAAATACATTCAAATCTAATAAGATCTTAGGTTGCATTGAGAGGAAGATAGTGTCAAAGACAAGAGAGGTGAGACTTCCACTGTATATTGGCACCTAAATAAATATAGATCTGGAATATGCACACAGATCTGGTACCACATTTCTGGAAAGACATCAATAAACTGAGGGACACCCAGAGTTTTTAATTTAGTGTCATGAACATTTTTTTAAAATACTTTGGTAACTGCATTTCAATATAATTGATTTCCTTTGTAATCCTATGCATTTTAATTTATGTACATAATGTAATAATAGTATGAGAAGGGATCCATAAATTTCCAAAGGAGTTCTGGGACACAAAAATGTGATCTAGAAAAAGGCAACCTAGATGATAAAGAACTTTATCATGTGAGGATCATTAAAAAAAAACTGTAAATATATAGGTTGGAATAAAGAAGAAAGAGCAGGTGATGATGACCTTACAGGATTTATAGAGATCTTATGTGAAATAGAGCAACACTGGGACCAAATGGCTGGTGATTATTGAAAGATTTAGACTTAAGATAAAAACAATTCCCTAATAATTAGCTATATCCTAAGTGGAATGAATTGCTTTAGAAGATAGTGGCTTCCTTAATACAACAGGTCTTCAAATAAAAGCTAGGTGACCACTTGGGAATCTTGTATTGTGGATTATGTTTGAGTTGGGTTGAATTAAATAGCTTCTAAGGTTCGTTCAACTCTTGGATTATGTGATTCTGTAAACATATATTATGTTCCATTTTGCCTCAAGCTCTGGTGCTTTGGGAGATCAAAAGAAATATCCTCAAGTCTAGTTGGAGCAACATGGCAATATGATGTGTTAAATGACTAGTATATAATCCATATGATTTAGGAAATGAAAAAAGGAGAAATCACAAAAGACTTGCAGAAGTCAAAGGAGATAAAATAAGACTATTTAAAAGAAGAGAAAATATGAAACTGATAGATACCTTAGGTCTTTGATGATTATCTCATTTATTCAAAAGTTATTGAAACATTATAAACATTTCTCATTAGCAACTGGGAAAAATTAGTTGGTGAAAGCATAGGGACAAAGCTATAAAGAACTAATTAAAAGTTATGGATTAGCTAAGAACTTCATTATTCCCACTTTTTTCTCAAGTCCAGAAGATTCCCAAACCTACTCCAACTTGTTTTTGTTATTGGAGAATGGGGGCAGTGAGTACAAAGAACAAGTTCAATATATGTAGTCATCCAGAATGAAAGAGTTCCACATCCCCCAAAGAGTGTGACATTTACCACTTCAGAAATCAAAAGGAAAGTAGCCCTAGAAAGGGGGCATCATGCTAACAAGACTTTGTCATTGGTGGTCAAGATTATTTTGTACTGTGTGCCACCAGAGGGCTTTGAGGTAAGAACAAGAGATGATTATTGCTATACAGAGGAAAAGTTGACACTGGGGCAAAGACTGCTTCATTTGATGCTAGTTACATCTCTGACAAAATTAATGAAATGGGGTCTTTTCCAGCTCTGATATTTTTCAATTATATGATTCTCAGACAAATTGAAATGGATTTTTCTTTTGCTATTCAGTGAATGTAATTCAAGTAATGAGTCCTGGTTAAGTAAACCTTAAATAAAGGAAGAAATAGAATGGGGCAGAGAGGAAGAATGAACTGAGAAGCAATAATATAATGTAACACTGTTTGAACTATGGGTCAAACATGATAAAAGAGGATAATGAAAGAACAGATAATTGAAATCTACAGTTAATCCAAAATTATTTTTTTCACTAAAACCATTAGCTTCAAAATTCCTCATCAACCAAAATTATTAAAATAGAGGCTGATGGGTAATGTTTTGACTTGCTCATAAGCTGGAAGGTCATAAGTGAAGCAGTGTTATATAAATAAGCCCCACTCTCTTCCAGAATCATTGAAGTCCAGTAACAAGACAAAAATCAAGACAACTGGTGATGGCAGAGGATACAGTGGATGATCTTGGTATCTTCCATGTCTGACTAAGCTCTAAGCACTCTGTAGCACCTACAAATTGTTCTCATCTGACTATTCTACTAAGGGAAGTCTCCAAATGCTTAGACATTCCCCTAATTCTCCATATCATTTCAGGCCAGTCAGTTACCCTTGTCTGCCAAGATCATTTTATTGGGATGTGACTCCCTTGCCTGTTACACCTTCTTGGAGCCACATGTGAGTGTTGGGTGGTGGATGTCAGTGTTTGTTATTTATTTTTTTCAATCATGTCTAATTCTTCAAAACTCCATTTGGGGTATTCTTGGCAAAGATTCTAGAGTGGTTTGCCATTAACTCATTTCACAGATGAGGAAATGGAGGCAAATGGTGGTTAAGTGATTTGCTCACACATCTAGTAAGTATCTGAGGCTGGATTTAAATGTAGGAAGTTTAGACCTGGCACTCTAGTCACCGCACCACCTAATAGCCCCCCAAAAGTTTGATATTCCCTCCAACCAGAGGTACTAATCCTCCCTGAAAACCACATGCACCTCAAGAAAGACAAGTAGAAAGAATTTGGATTTCTATTATGTTCCAACAGAGGGCTATTCTTCCTTTGTTGTATTTATAGTTTGTGTTATAAAACTTTTGGTCAAAAACCTCTCTTCTAATCTACTTCTATTCTATATCTGAATATGATGCAGTAGTTCAGGCCAATGAGATAATCCATGTGTACTAACTCTACTACCCACTTACATTATATAGGTAGAGTCTATTCATCTCTCTGAATTTTCATTTCTTTCTCTATCAAAGAAAACTAATAATCTGCCCCTTGGCGAAGGCCAGTGGGAGAGTAAATAAAAAGTACTTTGAAGCATACAGAGATCTAGGCAACTGTAAGGGATTTCCACTGTTATTGTTATTCATTAGGCTAATTCTGGTTGCCCTAGCATAAATGAAAAGTAGGAAAGTTTGTATAAGCTCCCTGCCATTCGAATTTCTAACAATATTTTAATATTTTCCAAAGTGTTGTATAAATATCACACTTTATCCTCAAAACAGACTCAGAAAGCAAGTGTTATTATTATTATCAGTCCCATTCTGCTAAAGAAGAAATCGAAGCAGACAGAGATTATGTGACTTGCCCAGGGTCTCTCAGCTATAAGGATCTGAGACTGGATTTAAACTTTCCAACTCTAGGTCTGATACTCCATCCACTTGAGCCATTTACTGCCTCAATGTCTATGACTCATAGAGTGATATGCTGGTAAACATTTAACAACTAAGTCTCTGAAAAATATATTCAGGACTCACTGAAGTTTAATCTACATTATTGATATTTTTCCAACACTTTTCAAAATCTAGATAATAATCAAACTCATCCCTGATTAGTAACCTTTACTAATTTATAAAGTATAAATATTCAGATTAAATTTTAAAAATATACCAGCTGAGTCACCACTCACTCATATTTTCTTCCCAAGTATGTGTCTATTTCTTTTTTCCTCCCAGATACAAGTAATAGACTGATTTCTGTGAGAAGTTTCCTGCATGGCTTAAGAAGTTTCATAGAGCTATGGGACCTTGGGCAAGTCACTTTGACCCAGTGCCTTGCAAAAAAAAAGGATGTTTCATAGAGAAATGAGGCAATGGGGTAATTGAAGAAATTTCACTAGTTTGGATTCAGAATAAGTGGGTTCGATTACTGTGATTTTGGGGAAACTTGTCAACTTTATGAGTTGCCAATAACCTTCTCTACAACATGGTGATAATAATATTGCTTATTTCACATGATTATTGTAAGAATCAAATGAAATGGTATGTGTTGGGATAGATGTCTATTGTGGTCTCTTCTAACTATGACTCAGTGATTCTTTATCATAAGTTATTATTAAGAGTTGGCAGAAATGGAAAGATCCTTATCAGACCATAAGTCCTAACATATTGAGAATGGGTCTATAATGACTCACATTTAGATTGTGCTTTATGGCTTATCATTCAGTCAGAACACATTTATTAAGCATCCATGATGTGCCAGACCCCCCAGTCTGACTGATTTCAATCTGCACTAAATTCTTTGGGCAACTTAAAACTTTACTAAGTCTTTGAAGGAAGAGGAGATAGAGTGCTGGATCTGAAGTCAGTAAGACTCAAATTCCTGAGTTCAAGTCTACTATTAGAAACTTCCTAACTGTGTGACGTGGGAAAGTTACTTCACCCTTTTGTCTCAGCTCCATACCTGTAAAATGAGCCAGTGTAGGAAATAGCAAACTCAGTCCAATAGCTTTGCCAAGAAAACCCCAAATGGATCACAAAGAGTCAGACAAAATTGAAAAATAACTGAGCAACAACGAAGTCTTTTGAGATACCCAGTGCAAAGTCACCCAGGAATCCCTCCTCCTAAGGATCCTTACCACAATCCAATGAAAGAATTGGTGCAAATATTATCCTCATTCTACAGATTGAAAAAAACTAAATCTAATAGACTTAAAGCTAGACAGGACTTTCAAAGCTACCTAGTCCAGTGATATCACTTTGCAGAAGAGGAAATTGAGATAAAAAGAAGGGATAAAAAGGGAATGTGTTCAGGTCACATTAATAGAATAACCAGATCAGAAATCCAGTCTTCTAATACCTAATATAATAGTTACTCCTCCACTCCTCACTGTCTCTGATGTTTTTGGTTTCAGAATTTTATTCTGACATTAAATCAACTTTCCAATCAGAGTGACTAAATAATAATAATAGAGCACGTTATAAAGCAAACCTTGGATTTGATTAGATTCAAGTCACTCCAATTATTTTTCTCAAACTTCTGTACCTATCCTGAATTGAATGATAACAGGAGAGGGAGGGAAGAAGTATTTATATAACTCCTGTCATGCCAGGAACTATGCTAAATGCTGCTGCTACTTCTCCTTCTTCTCCTCCCTTTTCTCCTTCTCCTTCTTCCTCTTCCTCTTCCTCTTCTTCCTCTTCCTCTTCCTCTTCTTCCTCTTCCTCTTCTTCTTCTTCATCTTCCTCTTGTTCTTCCTCTCCCTTCTTCTTTCTCTTCTTCTTCTCCCTCTTCCTCTTCCTCTTCTTCTTCTTCCCCTTCCTCTTCCTCTTCTTCTTCCCCTTCCTCTTCTTCTTGTTCTTCCTCTTCTTCTTCTTCTTCTTCTTCTTCTTCTTCCTCTTCCTCTTCTTGTTCTTCCTCTTCCTCTTCTTGTTCTTCCTCTTCTTTTCTTCTTCTTCCTCTTCCTCTTCTTCTTCCTCTTCCTCTTCTTCTTCTTCCTCTTCTTCTTCTTCTTCTTCCTCTTCCTCCTTCTCCTCCTCCTCCTTCTCCTGCTGCTGCTTCTTCTGCTCCTCCTCCTCCTCCTTCCTCCTTTTCCTTCTTCTACTTCTCCTTCTTCTTTCTCCTCCTTCTTCTTTCTTCTTCCTCCTACTCTTCCTCCTCCTTCTTCTTTTTCTATTTCTTCTTTCTCTTCCTTCTTCTTTCTTTTTTCTTCTTTTCCATCTCCTTCTCATTTTTCTCCCCCTCCATCTCCTTCTCTTCTCCTCTCCTCCCTTTCCCATCCTTCTTCCTCCTCCTTTTCTTCCTCCTCCTCCTCCTTCTTTGCCTCCTCTTCCTTTCCCCATTCTTTTCCCTTTCTTCTTTTTCTACCCCATCTTTCTTTTTCTTTTTTTGCAAATACTGTTTCATTTGATAATATAATAACTAGTCAACTAGATGGTGCAGTGGATAGAACACCGCCCCTAGAATCAGGAGGACCTGAGTTCAGATCTGTTCTCAGATACTTGACACTTACTAGCTGTATGACCTTGAATAAATCACTCAACTTTGCCTCACGTCCAGGGCAATCTCCATCAGCCTGATTTATATTTGGCCACTGGACCTATATGGTTCTGAAGGAAAAATGAAGCTGGTGACAATGCAGTTCCCCCCCCCCACCTCACTCAAATCCATGTCATGTGCATGTCATGACATCACCTCCCTGATGTCATGATCTTCCAGGAAGAAGGATAAATAGCAACCTCCACCACCACAACAACATGATAATTGATATTTGGCTATCTATTGCCCTATTGATTCATGAATGGTGCTAAAGAGCTTGGGACCTGGTTTTAATCCCCTCTTTGGGCCAGTTTGCTTTCTGTTATTCCATGAATAATTATTACAACCTCTTGACCCAGCCAAATCTCAAAAATGCATGCCATTGATCACATGGGGATGAGGTGAAGAAATGGAAACAGTTCAGAACAAATTCATCCTTGCTACTAAGTTGGGCCAATAACATTTTTGTTTCTGAAGACTAGTTTATAATAGCATAGATTTACATATTTGAGTCTGGGGAAAATTGGAGAGGAAGAGGGACTGGAACAATCTTAAAGGGCAGTGGGAAGAAAGATTGAGCTATCTCCACAATTTGGATTTGTAAAGTCAAGTCTGATCATGGGGTTCGTACCACTATTAAATCCCCAAAGAGGCTAGTGGGAACCCTCTTCTTTAAATAGGGACACTATGTGGGCTTTGGTGAATGCTGCATCTCAATGATCCAATAACAACAATGTTGGGGTTTTTTTATTGAAAATGAGCAGGAAATATTTCAGGCCTCTTTAAAAGAGAATGACTACATCAAAGTAAGTGGTCAGGATGGCCTTCAAGACTTTAATCTTTCTACATTTTTTCCTATATCTCCTAAGATTATTTTTGTTCTGAAATGAATTGAGAACGACACAACCAGTTGGCAGTGATTTCTTATTTCCCCACCCCCACCCCACACCCCGAAAGAGACAGCCAGATTGACAACATCTCTTAAAGCCTCCAACCTCAAAATTTCACTCTTGTGGTTTCCAAAATAAAAACATGTGATCACTGTGTGCTTTTTTCCCCTTCTTTTCTTTTTGCATGAAGTATAAGGAACATTCTGCTCTATAGGGCCTGTCTTTGAATAGGATCAGAAAAGACACAGTAAAACAAATGATTTTCCTCTATATAAACAGCTTAGCCAAGAAGAGAAAAATAAAGTGGTTTGACAGGTGCAAAAGCTTGGAGGGGTTGAAATACTGAAATACTTCCCTCTGCAGTGCTGTGCCAACCTGAAAATGAATAAAAATATTTCCTAAACTGTAAAAGATGTTCTCTGTGTGTGTGTGTGTCAGGAAGACAATGCCGGGAGAGACATGATAGGACATATAAGACGTGGCCCATTGCCAGGTCTCTGAACAGCTGTGTGGTGCATAAGAATTACGGCAGCTGTATTTAAACTAGAAATTAAATCTCCTTTTATTTAATGTGCGCAGGCTTTTTAGTTATCAAAAAGGAAACATTAGCAATTAGGGAATGTATATTTCACAGACGAGGTTCGATGTGCTCTTTTTGTTTGGGATGTCTATGATCTCTAATTCTCTGGAGAGGATGATGGGGGTGAGTAGCTAGGCTCCTGGAGGAAAAAAAAACATTTTAAGTACTCTTTCCTTTGTTTGCCCAGACAGGGACTTTGAGGTCTGTCCTTCTTCCCATTTTCAGAAAGGTCTGGGAAATGCTGGTCATCATTCATTCCTCAAATTCTGATAAATTGACTGCTATGAGCAGAGCACAGTATTGGGCACTGTGAGAAATGCCTTTCTAAATACTGAAAGACTCAATCCCTGCCCTCATGGAGTTTACAGTCTAAGGAGGAAATAAGCCATAGATCCAAATAGCAATAATGAACAATATTACATGAATGTAATAAAAAGAGAAAATAATCAATCCAATAAACATTTATTAAGCACTGGGGTTATAATTCAAAATAAAAAGACAGTCCCTGCTCTCAAAGAGCTTACAGTCTAATGGGGGAGTAGGACCCACACACAAAAGGAGGAGGGAATAAAGAGTTGTGGGAGATCTAAGGGAAAAAGCCAATCTCAAATCATGAGAGATTTAGGAAGACTTCATACAATTTAAGGTGACATTTGAAGAAATGGATAGAAATTCAACAGGCAAAGAAGAGGATGGAGAATAATGATATTCCAAGGGTAGACTAAAGATTTGGAGATAGGATAGTGTAATGAATGAGTCTTGGAGATGGTAAAATACAGAAGAGGGGGGAAAAGGAAATAATTACTTACTGATGATAATTTGAATTGGAAAATTTATGCCTCTTAGCTTGTAAGTACAGTACCCCCTTGTGTACATATGCAAATACATTCTATTCCTACCCAACCATTCCCCAACAGACCCAAGATCTCTACAGAGTAGGGAAAATCAGTCAGATTGCAGTCAACATGCAGGGGAGATATCCATGAAGTATCAGGAGATAGAGAGCCTGATATAAGAAACAGTAGGACAGTATGGCTAGATTATAGAATATGTGGAATATGTATAAGAAGCCTGAAAAGAAGGTCAGATTTAGAGAGAGTCGGGTTATTTTTAAATGTCATAAAAGGACTCCATTAACCTGTGCTTCTGTTTCCCACAGTATCTATGCAGAAGGACTCCCACAATGGATGATGCTTCTAGCACCAGTTCATGAGAGAAACTTCATCATTGACCATCTGTGCCAATGATTCTCAAAAATATAATGAAATTAGTGGCTGGGGTACCTGCCTCCACAGCAGAAACAAACAGAACTTCATAAGAGGATTGTACTCCCAGTACCTTAGAGTTCCCAAGAAGGACTCAGAATTATAGCTATGATTTGAGTTGGAATAGAAAGAAGGCTGAAAGGAGAAAACTAGACTAGGAAATAATAACTAGTATTTATATTGGCTTTAAGATTTACAAAGCAATGCATACATATATACATTTTATATATACATATGTATGTTTATATAAATATATACATGCATGCACACATATAAATTTGATTTTCAGAACAGCCCAAAATGTATCATTATCTCAATTTCATAAATTAGGAAGCTGAGAGAGATTTTAACATTTATCCAGGCTTATCCAGTTAGTAAACATCCATAATGAGATTTTAATTCAGATCTTTCTGACTTCTAGTCCAGGGTCTAGTAACTAAATCTTCTAACTACTTTATTGCCCTATAGAACCAATACCCAAAACAAATACAGGTTAAATAGATACACTGGACAAACTCCCAGTAATTTAGAAAGTTGGATACCATGGAAAAATAATTGACTGCAGAGATTTCCCAATCAGTGAGCATCTGTTTAATTAGCTCAGATTATCCCTCATTTCTGATAGAGAGTTTGCTCCTTCAGAGTCATAGATAAACACTGTCTATGTCTAAGGCTCTTCATTAGTTTCTTGAGCTATTCAGTGAATTTAGTGTAGGGTTTTGGAGGGATATGGCAAACAGGTAGGAAACAGGTTGGAAAGAATATGGCAAAAATGGATTTCACAGATTTTACGAGTTGGAAGAGGTGCCAGAGGTCATCAAGTCTAACCTATGATCAAGGAATAGCCTGCTCTACATAAGCAGACAAAATTCTATCTGGAGAACAGGCGTTCTTCAACTATTATTCCATAGTGTAAGTACTCTCTGTCCTCAGTCATATGCAAGTATCCCTACTTTTCTTCCTCTCAGAGTGGTAAGGAAAGGAAAACTAAGACAAAAGAAAACAAATGAGACCCTGAACTTCCACCTGAAGATCTCCATTGGAGAGCACAATACCCCCCCAAAAATACTCATCCCACTTTTGAATAGTTGTGGTTTTTTCCCTCATTTGTATTTATAAAATTGATTTTTTGCACCTAATTGTAAGACTTTATGCTTATCCAATTAAATTCCTCATCTTTATGTATTGTTGAGTTTTTTTTAGAGCCTGAGTCTGTGTCTTTATGTCATCTAAACACCTAATAAATATGTAATCTTTGCCTTCATCACTGATAAAAGCACAGAATTCTGGGTCTCTGATTAGAGATTTCAAGGTAACATAGATCCAATAATGACTGCAGTTCTGAATTTATCTAATTTTGCTATCTTTCTTCTGGGTCAGATCTTTCCATCTTGTCTATAAGGATGTCATGATCAACTTTGTCAAATGCCTTATTGAAATCCAAGAATCCTTTCATATTACCTGGTTTACCAATATGGTAAACTACCCTTTCTCCCAAAATAAAGTTGAGATAATCTATCATGAACTAATAATATAACGACATACCTAACCAGTGACTATCTATCATCCGTTAGAAGATTCCCAAATTCAGGGAAACTCACTTAAGGCAGCCAGTTCATTGCACTTTGGGAGAGATCTAATTGTTACCTTGACCTGTCATTGGGCCTAAACTATATAAAGAAAAAATCTAATTCCTTAAGCCTGGAACAATTCTTAAAGTACTTGAAAATTATTACCATAGCTACCATGATTGAACTTATATTCTAGTTGGGGAGGCAACATATAAATAAATATAGAGAAGATATATACATATATATGTGTGTGTGTGTGTGTGTGTGTGTGTGTGTGTGTGTATAGAATAGGTAGGAAATAATTTTAGAGTTTAAAGTTTCCTGAAGAAGGTAGTATTTGAGCCAAGGATTCTAATATTCAGAAGTGATAAGATACACATGTTAGATATGAGTTACAAGATAATACAAGGGCATAAAGATGGGAGATGTAGTGTTGTGTGTTAAGACAGTAAGTAGGCTAGTATGGTAGGTTTTAGGGTGTATGGAAGGGAATAACTTTTAAGAAGACAATGTTTAGGACTTGGTAGATGTTTAATAAAGGCTTGTTTCCTTCTCTTTACACATATCATTTCCCCTCCTCTTTGTGTTATCTGGCATGGCAGATGTACCTGGGTGCTTTCTTTTGCCCCACTCAACTTTCAGTTTAAAGAATGCTTGATCAGACTTTTTTCCAAGGCAATGGGGTTAAGTGGCTTGCCCAAGGTCTCACAGCTAGGTAATTATTAAGTGTCTGAGACCCGATTTGAACCCAGGTACTCCTGACTCCAGGGCTGGTGCTTTATCCACTAAGCCACCTAGCCGCCCCTTGATCAAATTTTTAAATGTGTACCTCATTAGATATATTCCATTCCATGATCAAGAGTTTTAATGAAGATACATTTCTAAATCTTAATATAGCATCAAGAAATATAAATCTTGGGGCAGCTAGGTGGCGTAATGGATAGAGCACAGGCCCTGGAGTCAGGAGTACCTGGGTTCAAATCGGGTCTCAGACACTTAATAATTACCTAGCTGTGTGGCCTTGGGCAAGCCACTTAACCCCCTTTGCCTTGCAAAAAAAAAAAAGAAATATAAATCTTGTTCTCAAGCATCATCTTCTTAACCAGGTGTTGGCCTCCCCAATTGGGCTTTTTCCTCTAAAACCCCTGCTCTCAATCATCAATGATGATAAAGATTATAATTGTGCCCATGATAGCTCCAATTTGGGTTTTTTTTTTGCCAAGGATTTCATGATCCTTGGAAATATGTTTCAAGTTGCTTCTGGCGATATAATTTGTCCCAACATAAATTACTAGAAATGAGTAATGGTTGTGAAGTTTGACAAGTCTATCATATCCCAAATACATATATGGGAAAAACAGTCTTCCTCTTTCTGGGTAATATCAGGTCACTCTTTGACCACCTCTCCACACCCCTCAGAAAGATCCACCAACAATAAAGATTTGTCTTTTATTTTTGTTGCCAGTACTGGAGACGCTCTTGTCTAATGCCACCTGTGAATCCCCTTCAATATCAATCATATTATGAGAAGCTGCTTCAAGGTCCTCCTGCCTATTTTCCAGAGCCTGATTACAAATCAGACTTCCAAATTCGCCTTAACAGTTTACAGTTGCACCTCATTTTTGACTCAAATTTTCACAGCTGTTAGTACTGTATGCTTTTGAACTAGTTTTATTCAGGAAATCCACCTTCAAGGGATAATAAGTTGGCACAGTGGATAGAGTGCCAGGCCTGAAATAAGGAAGACTAATCTTCATGGTTTCAAATCTGACCTCACACAGGTTCTAGATATATGACCCTGGACCCTTAACGCTGTTTGCCTCAGTTTCCTCAGATGTAAAATAAGCTAGAGAAGGAAATGGCAAATTACTCCAGATTCTTTGACAAGAAAACCTCAAATGAAATCCCAAAGTATCAGAAATCACTGAAATGACTGTACAACCAGGATATTAAAAAAGTCCTCCACTCTTAGGATCTTTCATAGTATTCTCTGTACTATTCTTGATATTTATATATCTTTAAATTCATATTCTCTATTTAATTGCCTCATTTTCCTCACTGGAGAGAAGTGAAGACTCTTGGACTATTCTAGACAACGCAAACTGTGGCTCCCTAGGCCACTGGAGAAGTATTCCTTCCTCTCTTGAAATAGTCCTTGACCCAGTGACTCAGAGGCTATACTGACCTTAGTCAAGGTCATACTTCACCAGAAGACCAAGTCAGGAGGGCTCAGGAATTTCTGTTCCTCATATACTTGAGTTTCACTCACCTTTGAGAGACTAAAGTGAGCTGAGACTGAAGAGAAAGTTAATAACTCCACCCCTTCTAATCCCTGGGCTAGATTTCTTAAATGATGTTGTTATAGTTTCTATTCTCTCCAAATTTCAGTTATCTTCACAACTTTGTCACTTAAATTCAGCAATACTAAACCTTCTTGTGTCTTACTGTCTCTCTAGAAAGCCAAATGTTAAATTTTTCAGAATGAACATTCACACTTCAGATGCTCCAAATTAGGGCTTAATTTATTGTTTTGTTTTGTTGATTAACCAGTCTTTTGAGACTGATGGCTAGGGGCAGCTAGCTGGTGAAAAACAAAAAGGACTGGCCCTGGAGTCAGGAGGACCTGAGTTTGAACCTCAAACACTTGGTATTTACTAGTTGTGTAATCGGACAAGTCAATCAACCCCTATTGCCTCAGAGATAAAATGTTAATAATTTCAATTAAACTTAAAAATGTGTTTATTTCTTCCTTCCCCCACCTTTTTTTTTTGGAGAGTTGGTCATTAAACATTTACTAACATCTCCTTTTGTAAATGCTTACTGCCCATATTCACAATCGAAAGAAATGTTAAATTTCAGTTAGAAGTTAGTAAAAGTAAAGACATGCTTTTTTCCCTATCCAAGTTCACAGGTCCCCTGAAATCTATTCAGCGAGCCCTTGGGGGTCCATTATTCATGTTCCTAAAGACCTTGAAAGCTCCTAAAGATTTAAGCCATGAGCCATTTAAATTCATGAAAATATTTTAGCAATGTGGAGAACAGGTAACATCAGAATCTTGATAGTTGAGGGAAATAGGAAAAGCCTATAGAAATTAAAGAAAAACTGTTTATTTTATAGATTTTCCAGGAGTTAGCTTCATTTGCAAAGTTAAATTCCAGTCTTCAAGAATAGGTCCAGCCTTAGATATAGAGAAGTTATGACTTGCCCTAAAAGGATGGAGAAATGAACTCAGTGATCCCTTCCAATTTACTCTTTAATGTTTCCTTAAAGGTCACTTCCCACTTTATATAGGTAACTATATTGAGGTAGCCCCAGGTAGCTCATTCTCCATAAGCAGCTCTGTTTGGTTTCCATGCTATAAGATGAATTAATCACCTGAAATTCACCACTTTGCTGGTTGATTCAACACCTCAGCTGCCTGTCTGCTCTGATTGGAAGACTGGTGGGTGGAGAAGTTGTTATTAGTCCTTCATTTCCGAAGAAGATCAGTGATATCATGGGATGATGTCTTTACTCATGTATAAATTGGATTTAAATGAGGAGAGTTAAACAAAATCTTTTTTTTATTAAAGATTTTATTTATTTTGAGTTTTACAACTTTTCCCCTAATCTTACTTCCCTCCCCCCACCCCTCCACAGAAAGCAATTTGTCAGTCTTTACATTGTTTCCATGTTGTACATTTATCCAAATTGAGTGTGATGAGAGAGAAATCATATCCTTAAAGAAGAAATATAAGGTATATGAGATAGCAAAATCAGACAATAAGATATCAGGGTTTTTTTTTCTAAATTAAAGAAAATAGTCCTTGGACTTTGTTCAAACTCCACAATTCTTTATCTGGATACAGATGGTATTCTCCATTGCAGACAGCCCCAAATTGTCCCTGATTATTGCCCTGATGGAATGAGCAAGTCCATCAAGGTTGATCATCACCCCAATGTTGCTGTTAAGGTATACAGTGTTTTTCTGGTTCTGCTCATCTCACTCAGAATCAGTTCATGCAAATCCTTCCAGGCTTCCCTGAATTCCCATTCCTCCTGGTTTCTAATAGGACAATAGTGTTCCATGACATACATATACCAGTTTGCTAAGCCATTCCCCAATTGAAGGACATTTACTGGATTTCCAATTCTTTGCCACCACAAACAGGGCTGCTCTGAATATTTTTGTACAAGTGATGTTTTTACCCTTTTTCATCATCTCTTCAGGGTATAGACCCAGTAGTGGTATTGCTGGATCAAAGAGCATGCACATTTTTGTTGCCCTTTGGGCATAGTTCCAAATTTCTCTCCAGAAAGGTTGGATGAGTTCACAGCTCCACCAACAATGTAATAGTGATCCCAGATTTCCCACAACCCTTACAGCAATGATCATTATCCTTTCTGGTCATATTGTCCAGTCTGAGAGGTGTCAGGTGGTACCCCAGAGAAGCTTTCATTTGCATTTCTCTAATAAGTAATGATTTAGAGCAATTTTTCATATGACTATGGATTGCTTTGATCTCCTCATTTGTAAATTGCCTTTGCATATTCTTTGACCATTTGTCAACTGGGGAATGGCTTTTTTAAAAAATTTGACTCACTTCTATGTATAGATTAGAAATGAGTCCTTTGTCAGAATCATTAGTTGTAAAGTTTGTTTCCCAGTTTACTAAACTTCTTTTGATCTTGGTTACAGTGGTTTTATCTGTGCAAAAGCTTTTTAATTTAATATAATAGAAAATCATCTAGTTTGTTTTTGATGATGTTCTCCATCTCTTCCTTAGTCATAAACTGCTCCCCTTTCCATAGATCTGACAGGTAGACTAGTCCTTGATCTTCTAATTTGCTTATAGTATTGTTTTTTATGTCTAAATCCTGTATCCATTTGGATCTTATCTTGGTATAGGGTGGGAGGTGTTGGTCTAATCTAAATTTCTTCCATACTACCTTTCAATTTTCCCAGCAGTTTTTATCAAAGACAGAGATTTTATCCCAATAGTTGAACTCTATGTGTTTATCAAACAGCAGATTACTATAATCATTTCCTGCTATTACACCTAGTCTATTCCACTGGTCCATCACTCTATTTCTTAGCCAATACCAGACAGTTTTGATGACTGATTCTTTATAATATAATTTGAGATTGGGTAGGGATAAGCCCCCTTCTTTTGCACTTTTTTTCATTAAATCCCTGGAAATTCTTGACTTTTTATTTCTCCATATGAATTTACTTACAACTTATTCTAACTCATTAAAATCATTTTTTTGGAATTTTGATTGGTAGGGCACTAAACAGGTAGTTTAGTTTGGGTAGCAGTGTCATTTTTATTATATTAGCTCTCCCTATTAAACAAAGTCTTTATCCTCAGTCTCTTCCAGAGTCTCAAAATTCAGTGTCAAGATGAGAGGAGATGGCCCAGAATGTAGTGGATGACTTTGTCTTCTTTGATGATTTACCAAGCTCTAAGCACTTCACAGAATCACTTCAACTGCCTTCCTGCCCTCACCTTCTGGGATTAGACACCTGCCTAATTCACCTAACAGATTAGAGGCCTGTTGATTACCCTCAACGTGGTTTAGCCCATTTTCTGAGATGGTTTACTGGGATGTGACTGTTGTGCATACCACATCTTCTTGGAGCCACAGATGAGAGCTGAGAGACAGGTAGACACCAAAGGTGGGTGAGCAGGCTGCCTTCCTTTATATAGTTCTCTGAATATCCATAACTTTTCAGGTAACTTCATTTTTTTTTTATCAGTTGCTATGTTTCATTTACATAGATCATCATCCCATATACCTTGTGGTGGCTTTCCTCCAATCTCCATTTATAAGCCTCATTTTCTGTATTGTTTTCCTCCTACCAGTTGATAAGCTCCTTGAGGTCAGGGACTGTCTTTCTTTTCTTGTTTTTTTAGTTTTATTTCTTCTCAATTGCTTAGCACTTAATAAATGTTTATGGAATGTAGAATTAAATATTCTATGACTTTTTATTTCTGGAATCAATCTTATGTACATGTGCTTGAGATGCAATTTGGGATATGCTGCCAGACTTCTCTTTGTCACATATCCAAAAATATCTTCCCCACAAGAATATCATAGTGTATGGAATTCCCATCAATAGACATTTGTTCCTTTAAGACTAAAGATCCTTCTTTAAGAGTTTATACTAGATAGAGAGCAACTAACACTGTTCAATATTATTTTTGCTAAATATTGGTGTTGGTAGGTTTGGTCTTATAAATAGCTTATAAGTATTTTTATTGTGTTTAAAGCATTTTTATATAAAGAATCTGGTTTGACCTGATCTTTATAATTGCTTCACAAGGTAGGCAAAACATGCTTTAGAATCAGAATAAGAAATTCTGGGTTCCAATCTTGACTTCATTCAGCACTCTGGACAGAGTTGATAAAAAACGTTGAGAATGTTGAACTGCAAGAGCTGTTTAAGGATACCTCTGATGAATTTATAAAGCTAAGCTGCACTTTGGGCCATCTTTGAAGCCACATAGGAAATCAAACAACAAGAGATTCAAGGAAGAAGAAGACTAGTTTTGAGCTACCAGTCATTAGAAAGTGACCAACACTATCCAGCTTTGTAGTGATTTGGGTCATTTAGGTGAGTCTCTAGAGTAGGAATTTTTTTTAGGATTTTGCAAGGCAAACGGGGTTAAGTGACTTGCCCAAGGCCACACAGCTAAGTAATTATTAAGTGTCTGAGACCAGATTTGAACCCAGGTACTCCTGATTCCAGGGCTGGTGCTCTATCCATTGCACCACCTAGCCACCCCTAGAGTAGGAATTTTTAACTTGGAGTCTGTTTATTGGTTTTAATTTTTTTCTGATAACTTTATCTCCTTTTAATTCATTTCCTATGATTCCTTAGGCATTTAAAACATTATTCTGAGAAGGGGTCTAGATGGCTTTACCAAAATGTCAGTGGGTCCACAGCACAGAAAAGTTCAAGAAGCCTTTCTCCAGAGTTTCAGAAGAATGTGTTATACTATTGTTATGCTGAGACTTCTCTGAGGAAGACATATCTTTCAAGGTACTAGCTTTTGGGGAAGCAACAGGAGAGCAATGAGTATCCATGTTTCTCTTCCCCTTCCACAAGTCTTGTGAGTTATAGCTAAATTTGATACTGATTCTATCACCTATCAGTCTTAATGTATTAGAAAAGTGGCTGCTATCACCTTCCTGATACAGCCTTGTTCTAGACCTCCATTATGGTACCTGTCAGGCTTAATTAATCTCAGATGTGGTTAAAGAGCCATGAGGTAAGTTAACAGTCCTGACATTTGTTAGCTGTGTGACCTTGGGGAAGTCATTAACTTTTCTTTGTCTCAGTTTCCTTACATGAAATGCATATAATAATGAATTGCCAGTCTTACATTTTATATACTACTAAGTGCTCTGTGACATGTTAATAGTTGTTTCTGCTGCTGTATTTATTATTGTTTGAAAGAATTCAGAAAGGAATGGGCCTGGGACCAGTTGCTGTTTTGATTTTTAAAGTATTTAATGGTTTATGGACTGCAGCACAGGTGTATACAATAGCTTCATTTTGTTGTTGGACAAAAGCATTAAGAAGCAAACTCATCTTCTCTAGGCTTGCTGAGAGAATCCATGGCACAGCTCCAGTGGTAAGACAGATCATGGTAAAGATATGGACCTCATCCAGTTCTTCCATGACTTTTATTTCTTCTGCCATGCCTCTATATTTTGAGATTACACAGTTTGTTTGACATAGCAATACATATTTAAAATTTTGTAAAGGTTTTTAGAAATAAGTATAAGGGGTAATTGTGGTCCACAATTTGGTTTGTGAATATCTTCCAGTTTTACTACAATTTATTGGTTGTATTCTCTAGAATATATTGAAGTTTATATTTGTAATATGAGTATTCATCATCTGTCAATTCATGAAAGATCATATGCTTCTTATGTAGAATTTTAAACACTAAGTCATGTCCTGATATTTTTGGTGGGTCTTAATTATTTTATACCATGCAATGATATATTGCACAGTTCCTACCATTTCTTTGTATAATCTATATTAATCACTAAATCTGGACTCTTTAAGCATAATCCTTCCATTATTTCTGGTGATGATCACCTGATCTTGAATCACTACCTTTAACCTCTGTTTCTGTAAATAAATCCACTTGACTCACCTATTTGTTTATTATTTCTTTCTCAACATGTTGTTTCCTGAGTTTGTGTGGATTTTATCTATGAAATACATTTTTTATTCTATTTTTGGCTCTTAGTTGTTTCTCAGGCTCCATCTCAAAGTAAATATGTATCAATTACATTAGACAAATCTGATTTTATTTAACTATTATCCTTTACTATTGCTTTGTGAAGTTATATTTTTTGTCAAAAAAAAAATTTTTGTAGATTTTTTTTAGCTGTTTATCATGATCTTTGAAGATGTCCCTTTCTCCTATTTTGGCCAAAAAGAGTTAATGTTTCTATAGATGTTTTAAGGTGATGGATCTTGTATTTCATTAATATTTTATGGGGTTTTTAATAGGATACTTACCACTCTTTTATGTTCTATTTTGTAATTTCAAAAGTCATTACATTGACTTATATAGGTATTTATTGTTACAAGCATGTTTTTCTCACTTAACTTTGAAGAGAAATGCCATTATTTATCCTTATATCTCTATATGTCTTCCCTTGAGGAGACTAATGCCCAAATCAATTGTTTAATTGTAACTTCTGGTTTCAAACTCAAAGCTACTGACCTCAATCTTGCTTTGTTGTACATCAATAAAGTCTCTATTTATCAAATACTATTTGTATTTTAATATCACTTGAGAAAGACTCAATGAGATGAAGTTGTTTAATATAAGTTATTTTAGTGGAGTGGTATGGTTCAATGTCATCTAGGTACTAATGTATTAAAGTCACTCATCCATAAAGTGATTACTAAGATATTTTGTTTCAAATTTCTTTATAATTTGGAATCCAAACTTCCCTTTTGGCAGAACCACATAGACTTAAATTGCCTCACTTTAAAAATGACATTTTATAATGATTGTTCTTGATGTTTTTATGTTGGTGGTATATTTCAAAAATGAGAACCATTGTCCATGTGAATATCAAACATTCTGACATTCTCACCTTGCCAGATACTATTTTATTTAATTTCAATAAATGAATAAGACATGTATTAAAATTAGTCAGTCCTTGTAATCAAACATAAAAATAGGGTAAATGTTATACTGCTTTCAGGAATTGATGATCAAATTAACAGTAAGTTGCCCTTTTCACCCTTGGGACTTTATGGTATACCCTCTTTGCTTCTCAACCAGTATATGGATTTTGGGCAGGTACTTATAGATTTTTTTCTAGTAATACACACAATATGGACTTTGTACAAAGTACATAAACATATAATTACCCTATACTTAGAGGGGAAAATGTGTTTTTTGCTTTGTGGCAGTATATTGGAGGCTTTATATTAACAAAGATAGAATCAAATTTATGTTTGAGAGGAAGCTGATAAACTCCTTTGCCTGTAATTCATGAGCCACCATGAAGTTTGAGGTAATACTTACAGATCTTTTGCAGGAAAACCAGAACATCCATCACCTACTCTAGTGTTCCTTATTTTAAGTGGGTGTAAACTTTTGGTTCCTCTTTTTTTCAGAATATGCTGAAGTTGCTTGTGCCAGCTCATGAGAATCAATTGTTAAATTTTCAATGTATTTTCACCTTGGAGATAGGCATATTCTACAAATCAGGGCTTGCTTTGAGAAAATATTAATTACACTATTAAATTTATGAGTGGTATGTGAGTTTTCAGAAAGCTGGTTGTTAAAAATTTATTGCTACTTTTGGACTAACCTTTTAATTTTGTTGAACTTATTGGGACTATAGAAATGATGATACATTTTTCATATCCTCCTTCTCTAGAAGTTCTCTCTCCCCTTCAATTATTTTATTTCTTCATAAAGTTTTTCATGGATGTTAACATTTTTTCTTTGCATTTCTTTGATGTCTTTACCTTATGGCATTTGCTTTCAATTACAGAGAAAATATAGAATTTTAGATATAAGTATGTTTTCTATATTCTATTCTGATTATCTTTTTGTCACCCCTTATTTGTGGCTTATTGTATTCATATTTCTACTGTATATATTAACTAGATATTGAGCTTTTAATGTCTTTATACTGATTTTCAGTAACCCTCTCAAGTCTTTTCTAGCCTGGTAGCCTTTCAAGCCAATTCCTGGAGGTATTCTTTGATAACTTCACCTTTCTGCCCATAATTCTTATCATAGCAGTGACTGCCATAAATGTAGTTGTGTGCAGTTCCTAAAATACTTTTATGTCCTATTTTAAATATTATGATAAAATGCATTCATTCATAATGGTTATAATTCCAACTTTTAAAATTTACTCTGTCTTCATATAATTCATTTGCTAATTGAATTCATATCCAATTTTTGAAAATTCCAGCTTAAATATGTCATCTCTTTTTCAAAAGCATTAGAGATATGAATAGTGTTTATAGAATCCATTTCATTATTAGGTATAATTCCTGGAATTTGTATCCAGTGAAGATTTTCAATGACCTCAGGTTCTTCAACTTTTCCCACTTAGAATTTTGGCAGATACTGGACTGCATCTTTTATTTCATCTAATCTAGCCTTAGAGATGTTATTTTTATTATGAGTACCCTATGTTGACATGATGCTGTGCTGTGACTTAGAGTTGAGGGCACCATTGACAAAAAATCAGCAAGAAGCCCTTACTTAGACCTGGGAAGATCTATTTCCAATTTTGTTAAGATGTAGTACTGGCACATCATGAAAGGGTCCCACTTTGTGCACACTCCTGGTTCTCCATTTTTAGTCACCTGTACCATCTGCACTAAAGCATTTCTGTTATTTTGCTGTTCTGGATTTGATCCAGTTTACCTTGTCTCTTGTGGTACCAGAGCATGATAACTCCATTATCATGCATATCAGTGTGATGATTTTAAGTCAGTCCAACCTTCAGTTTTGTTACCTAATTGGTTTATTTCACTCTCAAGAGCATTAAACTGACCAGGCTGCTAATCCAGTTGGTGATAGTTCCAATGTTTCTGGACACACAAAGACGCTGTTATATATGACATATAAAAAAGTTTGAGAGAGATAATTCCTGGGTAATTATTTTATTAATCAGTTAATGGGTCAGTGACACTCTCAAATGCCAAAGACCCATCATGGAACCCTCTCAATGCTTATTTGCCTTTGGAAGGGCTGGTGTTCCTGGGAGTGGAAATTAACTCTGATTGGTTAACAATTAATGAGAGAATGAATATATAAAGAAAGGTGGACCTTTCCTAATGAGGGTTTGTAATACATAACTCAGCACTTAGTCTTATCTAAATTCATATCTGTATGACAAAAGGGAGAATCCACATGTTCTAAGACCTGAGATACACAAGTAGATGAGGACTGAACAAAACTGGGGGAAAAGTTAATCCAGCCTCATTATCAGCCAAGTCCAATGACTTGGACTAGTAAGAGAATAAAATTTCAAGAAGTGATAACTCTCCCCAATATTAGTAATTAATTATTCATAATAATTTCTCTCATCTAAACCACCCTGGAGGATATTCCTTTCTTTTATCATTGTCTCTCCTCTTATGGTATGAAGACTGGATTGGATTTGAGAAATAGTCATCATCCTCATCACTATCATCATTATCACTACCGTTGCTATTTTCACTATTGAGAATTAATGTACCTTATAAATAGGAACTCTTGAGTTCAACTCCTGCCTCTAAATACATGCTGATTGTCTAACCTCAAACACCTTCCTTAATCTGCAAGAGTTACAGGTAACTCTCTAGAATTATAAATGACATCACAAGGACTGATCTGCATTGACAGAGATAACTTTACTGGGAGCTCACTACACTGATGAGATCAAAGGGCCATTTCAAAAGAAATTTTAATTTTAAGTTTCTTTTTACAGCTAAGAAAAATTGAGATTTACAGAGATGAAATGATTTGCCTGTAGTTATAAAGCTAAGAAGTGAATTAGCCAGAGCTCAAATCTTCTAATTGCATTCTGGAACTCTTTTCACTGCATCAGGTTGATTTTGTGAAGACAATCATGGCAAAAAAAGAAAGAACACAATGAAAGAGTACTGGATTTGGACTCAGAGGATCTGCATTCGAATCTTATTTCATACCCTTATTAGCGGTGTGACCTTGGGCAAGTAACTTATCTCTGGGTCTCATATTCTACATCTGTATTAAAAAAGGGAGTAGACTAGACCTTTAAAGTCCCTTTTTAGCTCTAAATCTATAATTCTGGGGTCTTATGGTTCTTACAAGAAGCTCACCATGCTTAATATGATTCACATGCACCTATCTTTCAGCAAAGCCTCCTTTTTTTTTCAATCCCATATGTCATTCAATTACAAAGAATCAACGAGATCATTAAATCAATACAAAATTGGTCTCATTGATCCAGAGCCCTAATGGAATTCCACACCTATTGCCCATTAAATATAAGCCACAATAATCCAGCAGACTAAATGGGGGTCAATGGTGTAGAGTGGAAAGGTTAAGCCAATTTTTTGCACGAAGTTATTACTAATGACTTGGAAACCAATTCTGCCTCCATGATGAGCAGAAAGGAAGATAACAACTCCATAGAAACACATGCACAGCTTTAAAAAATAATAAAACCAAGAATTATTTCTGGCATATGCATTAATTCTGGATTCTCTTTCCCACTTTTGAACTCCTCCACCTGATATTTTACCTTATTGACATTTTCTTTCCCTGACAACTAAGCACAGACTCTAACTTTTGGTAACTCATTAGTCCCTTTCTGTAATCTGATTTTCATGGGAAAAAAAACATTCAGCACAATAGTACATGAATGTCCTTAAGCTGAAGAAAACCACACATTTTTTTCTATCTTCCTCCCCTCCTCCCCCAAATATCCTCCAGAAACATCCTTAAGTCAGTCCTAATTGAGCCATTTGCTGAATGTTAGTCTTGAATAGACCTGGGTGAGAATGTGACTGAGTAGAATATGAAATGTGTCATTAGTGGGAATGGCAGCTTTCCTAGAAGACTTGTGATTGAGGTATATTGAAAGTGCAATTGAAGAAGTGTAATTTACTGCAAGTCTGCATTAAGCTTGACCCCAAGACTACTTAGTAGTAAGCCTTGAAGCCGGCATGTTAAATACAATGAAAGGCTTAAATAGAAGTGGTCATAATTAAAATATATACAGGCACTGGAAGAGGACTTTTGAGTAGTTTTAATAAAATCATCACTAAGTATCTGACCTTAAAATTTAAACCCACCCTTAATAATAAGAAAATCAAATACTTAATACAGACTTTGATCACCAGAAAGAAATAATGAGAATGCTTGTCCTTTTCTGTCACTCCAATGTATATTTCAATCAACAGTCAACATTCACTGAATCTCTGAAAATTCCCATCAGAGATAAAAAATGTCACTGTGTTCCAATACAAGAATGAACCTGTCTTTTGAGAACTAGCAACGAAGTTTGGACAATAGAGCCCATGGCATCCATAAAAATAATCAGGAAAATTATAGGACTTGAATGCTATGCCATTAAGACAATGGTATACTATTTGAGAGGCAACTTTATTATGCAATGGATGGAGAGCTGGCCTCAAACATCAAAACCAAGAAGCCTCCAGTTGAAATCCTGCTTCTGATACAAACTGGTTGAATGACCCTGGAAAAGTCACTTAACATCTCAGTACTCTAGGCAATTTGTTAAGCCTCCTAATTGCAGAAAAAGTGCCAGTCTGTATAGGCAGGTTCTTTACCTGAGAGTCTTCTATAACAATGAAATCAGAACTTTACTCAGTCTCCCTATGCCCACTATACTACTGTGATATAGGGGAAGGGTAAATAGATAACTTTGGCGACAAGTGGGAGGAAAGAAAAATAGATTTCCTTTAATTAAATGAAGAGGACTGTAATTTGTAATATTACAATCACTTTCTGATGAGGTCATTTATTGTTAGTTTGCTTGTTTATAATATCTATCTCTTTATATATATGATTCTGTATTGTAATTCTCGCACCACTCTGCTGACAGATGGATAGTTTATTTAATCATTGATCCTTTGGAATCCTGAATGATCATTATATTGATCATAGGTCTTATAGCTTTCAAAGTTTGCCCTTATAGTTGCCTGATTTATTTTCTTATTCATTTCATTCTTCATCAATTGATAAAATTCTTTGAAATTATTGATTTTCATGATTTAGATCTTGTAGCATAAATTGTTCTTCTGCCCCTACTCTCTTTATTCTGTGTTCATTCTTTCATGAAAGTTTTTCCATGTTGCTTTGAAATCATCTTATTTCCTCATTTCAAGGAAGAAACAGAAAGCAGTGCAAGACAGTATTCACTCAGCTACTAAATATAAAGCCTACAAGTGAGGCATCTTAGTATAATGAATGGAAAACTGGCTTTTAAGTCAGATCAGCAACAGCAATAACAGAATTTATATCAAACTTAAAAGTTTTGCAAGCACTTTATAAATTTTGTCTGATATGATCCTCACATCAATCTTGTGTGATATTATTATGCTCATTTATTATTTTCATTTCTAGAAACCCAACATTCTACAAGATGAAGTCAATTCTGAATTTCATCCCTCTCAGAATGCTCGCTCTCTCTCTCTCTCTCTCTCTCTCTCTCTCTCTCTCTCATCCCTCCTTCCCTCTGATTAGAGAGGGTGGAGGGTGTATATTAGAAAATGCCGGCCTTGTCCTCTACCACTTAAGGAAGATTCTCAGATCATTCACTTCATCATTTCCCAATATGTTTATCTCCTGGATTTCATAATCTTCAAAATGAAAATCTCACCTTTTCAGGTCATTTCTCACCCTGACTGTGGGAGTTCATTATGATCCCTCTGATTCAGTTCCTTTTTTATTTTGTAGATTATAAGACTCAGGAGGGCAAGGATTGTTTTTCTTTGCTTCTCCCAGAACTTAATATGGTATCTGGCACATAGTAGATGCTTAAGAACTGTTTATTGACTGTTGATGATTTTATAGATGAGGAAATTGGGGCTAAGAGTCAAGAGTGTAAGACAAGATTTGAACTTAGATCTTCCTGATTCTAATTCCAACATTATCCATTATGCCAACTAGTTAACTTGGATGAAACCTGATTATGAGGCGTCTCGAACTGCCTAACCCCCCCGGACCCCGACAAATGTTCAAAGCTGAAAAATGGCAGAGAAGGTGCCAGCCTACACTGGAAGAGGAAGTTCCCTTCTTGGACCTCTGTAACCTGAGGAAATCATGGAGGGGAGAAGGGGGAAGGGAAGAAGAGAAAGAGAAAAAGGAATAGGAAACAGAGAAGGAGGGGAAGAGAGGAGGAGGAAGAGAAAAAGGAGAAAGAGGAGGTGATTTAGTGATTTGTCAGGGTTGCCCAGCTAGCTAGCAAGTGTATGAATCAGTATCTTCCTGATTTCAAATTTAGGCTTTATTTGCTATGCTATTCTGCCTCTCTATAACCTAGAGTTGGAAGGTAGCTCTTAGATCATCTAGTCCAACCCCAGCCTTTCAGAGATGCAAGAATTGATGTTCAGGAAGGTTAAATGCTCAAGATCATTCAAGAAGTGAATGGGTAAGGTAAGATTTGAACTTGTGTCTTCCAGACACCCAGTCTAGTGCTCTATCCTGTGGGATCAAGGACAAACCTGTGAAGATTCTCCAAATCCTCACCCTTAAGCTGAAACATTATAGAAAATTAATTGTCTCACCCCCCCCCCTTAGTCAGATTATAATTCTATCTGGGATTGGTCACAGAAACACTGTGGCATTGTTGGAGATTAGAATAAGAAGCCGGGTTGGACACTGACATGCTCTCAGAAGACAATGATTCTAGTACTAGGGAAATGATCTGGGGATGAGACAGAAAACAATTTTCCTCTGTTAACTCCTACTAACTTTGGATAAATTATTTAAAAAATCCCTTTTCCTTAGGTTCATCATTTTTTAAAAATTGGAAGGGACCCTAACAATCACCTAGTTTATTTTTCTCATTTCTTCCCATGAAGGTGAAGTGACTTTTTCAATGTCAAGGCATCATAGATGTCGAGCTAAAACAGATCTCAGAGATTGTTTAAGTCATTTCCATCACTTGACAGGCAAGGGAGGGTTCCAAAGGATTTAACAAAGGTCTCACCAGCAGGTAAACGCAAAATCAGGATTCTTAACCTAGTTTCTTTGACCCTGAGGCCAGTATTCTTTCCTCTCTAGTATACTTCCTTGCAGTTTTTACACTACACCCTGAAAAGCCCACCTGGCACACAACATATTCCCCATATCAGTCAATTGCCAATCAGTTGATTGATTGATTAACTGAACTCAAGTCAATATATTGGCAAATTATTTACTAAGTGATTAGGACTAAGATAGTGTTGTTCTGGTCTCAGCCATCATCACAATAATAACCATATCATATATTTAGAGTTGAAAGGAACTTTGAGAACAACTATTCCAATTTCTTACTTTTACAGATAAAGCAATTGAGAGAGGATAACTCATCCAAGGTCATATAGATAGTAACTGACATATGGGAATTCTAATTTAGAATTCAGTATTCTTTCTACTGTACCATACCACAGCAGCATCTCAGTGTTTACAAGCAGCATTTATATACATTAATATTTATTAAATATTATATTGTGCTGAGCTATGGCCTATGTAATATACACTAAACAGTCATAGTCTGTTTTCTCTAGGTGCCTATTACCCAAGACTTAACTCAACCAAAGACAGCAATCCAATCAGCTTACAATGGAAAAATACCAACTACTGACACATATGGTACTTGGAAGTCAACAAACAGCTTCTTGATGCATTCCTTTTTCCAGTTCTTTTTTAAGCTTAAAAAAGAAAGGTCTAAAAATTGATCTGCCAAAAATACTATTTTACTTAAAAGTCCCCTGCATAGGACTTGCAAACCAGAAAAAAATGAACATTGTTTTTCTATTGTCTGGTATTTCTGGACTTTCATTAGATCCAAATAAGATAAGGAATGTTAGTAAATTTGACCTCTAATTACAAATAATTAGCAAGATCACAATTAATAAATGTTACTGATATTATTTTGATTATCAATAACATCAATAACTAATAATGGCAATACCTTTAATTATATAACCTTCAGAGGAATAAGGGTGGAGAAGCAAAGTTGTTTATTTCATGTGTAAAATTTAATTTTTTAAAAAAATTTTGTCCACATACCTGAAAAATGACATTGAGCTTAGCAATTTCTTTCTTACCTCTACTCATACTGGGCCATTTATCCTGCTACATTTATCTAAGGCACATGACTATAAAATGGCTATGATCATGTTTCTATTATTGACTTTAAAGGGTTGTTGTGATGATAGAACCATGAATCTTCTAGTGGCAGAACCATATTTCAAAAAGGATCATTTTTTCAACTTTGATAATTTTCACATAACTTGCTTTTGAGCCATAATCACATCCTTTCATTGGGTCAAAGGAAAGAGGGCTTAAATAATATTTGTCTTCAAGTTTATCCTTCATCAGCCCTTATAGTCAGGTAAATGATAAATGTTAATTTGCTATTTAAGTTATTACTTTGTACTTATGACCTAGTGCTATAAAATTAAGAGTTTTAATTCTATTTTGATTATTTTTTTATTCTGTCCCAGGATATGATGATTCCCCCCAACCCTTACCAACTCCAGTGATGTTATCCTAACTAGCACTACTTGTTAATGCTCATTAATAATGGTTGCAATTTTTCTAAAATATCTTACAACTATCATGTATTAATAGTGATAATACTATTGTAGGATATAAAATAAACACTCATAAATCCTCAACTTTTCTATATATGACTAGTAAGATACAGCAGGAAGAGCTAGAAAGAGAAATCCCATTCAAAGTAACCTCAGACAATATAAAATACCTGGGAGTCTATTTGCCAAGACAGACTCAGAAACTTTTTGAAAACAATTATAAAACACTACTAACATAAATTAAATCAGATTTAAATAACTGGGTAAATATCAACTGCTCATGGATAGGTAGAGCTAACATAATAAAAATGACAATTATACCCAAACTAAACTACCTGTTTAGTGCCCTACCAATCAAAATTCCAAAAAAAATGACTTTAATGAGTTAGAAAAAGTTGTAAGTAAATTCATATGGAGAAATAAAAAGTCAAGAATTTCCAGGGATTTAATGAAAAAAATGCAAAAGAAGGGGGCTTAGTCCTACCCAATCTAAAATTATATTAAAAAAAGCATTAGTCATCAAAACTGTCTGGTATTGGCTAAGAAATAGAGTGGTGGACTAGTGGAATAGACTAGGTGCAATAGCAGGAAACGGTTATAGTAATCTGCTGTTTGATAAACCCAAAAAGTCTGGCTATTGGGATAAAAACTCTCTCTTTGATAAAAACTGCTGGGAAAATTGGAAGATAGTATGGGAGAAACTTAGATTAGACCAATACCTCACACCCTATACCAAGAAAAGAACCAAATGGATACAGGATTTAGACATAAAAAACAATACTATAAGCAAATTAGAAGATCAAGGACTAGTTTACCTGTCAGATCTATGGAAAGGGGAGCAGTTTATGACTAAGGAAGAGATGGAGAACATCATCAAAAACAAACTAGATGATTTCCTATTATATTAAATTAAAAAGCTTTTGCACAGACAAAACCACTGTAACCAAGATCAAAAGAAATTTAGTAAACTGGGAAACAAACTTTACAACTAATGATTCTGACAAAGGACTCATTTCTAATCTATACATAGAAGTGAGTCAAATTTTTTAAAAAAGCCATTCCCCAGTTGACAAATGGTCAAAGAATATGCAAAGGCAATTTACAGATGAGGAGATCAAAGCAATCCATAGTCATATGAAAAATTGCTCTAAATCATTACTTATTAGAGAAATGCAAATGAAAGCTTCTCTGGGGTACCACCTGACACCTCTCAGACTGAACAATATGACCAGAAAGGATAATGATCATTGCTGGAAGGGTTGTGGGAAATCTGGGACACTATTATATTGTTGGTGGAGCTGTGAACTCATCCAACCTTTCTGGAGAGAAATTTGGAACTATGCCCAAAGGGCAACAAAAACGTGCATACCCTTTGGATCCAGCACTACCTCTACTGGGTCTATACCCTGAAGATGATGGAAAAGGGTAAAAACATCACTTGTACAAAAATATTCATAGCAGCCCTGTTTGTGGTGGCAAAGAATTGGAAATCAAGTAAATGTCCTTCAATTGGGGAATGGCTTAGCAAACTGTGGTATATGAATGCCATGGAACAGTATTGTTCTATTAGAAACCAGGAGGATGGGAATTCAGGGAAGCCTGGAGGGGTTTGCATGAAATGATGCTGAGTGAGATGAGCAGAACCAGAAAAACACTGTACACCCTAACAGCAATATGGGGGTGATGACCAACCTTGATGGACTCACTCATTCCATCAGTGCAACAATCAGGGACAATTTGGAGCTATCTGCAATGGAAAATACCATCTCTATCCAGATAAAGAACTGTGGAGTTTGAACAAAGTTCAAGGACTACTCCCTTTAATTTAGAAAAAAAACCCAGATATCTTATTGTCTGATCTTGTTATCTCATACTTTTTGTTTCTTCCTTAAGGATATGATTTCTCTCTCATCACTCAATTTGGCTCAATGTACAACATGGAAACAATGTAAAGACTGACAAAAAGCTTTCTGTGGGGGGGGGGGAGTAAGATTGGGGGAAAATTTGTAAAACTCAAAATAAATAAAATCTTTAATAAAAAGCAATGATAATGCTAATAAGAATACCTCATGTTTATATGGCATCTGACTTTGGTTAACATGCCAGGTTTTGGATTCATAACCAGAGAACCTATGCTTGAACCTCTGCTTTGGTACTAGCTATGTAACCAGTGCTTCTAATGGGCTCTAATTATCCAGTGATTGTATTATTAATAATAGTAATATTCCAGTGATTAGCTGATTGATACATAGGTGTTTGCATGTTTTCTCCCCTCTTAGATTGTGAGCCCTTTGAGGGCAAGGACTGTTTTTCATTATAGCTCTAGAGCTTCACAAGGTGTCTAACATATAACAGGCACTTATCATTAATGTTTATTGACTGACTGACAATTTCTCTGAAATTATGTGAGCTACATATTCATAGGGAGAGTGGGAAGAAAGTGTTTTTTCTAACTTTTAAAGCACATGGAAATAAATTATTATAACCACCAGACTCATAATTAACAGTTGAATCCTGTATAACAGACATATTTTGTCTACATTTGGAGAAAAGAGAAATCAAATTGCACTTGAGTAAATAAGGAGAATGGCATGGAGAAAAAGTGTTCTTTAAACATAAAGAATGGTAGATAGCAAATTTTCCTTTTTATCATGAAAGATGCAATTGTTTCATTGCCTTATAATTTTTATGGTATGATTTAAAAATTTTGCAGCATTTGTCTGTATTTTATTATGATTTAAAGTGCAAAGTTCTGATCAAAATACATTTTTTACTTTTTTAAAAAATGTACAATTTTGCCAGAAGTTCTTATCTAATAAAAAATTATTTCTCCAGAAGTGTATGCTCTTTGGTTTATTAAATACTAAGCATTTTTGTCCAATAGTTTCCAGGTCCAGCTAATCCAGTCTGCTTGGTTGTCACAATTCTGGGCTTGCAATAAGGAAAATCTGAGTTCAAATCTAACCTCAAGGACTTCCTATTTATTTTATCCTGAGCCACTCACTTAATCTCAATTTTCTCATCTACAAAATAGGTATGACTACAACTGCCTCTCAGTTGCTGTAAGACTCAGATGAGATACAATTGTAAACTGCTTATCACAGGGTCTGATATATAAGTTCTATATAAATGTTTATTATTATTATTATTATTATTTTTATTCATCTACTTTTCTTCTGAATAATTTTGATATTTCTTACTTTTTAATATAGTTTGAGATCTGATGGCATTGTATCGTCCTACCTATTATCTTTTTAAAAATTATTATATCATTAGTTATTCTTGACCTTCTATTGCTCCAAATGAATTTTTGTTATTTGTGTCTACTTTTGTGAAATGTCTTTCATCATTCAGTTGATATGGTACTAAATCTATAGTTTTTTTCTACGTTGGTATGGTCAAACCATTTACAGTGAAAAACTTTATAATTACAAGTTTTCTTTCATTTCTATACACAATGTATCACAGTTATAACTCATTGTTGAACTAATGGGGCCTGGGCTGTTTTGCCTTCCCCCTCTCCACAAAAGGGCTATTCTACTCTGAACCCATTGCCTAGGTTCAGTCTTGAGTCTGCACTGTAATGGGAAAAGTTAGTCTAAATTTTTCTAACAAATCTGACCTCCAGTACAGAACCTGGGAGAAAATTTCTTGTAGCTTTTAGATTTATCTCAGAAGTAGAATCTTCCTAAAAGGGAACAATAGAAATGTATAGCTGTAAGAAATGGACAACATGAACCAGGCATTTATTTATTTCAAAAACAAAAGGGTCTCACAAGTACCCATTAACAAAGTCTTAAAGAAGAATGTAGTAACTTTTGACTAGTGTTAAACATTCCTGAGAGATTGAAACTTAAATTTGAGGACATAAAGCAAGGTTGTAGGACTCAACTGGATAGGCAATGTTACTTTCATTTCAGTCCTTATTTCAGGTTTACTACCTTTTAGCTAGCCAGTTTAAGGGTTGAGCTCCTACCCTGGTCATCTTCTCCAATGCAAAAATATTCCCCAGCATGAGTCAGCGTCAACCAAGAGAACCAAGATTTCCAGATATCTCAAATATACATGGTTTGCTTCCAGAGTTAGAATGTCCCTCCCAGGATTGCTAGTTTGTCACATAGTTAGGGGCTCAGGTATCTAATACCCAGAAGTCATATGGTTCACAGCTACCATGTTTCTAGAGAGAGGCTTGAAGACTGGTGTTGTGTTTGGTAGATGAGAAGAGAATAGCACTAAAGTATTAGTTTTTCCTACTCATTGACCAATAAGAGAATTCCTTCAATATCTCATAGTACAAGTCCTTCAACATTAAGTATATATATGTGCCTAGAGTCCTTGGAAATTTTCAAAAGTAGTACCTACTCCTTGGGATGGAGTTCATTTTATCTAAATATATAAATTTTATATAAATACAAAGTTCTATGTATGTTATTTTAGTAAATTTTCAGATATCTTTATACATTTTTATGATCCTTTATAGAATTTATCTTCCTTTCTTTTCTATTGTGTTTTGTTAATAATATAAGAATAAGTTGATGATTATTTTGCATTCTGCTACTTGATTAAAACTGGGAAATATTTAATTATGTAAATGATTATCTAAAGTTATCTTAGGAAACCTTCATGTTCTCTCAAATTAGATAGCTTTTTTTTTGCCTATTCCCTTAGTTGCTTTTCTTTTCATTTCTATAGTTAGCGATTTTACTACTATATTAAATAATAATGGAGACAGTGGGTATTCTTGTATTCGATGCAAGCATTGGAGCTTTTGGATTATTAGGAAGTGGTACAGTTTTCTTCATTCTCACTGTCCTTCATGAGAAGAATTGTGCACAACTCTAAATCTCTCAGATTCAAACTGTTCCCTAATATATCAGTTTCCTTGGGGAAAAAAATGTATTCTTTTGAAACACATGTTGTAGCAGCACTTACTTTCCAAACTTTTCCATAGTGAATCATTTTTAAATGTATGAATAGTATCTTTGCTTCAGTACTTTTATTTCACTTCATATTTTATATCAATATTTATAAATTGTAGTTGTTTAGAAATTTCTTTCTCTGCCTTGTCTCTCCCTGGTTTAAATGTTTGTATTTATAGAATTTTATAAGGTCCTTCTTTCTCAGTGTCTTGAGCAGTTTTTTTTTTATCAGAAGTTATCTCTTTAAATATTTGTCACATTCTGCTCATAAAACCATCTATCTAGTCCATGTTTCTTATTCCATGTGACTTTAATTTGCCCATTTCATTTATGTTTTAGTGGCCTATGATAGGTATGGTAGTTTCTGAAATTTTCCTTCATTTTTTTCATTTGCTGTTTATTCAGTCTTCTCTTTTCTTACTTTGTCAATTTGCTCTTTTTCCCTAACTTAGCTAATGGTTTATGGACTTTGTCTTTTAAAAAATCTGATTTTCCCCATCAGTTGAAACCTTTTACTTTTTAATTTTGTTTATCTCTTCTTAGATTTCAAATTGTATGTTTTGGTACTTGTTTGGTGTTTATTATTGTATTGTTGTATTTTTTAGTTGCATGAGTTCATTGATCTATTCTTCCTTTTTGTTAATATATAGTCAGA